>NC_091833.1:7785000-8410000 GCF_037783145.1 Equus przewalskii | reverse complement strand
CTTTAGGGGTCCTATCTTCCTTAACAGGCTACCTAAGAACCAGGTACTGCCATCTTTTTCTCCCCCAAAGCATTTAGCAGAGTTCCTTGCCCATTGCAGGAGCTCAGTTAGATGTGCTTTGAACAACTGTTGACTGGTTAGTGGGGTTGGAGTAAGGGGCTTCAGCGTTAATAAAAAGGTTGTTCCTTCATAATCAAAAGTGCTTTCTCCCTAGGTGTCACTGTGAGCCCATGATAAGTCAGTTACAGCCATTCGAAGGCTCCTTAAAGCTTTGGCAATGCCCAGTCATTTTTAGAATTCTACTTTTTAGAAATCTGGAGTGACATGTTTTCAAATTAAAGTCAATTAAAATTAATTTTGCTCTTTTTTTGTGGCAGAAACTGACAACCCAAGATGGACAAGTAAAACAAATTAACATACTTTAAAAATGCAAGTAAAAGTTTAAGGACATCAAAAGGCTTGATGAGTGAAGGAGCCCTGAGACTTTCACTCACTCATGCACTCATTCACTCAATCAGCAAACATATTCATGCAGTTCAATTTCTTGCGTTTCAAGAGAAAACACAGTTGTGTTATTTTGTTAATGCAAAATTTTATATAGCCCTCTACTAGAGCCCTATGCTTCTGAAATTGTTCGCTAAAACAATAGTCATATTAGTTTGCGTTCATAAAGTCAAGCTCAGTGTTTCCCTAAGATCAAACACTCCATGACAAATTTTATCCCCAAATTTGGGAAAAAAATGAGAAGAATGCAAAGATTAATTCTTGGAAGTCCTTAAATAAGACTTTCCTCTCCCATTTTCTGTTTGCTTTTAAAATTTTGCATTCAGAGAATAATAGGTGAGTCTTTCTGTGGATAATTAAAACACATGTAACTTGAAATTCTCAGGCCAGTAATTAAACTGAAGAGCTCACTGGGTAACGCTTACTTTTTTCTCCCAGATTGTGAGTTCAGTTCCTTTTCAAGCTGCACTTTTCATTTCTTTTTTCTTTTCTTTTTTTTTTTTTCAATCACAGAGATTAAAGCAGCCTGAATTTTACAATAGCATCTTGTGAAGGAAGAGGTGGGGGGAAAGCCACAGCGGTTTTAGTAAATCATGCACTTTGATGTCTCCAACTTGAAATCCATATTTTGAGAGCCCTGATGTACCTAATAGCATTTAGAATAAAATTTTAAATCCCAAAGCTGGGGCTGTTTGCAGAGAAAAATGCCTGTGAAAAGTGGATGTTAGCATTCGTCTCACATCTCACCACTTTCTTACCACAAAGCGCTTCTATTCTTCGCTGTGAAGTTTGTGTGGCGTACATGTCACATACCCGTGGTGTGTCCACTTTTCTTGGCTGGTGTCCACAAAGTTATTAATAGCTGTTGACCTTGGCTTGAGGCTTTAGGCATTTATTTTGGGTAAGAAAAGGTAGAAAGAGAAAAAGGCTTTCCAGGAACACATTGTTTTCTCTAAAATCACGGAGCCATTCCGAGAGCCCCTCTCTTGACCGTCAAAAATACCTGTAAAATCTAACTGTTGTTAAAGATTTGTGTCTTTAGGCTGAAATCCATTGGTTCCCTTAGTTTGCTTTCGGGTGCAGGTGCTGTAGTGCCATTTTAGAAATGTCATGGCCCTTTGACCATATTCACAGGCTCCTGGGCAGCAAGAAGCTTTGAAATCCAATAAATATTGAAACACGAGAATAGATTTCAAGAATTACTTTTCTGCTAAAATCTCAAGACAAAATTCCCGTTGTTCCTGCAAGTCCCTTAGCTCATCGAGGGCATTTGCATCCAACAGGGTCTCAGGAGCTCTTGTTTCTCCTGCTATCACATTATGTTTATGATGTCATGAGGGGTTACCATGGAGGTAATTGTCATGATGTGGGAGATGTGTGAATTCAGGTGTGGAGAAACTCAGCAGTGAGAGATGAGTCTGAGAAAAAGAGACAAATCCCCTTTCATTCCAGCTTCCTTTGCAACAAAAGGGTGAAGCAGAAAAAAAAAAAAAAAGGAGGGGGAATGTAAATATGATAACTGAAAATTAGCTTTTGAACAGCATGCTTTTTGTGCTTTGCATGACATACTGAAAAGTCTTCCATTTAGTTGTTTTTTTAAATTATATTTTGATCACATATCTTGTATTATGTTGTTAAAAATAACTTTTATGTTCTTTCTTGGAGAAAAAAATGTGGCTTGTGATCGCAGGAGAGAATACTATATTATGAAGTCCAAGATGAACAGGGAAATCTTTTGAATGATACACCAGGAAGCTCAAAGGTGATATGTTTTTGCCCAGTTGGGGGGGAACAAAAAGGCTGCTGGAATCTGCAAAACACTACAAAATAAGATTGAGCCAAGCTAACGATGCAGCCAGACTGGCTTGCTGCTGGCATTTGACAAGCTGGGAGAATGAGACTGCAAAAATCTACAGGGAATTATTTTCCCCTTCATGTTCATGAAGTACCATACATCTCTTTCTTGGGATGATGGGTGGTGGGGATGAGGGCATGGGTGCTGCTGAGCGAGTATTTTAAGGAAATGAGCAACAATCCCCTGCCTCTGGCTTGACATCATCAATGTCATTACTGCTTGTGTGGAAGCTTTGTCTTTTCTTGGAAAGGCCCCAGGGCTGGCAGACTCAAGTAGTCAGTGTGGTGACTGGTGAAAAAGGGGTCCTGCCGAGGCAAGTGCAGGGAGCCTGAGTGCCCTCGAGCACTGGATTCTGAGGAAGAGACCTGGGTTCCAGTCCCAGCTTTGCCACCGTGAATTTTTTCTTTGACCTTCACCGAGACTCTCAACTGCTCTATCTTCTCATTGTGTTAATCAAATGAGACTATTGTAAAAATAAATATATTGGACATAGAATATATATTTTAGGCAGGCTACAAATGCATGGGATTGCACCTTATTATTTGGGGTTTCTTGCAAGCACAAAGATATTGTATTGTCCAATGGTATCATTCATGGACCTTCAGGATGCAAGTGGGCACTTTTGCAAGTGGTAGCCAACTCTCCATGGCATTGCTTTGGTGAAAAGAAAGTGTAAGAGGATTCTCTAGAGAAACAGAACCAATAAGATATCTATCTATCTATCTTTCTATCATCTTTTTATCTTTCTAAAATGAGATTTATTATGAAGAATTGGCTCATGTGATTATGGAGGCTGAGAAGTCCCATGATCTACTGTCTGTAAGCTGGAGACCCAGGAAAGCCAGTGGTGTAATTCAGTCTGAGTCTGAAGGCCTGAGAACCAGGGGAGCTGGTGATGTAAATCCCAGTCTGAGGGCAGATGAGATGAGATATACTAGCTTGAGTAGTGAGGCAGGAAAAAAGGGACCAATTCCTCCGTCCTCCACCTTTTGTTCTATTCAGGCGCTCAGTGGATGGGATGATGCCTACCTGCATGGGGGGGGGGGGGGGCAACCTACTTTGCTGAGTTCACTGATTCAGATGCTAATTTCATCCAGAAACAACCTCACCGACACACCCAGAAACGATGTTTAATCTGGGCACCCCAAGGTCCATTCAATTTAACGCATAAAATTAACCCTCACAGAGGAAGAAGTCCCTAGGCAACGCTCAGCTTGTCCAGGGTTAAGTATAAACTCCCTAGCCCGGTGTTTGGGGCCTTCCATAATCATTCCCCCTCCAAACCTCCCCAGTCTCGTTTCCTTGCTCCTCAGGTGCACCCTTCACCTTGGTCAAACCTGATTTGACACTAGACATTCCTCTGGCCTTCCTTGCAGCTGTGTCTTCTTTCCTTACCCAGTCAATTCTTCCTATTTCCTGGCTTGCCCACCCTGTAATGATCCCTCCCTGTGAACAACACCCATTAGTGGTGTCACACATACATTGTGCAGGGGGTGCACTGCACGAGGACATCTGGCCAGGCCAGGGAGACACGGCCTTAAATCCAGCCAGTTCACATGGCCCACTGAGGGACTGTGTCTGCTTGGAGGGAGGGTACCTTTTTCTTGTTTAAAAACAGGCACTGGAGAGTGTAGGCTCTGTGTGTATTGATAAAGTTAACTTTTCATCTATGTTGGTCTTATATTTTCTTGAGATTATAAATTCCTTGGGGACTCAGGCTTTGATTTTCCTGTAGATACTCACGTGAAATCATGCACAACTTTGTTTTGAATTATAATCAGAACACTGGGTTCTGAGTAAGAGATTGCACTAGAAGCTCTTTGAAGACAGAGCTTACTCATTTTCTCTACCTGTGCCTTGCACACTTAACAAATGATAAATACATCCCCAGTAGATATCTGATTGCTCACTTATCTACACTACCAGTGGGAAAACATCAATACCATTCTCATTTTAAAATTCTTCAGTCCTTTATTGGAGTCTTGGAAGCAGAGGTAAGGAATGGGACCATTTCCCCTTTGAAGACTCTGAGACCCGTTTTCAGATGAGGCTCTGGGGTCTCGGCCTGCATTCTCTTCTCCTCCAGAGCAACACTGTGCTGGGGCTTTGTGGTGGACCTGAAAAGTGGGCCTGTATCTTACTGCTCACTCAAGAGCAAGGCTCTGCTCTGTGTGCTGAGGACATCAGGAGGAGAGCCACATGTCTCTGTCCCAAGGTATTCCTGGATTGTTACTGGGGAAGACACGTCAGAGACTGGTCATAAAATGATGGAGGAGGCCCTACAGCAGCAGGAATGGGTACCGAGGCCTAAGGGGTTTTATGAGGCAGCAGAGTCCTACATTCCCTGCATGGAACAGGCACAAGGGGAACGACTGGAGAGAGAAGGTGACTGTAAGAGATGACATAAAGCAATCTCATTCATGTCGACATCTTCCACTGCAATCTGTGCGCAGATGGCCCTTGAAACGTATGTCTCCATCCCAGACCCATCTATCACTGATCTTTCCACTCGGAGGCCTCAAAGGTTCCCTAAACCCATTATGTTCCACACTGATCTCAGGATCTTTCCACCCAAATCTGGTCATCTTCCGCAGCTATATCTTTCCAGATGGTGCTGCCCATCCATCTGGTTTGGTAAAGTCTGGTTTGGAAAACTCATTTGCTCAGCTCGCTCTCCACTCCCAGCTTCCAGTCCAAATTTATATCTCTGTCTCTTGCCTGAGATGGATGCGATTTCCTCCTCACTGGACCCCCACATCCACTCTCGGCCCCCAGCCCCTTCTCAGAGCAACTGGAGTGAGCATTTCAAAATGCAAATCTGATCACGTCACATGCTCCCCAAACTACCCTCCTCCCCTGCTTAAAACCTCTTAATGCCTTCTCGTTACTTCTCTTAGGATAAAGATCTATGTGCTCAGTAGAGCCTCTAAGACCCCTCATAGTCTGGTCCCTGGCAACTTCCTCAGCTCCATCGCGGACCAGCACCCCCACCTCTGTCCTCAGTGGGACCGGCCTTCTTTCTGCTGCTTATAGGCCTCTGGAATCCTCTCTTCTGTGGCTGCTGTCACTCCCACCCCATTTGCCTCATTTATCCCTTCTCATTTTTCACATATCAGCTCAAATCTCACTTCTTCAGGGAAACCTTCTCTGATCCCCTAGACTACTTCAGCCCTTCTGCCTTGTACATCTCTGAGCACATTTCCTTATTAAATATTACAGTTTGTCATCGTACATTTATTTTTGTGGTTATTTGATGTCTGTTTTCCCTGAAAGGGATGTAAGCTTTCCCTGTAAGCTCCGGGATGCCTGGCTGGGTTTGCCCTCTACTACATTTCCAATGCCCAGCACACTCCCTGATACACTTACACACTCAGTTAATTGTGTGTTGGGTGAATGAATGCTTGAAGTTGTTCAGGAATGGAAGGCCACCTTGTGGGACTGAAATGTAGGCTACATGAGAGGAAGTAGCCAGAGGTGAGGTTGGGAACAAGCTTGTGGCAGAGATAGTGTCATCTCGGCACGGGGTGCTTTGCAGCCTGTGATGCAAGGATATGATGGGCCAAGAGCTGTGTTTTGGAGCAGTAGCTCTAAGAGGGGTATGGAGTAGAGAGCAAAGGGTCCCGGAATCAAGGAGACACGTTAGGAGGCATCTAATAAAGATGACCTGAATTAGAGTAGTGAAAGGAGAAATGGAGAGATGGGCACAAATGCTTTTAGTGGTTCCCATTTCCACCTTTTCCCCTCATTTCCACCTTTTCCCACCATAGGAAAGGCAGTAGTGGATCAAGGGGCTTTGCATTATTTCAGCATTTTTAACCTGCCTGGCTTGAGCATCGCCAATGTACAGGGAAGAGTGAGAAGGAGCTTCGAATCAGCAGGGAGGTGGGCAGCGTGATAGAGTCGCGAATCTGTGGGTCTTTTTCCTTTCCCAGGCAAATGTGGCCTGTGGAAGGTTGAGAAGAAAGGGCACCCTTAGGACCTGCTGCCCTGAGCTGATGTTAGCTGGTGTGTGAGAGGGTGTGAAATGCAAGGAACCTCCTTTTGGGCTAGACATATCTGGTCCCCGTCTTCCTTCCCTGAAGTCTATCATGGAGCCTGTCTTAACTGAGACTCCATGTCTTATAACGAAGCATATTTTGAGAGGGGAATAGTGTGGTCTTCGGACCAGGGAGACACGTAAGGAAGGGTATTTGCCTCACTCTGGGCTTGGGGCCACACCTCCTATTTTGCTTATTCTTTTCTATGGCTCTTGTAGTCTGAATCACGACGAGAGCACTAGGCTGATATAATGGATTGCTCTACTGTTCCTCCATGTTTGAGTGGATAGAATGCAAAACTTGAGGCCACTAAATTTTAGCTTTTTGCAAATGTCTTTTATGGATCTAGCGTCTTCTTCTAGAATGTGACCAATGTGATGATACTCTTGTGTTCACAGTGTTCATGACTAATATATCTTATGTCATTTGATGTTTTTTAACTACCAGTCAGGCCACAACGTTTGACTGTGCCAGTTGCGCACTGCCCAATTCTGGCTGTCGCTACTCATTTAGATACCCAAGGGAATGGCACCTCCTGGAGGAGTGCAAGGTGACAAGCCTGCCCACAAAGTGTGCAAGGCATGCACTTGCCTTATTTTGCTGGCTCGGAATGGTGAAATCCCTTGTTCAGTGTCATGCAAATGCTGGCACTGCAGCTAGGGCCCAGCTTCCAAATCTAAATCCAGTTAATTCTGCTGCACCTCCTGGCCTCCTGGCTGATCAGTGCTTGAGCCAGTGAGTGAATGGGGAAAGACGAAGCCTCCACTCAGGAGCCAGTGGGCACACAGAGTCACGATTTGTTCTGAAGGTCTCTGAGTGCCATCAGCGGAACCAGCTGCCCTAATCTGCAGTCCATCTGCCCGGACCTCATCCACTCTCAGTGTGGACTTTGCCCACACGGTGGGCCCCAGATGACGTGGCCTTGGGTGTTTTTCTACCTCCCTTCCTGAAACCCTTGCATCTTGCTGGTACACAAGGCCATACCTCCCCTGCATGTCCTATTCCCTCAGGGCCTTGCTTCTAGCTACTACTAGGTCATTTTCTCCCATAAGGAGTTCACTAATAAGGTGGATGATTATAATTCCAATAGGGAGGTGTAAAAGATAGAACAGCCTTGAGAACACAAGGGAATTACTCTATGAGAATGGAATCCCTGGCTGGGTGGGAGAGTCTTGAATCCGTGAGTCTTTTATGTGGGAGAGCAGGAAGGGACCTTAGCAATCACCTAATGCAGTTGAGGAAACTGAGGCCTCCAGAGTTAGTGGGTTGGCTGGGGCTAGAACCTAAAGGTTTTCTATTATACCGCATTTCCTTGAGTGATTTTAACTGGGGTCTTTCCTGACACTTTTTGACCCTACGTGACTGAGGGCAGCCCTGTATTTGGTCCGTCTTTGCCCCATCAGTATTTGGGGGAGCAGAAGGGCAGTTTCAAGGGGACAGGGAGCTCGGTCAGCAGTGTCCTGGACACTGGCCTGACCCCAGGATCTGTGCTTTTAAATGCCATTATGAAATGCAGTCTGTTTAGAGCTCAGCACCTCTTCCCATCAGACTAATGCAGCTGTGGCGGAGGGCGGGGTGGCGGCTGGCTGCCTGGCAATCTCCTGGAGCCCAGAGAGGGATTACGCGTGCTCAGGCAGCCTCATCACCATAATAAAAATGGGAGTTATGCTTATCGATGCATCAGGACTGCCCATTTAGACGATTACCCCATTTCCAATCCCATTTCTAGAGGAAAGAGGATTGCTGGACATGTCCTTCCTCCACCCCCGGCAGGGCCCTGTTGTTGCTGGTTGCATGGGGGGATGTGTTGGAGGCAGGCACACAGCAGGCTGAGAGCTTTGCCCTCTTTGTCTTTCAGAGCTGGCAAGCCACAGCGGGATGGCCGTCCCCTGAGAGAGAGGAGAGGAGGAGAACGAGCCCAGCAGGGGCCTGGAGCAGCTGGCTGGCATCAATAATTTCCTGCAGGAGATTTTGCTGGCTGAGTACACGTCACCTGTCTGTTGCCCCTCTGCGTCTGCCCTGTGGTACTAAAATAAACTAAAGCAACCCTTGGACTCTGCTCGTCCAAATACAGTTCGTTAACCTCAGCTCTGTGGAGCCCAGGTATAAAGCAGCATCATCTATTTGGAACAAGATGAGGAAGAGTCAGGCAGAAAGATCCCTGAGCAGCTGGAGTACACATTACAAAGTTTCCGTTTCCACACAGAAGAGCCTTTTGGGCCCTTGCTCAGAGACCACTGACTCTTACTTAACACATAGCCCTAATTAGCTTGGTTAGCTGCTAAGCAGTTTGGAAGTGGGAATGAAAGGCGGGGAAAGACTGCCACGGGCTGGAGCCATCAGTTAAGAGCTAGACCAAGAAGGTGGCATCTGTGGGGACAACTGCAGATGGGAATCGTGCTCAAAGGCGGACTTTGGATGAATGGCTCCAAAGGTCCCTTCCAGCTTTTCAGTTCATGGTTCAGAGTATGTCTGCTTTGACTATGATGGTGAAGATATGATGGAGAGAGAGGAGGGGAAGGGGGACATTAGTGCGGAGCTCGTACCCAGCAGGAAACGTGGCCTTGTGTTTTGGGCAGCCCTGAGTTTCGGTGCTCAGAAGCACTTGCCTGCTTTTGCTGGAGTCCTCCAGACAGGACATCTACTCTCGGTCCTCCTTTATTCTTTGCCAGCAAGAGAGAATTATTGTGGATGTTTTTGGAAAGAGTTCTGTGAGGCATCGGAGTGTAATGAATAGACATGGGCTTGAGGTGAGACAGACCTGTGTTCAGATCGTGGCTTCCTACTCAGCTAGCTGGGCACTCTGGCAAAACCATCGAGCCTCAGTTTCCTCACCTGTATATCTACTGTCTAAGTTGCGCATTGTGCGCCTTCCTGCCAGAGGCCCTTCAGTAGCTCCTAACTGCTTTCTTTGGTGTTCTCAGGGTGAACTTCTTTCCAGGAAAGAGTTTCCAGGACACTTAGTAAAACTTGAATTTCAGACAAACAATGAATAATTTTTTGATATAATTATGCTCCAAACATTGCATGGGATATACTTACACTAAAAAAAAATTAGATGTTTAGCTGAAATTCAGATTTAACTGGGCACCCTGTATTTTCAAATAAACTTTATTTTAGAATTGTTTTAGATTTATAGAAAAATTATGAAGGTAGTACGGAGAGTTACTCTATCCATTAACATCTTGCATAAGTATGACACATTGGTCACAATTAACAAACTAATGTTGATTATGTTATCATTAACTAAAGTCCCTACTTTATTAGATTTCCTTTGTTTTCACCTAAGGTCCTTTTCTGTTCCAGAATCCCATCTAGGATAGCACATCTATTTAGCTGTCACGCTTTCTTAGGCTCCTCCTGGCTGTGACAGTCAGACATTCCTCATTTTTGACCACCTTGACAGTTTCGAGGAGTACTGGCCAAGCATTTTGTGGAATGTCCCTCAATTTGGGTCTGTCTGATGTTTTTCTCAGGTTGGACTGGGGTTGTGTGTTTTGGGGAGGAGGACCACAGAGGTAAAGTGCCATTCTCATTCCATCATGTTAAGGGTACATACTATCCACATGACTTCTCATGTTGATGTTGACCTTGATCACCTGGCTGAGGCAGTGTTCACCAGGCTTAGCATCCTGGGTTTTTTTCCGTGTGTGTGCAAGGAAGATTCACCCTGAGCTAACACTTGTTGCCAATCTTCCTCCTTTTTTTTGCTTGAGGAAAATTGGCCCTGAGCTAACATTCGTGCCAATCTTCCTCCACCTTGTACGTGGGATGCCTCCACAGCATGGCTGACGAGTGGAGTAGGTCCGTGCCTGGGATCTGAACCTATGAACCGAGGCTGCCAAAGTGGAGCACCCGGAACTTTAACCACTTGGCCCCAGGGCCGGCCCCCTAGCATCTTGTATTTTTATTTGCTGAATCTGGCAACTCTATTCCAGGCATATGAAGCCTTCATGACTAGGCTGCTGGCTTATTTCTGCAGACTTTTTCTGCTCCAAACTTAGGAACCACTGGCAATTCCCCTAAAGAACTACCCTCTGTCTCTCTCACTGCCACGCCTTAGTGCTTGCCCTTTCCTCTGCCTGGAGTGTTCTATTCACACACACACCCTCCCCGACTAAGGCTGGGTGAGGTGTTGGCCCTCTGCTCCGGGCCCACGCTTGGGTGGTACTCTGTGGTTATGACCTGTTCACTTATCTTTTTCTATGATCCCAGTGCATGCCTAACATCTTGCACAGTGCCTGTTGGAACTCAATAAATAACTGTTGAATAAGCGAATGTTTATTCTAGATAATCCAGATAAAGCCTTTAGCACAATGCCTGCCTTGTAAACAGTAGCTGCTCAGTAAACAGCTGTCTCTGTTTCTTTCATCATAAGAGAAAATAACTTTCCAAGATCTGAGCAACTATATTAATTTTGTGCCCCAGCACCTGCCCCTACCTGGAGACGAGATTCTGGAGCAGTGGTCTCCTAGGATTCCCTGAGAGCCACAGTTCCCTGCGTCAAAGCGTCAAGGGGGCCACTTAATGACAGAGATGTTGTGCTAAGTAGGCTGCTGTCAGTCAATTTGCAAATTAAAAAGTCATCCTTCTCCCAATGGAGAAACTTCAAATTATGAACCCCTTGACCCAAATTTCCATAATCAGGGCCCCCTGACCCTTTGTTATCTAGTGAAAAGGACCCACCTCACTCTCTTTGTAACCCACACACAACACATAGGTGAATAATGTTTATGCCCAGTGTTGCTTGTGCTTGATGATTTGTATACTTATATTGTTTATGTGTATGCTAGTTTTTTTTCTTTCACTCATCCAGTGTCATTGGATCCCACCCTGAGACCCAAAATGAGGAGATACCTCATGTAGTGGTCCCAGGAATCTTTGATGAGCCACTGGACTAATCATGATGTTTATCATTTATTATTCACTTTGCACCAAGTGTTTCACCGCCTCACCTCTAATCCTCTCAATAACGCTGCAAGTTAAGAATTACTATTCCCACATCACAAATGAGGAAACTACGGCTTTGAGGTACTTTAAAAATTTACCCAAGCTTCTTTGTGATGGAGCCAGGCTTGGAGCTACTGTTTGGACTTCAGGGTCTGAGCTCCATCCACTGGGGTTGGCCACCTCTCCGTGGTTCAGAAAGTTCTATGAGAGAGAGCCAGCATCTCCCAATGCCTTGTGCCCCTCAGAATGGTTCAGATGTAATATTGCTTCCATTATTGCCAATATTGTATTTCGAGCTCTAGAAGTTCTTTTTGGATTTTTAAAAAATAGTTTCCATTTCTCTTCTCATTTGGTTCATGTTTTCCTTTAACTCCATGAAAATATGGTAACTGTTTTCAATTCCTTATCTGCTAATTCTATCATCTCTGTCATTTCTTGTCTGTTTCTGTAGACTTATGTTTCTGTTATGGTTCTTATTTTCCTGATTCTTTCCATGTCTAACAATTTTTTAATTGAACGTAGAACATTGTGAATGTTAGTTGTTGATTGAATTTTGCTCTGTTCTTTCAAAGAGTGTTGAACTTTGTTCTGGCAGACAGTTAATTTACTATTACTAGGTAAACAACCATTTAGGCTTGTTAGCAGGGCTAGTGTTTTTTATTGCAGTAACATTGGATTATAACATTATATAGCTTTCAGATGTACATCGTAATATATTTAGAATTCTGTGTAGATTACATCATGTTCACCACCCATAAACTAATTATAGTCCATCACCTCTCATGTGAGCCTAATCACCCCTTTTGCCCTCCCCTTCCTTCCCCTATGGTAACCACCAATCCAATCTCTGTTGCTATGTGTTTGTTTGTCGTTGTTTTTATCTTCTACTTATGAGTGAGATCATACGCATTTGACTTTCTCCCTCTGACTTATTTCACTCAGCATAATATCCTCAAGGACCATCCATATTGTCACAAATGGCCAGATTTCATCATTTATTATGGCTGAGTAGTATTCCATTACGTATATATACCACATCTTCTTTATCCATTCATCCCTTGATGGGCACCTAGGTTGCTTCCAAGTCTTGGCTATTGTGAATAATGCTGCAAAGAACATAGGGGTGCATGTATCTTTATGCCTTTGTGTTTTCAAGTTCTTTGGATAAATACCCAGCAGTGGGATCGCTTGATCATATGGTAGATCTATTCTTAATTTTCTGAGGATACTCCATACTGCTTTCCACAGTGGCTGTACCAGTTTGCACTCCCACCAGCAATGTCCGACGGTTCCCTTCTCTCCACATCCTCTCCAACACTTGTTTCCTGTCTTGTTAATTATAGCCATTCTGACTGGAGTGAGGTGATACCTCATTGTAGTTTTGATTTGCATTTCCCTGATAGCTACTGATGTTGAGCACCTTTTCACATGCCTGTTGGCCATCCGTATATCTTCTTTGGAGAAATCTCTGTTCAGATCTTTTGCCCATTTTTTAATTGGGTTGTTTCTTTTTGAGATGTATGTGTTCTTTGTATATTTTGGATATTAACCCCTTATCTTATATATGGTTTGCAAATATCTTCTCCTGATTCTTAGGTTGTCTTTTCATTTTATTGACAGTTTCCTTTGCTGTGCAGAAGCTTTTTAGTTTGATGTAGTTCCATTTGTTCATTTTTCTTTTGTTTCCCTTGCCTGGTCAGACATGGTACTTGAAAATATGCTGCTCAGACTGATGTCAAAGAGCGTACTGCCTATGTTTTCTTCTAGAAGTTTCGTGGTTTCAGGTCTTACATTCAAGTCTTTAATCCATTTTGAGTTGACTTTTGTGCATGGTGTAAGGTAATTGTCTACTTTCATTCTTTTGCATGTGGCTGTCCAGTTTTCCCAACACCATTTATTGAAGAGACTCTCCTTTCTCCATCGTATGCTCTTGGCTCCCTTATTGAATATTAGCTGTCCACAGATGTGTGGTTTTGTTTCTGAGCTCTTGATTCTGTTCCATTGATCTGTGTCTCTGTTTTTGTGCCAGTACCATACTGTTTTGGTTACTATGGCTTTATAGTATATTTTGAAATCAGGGAGTGTGATATCTCCAGCTTTGTTCTTTTTTTTCAGGAATCCTTTGGCTATTCGGGGTCTTTTGTTGTTCCATATAAATTTTAGGATTCTTTGTTCTATTTCTGTGAAAAATGTTGTTGGAGCTTTGATAAGGATTGCGTTGAATCTATAGATTGCTTTAGGAAGTATGGCTATTTTAACTATGTTAATTCTTCCAATCTAAGAGCATGGGATATCTTTCCATTTCTTTGTGTCTTCTTTGATTTTTTTCAACAATGTTTTATAGTTTTCAGTGTACAGATCTTTCACCTCTTTGGTTAAGTTTACTTCTAGGTATTTTATCCTTTTTGTTGCAATTGTAAATAGGATAGTATTCTTAATTTCTCTTTCTGCTACTTCGTTGTTAGTGTATAGAAACGCAACAGATTTTTGTATGTTGATTTTGCATCATGCGACTTGTCTGTATTCATTTATTATTTCTAAAAGTTTTTTCGTGGATTCTTTAGGATTTTCTATATATAAAATCATGTCATCTGCAAAGAGTGACAGTTTCACTTTTTTTCCAATGTGGATCCCTTTTATTTCTTTTTCTTGCCTAATTGAACCGGCTAGGCCTTCCAATACTATGTTAAATAAGAGTGGTGACAGTGGGTATCCTTGTCTGTTTCCTGTTCTTAGAGGGATAGCTTTCAGTTTTTCTCCGTTGAGAATGATATTTGCTGTGGGTTTGTCATATATGGCCTTTATTATGTTGAGATATTTTCCTTCTATACCCATTTTATTTAGAGCTTTTATCATAAATGGATGCTGTATCTTGTCAAATGCTTTCTCTGCATCTATCGAGATGATCATGTGATTTTTATTCTTCATTTTGTTAATGTGGTGTATCACATTGATAGATTTGCAGATGTTGAACCATCCCTGCATCCCTGGAATGAAACTCCCTTGATCATGATGTATGATTTTTTTAATGTATTGTTGTATTCGATTTGCTAGTATTTTGTTGAAGGTTTTTGCATCAATGTTCACCAGTGATATTGACCTGTAATTTTCTTTTTTTGTGTTGTCCTTGTCTGGTTTTGTATCAGGATAATGTTGGCTTCGTAGAATGAGTTAGGAAGCCTCCCCTCCTCTTCAATTTTTTTGGAAGAGTTTGAGAAGGATAGGTATTAAGTCTTCTTTGAATGTTTGGTAGAATTCACCTGGGAAGCCATCTGGTCCTGGACTTTTATTTTTTGCAAGGTTTTTGATTGCTGTTTCGATCTCCTTACTGGTGACTGATCTATTCAAATTTTCTACTTCTTCTTGGTCCAGTTATGGAAGGTTGTATGTTTCTAAGAATTTATCCATTTCTTCTAGATTATCCAATTTGTTGGCATATAGCTTTTCATAGTATTCTCTTATTATCTTTTGTATTTCTGAGGTGTCCGTTGTATTCTCTCCTCTTTCATTTCTGATTTTATTTATTTGAGTCTTCTTTGTTTTTTTCTTGGTGAGTCTAGCTAAGGGTTTGTCAGTTTTGTTTATGTTTTCAAAGAACCACTCTTGGTTTCATTAATTTTTTCTATTGTTTTTTTAGTCTCTATTTCGTTTATTTCTGCTCTGGTTTTTATTATTTCCTTCCTTCCGCTGATGTTGGGCTTTGTTTGTTCTTCTTTTTCCAGTACCTTTAGATGTGCTGTTAGATTGTTTATTAGGGATTTTTCTTCTTTGTTGAGGTAGGCCTGAATTGCTATAAACTTCCCTCTTAGAACCACTTTTGCTGTATCCCATAGATTTTGGCATGTCGTATTTTCATTTTCATTTGTCTCCAGGAATTTTTTGATTTCTTCTTTGATTTCGTCATTGACTCAATCGTTGTTCAGCAGCATTTTATTTAATCTCCACATTTTTATGGCTTTTCTGCTTTTCTTCCTGTAGTTGATTTCTAGTTTCATACCTTTGTGGTCAGAAAAGATGTGTGGTATTATTTTGATCTTCTTAAATTTATCGAGACTTGTTTTGTGGCCTAATATGTGATCAATCCTGGAGAATGTTCCTTGTGCATTTGAAAAAATGTGTATTCTGTGGTTTTTGGATGGAATGTTCTATATATATCTACTAAGTCCATCTGGTCCAATATGTCATTTAAGGCCAGTGTTTCCTTATTGATCTTCTGTTTGGATGATCCATCCATTGGTGTAAGTGGAGTGCTAAAGTCCCCTATATTATTGTGTTACTGTCTATTTCTCCTTTTATGTCTGTTAATACTTGCTTTATATATTTAGGCTCCCCTATGTTGGGTGCATAGATATTTAAAAGTGTTATATCTTCTTGTTGGATTGTTCCCTTTATCATTATGTAGTGCCCTTCTTTGTCTCTTGTTACAGTTTTTGTTTTAAAGTCTATTTTGTCTGATATAACTATTGCTACCTCTGCTTTCTTTGCTTTGCCATTTGCATGGAATATCTTTTTCCATCCTTTCACTTTCAGTTTGTGAGTGTCTTTATGTCTGAAGTGTGTCTCTTGTATGCAGCATATATATGGGTCTTATTTTTTATCCAGTTGACCACCCTATGCCTTTTGATTGGAGCATTTAGTCCATTGACATTTAAAGTAGCTATCGATAAGTATGTGTTTATTGGCAGGGCTAGTTTTGTACTGCTTCTAAGACCTAGCTTTTCTAGTGTCTCTACTGAATTCCCTGGGTCTTCAACAAGTTTTCTTCATTCTGGTAGTTTGGAACTTGAATGCTTCCCAACCAAGTGTAAGTTCTGATAGTTGTTCGGCTTATAACTCTCCAGTAGTTGTTTTTTTCTCTGGTAGTTGTTCTTTGTGTGGCCTTATGGAGTCACACCTTACAAATATGCCGTTTATTATTTACACAAAGAAGGGCAACATATGAAGATGTCAAGAGCTCTTTCTCCTTGTAGCTGCTTCTTCTTTGGCATTCTATACTGCAGGTTCCAACCACCTTAACCTCCCTTCACTTTGATCCTTGCCTCTTAAGCTCAAGGAGGCTCCCATCCTCTGCTTGGATTCCCCCTCCCTGTGCTGGGGTCTAGTAAGTTCCTCTAGGCAGAAAGCCAGGATGATCAGAGAATCACCTCAATTGTTTCCCTTCTCTCAGGCATCATCGTCCTGTGTTCCTGTTGCCCAGTATCTGCAGAGTTGTTTCATGCATTTTGTCCAGGTTCATAAAAGTGTATAAGGGCAGGCCTAGTTGGTATGAGTTATTCCATCATGGTCTGAAGAAGAGTTCTAGGAACCACTTTATAAACTTCATCTTTAGTTATCACAGAGTTAACTAAGTGCTATGCACAAAACAGCATTAGAGAAATGTCATGGGTCTGCCCACCTGGGATCTTTTGCTGGTATTCTGGGATAGAACATGACATTGGGACAGGGGTTTCTTGAAGGATCAAAGTGCTGGAGAAGTCCAAAGCCTTGGACCTCTTCCTTTGGAAACAGAATGTCATAGCTATAAGGTTTGGAGATCATTCTTCCTTTCCTCTCCAAGGCCACAGACTCATCATTGTCCCTAGGAGCCATCATAACAGATTCACACAAGGGCATGTTAATGAGGAATCTGGTCGCTGCCATGTGGCTGACTCTCTCCACAAGTGAGTGGTGGTTGTGCGGACTCTGAATTTATTCTGTCTGCAGGTCACAAATGGCTCAACAGTCCAGCAGAAAGGTTGGCGAAGCAAGCTTCAGAGAGTTATTTGAACCAATATACTCACAGGAGTAAAAGATATTGAGTTTAGAAAGATAAGGCAAAGTAGGCTCTGGAAGTGGGAGATGACTGCTAAACCCAGGAAGACTTCAGAACTGAAACGTCAAAGAAAAGAGAAGGGGACAGGGCAGCGCTGTCAGGATTTCCCTCCTGTGCAGGAAAACGGAGACCATATGTCAGGTTTCGAGAGCATGAGAAGGAGAAAGAAAGGGAGGAGGAGCATATCGATCCATTCATTAAAGATTTTAAGTGCCTATTAGGCACTGAAAATTTAGTGTCTTTACTGAAATATCTGCTGAGACACATACATTGTAATTAACAAAGGACCACAAGGAGGTGAAAACGAGGATGTGGAGGAAATGAAAACCACCAACACTCAGACAGAGAATAGGATGCAGTCATAGAAACTACAAAGGGAGATATGACCTGTTTGATTCCTTTGCTAATTACAGATAAAGAAACTGACATAGGTGGCTTGCCCACAGTGACCATGTCCTTTATCTTAGAACTGTCTCAAACCTTCATCAGTGTCAGTTAGCTGCCAGCCTGGCTTCCAGGAGGCTGATGCCCTGTGGCCAGACGGAGGGTCATGTGGCTGTGGTCCAAGCAGATGTCTCAAGAGCTGATGTCCTTCTCCCCGTCTTGTTCTGAGGACCTGGGTTCAGATATTTGGGAGTAAAACTCCCACTTTAATGTAGCTTTTACCCTCCTGTGTTCCTGCATTCTGGCTGCTGTGTGGTGAACACGGACCCAGTGAACTTATACTTGGAGCAAAACTCTACAGGGGACACCTGTGACACTATTCCTTGGCAACGGCATGGCTCACAGAACTGAGGCCTCCAATCGAGGGCTGAGGGTGCTGGGTATTTATCCATCAATTGCCACCACTCAGTGGTTGAGAGTTACTCCTTCCTGGAGGCATTAGCTCCCCAGCACTTCCTGTCTGCCCCGGAAGTGCATGGACCAGCCTGCTCCTGTCACCAGAGAATTCCCTCAGGCAGCAAGACTCAGGTGTTGCTGTCCACAACTGGTGATGTCCAGGGTGGACCACAGCATTTGCCGCGAACCCCAATCTGATTATCAAGTTAATATGTACATGTCTCTCCCCTTTCCTTCATTCCTTTGCTTATTATTCCAATAAATATTTTTTGAGTACATACTGTATGCTAGGTACTGTGCAAGAAGTACTGGAGGCCTAGTAGTTAACAAGACAAGCTAGTCCAAGTTCTCAAGGAACATGCGATAGCAACAGCTCACATTTATTAAGGTATAGATAGATAATCACATAGCAGTAATACAAATGCCAGAGTATTTTTACATGGGCCAAAAGCACATCCCAGAAAACTTATGTTTCTCCCTTAGCTATTTCTCCCAGCTATTTCAACCCTTTTGCACACATCTCCAATCCCCTACCCCACCCACCAACTCTGCTGAGCTCCACATCCACCTATCCACCTTGCATCACCACTTGGTTGTCCCCAGGCACCTTGACATGCCGAGTCCCCAAACCCACTCCCCTTCCTGTGTTCCCTGTCTCTGGAAATGGCATCGCCATTTACCCAGTTGCCCTGAAATTCAGGTTTCATCTTTCTTTTCTCCCACTCCTTTTCCATACTCCTCTCATCTGTATAGTTACAATTGATGATATATTTATCGAGTACTTAGTATATTGCAGGCTCTGTTCCAAGCATCTTGCATCTTATTATCTTAGTTAATCCTCACAACCCTGAATGGTACAGACTCTCACATCAGTCTTTGCTGATGAGGGAACTGAGGCCAGGAGAGGGTAAGTGAGCCACGGTTACCCAGCCAGTAAATGGTAGAGCCAGGATTGAACCAAGCAGTCTGTCTATGAGTCTGTCCTCTTAGTCATTACACCACAGTGTCTCCCAGTCTGAGGGGAGAGAAGGGCAGTAAACCAAGAATTCTACAAATACTTATTTAATGACCATGGTGATAAGTGCTGTAAAGGAGAAGAGCAGGAAGCTTTGTCTAAGACGGCTAGGGGATTCAGTTGGGGAAGGGAAGGGAAATGTTTCCCTGAAGAAGTGTCCTTTCACACTGAGCCTTGTGGAGGCTGCTCATGACGTCAGCAAGAGGGGAGAACACTGGAGGAGGGGGAGGCGGATTAACGTCCATCGTAGACCAGAGATATCAGGCTGTTGTCATCCTGTCTGGACCCCACAAATGGCCAGCCACCTGCTTTCCTTAATGTGCAGTGTGATCTGATCCTCTTTGAGTCGATTCTATTCCATAACTTTGACTGTCAGGAAGTTGCTCTGATTGCTGTCCTATGCCTTTGACCAAGAACTGGCAAACTTTTTCTGTAAAGGGCTAGATAGTAAATATTTTAGTCTGTTCTGGCCAAATGGTCTGTCACAACTAGTCAACTCTGCTGTAGCGATGCAACAGCAGCCATAGACAATATGTAAATGAATGAGCTTGGGTGAGTTCTGATAAAACTTTATCTATGGACGCTGAAATTTGAACTTCCTATACTTTTTACCTCATGAAATATTATTCTCCTTTTGCCTTTTTCAACCATTTAAAAATATAAAAACTGGGGCTGGCCTGGTGGCATAGTCGTTAAGTTCGTGCACCCCACTTCGGTAGCCTGGGTTCGCAGGTTCGGATCCCGGGCACCAACCCAGCACTGCTCACCAAGTCACGCTGTGGTGGCGTTCCACATGAAATAGAGGAAGATTGGCACAGATGTTAGCGCAGGGCCAATCTCCCTCACCAGTGTGTATATATATATACACACACACACACACACACATACATATACACACATATATATATACACACATATATATATAAACTGCTCTTAACTCATGGGCTGGCCATAAAAAAACAGGTGAGGGGCTGGATTTGGCAGTTGTAGTTTGCCAATGCTGCCCCAAATCATATTTCCAGCTACTCTACAGACGTCTCTCTCCCCCACCCACTTCCGTAACCACCCCACCCCTACCCCAAACATCTCCAAAACAAACTCATCACCCTCAGTGAAATCAACTCCTTCTGCTGTTCTGATTTCTGTTAATGACTTGGGATGTCTGTTACTCAGGAGATGTTGGGGCAGCAAAAAAAATGCACAAGAACCACTGTTCTAGCCACGCTAGGCTGTTGTAACTTCTCAAATCTGCTGGGCGCATTCCTGCCCTTGCTCAGCTTCTGCCTCACCTCTCTTCTCCTCTTCACTGCCAAACTTCTCCGAAAACTTGCGTCTACTCCCTGTCACCATTTCATCACCTCCCACTCCTCACTCCTCACCCCCTCCAATCTGGCTTCCACCCCATCACTCCACAAAAACAGCTCCCACAAAGGTCACCAATGACCTCAGTGTTGCTAAATCCAAAGGACATTCTTCAGTTCTCATCTTACTTGCAATCGACACCCCTGACCACTCTCTTCTTCTTGAAATATTCCCTCTGACTTTGGCTGCCCTTTCTCTTTCTCCTTTGTGCATCTTCCCTCCGCTACCTGGCCCTGACCTGTTGGAATTCCAGGGTCCATTCATCTTCTCCCTCCAGCTACTCTCTTTGGGGGTTCATGAATCTATAGCTCCCTTTCTGACCTCTCTCCTGAGCTGCAGCCCATCTGTTTTTACCTGACATCTCCTCTCAGGTGTCTTAAAGCACCTCAAACTTTACAATCCAACACCAAAATCATCCACTCATCCAACTGTCCACTCATTTGACAAGCAGTTACTGAACAGTGGCTATCAGACTGACACTGTACTAGTTGCCAAGAACACAATTTTGAGTAAAAAGAGACAGAGTCCTGCGCTCAGGGGGCTTATAGTCTACTGGGGGAGACACATCTTGCCACACCTTCAGGCCTCTGATTCCCCACAGCTCATGTCTCTCTGCCACCATGGCCGTTCTCATTGTCCTTCCCTAGGGCATTGGCATTCAGAACTGTCCAGTTCCGAAACCAGAGGTAGCCTTGATATCTCCCTCTTCCTTACCACAGCTTCACGGTCTACCTTCCATTCCTGTTGACTTACTCCTAAATATCTCTTGGCATCATTTCTCCTCATCCCCACTGCTGCCCTACTAGTCCTGACCACCACCACATCTCTTGCTGGACCACTGGTTCATCTACTCTGGCCCTCATCTAGTCTCTACACTTCAGCTGGATGATCTTTCCAAAATAAAACTCTCATCGTGCCACCTCTTACCCTACTCCATGTAATGGCACCAATTGAAATATTTCCAAGACTTTCCATTTTTCTTAGAATAAAGGGCAGGAGCTTCTCACCAAGACCCCACATGCCCCTGCTGGCCCCTCTGGCCTTGTCTCCATATACTATTCCCCCCACGCTGTGCTCCACCCTCCCTGGACTATTTTCGGCCCTTGCTCTCATCACTCTTCTTTCCTGCCTTGCAGTGTGCTACTCCCGCAGGTGGCCATGCTGGAGCCTCCTCTCTCTGTCTGTATGTCTCTGACCCCTCTTCTGATTTCAGATCTGCCGTCACATCTTCAGCAAGGCCTTCCCTGACTTCTCTGCCGGGTCAGACATTCCTGTTAGAGCCACCGACAGAACCCTGCACCACCCCTCTGGGCACTGCCATGAGGAAATTTACACCGGCAATTTACATCTGAAGGTGTGGTGCTTTGGTTAAGATTTACCCCCCCAAGAGCTCCCCAAGGGCAAGAATTCTGTCTCTTACTCAAAAATCTGTCATCAGCAACCAGCACAGTGTCTGACAGAAGGTAAGTGCCTACTAACTATTTGTTAGTGGAGTGGATAGTTGGACTGATGGATGAATGAATGAGTGAATGAATGTAATTTCCCTGCCTGAAGCACTTTTCCTATCCACCCTTCAAGGTCAGCTCAAATGCCACCTCCTGCAAGAAACCTTCCCTGATACTCCTGGTGGAAATTCACCTCCCTCCCTTGTCCCGGTGCTCTGCCTGTAACTCTGCTCCAGCATCGATCGCCTTTTACCTTGCGTTACTGTGTTCACAGCTATTGTCCCCATGGCCTGGGTGTTTCCAGAGATCCAGGACCAGTCCTGCTCATCTTCTTATCTCTCATTTGGCATGGTGCCTTGGACATGGGAGGCACTCAATAAATACTTGCAGAATTGATTTCTTTATATAGTCCAGGTCATTCTAACCCTGACAATGATCCATCCTCGAAACATGATGTCGTAACCACAGAGGGAGGCCAAGCAAGGGGACTCTCTTCCACTTCCCTCCTTGTCCTTCCACTGCTCCTCTTTCCCTGCAAGTTGCTAGGCACCCAAAAGTTTTATCTTTCCCAAGCTCACTTCAAGATTCAATGCAAAATTTCCTTGTCGTCACTATTGCTTTTCTGGGTTGTTGGTGGTTCAGCAAGTTTATTAACAAGTTTCTTCACTGCCCAGGGATCCATTTCATTCTGCCTGCTGATTTGTTACATTTAATTTTTCTAAGAATTCCCTTACCTGTGTTTTTAACAACAGCTGTGTTTACCCGCTCTTAATTACTTCCTAATTGTGTATATCCATCCTTCTCCCGTTATTTTTCTTGCTAACTCTGATCCTTAAATCAGGAACACAGTAACTCAGTCAGCTTCCTTTCTTCCCCCTTGTGATGGAAAGGGCTTTAAAAATGTTGGAATACCTCATAAGGTATACCTGTTCCTGAAGTTCTACCTTCACTTTAAAAATTTATGACATGATTTTATTTTAGCACCCCTGGTGCTTTGCGATCCCAGGTACATTCACTGCTTACCGATCCCTACTTGTTTCTGCTCCCTCGAGCGCTTTCATATGTATTGTGAGCTCCCATCTGCCTGGCATTTGGGGAGAGTAGGGTGTTGTGTTTAATTGAATATTCTGGGTAGCCGAGTTCCTGTAATTGGTATACAGGGACCCCCAATTTTAATAAAATTAAAAGCTCAGCAAAATTTCCTTCACTATGTTGCTAAGCTAATTATTTAAAACACAAGTGATGCCAGATATGTCCTCATGCCAGATATCGTCTCAAGGGCTTAAGGCGCACTTCCTCATTTAATCCTGATAGAAGTTCTATGAGCTAGTTTCAATGAGGAAACCACTGCACAGAGACGCTTAGTAACCTACCTAAGGCCACAGGGCAAGGAGTGGTAGAATCAGGATTGCTGACTGCAAAGCTCTCAATCGTCATGAAGGAACTCTTGGCTTACTTTTCTCTGATGATCCAAAGGGCCCCCCTCTTAGTTCTTGCAGGCTGTCATGAGGACAGCATGGCCCAGATGGTGAAGGGGCTTTTAGTGGGTAGTCCTGCCTCCCTTCCTGCCCTCCGGTCCCCACAGGGGCTTAAAACTCATGCTTTATCAATAGGTTCTGAGATTCTGGGCCCAAAGGACTCTGGGAATGGAGAGGTTGGTGCGTTAAGAGTTGGTTTTAAATCTTAGCTCAAATCCCTTTAAAAAAACAATCTCAGAAACTCGGGCTACACCTGATATGTGTACCTGGATCAAGCAGTCCGTCAACAAATCTTTATTAAATGCCACTAAATGCAAGGCCCCGTGCTCAGCTCTGTGGGCAGCTGTCCGAGCAGCTCTGGTTTTTACAGTAGAATTGTGATTTGCAGCTTTTGATGAAAAGGACTATTTATGGCATTCCAGAGCTTATGGGGCTTATGGCTGTTAAATCTGTTTAAGCCTGCAACTGAGATTGAGGCTTTTTCTTGAGGGAAGAAGAAAACAAAACCGAGCACCCATCCCTCTGTTTGGAAGTGTGTAAGTTGAGCTCTTGTGTTATGAAACAGTGGGAACTGAACTGAAATTGGCTTCTCTGGGAAAAACAATAAACAGGAGGCCACCTGAGCTCATTGCTTCTGCAGGCCCGATAAGGATGAGATTAAAAAAAAAAAAAAAAAGCCCAACGTTTTCATCATGTGTCTCAAGGACATGTATTTTTTCTTTAAATGACTGAACTTATCTTGCCATTTGGAAATGTTAACTTTGGAAAGGGCAATTAGCATAGGGACACGTGGACTGCTCCAGAGTGTGAGGATTGTGGGGTGGGGAGGAGAAGGAGGTAATGGATTGTTGAAATTTGCAGGGCTGCCTGGAAGCACAGTGTCGGATGTACAGACCAAGTTTCAAAGATGAATCGGTGGGAGGAGGGGTGCACTGCATATGTAGAGAGAACTGGGGCAGTCTGGAGGGAGATGCCACCGGTTTGCAGAGCTACTGGAGTAACTGGCAGCAGGGTGGCACCATGTTGTGGGGCAGAGTGAGGAGAACCCCAGTGAGGTTCTGGACTTGTTTTTCCTTTGAGATCCTACATCTCTAAAGAGGAATCTGTGGATAAACTGTGAAGAGCTGGGCATCGCTTTGACTCCCGCTTAGTTGAGCGGTGGCTATTCATGCTGCCTCATGCTCTGGTAGACTGTCAGAGCTCAGCCTGTGTGCTCTGGAGCTAGACTGCTTAGGTCTGAATTCTTACAGCCGTGAGACCTGGGGCAAATGACTCCATCTCTTGTGTTTCAGTTTCTTCATCTGTAAAATGGGGATATGGATAATACCACAGAGGGATTTCAGGAGGAATAAATGAGATAATATATGGAAACTGTTTAGAACAGTGCTTGGCACAAAGCAAGTGCTTAAAGACGTGAGCTGTTATTATTATTATTTGCAAAGTACTCCACAGTGAGACTATCAGGGACAGACTTAGGGGACCTGGGCTAGGCAGGTTTCAGGACTTCTAGCTACCTGAGACAGGTTATCAGACTCTAGATAAGATGAGCCAAAATGATACCGAGGTTCACTGTGATCACAGGTAGATGATGATGACGACGGTGATTTTTATTCTCTATCTGTCTTTTGGGGAAGTATCAACATTATCTTTGATCATGAAAGACAACAGTGTAAACACTGTTCAAGAGGAAAAACAAAGAGATTTCACCTTCCAACAGAGTGGTCTAAATGTAACTAATTTCAACTACTCATTTCAAACTGCTTTTATCTTCACAAGAACAAAGATGGGGGAAAGAAAATGGAATACCACAGGCAGCATTGCTGGAGGGTGATTACGACCAAGAAGAGGTTGGAATCCAAATGATCTTTATTAGAATACCCCAAACTCACGTGTGTTGGTGCCTTTAAGTCTTGATGCACTGTCAATGTAAACGTGTATTTTAATGGTCGTCGTGTCACCTCTGCATGGAGCATGCTGGATTTGTGAGAGTTCAGGGTCATACACCCCTCAGTGCTTAAGCGAGCGGTTTGAGGAGCAGCGTGAGTGCTCTGTTATTGCATGGAGGGTGGGGTGTACTTCTCTGAGGAGGGTTGCCTATGGCTTTGTTGACAGGTCAGGATGGATACCAGGCAGGACAAGCTTAGTCCATGTATTTAATTTGTGAAGCCAGAAGTGGGGGCTGACCTCCCCTGATGGGTAAGACGGAGCTCTGAGGAGACTCCAGGCTCTGCTTCCAGGGTCCTCAGCACCTTGCAGAGGTGGTGCCGAGGAGGCAGCCAGCTCCAAGAAACCAGAGAGCTGCGTTGCATTTGGAGGAGAAAGCTGTATCCTCCTTGGGGGTTTAGAATGTGTGCTAGCCAGATCAGGAAAGTAACATCCAGATTCTGGCCAGACTCTCCCCAGAGAGGCTAGGGGAAGCTGCAGACCTCAGGAAGAAGTGAAGACTCATGTGGAAACAGGCCTACTGGGAGACAACCCTGCAGCGTCCACAGCACCCAGGTCCCTACTTCTAGCAATAGAACCTGGTCTAGATTGATGGTTATTCTGAGACCTGGAGAGTGGAGCTTCAGATGTAGTTAGTGCTGACATCAATTGGTGCAGTCTGTTTATTCATTGTAGAAGTTTTATGTGGCGCTCTGTGACCACAACATCTGGAAATGAGATGTTTCATTTATGGCCACTGCCTACGATGTGAGGGTGCCCTGGAGTTGTTCAGTGTATGACCTGCACATCCTTGTATGGTGGCCTTGGTCCTAGAGAAAATTCTTCCTGTATTTGGGTGGAGGATTAATAAATTAAACCTAAATATAGAAAAGAGAAATACCCAACATTATACTCATCATTTTTTCTCCCCCTTCAGAAAGATTGTGAAATTTACCAAAAGCAACCAGTTCTGCCTTCTATTCACATCCATGAGTGGAAACTCAATATTTGTGTAGATTATGTTTAGAGGGAATTTTTGGGTGGGGGAAATTTATAATCATCCAGCCTATAATTGATATCTCAAGTGAGATACTTTACCCTATGTAAATTTCCGCCTCTGGCCGCTGTTCCGTCTCTAGTGCTCAGTGACTCTTCTCATGGATTGCTGGGGTTCTCAGATTCTCTCCATTTGGACCTCTCTGTTGTGGGGCACAGCATCTCAGAATGGGCCCCACGTGGCAACTTTTAGTCAGATGACTCACTGTGGACTTTCTCTATGGCAGTGTGGCCAGTTCTACTTAATTTTGCTCCAACTGTGTAGTAGGCCAGTGGCTAGGATGAGATCTGGCCAGCACTGGATTTTCTCATCAGTAGAGAAGGAAGCTGTGGCCAGGCCATTTTTTTTTTTTTTTGACCTTAGACTATTAGCCTATTATTTATAAAAATGTCCTCAAAACAAAACTCGCCTCTGGTTTTTCATCAGATCCCAGAAAATAGCCCCCATGACTACAATGCCTGTTATAGAAACCCATCCAATTAGTGTTGTGGGAAATTGGCAATACTCTGTCTTCTTCTCTCATCACGGGAACCACATCTGGGGCTCAGTCGCTCTTACCTTGCTTCTCTTGGTCCATCTTTTCGTCTCTCAAACCTCAGCATGAGCTGGAGGCTGAGGAGGGTTGTGGGAGCACCTCTGGGGACCAGTGATTTGAGGCTGCCCAGCAATCTACGGAGGGGCCATGCAGCTTTGGAAGAAACCTTCGCTTCCCTCCCAACCTCAGCTTTTGAAACAAACTCAGCACGAGTCTATCCAGAAATCTGCATTTTTGTGTCTTTAAATAACAGCTTGGCTGCACGGACTTGCTGCACAGGCACTGAAACCCTCCTATTGGGTGCCTTTGCTTTCTTTTGTATAATTTTTTAAAAAGCACTTTGATGCCCTCTGAAGAAAAGTGCTGTAGAAATACAAGCCTTTCTTCTCACTTTCAGGAAATATGTACAAGATTCAAGACTCACATTATTTCAGGTGCTTCCATTCGTTTTTATAACAAGGAAGTCTGTCAGGTTTCTTTTCTGTCCTTCTCGACTTAATTTGATCTCCTTGTCAAAAAACCATTTCTTCCCACTTTTTATTTTCAATGGGGAGCTGCAGGAGTTTGTGCTTGAATACAGACAACTTGGGTAGCCCTTCAGAAGACACACCACCTGCCCCAAGAAGATACATTGTCAACGGAATAGCAAACGTAGAACCAACATATAAAAAGAAAAGGAGAAAGCTTTCTGTGATACTGAAGTACAGGGCAATACCCTTTGGGAACAATCATGAGGTGGATGTTAGGATATTAGGTGGAATGTCAGGTGTGTATAGTGGGGGCAGAGGGTGGCTCATGCCTCTGTTCCCTCAGCCCAGACAGTCTGCCTGGAAGAAGCGGACGCCTCCAGCTCCGTTTGAAGATCAACATTTTGGACACTGGGTTTCGCGCCTTCCTCTTCCATCTTGTAGTTCAGTTCCTGTAATTCCAAGTTAATCATTAGCAGGGATGAAAGCTGACATTCCGGTTACTGGCTGGCAGCCAAGGCTCAAGACAGCTGTTTCCTCACTGTTAGGTCCTGTTGCACCAACACCGTGTTGGATACAAAAGCTCCAACAGGTATCAATACAGGGTCGATGATGTCTTTTTATTATTTTCTGGGCCAAAGTGAGAAACTGGAAGGCAGAAGACATGTGGATGGATGTGGCAGATTAAATATGCCTTGTAATCTCTGTTCCCTCTCTAAGCCCCACTAAAATGATGGTAAAGAAATGGTATAAACCTGTAAGGACAAAGAAAAACGGAGAGAAAATGACAGCAGACAAGAAAGATTCACAAAACTCTGGGAGATGACAAGTGGAGGATTGAGTGCTGTCTTGGCAGGGTGGAGAATGATGCCCACAGAGGGGACAGCTAAGAGCAAGCCAGCTCACATCCAAGAATTGCAGAAAGGCCCAGAAATTGGAGGCACTAACTCCTCTCAAAGCTCAGAGAGAGTGGAGTGGAACACAGGAGGACGGGCCGAAGGTCTATCTCAGGAGGTCTCTTTTCCCAGTCCGAAAAGCCGGAGAGCTGTTACTCTCCTGCTCCAGCGGGAAATTGGAGGTTTAATCCCTGGGTACTTGAACCAGAGAGAATTCAGACTGAGGGAATAGCAGGAAATGCAGAGAACAGCCCTGAGCTAGATGGAGGACAGGGGATAAGGTCTAAGTCTCCTCACTTGGTGGTTCCTAGGATGCTGGCCCGGATATTCCCACCCCCTCCACACAGGGGGTTGGAGGGTTCCTCTGGACACTAGGCTTCCCCAAGAGGAGAGTCACAGATTCTGACACGCGGGGAATCCCACGATGAAGTGGCTGGTCCCCCACAGTGCAGCCACCAGCCAACAAGCCCTGCACTTAGGTGCAGAAATCCTAATCACTGTGGAGTGGCTTTTCCATATGTGAACAGACGCCACAGATCAGCAGGGACAAATCACGCCCTAGAACTGAGAGCCGAGAGAGATGAGAAGGCGGAACAGCTGTGGAATGAGATCAGGAGGTTTCACAAGGAACGCAGCAGAGGTAAAACAGTCAGAGAAAGGGGTCAGAAGAGCAAATCGAGGAAATTGTGCAGAAAGGAGGACAAAAAAGACAAAAACGCAGACAATAGAGAAAATGATGCGAAACTAAGAGGATGAAACCAGGAGATTCGGCATCTGACAGTCAACTGAAATAGGGGTTGTTAGCCTCTGAGACCCCTCTGGCAGTCTGGTGGAGCCTACAGACCCTTTCTCAGAGTAATGTTTTAAAGTGCATAAAATACACACAAGTACAAAGGAAGCTAATTACATTGAAATACAGTTTAGAAAGCAAAACAGTGATGTAGTAATACAATGTGCTTTTTTTTTATTTTTGGCTGAGGAAGATAGGCCTTGAGCTAACATCTGTTGCCAATCTTCCTCTTTTTGCTTGAGGAAGATTGACCCTGAACTAACATCTGTTGCCAACCTTCCTCTTTTTGCTTGAGAAAGATTGGCCCTGAGTTAACATTTGTGCCAATATTCCTCCATTTTATATGTCAGATGCCACCACAGCATGGCTTGACATGTGGTGTGTCAGTCTGTGACCCGGATCCGAACCTGCAAACCCCAGGCTGCTGAAGCTGAGTGTGCAAACCCAACCACTACACCACTGGGCCGGCCCCTAATATATGTGCTTTTTATAACACGTTAAAAACAAGCTCTAGAGGTAGATCTACTGTGATTTTGAAATAGTGATGAGCATAATTGATATTTTAAGATATGTGATGTGAGCTGCTGGGCTGAGATCATTTTAGAAAGGGTGTCCCTAGGAGACGAAAGCCCAAGAACTTTCAAGGGGCCTCTCTTTTTCTGCCTGGAAACACATTTCTAGTTTTGATATCGCTCTTGACTGCAGAAATTTCTGTCTTCTCCTTCATCCCTTCCAAGAGGTCTTTCCCAGGGCCCTTGTCTTTGCTGGCAAAGTGAGCGGCTGACGTTCTTGTTTCTCCCCTCCACGTGGCCCTGGTGGAACTGTCAATCATGGTGCTTAACCTCTTTCATCACACAGTTGGGCCCAGAAGGTGTCACATCCCTGGACACAGAAGCTCATCCAAGGGGTGGACACAGAATCAGGCCGATGGAGGCCTCCCATGGAATCTTCTGATTAGACGTGGAAGGCTAGTTATTCTTAGTTCTAAATCCTTAAGGGTTTATGTCTGGAGTTGCTAGGAGCTATTTTTTCTGATATGAAGAGAGAAATTCTTTGATGTAAAAGAGAATGGGATTAAAATAGAGACACAATAAGACTGAGATGGAGAGAGAGAATGAGAAGGAGGAGAGAGAGGTGTGACGTGAGATGGACATATCTGGGGTTCAGATATAGGGAGGCGAGGGAGAGGAGAAGACAGGAGAGGAGGGGAGAAGAGAGAGACACTTTCTAGGTCTTTAGTGGGTTTGCACTTTCTGTCCTCGGGTTTTGGTTTCTGGAATTCTTCTTTCCATTCTATGAGCCACTCCAGTATCCTTCCTGCCTTTGAAAGCCAATACTTCCCTTCTTGCTTAAGCTATTTTGAGTTGACTTTCTGTGATTTACAACCCAAAAGGTCCTGACTACACCTCGGGGGCCTGCGGGCGTTGTTAGGTGTCAGGATTTGCTTACGGATCCGTCTTTCTCCCTGTTGAGACCTCTGCTGTCTTAGAGCACACAGCACCCTCAGGCACCCTCCGAGCCTCTCAGCATCCTTTCTGGGGCCCTCCTCAGGCACACTCCCCACAGAGCTATGCCTGGACCATCTCCTCTGATTCCAAACTGTCATTTGTTCATTTATTCAGCAAGTGTTTATTGAGCATAAATGTGGTGGAAACACAGCAACCAGCAGAGTGGAAATAAAGACCTATCTACTAAGAATCAATGTAAAAACTAATTCGTTTCTTAAAATAAACTAAAAGCTATGAGAGGTCAGAGGAAGGAGTGACTATTATGGGTGGGCTCCGGAAAGACTCCATGGGTGTTGTGGAAGGGCTGAAAGGTGGGATTGGAATAATAGAATTCAAGGAAAACAGGTGAGCTCAATGGAGGATGTGGAAGCTCCAAGGGGAGGAGGTCCAAACAATTATAACAGACGGCTGGACTTGCAAAGTGCTGGGGGCAGGCTCAAGGAAGGTGTGGAGCAGCCCATCCTTTCATGGCCCTGCGTTCAGTTGTCCAGTTGGGATAATCCGTTTTAAGCTATAGTATTGATGCCTGGAGGAGGGCTTTACACGTTGGTATCTTAATGGTATGAGGAATCTTCAATCCTCTACCCAAGGGACTGGCCAACGGAATAGTTTCAGACCTGGGGAGATGGGTGAGTTTGTTGCCTTGGGAACCCAGGAGCTTTGTTGCCACTATGCTCCTTCCACACCAAGGCTAGTGTTGCCTCTGTGGCTGTCCTTGGCCAGGTCTGGGGGAGGGCAGAGAGGCACTGGCTGCTGAAGGAGGTGGTTGGCAGTATGCCTGCCTTCCTGGGCAGGAACCTACCCTTTGCCCCTCCCTTTCTTCCAAACGGAATTTTCCATGGGAAAATGGAAGCATGACTTTCCCGCATTGATACCACTTTCTTGGTACCAATTCACTGGGCTGAGTTGGCTCGGCTTCCCATGAGATAAGGAAGAGAACTGTATTTTTAACTGGTTCTGGGGAGGAAAGATTCAACCTATTTTCTGTGTGTGTGTGTGCCTCCCAAGAAAGCTTTTCTCTGTAGAATAATTTGATGCAGGTAGATCAGATCACTTTACCAACGTCTCTTGAAACTGAACCGTCTTGAACAAACAGAGCATTGAATGGTTCTTTGTTCTTCTTTTTTTTCACCTGTTACTCTTAAGAGTTTCAACAGTATAATCAAATTGGTTTTAAAATAACTTGAATAATCAAACCTCTTCTTTCAGTCCAGATTGCAGCCATAGCAAATATAAACCTAATATGCCCTATCTAGATTTCCAAGTCCTGGAAACTGCTTATGGTATGTCCTTGCCTGAAAAGACTAGAGACACTTTCAGGTGTTAAAAGTAAAAGGAATGCCTTTGAGATTCAGCAGAAGGCCCACCTCCTCCAGAAAGCCTCCTGACCGTGCCAGCTTCCTTCACTTCTTGAGGATCGAGTACAATGATGGTGATGATAAATACAATCGATTGACAGCGTGTTATGGTTCAGGAGCTCTGTACACATTTTCTTGTTGTAATTCCTACAAAAGCCCCATGATACAGGAGTAATTATAATGCTGCTGCTGCTGCTGCTGCTGATGATGATGATGAAACTAGAGGCAGATTTATCATGAAGCTAAGAAAGCTTTAATCTTAAATTTCAGGGTTTCTCACTTGCATGGCCCCCATTCAAGGACCTGGAAGAAGCTCCAACAACATGGTCACATATTTTGCAAATTTTGCAAACGTAAAATCTTTTAACTGCAATCAGTTAAGACTTCCGTCTCTTTTCATGCCAACATCCCCTCTGTCACTGTCCCCTTTAATTAAGTGGCTCTGTAGTGGGCATCTTCAGTATGCACCTAAAGGGAAGTTGGGTTGGTGATGCATTAGTTTGGGTTTAGTGGGTGTACCTAAGAGGTGTTCAGTTAAATCGTGATCTAGTCAAATTGTGGCATGCAGGGATATACCCACTGTCCTCTGGGCCAAGACATCTAGTGTAAAGAAACAAGGACACTGAGGATAAGTAGTTAGTGAATGCTGACTTTTCAAAAGGTATTTAAGATTAATCACTTCACAAGAAAACCCTTTGAAATGCCCTGAAATATCAGCTCATAAGTAAAAGAGACTTATTTGAGGATTTTCTATGTTTGACCACAATCCTAAAAATTGATATATCACTACAAATAATAAGTTGTAAAGCTGAAAGAAACTTTTCTGAACTATCAAAATTAAAAAAGAAAATTTCTTGGTGGCCAGCCTTGTGGGTTAAGTTCGTCCTGTCCCACTTTGGTGGCCCAGGTTCGGTTCCTGGGCACAGACCTACAGCACTTGTCAGTGGCCATGCAGTGGCAGTGACCCACATACAAAATAGAGGAAGATTGGTACAGATGTTAGCTCATGGTGACTCTTCCTCAGCAAAGAAAAAGAAAATTTCTTCAACTATGCTAGAGAAAAGGCTGAATTTTAGCTTTCCGTTCTCTCAATTGAAAATATCACAAACTTATTGCTATATGAGGGGATGACTGAAAAGTATGAAAGATGTAGGAAAAAGTATTATAAAGGTGTGTTGGGTAGTTAACTAACAAAAATATTATATTCTAGATTTTGGTATGTTTTTGGTATTTTTCAGCTTTTTACAATTTTTAAATTTGTTGTGTTCTCTTATTCTAAATGAATAATCATTTTCATAACTAAGTCTGTATTCATCACTCTGTGTTCTTTTTCTCGAAGAGGGACCCTAGAATTGTATAAGTATCAGGCCCCACAAAGCCTGGGCCCAGCCCTGGAGGAAATTCAGGGAATTCAGGAGATAGGGGATTTCTCTCTCTTGTCTTTAACCAAGCATCTGGCCCATGTGTGAAGAAGCTTTTTTCCTCTCTACAGGAGGTACCATAAAGTGGTTAAGAGCATGGCCTCTTAACCAGATAACTAGTCATTTAACTTGCTAGTGTTTCTTTTAAGAAAATTACCTTATCTTGCTATGACTCAGTTTTCTTATCTATGAAATGGGTATAGTGGTACTCTGCTAGTCAACTGCTAGTTGTTGTCAGATCATCCTTGCACAAGACAATTTCCTCTCTGGCTTCCATGCAGGTTCAGTCAATAGGAGGCCTTGACAGAAGATTCTTGGAAATGATGGCAGGAGGAAGAGAGAAGTCAGGGTGTTCCTCCGTCTTTGTCTCTCTGCTTCCTGTGGAATGCTGGTAGTTGTTACGTCTCCTCCGTGGCTCCAGGGCCCACAAGGTGGTCCCTCCTTCATCTTCTACACACACTCCTCATGGTAGTTCTAGTTCTTGCCAATTGGTCCCAACTTTTGAGCACTGGAAACACTACCTCCTCCCATTGTCTCTCTAGCGCTAGGGTTGGTATACCTTCCTATTTTTGCTACTCTCTGAGCTGACTTACAGGGCACCCTTTGGCCTCTCAGTACTTCTGTCACATGCATAGCTAATTCCTTGTATTCAATTCCTTCCATTTGAAAGACCTAGAGTGGTTTCCATTTTCTCAGCTGGATCCTCACGGTTACAGATACCAAACCCACAGGGCTACTGGGAGGATTAAGTGAGTTAAAGTCTGTAATTGTTTAGTATATGCTATGGAACATAGCACGTGCTCAATAAATGGTAGCCATCAACATTGACCTTCTGAGCAATGATTCTGAGAGTACAGTGTATGGATTATTATTATTATTATTATTTTAATCATAGTTGTTTCAACATGCTATCACGTAAAGCAGAGAAATCTGAAATGGACACACATGCCAAGGAAGACTATTGAGTGTCTCTGGCTCATGTGCAGTTTCCAGTTTCCATAGAAACCAAGCAAAGAAAATTTGCTAAAGGAAGCCTAGAAAATAAGTAGATTCAAGTCTGTATGATTATGTCTCAAACCCCTTAACACACAAGCAGATCCTTATCACTATTATCTTATTGTTTCTTTAATATCTTTTTTAATAAGATGCAATAGACCCAGACTCTTTCCATGCAGAGGGTGACACAACGTATAGGATTTCTTTGCCACAGCTCATTCTCGATCACGTCTCCAAATACAGTGCTGAGGCCACTGCTATTGTGTTTATCTGCCAAATTGCTGGCTAAACCCAGCTCTTCCCATTCTGTGAATATTCAGAGGTTGTTATCTGCTGTTAAGAAACAGGAGCAAAGAACCAAAAATACTAGTTTAAGCAGAATCCTAGAATGAAGAGGCGCAAATTGAAATCCCAATTAACATCCTGGCAATGAGACTTCGGCGAGCATCGAGATATTAAATTCCCCTGCATGGGGAGGGCGTGGGGATTCTTGGGTCATTTGATTACAGCCAACTCCTTGGAATCCCTCTTTAGCCATCAGAATTGGTGGCAGGAATGAGAGAGACAGCTCTGAGTCAGACCTGCCAGAATTTGAATCGATAACCAGGCAATCTTCCTTCAGTTTCCAAGCAATTTGAAATCTTTTCCTTAAAATACTTTTGAGAAAGGAGGAATTGAGGGGATGGCAGGGGAATGCAAACAACTAGAATACAAGGTGGATCTCATCACTTTTCTGTGCAAAAGGAGACTTGCAGGTGTCCTCCAGGGGAATCCTCAGGGTGCTGGGAGGCTGGGCTCAGGTATGGCTGCTCCTAGCACGGTGGCCTCTCTTGAATGGTTCACCATTGCTAAATGCATACTTAGCTCTTCTGGATAGAGCACAGAGACAATAAAAATAAGCACTGAAGATAAGTCCCTGAGAAATAATAAGAAATATGTATATTGGTCTCTGCCCCTGGTTCCTGACACAGAGCTCCTAAAACCCATCTAAACAGGGGTTCTACGAGGATCTTTTGCTTTAACATTTAGTCTCTCTGACGCCAGTTCCCGACACAGAACTCCTAAGACCTTAGTAATTTCCTGAGTTATTGGAGCTTTTGACACTGAGCTCCTAAATCCCTTGGAATTTCCTGGGGGATGAGTGTCTTTTGTTCTAGTGAGGTGACTCTTGGTGGGCTCCTGGATGGGGGTTGGTCACCAGAAAGACCAAGCCATGACTGGAAACTTGGAACTTTCAGCCCTACCCCACCACCCATTCTCTGGAGAGGGGAGACTAGAGAGGGGCTGGAAATGGAGTTTATAATCGATCATGCTTATGTGACGAAGCCTACATAAAAATCTCAATAGTATGGGGTTCAGAGAGCTTCCAGGTTGGTGAACACATCCATGTACCAGGAGGGTGGCTCAGCCCAACTCCATGGAGGCAGAAGTTCCTGCACGTTGGACCCTTCCAGACCTTGCCCTATATATCTCTTCATCTAGTTGCTCATCTGTACCCTTTATCATATCCTTTATTATATCATAAACTGGTAAATGTAAGTAAGTGTTTCCCTGAGTTTTGTGAGCTGTTCTAGCAAATGATCGAATCCCAGAAGAGGGTCATGGGAACCTGTGATTTGGAGCCAAGTCAGACAGAAGTTGTGGGTAGCCTGGGGACCTGCTGCTTGCAATTGGCATCTGAAGTCGGGGATGGTCTTGTGGGACTGAACCCTTAATCTATAGGGTCTGTGCTAACCTCGGTTAGTGTCAGAATTGAATTAAATTGTAGGACATCCAGCTGGTGTCACAGAGAATTGCTTGGTGGGGGAAAAAGCCTCCACACACATCTGGTGTCAGAAGCGTTGTGAGTGTGGTAGTAGTGTGAGAGTGAGGGAGGATCACAGGAGTGTGGTTTTTCCGTGACAGTACCCTGGGAGGTTTGTGATTGGATTGGAGAGTGGCTACGGAGGACAGGGTGGCAGAGGAGGAGTTCTAGGCTTAGTGTCTGAAGCTCTGGGGCCACCTTGGTTCTGCCACTTTCAAGCTATGTGACCCTGAGCAAATCACTGCATTCGTTCATGTATTTTTCACAAGGGGCTTAGGACAGAGAGTGCATGGCTCAGTGCAAAGCACTGAGTGTCAGAAAAGCTTGCTTGTGAGTAAGGACACGATGCACATACAAACACCAGAACATCTATCAATCAGCATAGATTGATCATCTACTCTGAAACCAGAATTACTATAATAATTACATTGTGAAAACAACCCAGGGTAGCTTTTCCACATGGGCTGGCTATGGGAATGGGTGAGAGGAACCTAGTGTTTCCTTGATGGCAGCAAACAGGAACTCCAGATCAGAACCAAATTCAACGCCTCCTATCAGCCTCTCTTAAGCCTCCACTTGACAGAGCCCCTCCCGGCCATCTCTGATTGCTCTTCTAAGGGTCACTCTTCCACCCCTGGCCTCTGTGGCCACAGGCAAGTCTGTTGCATCTAGTCAGAGTTCTTAGAAGCATCTGACATTTCTCCCATGCTCCCGCTTCCCACCAGGAGCCTAACAGTCAAAAACTTTCTTGCTGCACGTTGTTTTTTTTTAAAGAAGGGCAAGTCTTCACCTTATGGTTAAGGTAAGGAATACAGGATTGCACAGGGAATCTAGGAGTGAAGGTTTCCATCAGACAGGCCTTGATGGCCATGGCGTCCAGATGACCACTTAAATCACTCCAGGGAGAGTCACCCCAAAGGGGACAAGGGGACTCTCAAATGTGCTATCACTTATGTTCCTTCATTGCAGAGTTCTTCATGATTGCCAGTGAGCTAATCCTCCCAACAGGCCTGATGAGGCGGATCAATACTATTATCCCTTTTAGAGCTCAATATTATTATCCACTTTAGTGCTCATTATCTTATCAGCCCAATTACTCCATCTTTAAAGTCTCATCAGCGTCCTCCCAAAGAAATACCCCATTTTGCAATTGTGAGTCAGCGTTACCTGTGAAATGCTGGATCTGCTATCTTAAGAGAGGCCAGAGCTATGGTAGGGGGTACAGGAGACACGGTGGGGCTGCATATCAACATTCAAGTTTACTCAAAAGCAAAGACTGTAAGTAACAGGTGCCGGGCAGCAAGCTAGGGACCAGGAGCACCTGCCTAACTCACCAGGTGGCCTCAGGAAAGTCACTTCTTTCTGGGACTCTGTGCATCTGTAGCATGGGGATCAGAATAATTCCCATCTTTCCTTGACTTCCTTTTTCTTTTTCACAGAGGTGTTAGGATAAAATGAAATCATAGCTGTGAATATCCTTCAGAAGGAAATGCAATAGAGAAATATAAGAGGTGATGATGGCATGTATCAAAGCAATGATATAACCATCCTTTTTTTGGTAAATATTTGGATCCCAGAGTACAAACAAATGGGTTCAATAGTATATCTAGTTGGCTGGTTTCAACAGGATGAAAGTCTGTCCATGTGATACATGAAGAAATTAAGACTTGCTTGAAATTGCCCAGGAGAGCAACTGGCAAGGTATCGAAGGCAGAATCAATGGTCTCTCATAAGGTGACCAACTCATCCCAGTTGGGTTCACTCAAGGGTGGGACAGGAGATTCTTGGTCAATGTCTAGCAGACGATGCCTGAAAGTCAGAGTTCTTGGTGGTTACTGAGCCTGTCTTCCTATCACCAAGACCATTCTGGGAGTTTTTACTTTTCATAAAGACCCTGGCCAAGAGAATTTCATAGCCTCTGTGAGGAGATGTCCTGAAGAATGGAGGGGTCAGGAGGTTCACCTTCAGTAATGACCTGCTTTCCTCGAGTTGTCAGTCTCTTCCTTCAAATACTGCTTCAGGGCCCTGGCCCTGCCCAGCAGGCTTGTCACATCTACACTGGCTCTGAAAGTCCACCTGGACCATACACACATCCTTATGTGATCATATTCTCTCACTAGGATAGTAAGTACCTTATTAGAAAATAAATAAATATTTAGTCTCTTAACCACATTGCCAATTTGAGCATGGTGTGCAATTATTGACGTCCTCCATATTTATTTTAGAGGTTTCCATATGTATGTGGCTTAGTCCAAAATCATGTGGCCTTTTGAAGGTAATATCTTGAGTTCTCCTATAATCTCAAGTGGGAATTTGAGGTCCAATGCTTGCATTACAGGTGGGGGACCTTAGGGGCAGTAAAACGTGGCACTTCTTGTGTAAAGCAATGCAAGCTCCCCATCTTCCTCGGGAGTGCAGGGAAAGTGGATTTGACTCAGTAAAAGTGAAGTTCTTTTGGGAAGGGGGTTCAGGAAAGAGAAAGGGGGTCCTCTCGGTTTTCCAGTCCCTGGACCTTGGCATTGCCATCCCTCCCCATCCACCATCCTGGGAGAGAACTCTCAGGGTCCCTAGTGTTCAGTCCGTGGGCCCCAATGTCAAAGCCCTCCTGAAGCTGGCTGGGTAAGGGTGGCTGGGCAGTTCAAGGCGTAGGGGTCTAAGGACATGGCAAATGCAGCTGTGGTCCAGGCAATACTGGGAGCCCTCGGGGAGTGAGGGAGGAGAGGGGAAATGAGTGCTGCTGGTGATTCCAAGTGTCACATGATAACTTGGGGTCAGGAGGGTGGCACAAGCTTGTGTGTGCAGGTGAGCTCTTCGTTTCCACTGGGTAGCTGAGATGCAGGGAAGTGGTTGTAGCCCTTTGCACATGAGAAGTAGCCAGACCTGAGTGAAGAATCAGGACCCTGGCAAATGGGTTGTCTTTCTCTAAGACCTATGATTTTTACCCTTCTTGTGCCACGGACCTTCTGGCTGTTTGCTAAGGCCTGTGAACCCTTTCTTAGAATAATAGTTTTAAATGCCTAAACCAAAATACATAGAATCACAATTATATTGAAATACAGTTATCTCAATATTTTTAAAGCCCCACAGGTATGTGATTATAGTAATATGTGTGTTGCTTTTTTTAATGCTTTTAAAATGATAAGATAAAATGGTGGGTCTACTAATTGCCCTAATTTTGAAATAATGATGAGAATAAATGACATTTCAAGATATGTAGCAACTGTAATATGTTATGAAAATATCTGTGATTTCTATTGGTGACAGTCACAGGTACTGTGAATATCACTCTGGTTTATCACCTTCATTCATAATTGAAGGAAATGCTAACTTTCAGTTAGAGCAGAAGTCAGCAAACTTTTATCTGTAAAGGGTCAGATAGTAAATATGTTAAGCTTTGCAGGCCATATGGGCTCTGTTGCAACTATTCAACTGTGTTGATGCAGCATGAAACCAGATAATATATAAACAAATGAGCATGGCTGTGTTCTAATAAAACTTTATTGATGGTCAGTGAAAGTTGAATTTCATATAATTTTTACAAATCATGAAGTATTATTTCTCTTTTGATTGAGTTTTCCAACAATTTGAAAATATACAAAACATTTTAACTCCCTGGCTGTAAGAAAACAGGTGATAAGCCAGGTTTGGTCTGCAGGCTGTAGTGTGCCAACCCCTGAGTTAGAGGGTGGCGAGAATAAAGGTGCAATCTCTGTTTACATTCCAGACGTGTGGACCCCAGGTTAAGAACTGCCTGCCCAGAGGAGACTGGGAACCTGGAAGATCACTGCAATGGTCTGAATGTTTGTGTCTCTCCAAAATTCATGTGTTAGAATACCAATGCCCAAGATGGCGGTATTGGGAGGTGGGGCCTTTGGGAGCTGGTTGGGTCATGAAGGCAGAGCCCTCATGAGTGGGATTAGTGCCTTTTAAAAAGTAGTCCCAGAGAGCTAGCTCTCTGCCTTCTTTTGCCATGTGAGGACACAACAAGAAGTCTGCAGCCTGAAAGTGGGCCCTCACCTGATCATGCAGGCACCCTGACTGAGACGTCCAGTCTCCAGAACTGTAAGAAGTAAATTTCTATTGTTTACAAGCTGCCCAGTCTGTGGCATTTTGTTACAGAAGCTCAAATGGACTAAGACAACCACAGAGTGGGAAGTTCAGCAGAAGTGCAGGATCATGAACAGCCCAAATTAGGAAATTGGTGGAGACAAGGGGAGGTGCAGTGCTGGAGGCTGCCTGGAACCCCAGAACTGCCTGTAAGGGCTGGCTCCCAGAGAAGCTGGCTGGGAAATATGGATGGAAGTTCCCACTAAATCATGGGCGAAGACTACTGATTATCGCTGTGATCGAAATCAGTGCTTTAGGAACCAGCTAATCTCCAGCGCCCACCACAGGGTCTGGCACGTAGTAAGTACTGAAACACTGTGTGTTACATGAATGAATGAAGCCATCCAGGATCTGCAGGTGGAGTCAGCAGGAGATGCACCTTAAGGAGCTGGGGAAGACAAAGGCAAAGAAGGGGTTGGTGTTGATGGTCAATACCTTTACCTTGACCAGGGCTGTGGCCTGTGAGTCAGGATCCTCTGATTCTAAGGATCAGCTGCATAGGCTCTAACATCCTATAATTTTTTGATTAAACCCTCTGAGATAGGAAGTGGATGAAAGGACAAGTGGAACCTCAGGCAATGTCACTTCAGTTCCATTCTTCCTTTGAGCTGATCAAATATGGCTCCCTGGTTATGTAACCATAACCAAGAGTGTACCAGAAATCCTTGGGCAGGGTGGGGGTGTGTTTGCACAGTCCACAGCTTCTTTCCTGAGCATTTCCCCGCTTCCCATCACTCATCAGGAGGACTCTCAGAAGATTTGTGTGACCTTGAGCCCCTGACCACAGTTGATTGGACCAAGCTAGGCCAACCAGATACTCTCTCCATCAGATACGAGGTTTAGAAACACGAATCATGCTTGGCTGGAAACCATGGTATAGACGTGTCTGCCCCAAATGCTCAGAGGAGCACAGAAAATCAATCTATGGAGAGGAAATAAGGCAACTGTGCAGAAAGGGACCTTGACTACTGGGTCCTGGGGAGATGCAGAGAATAACTCAGGCCCCTGCTGGACTTCCAGACCCTTGTCACAGTCCTCTGTGAACCTGTCTGGCCTTTTGCATGACCTTGGGTTTGGTGAGATAGAGCCCCTGTAAACTTCCAATAAGCTGTCATATTTTTCTTTTTTTTTCTGCTTTTTTTCTCCCCAAGTGCCCCCAGTACATAGTTGTATATTTTAGTTGTGGGTCCTCTAGTTGTGGCATCTGGGACTGAGACCGGATGTAGGGCGTTTTGTTTGGCTTTGCACTGTTTTGTTTTTTAGGGGTGGAAGAAAGGAACAAGTAGGCTGTTTCAATAATCTCTAAAGATCACACTATGAAAGAAACACCTACCATACCACAACCCCGTATTCAGGCCCCGAGTCTCCCATTTCATTATTCCTTCATCAGAGGCCTGACGAGTGGGTGCCATGTCCGCGCACAGGATCTGAACCAGCAAAACCCTGGTTCGCCAAAGTGAAGCGCACGAACTTAACCACTCAGCCATGGGGCCGGCCCCTGTTGTATTTTTCTTAATCTTCATTGAATGAATTCTTCCTCTATGCAGACAAAGAGCTCTGATTGAGAAAGAGAAATTGGAGGAATGGCACTAATGAAGGTTTGAAGAAGAGAGGATTAGTTAGTGACTCAGTGACTTCATATTAAAAGGTGATGCTCTGAACCTATCCTCAATGGGGATGCATAGTTTTTTATTTTTGTTTTTATTGATTTATTTGTTTAACTCAGAAGCTGATTGCTGAGTTAACCATTGTTTGTTAGGGCCATCGAGTCAATTCCTATACCTAGCGACGCTGTGTACAGCAGAGTGGAACCCTGACTGATCTTCTTGTGCCATTCTCTCATCTTCTGGCATTATATCAGGCACTATGTCAATGATCTGGCTACTATTCATGGGATTTTCATGGCCAATTTTTCAGAAGTGTGTGACCAATCCTTCTTCCTAGTCTTTATTAGTCTGGAAGCTCCCCTGAAACCTCTCCACCATGGGTGACCCTGCTAGTATTTGAAATATGGATGGCAAAGCTTTCAGCATTGCAGCAACACACAACTGCCATAGTACGACAACTGACAGACGGTGGTGTGGTTCCCTGACCAGGAAACGAACTGGGGCTGTGGTGGTGAGAGTGCAGAATCTTAACCACTAGACCACTGGCCACTGGGGCTGGCTTGAGTTAATCATACAGCTCAGCTTTTGAAGAGTCAAAGTTCCTTTTCTTTCTTTTATTATTTTTACCCTATTATTTCCAATCCCTACTCCCATTCTTTCCTGTTCTCTCCTCACCCCAGGCAACTATTCTAATAAGTTTCATATATGACCTTGGGTATGCTTGTGTCTTGGAAAGCACACCATGTTGTTTTGTTTATGTGTGTGCTTTTATTTCCACAAACATCCTTATGTTATAAATCTCATTCCGTGTGAACTGTTTCACTTGACTGTCTGATTTTTCCCTCTATTCCTAGTTTACTGAGAGTTTTTATCATGAATGAGCGTTGAATTTTGTCAAATACTTTTTGTGCATCTATTGATCTGATCATGTAATTTTTCTTCTTTAGTTTGTTGGAAAGTTATTAATTATTAATTCAATTTCCTTAATGGATAGAAGCCTACTCAGATTATCTATTTCTTCTTGTGTGAGTTTTGGCAGATTGTGTCTTTCAAGGAATTGATCCATTTTATCTAGGTTATCAAATTTGTGGACAAAGATTTGTTCATAGTATTCCTTTATTATCCTTTTAATGTCCTTGGGATCTGTAGTGATGTCTCCTATTTATCTGATATTCTAGAGGCTTATCAATTTTATTGATTTTTTCAGAGAAATAGCTTTTATTTTTCTTGATTTTTCTCTGTTGATTTCCTGTTTTCAATTTCATTGACTTCTGTTCTAATTCTTATTATTTCTTTTCTTCTGCTCACTTTGGATTTAATTTTTTCTTCCTTTTCTAGTTTCCTAAGGTGGAAGCTTAGATTATTGATTTTAGATCTTTCTTCTTTTCTAACATATGCATTCAAGGCCATAAATTTCCCTCTAAGCACTGCTTTTCCCTCCATCTCACACATTTTGATAAGTTGTGTTTTCATTCTCAACTAGTTCAAAATACTTTTTAAATTTCTCTTGAGAATTCTTCTTTGACCTAGGTGTTATTCAGAAGTGTGTTGTCTAATTTCCACTTATTTTGGGATTTTTATCTTTTTGTTACTGATTTCTAGTTTAATTCCATGGTGGTTTGAGAGTAGGCATTGTATGAGTTCTATTCTTTTAAATTTGCTAAGTTGTACTTTATGACCTAGAATGTAGTCTATCTTAGTGGATGTTCCATGTGAGCTTGAGAAGAATGTATATTCTGCTGTCATTGGGAGAAGTAGTCTGTAAATGTCAATTGTATCCTGTTGATTGATGGCACTGAGTTCAACTATGTCCTTATTGATTTTCTGCCTGCTGGATCTGTCCATTTCTGATAGAGGGGTGTTGAACTCATCAACTATGATAGTAGATTCAAGTATTTCTCCTTGCAGTTCTATCAGGTTTTGCCTCATATATTCTGATACTCTGTTAGGCACATAGACATTAAGGATTGTTATGTCTTCTTGGAGAATTGACTTCTTTATCATTATATAATGCCATTCTTTATCCCTGATAACTTTCCTTCTTTGAAGTCTGCTCTATCTGAAATTAATATAGCTACTCCTGTTTTCCTTTGATTAGTGTTAGCATGGTAGTTTTCTCCATCCATTTATTTTTCATCTATATATGTCTTTATATTTAAAGTGGGTTTCTTGTACATAACATATACTTGAGTCTTGTTTTTTGACCCACTCTGACAACCTCTCTTTTAATTGATGCATTTAGACCATTGATGTTTAAAGTGATTTTGATATGTTTGGATTGATATCTACCATATTTGTTACTGTTTTCTATTTGTTACCCTTGTTCTTTGTTCCTATTTTTGTCTTCTATTCTTTTTCTGCCTTTTACAGTTTTAATTGAGCATTTTATATGGTTCTATTTTCTCTTCTATCTTAGCATACCAATATTTCTTTTTTTAATTTTTTCATCGTTGCCCTTGAGTTTGCAATATACATTTACAGCAAATCCAAGCCCACCTCAAATAGCACTATACTACTTCCCAGGTCATGTATTTATAATAACAAAATAATTCTAATTCCCCCTTCCTGTCCCTTGTATCATTACTGTCATTCATTTAACTTTTATATAAGCATACATAAACATATATATATATATACATAAGATATATACCTATATATACATGAGATATGTGCATAAGCATATATAATCAGATACACTGTTGCTATTACTATTTTGAGCAAACTTATCTATTAGATCAATGAAAAATAAGAAAAATGAAAGTTTTCATTTTACCTTCACTTATTCCTTTTCTAGTGCTCCTCCTTTCTTTATGTAGATCTCAGTTTCTGACCTATATTATTTCCTTCTCTCTAAAGATTTTATTTTTTTTTCCCTTTTTCTCCCCAAAGCCCCCCAGTACATAGTTGTATATTCTTCGTTGTAGGTCCTTCTAGTTGTGGCATGTGGGACGCTGCCTCAGCATGGCTGGATGAGCAGTGTCATGTCCGCGCCCAGGATTTGAACCAACGAAACACTGGGCCACCTGCAGCGGAGCACCTGAACTTAACCACTCGGCCACGGGGCCAGCCCCTATTTCCTTCTCTCTAAAGAACTTCTTTTAATATTTATTGCAAGGCAGGTCTACTGACAACAAATTCCCTTGATTTTCTTTTGTCTGAGAAAGTCTTGATTTCTCCTTCACTTTTGAAGGATAATTTCACAGGCTACAGAATTCTAGGTTACAAAATTCTATTTTGTTTTGTTTTTTCCTCTCGACCCTTTAAATGTTTCGCTCTACTCTCTTCTTACTTGCATGGTTTCTGGGAAGTCGGATATAATTCTTACATTTGTTCCTCTACAGGTAAGGTATTTATAGGGTGTTATAGGGTGGACAGGATGGCTAGAGAGGGCTGGAGTTGGGTATTTCCCTTCTCCCCCATGGAAGGCTAAAGCTGACTGGATATTTCTCTTCCCCTAGCTCAGTTAGGCTCTGATAAATATTGCAGCAGGTTAGGCTCTGATTAACTAGCTTCTCCTGAGGGCAGGCATTGTTGAGAACAGAGTGCTCTGGCATATGTTTAAAAGGTTCCTTTTCCTCTCCATCTAATGGAAGCATGAGGGGATTTTTCTCTGATCTTTACTGTGAGAATCTGGTCAAGCTGCTGGAGGTAAAACTCACAAAAGTGTAGGAACCCCCTATGACTGAGTCCCCCTGGAATTTTTAACTCCCATCTTGTCCTCACTTAGCCTCCAGCAATTTGTCAATTACATTTTAGGAACCAGATTCAGACACTAGTTCCTATTGTGGTTTCTTCTCATGAGTCTCTGCTCCAGTAAGCCGTAACTTCCTGTATTTACCTGTCTGTCTCTCCAGTAGTGGGGGCAGTAGTTTTCCCTTACATCTCACTTCTCTTAAGGATCAAAGACTAGTTAATTTTTCAGTCTGTTCAGCTTTTTACTTGTTGTTAAGATAGAGGGATGACTTCCAAGTGACTTAAATGTGAAACAAGAGACCGTAAGTCTTGATCTTATAATTTTGAGATCTGTGTTGTTGTAGAATACATCCAGGTCATTGCCTCATTCTGAAGTATCAGATTTCATCATATGCATCCATCACTTCATTGTCACCCAGTCTCCTTGTGAAGGACACCTACACTGCCTCTAACTGTCTGTTATCATGGTGCTGCAAATGGACATCCTTGTACATCTCCATGTTGTGCGTGTGTCCTGGGATATATATTCAAGAGTGGGATTTTTAGGTCATAGAGTATAAGTCTACTTAACCCCATTCAGTAGTGGCAGATTGTTCACTAGAAAGACTACATCATTTAACACTTGCCAGTGCTACACTTCTTAGCCAATGCTTGATATTGCATGGCTTTCTAATTTTTGCAACCTTGATGGGTGCAAAGAGGTATCCCATTATTACTTTAATTTGTATTTATTAAAGTATTATTACTAGTAAGCTTAAGTATCTCTTCATATACTTATTAACTATTAGCTTAACTATAACTTCATATATTTATTAACCATTAGTATAGCATACTTTTTAACTTCATATACTTATTAACTATTATAAGTATTACAGTTAATAGTACTTATTAACTATAACTTAGTAACTTACATACTTATTAACTATCACACCTTCTCTAGGGTGACTGTACATCCTGGTTTGCCTAGGACAGTTGACAGTTGAGATTTTTGCTTGTTGTCCTGGCATGGTTGAAATAGAAAAAAATAGAAAATAGAAAAGTGCCCCTTTTTGCTCTTAATGTGCCCTGGTTTGATTGATAAATGATATGGTCACCTTCCTTTTCTGTGATTTGTCTATTCATATCCTTCATCCTTTTTCTCCTATTGGATTTCCCGTCTTTTTATTTATTTGTAGGACTGCCTATTATAGTGTAGATAGCAATCTCTTTGTTTAGGTGATGAAAAATCTTCCAATTTGTTACCTATCTATCAACTTTGTCTGTGGAGTCATTAGTCAAATGTAATTTCACGGATATAGTCAGATTAATCAGTTTTTAGATATGTTTTATGATTTGGGGATCTAATCAAGAAGTCCTGGGTCATCCCTGGTGGCCTAATGGTTAAATTCCGTGTGCTCATTTTGGCTATGCAGGTTTGGTTCCTGGGTGCAGACCTACACCACTTGTTTGTCAGTGGCCATGCTGTGGTGGCAGCTCACATACAAAAAGAGGAAGTTTGGCAGTGGGTGTTAGTTCAGGGCGAATATTCCTCAGCAAAAAAAAAGAAAAAAAAAATGAAGTCCTTTTCCACTACAGTGTTACAAAGATCTTCCCTATATTTTCTTCTCATTTAGGTCCTTAACACATTTGGGACTTATCTTTATGTATGGAATAAGATAGGGTCCCAACTTCATTTTTCTTCATATAGTCAGTCAGTTTTCTCAACATTTCCTAAACATCCTATCCTTTCCTCACTAGTTTATGATGCCCCCCTATTTTACACCATTTTTTCAGAGCCCTCTGTACTGTTCCATTGATCTCTTTCCTTGCTTCTGTGTCACAACCAGTACCCTTTATAAAAAATGTTTTTGACTTGTAGTATATCTTAATATCTGGTAGACAAATTATCCCCCTTTTGCTCTCTAAATTGATTCTGATGCTCATGCACTGTTATTCTTTTATATAAATTTTACAGTCAAATTTTCAAGTCCCTCAAAACTTTCTGCTGGAATTTTTTAAGGCAATTGAATTTATAGGTTAATTTAGTCAGAAGTGACATTTTCACAGTAAGTTGTCTCATCTAATAGCATGTCGTATCTCTTCATATTTTCATATCTTGTTTGGTATCCTTTAAGTGTTTTTATTTTTTGTATATATAAAAGTGATATACCCTCTTGGTAAGGTTAATTTAGAGATATTTATAATTTTATTGCTATTTTGGCTGACCTCTTATTTTCTATTATAGTTTATAGTTGGCCGTTGCCAGTGTGAATTATTTTTCCCATAGTAGAAGCAGTAAGACATCTGTCACACTCTCTCATCCCTCCTCCTTGGTGACCAAGGGCATATGTTTACAAGATAAGGGGACAGGGTTCAGGGTATGATCTGAACAAAACCAAAACAAAACTTCTGGCTTATGTGGGACCCTCAAAAGTATACATTTAATGAAAGTTTCTAACCAACTGAACTTCCTGGCCACGGATGTCATGTTTACATCCATCATAAGAATATAGAGCTCCAGGGCTGGAATGGCCCTAAGGGTCATCCAGTTCACTCACTGGACGCTTTTGTCCTCTCCATGGCTTATTAGCTCTGTGGCTGGCCAGCTGGTGCTTGAATGCCTCAGGAACAAGAAATGTGCTACTTTGTGAAATAGCCCCATCCACATCTGTACAGCTCTCTTGGTACTTTTTCCTTCTATTTGAGCAATAGTGTTCTCTGTGTCACTTCTACTTATTATGCCCCTACTGTACCTTGTGTATATATCTACATAGTGCTTATCTATTTTGTATTGCAGTAATGTGTTCATGTATCTGTTGCATCTACAGGGCTGTGAGTGCCTTTGGGGAAGTGGCTATAACTTAGTGGCTATAACTTATCACTTTTTTTTTTTGGTAGTCTCAGGGTTTAGAAAGTGGCTGGTACCTGGTAGATACCAAAAGATATTGAATAAAGGATCTCTATAGAACACCCCCATGTATGTCTTCTGATTCTCCTGGTGCCCTGATCTCCGTGACCCCCAGCTGATTATCCTCCTCAGCTATCGTTGTGTCTGCCCTTCTCTGAGAGGCCGCTCACAATTATGCCACTGTAGCCACTGATTTAGCTCGAGTTCATGTGGTTTCATTTCCTGGGGTCCACCAGTTTCTTGCCTGGTAGACCACCCCTTCTCCCTTGGCTGTTACTGTGCAAGCTGGTCAACCGATTATGCATCTAGAGTTTTTGGCTACTCCTGCCATTTCCAGACTTAGATGAAATGCCACACCATGAAGTGTAGGATCTGACTTTCCAGACAGCTGCTGAGGGGCCAGATGAAGCAAGCTGAAAATGCAAGGGAGTTAACTCCCTGTGGGATCAAACTTGACCAATGGAAAACAGGCAATAGGAGGGTAAAAGTCCCTTCTTACTTCCCTCCACAGAGTCCTCCAAGGCAATTTTGGCATAATCTCTGTTTGGGGACAACCTATGTGACTGAGCAAGTGCACCTAACAGATGACCAGCCGTGTCTCTTTATGGTTCATGGTGAAGCGGTGTATTAACCCATCACATGGCATTCTTTCCATGCCTCACTTCCTGTTTCTCTCACTCTCACTGCCTTGGGATCACACCTCTCAAATAGAGACTCAGTGCTTAATCCTTACCTCAGGCTCTCTGTCTTCCAGGAAACCTGAGCTAAGACAAGATCCTGTAGAAATAACTTCAGTCTGCCAAATTCATAGCAGTCCGTTAAGAATTTGACCTTAGCTATCACTTCATCTCTACCCCTAAAGTAGTGTTCTTTTTCCTAGTTCCTTCTTCTCTTTCAAAGAGTCAATCTGCTTGTCATCTTGAATCCTCTTCTCTTAACTCACTCTAGTCTGTCAATATCCTTCTCAAACGTGGTGCTGAGAATGGAATGCCACATACTATATAAAGTTTTGCTCTTAAAAGAAGCATAACCTAAATCATCTTTTTCCCTTGTTTTAGAAAGAAAAAGAAATACAAGTAAACTGAAATGAGCCTAGATTGGATTAGATATATTGAAAAGACCTATTTGATGATAATCATTATGACTGGGATTTAAGGCACTATGAATTGAAATATGGGGAAAGATCGTAGGTTTCCTGGAAATCTTTAATAATGTGCTTGTGCCTGGTACATTCTTATGCATAAAATGTTTTCATCTTTTTTATCTTATTTGCCCCTAATACCCACTGGGTAGTGTCTTATCAGTATCCCCATTTTACACACAAGACAATTGGTTCAATGATGTTAAGTGGCTTCAATATCGCATTGCCAGTAATTGACGTGGTGAGGATTTGAACCTATCTCCAAACCTTCTGCTCTTTCTGTGATGCCAAATTTGTCTCAATACTTTTGGAGGGGTATAACAACAGTTACGGGCAGTGGACCTATTAATTTTAGGTCCCACCCCATCACCAAATTGAAGAGAAGTTAATGAATTAAACACCTGGTCTCAGAAGCACCAAGGCAGACTGACTCCATGTTCCCATGAGAATGACATCAGCCTGTTGTTTCCCCAAGACTCTGCACTCTGGCTACAGAATCTAATTCCCAAAAAGTGCCCCACAGGTGGGATAAATTAGTAAATAACATTTGACCTTCTGACACAGGCAGGGTAACTGGAACAAAAGACAATCAAGGCAAGAAATCTTCATTGTGCTTATGCTGTGTACCCAAAAGAGAAACTGGAATCTCTGTAACTGAGAAAACTAAGATACTTTCTGAGACCAGATTCATCCACAAAATGGTGAAAGAATAACACAGAAAAATATAATCAGCATCGTAAAGTATGGCTGACACCCTAAGTGCTATAGGGGCTGTGATATCTGTGTGCCATAGCTGTCAAGGAAGGAAAAAAAGAATTGAGTTAGGCCCTCTGACCTCAGTGGCAGCACTATCATGGGTCTCGCTGTGTGACCACCCACAGGCTCCATTTATCTTAGACTTTTCTTTTCTAGCAAAGAATCATCCTGCCCAGGATCGAAGACAGAAGATAAATAGAGATGTCTTGTAACCCGAGGAAGAAATGTGAGGAACTGATAGCCCAACATGACTCAATCAATATCATCAAGCAATGCCCATTGATGGGTTTTCATCTAGTTATTTCTCAGAGTCAAAGTTCTCCCAGTGGAGAAGCAGTTAAGACATCCTCAGTCTGTTCTCTCCTCCACTGCAACAGCTGTTGCTTTAGCTCATGCTCTTGTCATCTCTTGTCATCTTGTCATGAATAAATTATAACCAGAGTTCCAACTAGTTTCTCAACCTGCACATTTTCTTTCCTTCCATCCACTCTTTGCATTGGTGACAGAGTTATCTTTTAGAGACACAGTCTTTAGTGTGGAAGATGGCTTTAATGGCCCCAACTTCTCACTCTTCCCTGCACCAACATCTTTTGCCTCACACTTTGAAGTTCCTCTCACAAAAGGGGAAGAGAATATTTCCCACCCCTTGATTTTTGGTTTGACCATGTGACTTGCTTTAGACAACAGAATGGAGTAAAAGTGATGCTGTGCTAGTTCCCAGCCAGACCGTACCCTCATTGTACTCTAGAGAGAATTTAAAAGGCTGGATTTTGCTAACAAATGAGCCAGAACTGTTCAGAACAGTATTTTACTATCTATAAAAACTTAGAAGCCAAAGCTAACAGGCTTTGCCACGTGTTAATGAATTTGACACCTCATTAGAACTGGAATGAGCTAAGATGGTTAGAGGGACAACTCTTATCTCTCCTACCCCTGTTGTCAGCTGAAAAGTGTTTCTAAACAAACCTTGCCAACTTCAGGGAAATGTCAAAGTGACTGAGTGGGATGCAGCCTCCCCACCATCACCAAGGGACTAATGAGGACAGGAGGTGTAGTCTCAGGGCTGACCCTGAAGTTGTGTTCTCGGCCATCTTCCTAATCCTGCGATGGTGTTCCAAACCAAAGATATTTTTAAAAGTTGCCATTCATGAGCATCACCTTGTTCTCCAGCATTTTTAATTTTGCCCTTTCTTCTGGTGTTTTCTCTTTCAAATATGATCAGGTTTCTCTTCTCTTAAAACAAAACAACCCCCTACGCCTTTTTCTAACCTGTCACTCTTCCTCATGGCCATCCATTTTTATTTTGCCCCTCTTCTCTCTTACTGTATCTCCAATTCTTACCCATCCATTCTCTTCTCAACCTGCTGAAACCTGCCTTCATTCCGGTGCTCTATTGTCACTTCTCTGGGTAAGATTTCCAGTGAGTTCCATTTTGCCAAGCCTGTTGGCCCTTCTTAGTCTTCCTCCTCCACCCCTTTTCCACTTCCATTTGGCCGTTCAAGATAATGAATGGGTAACACACTCATTAAAGGCCCACCTCTCCCAACAAGACTGCCCTGACCGCAGCTCACGCTGAGCTCCCCTTTCCCCGTGGAAAGCACTGCCCAGTATATTTGCCACCTTATGGACATGCATGTTTCTTCTTCTCATACACTGTGGGCTTCTTGAGACAGAGACCAAGCGTTGGGGACTTTGGTCTTCCTACACAGGGAAGAACCTAGCACAGAGATGAGCTCATACCTGAGGCTCAATGCAAGCCTACTTGATTATTTTCATTCTTATTATTGATCAATTTAATGTTCTTCCTTCTTTCATCTTCATCAAATTCTATCCATATTTATCTTAAATCTGTTCTCTTCAAGTCATCTCTTCTGGCCAGTGTTGATTTATCCCCCTCTACACCATTGATGCTATTGAGGATTGTGGTAGCCTGAATAATACCCCCAAAATATCCATGTCCTAATCCCCTAAACCTGGAAATCTTACCTTACATGGCAAAAGAGACTTTGCAAATGCGATTAAGTTAAGGATCTTGAGATGGGAGATTATTCTGAATTGTTCAGGTGGGCCCTAAATGTAATAAAAAAATGTCCTTATAAGATGGGAAATTTGACTAGAGGGAAATTTGACTAGAGAAGAGGAGAAGGCGATGTGACCAGGGAAGCAGAGATGGAATGATTTGGTCATAAGCCAAGGAAGGCTAGCATCCATCAGAAGCTGGAAGAGGCAAAGAGTAAATTTGCATTGTTTTAGGCCACCAAGCTTATGGTAATTTGTTACAACAGCCATAGAAAACCAATACAAGGACTCTAGATAACTTCTGGTGCTTGGCTTAAATACTACCTTGAATTGTCTTTTAACTGACTCAAATACGAGAATCTGACTTCTCCAACCATATTGAAAGCTCCAAGAGAACAGGGCATCCACCCACAATTTCTAGCCCAAATATGGGCACAAAAGGTTTCTTGGATTGAATTTACTTGAATCTCTCAGATGGGTAGATCTCCTAGTAGAAAAATGGTGCTTAAGTTGATCAGAACACAAACCAGATGGATTTGACTCTAATTTACTTGTCAGGGGGTTGTGAAGAAGATTCAAGCATCAGTGAAGTCTTCTACTAGCTAGATGCTTTCTAAGTTCCTCTTGATTTCAAGATTCTTTGATTCCCAGAGACTATGGTTTTCTGAATACTGATGGGTCTTCCCCACATTGCAGCGATGTGAGGAAGATCACAGATATTTTCAGGCCTGAAAGTTAATGCCTTATAGCCAATGCTACCTTTGTTTCAAGATGGAGATTAGTCATCACAAACTTTCACGTGTGAAAACTATTTTATAGTTTTCAAAGCATTTCCCATCCATGATCCCTCTTGATTCTCAGACTTGTAGTCTCTGAGGTGGCATGGCAGGAACTATTTTCCTGCTGAGCAGTTGAGCTCCACTAAAGTCAAACAACCTACCGAGGGTCATGCAGCCCTGGTTCTGTAGCACCAGTGGCACCAAATAGCAGCTGCCAAGGAATCAGGAAGCCACAATGAAGACAGAACCTGAGAACCTTCCACGTCTCTGGCATTGTCCGTCTCAATGCTCTGAGTGGCAAATGGAACACTTTGTCCCAGCCTCAAATATCTAACAATACAGGATAGAAGATTACCCCTGTTTCTACTGTTTTTTGGGATGAAATTTCTATAGCTGATTTAAATTTCTATTTTATCATATCAAAAATAAAATAATCCTTCAATATATTCAATTTCTATCATTCTTGCTTTTGGCTAAATCAGTATCCTTTTCTTGGGGACTCTATAGCCATAAAAATATCTGATTTGCATCTGTTTGAGATTGAAATTTGAGGTGAAAGGCATTAGGCAATTATTCCCCACTTTTGTGAGAACATCTCTCTGCAGTAAGAAAAGAAAGAAGGAGGTAACAGAAACTTCCACTTCCATTTTCTCTGAGGCTATATAAGAATGTAATCCACTTAAATACCCTGTAAGTTTTCTTATGTTGCGTTATAGGTGTATTTAAGTAATATATTCATTTTTGAAACAGCTTTATAAGATGTGATTCATATACCATACAATTCACCCATTTAAAGTGTATGGCTCATTTTTTTTTTAGTATATTCACAGGGTTGTGCAACCACTACCATAACCTAATAATTTTTAGAACATTTTTATCTCCTTTAAAAGAAGTCTTCTACTCATTAGCAGTCAGTCCCCGTCCCTCACCCCAGCTCTAAGCAACCACTAATATGTTCTGTCTCTATGGATTTGCCTATTCTGGGCATCTCGTATAAATAGACTCATACTATGGATAATCTTTTGTAACTGACTTCTTTCATTTAGCATGTTTTTAAGGTTTGTCCACATTGTAGCATTTAAGCACTTCATTCCTTTTTATGACCAAATGATATTCCATTGTATGGATTTACCACAATTTGTTTATCCTTTTCTCCGTTGATGAACATCTGGGTTGTTTCCACCTTTTGGCTATTATAAGTAATGCTGCTATGTACATTTGTGTACAAGTTTTGTGTGGCCATGTGTTTTCAGTTCTCTTGGGTTTATACCTAGGTAGAATTGCTGCTGGATCAAATGGTAATACTATGTTTGCCTTTTTGAGGAACTTCCAAACTATTTTCAATATATTCATTTTAAAGGATTTCATGATAGCTCTACAAGCAAGAGATAGAGACAGAGAGAGAGGAGAGGAGAGGAGAAGAGAGAGGAGAAGAGAATAGAAGACGTGAGGAGGAGAGGAAGGGGGGATGTTCATGGGGGGAGGGCTGCTGGGAGCTGCAGATTATGCTCAGCCAAGAGCATCGGATCCCAGGCTGATTGCTGTCATGGGAACCCATCCAAGTTAATCTATAAAAGTGCCACACATCTCAAAGGGTGTTGGTTGTGCTTTGCCAAGCCCAAAGAGTGGCCTAGAATTAGATCTTTTAATTGGAATAAAGATGGAACAGAAGGTTCATTTTTGACCTTGGAGCAAGATGGAGAGACCAACACATTTTGTTTGTTAGCCGAGGAGATTGCTGTAAACAAGAGGCTTATAGCCAAGGCTCTCCTCATACCAGCCCGCCCCACTCAATGGCAGGCCCGGCTGGGGTAATGTTTTCTGGCCACCTTTGTCCTTTCATCTGCTTAAGCTAGTTACACTGTCACTGTGAGCTCTGGCTCTGATTCCTCTGGAAAGGCTGCTGTCCAGATGTTTGGGGATTTAGCAAATGCACTTTTATGATGCCTTGGCAGGTTTACTTTCAGATGGGGATGAACATTTGATGCTGTTGGCTGTTGGGAACATGTACACTGAAATGACCAGCAAAGTCCCTGCCTCAAACTCCCTGCATCTCTAATTCCTTTTATAGTGACAGCTGATACATCATTTAAAGGGAACTCACCGGGGAGCAGAGAGAAAGCCACTCCATTTTTTTCCCCTTTGCCCTCTCTCATGGGTCCTGTGCATGCCTCCCAGAAGATAGAGAAGGACGGAATGACTATTTCTGCCTTTTTTTGGGGTTTGCTTCCCCATCAATACAAAAACTCCTACCCACTGTGTTCTACTGCCTGGCCTACTATTTTATGTATTTTTTATATTTTTTGAGCTAAGAGGATCTTAAAGAATATTAAGTCCATCCTCTCATTTTATAAGTGGATAAATTAAGGCTAGAGAGGAAAAGGGACTTTCTCAAGGCCAACAGTGGATCTGCGAGGGATCTACCTCCTATAACCTTTCCCACTGACTCCTGACCTCAAACTTCACCCTTCACCTTCCTGGGACTCTGTGGTCTTATCCACCACTATGTCTGCTACTGATCAGCTCAGTGCCTGGCTCATGTTTCTGGAGCCTGCTGTCTGGGTTTGATTCCTAGCTCCACCATGTACTCCCTGCGTGTTCTTGTAGAACAGATTTAGTCACCTGTGTCTCAGTTTCCTTCTCTATAAAATGTAGCTGATGATGACACCTATATTAAAGGGTACTTGTGAAAAGTAAATGAATTGATACATTTAAAGCAATTAGAATAGTGTCTTTTACAGAGTAGCTGCTCAATAAATTTTGGCTTTTACCATTATTATTGAATGACTAGATGGATGAATGAATGAGTTCTATGCTCATCTCTTCAGGGGCCAGCTCAGTGTCCTCCACTCTGTTACTCTCTTTAAACAACCATGTTCTAACCCTGGGCTGGGAGGCGGACTAAGAAGGGCAGACCGTGGGGCTCATGTATTTGGTTGGAGGCCTTTTGGGTGTAGTAACTCCCTCCTGGGTGTTATTCCAACCCTGGGTACTTTCATGAGGATTTCATTGGGCTTGGAGGCAGAAGCACAGTCTTTGAGCTCTGGAAGCAATTCCTTGCTTTCACTTATCCCTGGTCTGTTTTATAGTAGATCTTGTCTCAACCACTTCATTCATGCAAAAGCCTTTGGATGCTTAACATAATTTTCTAAAGATTTCCAACTCCTTTGGGCTTTGCTTAGGAACATAGCAAACAAAGTTCTCAGTATCTCAAAGGAGGCTTAAGCTGATAAAAATATGAATTTTAGACAACTGGAGCTTTGCTGAACATGTCACTTCTGGCTATGCAGAGCGACTGGTCTGACATGAATGCTGTCATTGGGAAGTCACCTTGACCCATGGTGACCAGTGGCCTGGCTGCATTGTGCTCAGGGACTTGGGGATCTGTGCAGGAGGGTGTGTGGATGGTCTGCATCATGGCCACCACTCCTGAGCAGCAGCTCAAATATGTGACACACTCAGGACCAGGGAGGGCAAAGGAGTGGGTAGAGGAACTGTGTTTCTGGCACTTCCCCGTCTCTTTCTGTGTCACTTGCACCGCCCCCCCCACCCCGATTCTACGAATTCAAGGATGTCTGGGATGAAAGGAATTTCATGAAGTCTTTGGCCTCCAGAACAGACATATTCCAAAGAAGGATGCTATGGGGCAATAAATGGATTCAATAAGTTGACACTTCAGATGTGACCCTTATGTCAGAAAGATGCATAGAGGAGCAGCGAACCCTCCTAAGACCCCTCAGCTTTTAACATGTAACAGGTGTCTCTGATTCCTAAATATCAGTCTGAGGCCTGGCAGCAGTGGACTTACTTGGGAAGCTTTTGAAAATAAAGATTCCTTGGGCCCTAGAGTTTCTGATTTAGTAAGTCTGGAGTAGAGCCTAGGAATCTGAATTTTTATAAAGATTCCCCCGAGTAATTCTGTTATACAGACAGTCAGGTATGTGAACACTTCAATCCATGGTCCTCACTCCTGGCTGCACATTAGCAGCACTGTCCAGGGAGGTTTTTTTTTTTTTTTGGTGAGGAAGATTGGTCCTGAGCTAACATCTGTTTCCAATCTTCTTTTTGCTTGAGGAAGATTGTCACTGAGCTAACATCTGTGTCAACTTTCCTCTATTTTGTATATGGGACGCTGCCACAGTGAGGCTTGATGAGTGGTGTGTAGGTCTGCGCCAAGGATCTGAACCTGCAAACCCAGGGCCACTGAAGCAGAGTGCACAAACCCAACCACTATGCCGCCTGGCTGGCCGCCCAGGGAGCTTTTAACAAAGTCCCCTTATCTGGGGCGCACTCCCAGAGACTCTGATTCAGTTGATTGGTGGGGGGTAAGGGGAGGGTGGTACTCAGTATTCAGTATATTTTAAAGGCCTCTTTGTGAATCTAGGTGCAGCCAGAGCAGAGAACCACTGAAAAATAGACAGCTACTCCTTTTTCTAGTAAGGGCAGTGCTGAGCTTACCACCAGCAGGTGTGTCAATCAGACACAGAGGGAATGCGAGCCACAATGGAGTTCAGAGACCACCCAATCCAATGGTTCCCAGTCCTCTCAATTTGGTGGACCAGTACAATTCCGAAGGTATTTTGAGGACTGACAAAGAGTTGCAGGGTTTTTTTCATTTTGCCAGGTTAAGACAGTAAAACAAAACAAAGCAAAATAAAACTCAACTATCATTCATTTGTACCATCATTTGTGTTTTTAAAATGAAGTGTTGACACTAAATGTAGGGAAGACCTAGGGTCAAAGTCAAGGACAGTCTTTTAGAATGAATACGTTTGGCTTTAAGAGGAACTCACTGTATAGTCTTCATCTCTCCTCATTTCAGTGAGAACTTTGTTATGGACCAGGATTGCTTCAAGAGCAGCCCATTTCCAAGCCAAAGTCATAATTTTACAGTTGAGGAAATCGAGACATGGAGAAGGGAGGGCACTTGGCTCAGGTCTCGGCTGAGGCAGCAGCAAGTGTGGCACTAGAACCCACTCTCCTAATGTCTGGTCGCATCTCCTCTATGGGGTTCTGATGAAAAGCCTGGCATTCCAGGTACCTCCCACTTAACATATGGGGCAGAGCCACTGCGAGTGACTGCTCAGTCCTCCCAGCCACACCCAGCATACTAAGAGCAGTACCATGGTAATGCTCAAAGACATGAGCTCTGTTAGGAGGGCTCCGGGCTGTATTCTTGAACCTCGAATCATGATGGAGAGTGATTATCTGGGTCTTCTGAGTGACAGAGGGGAAACTTCATTTGCTTCAGTTGTAAAATGGGGGAGAATATTATTATTGCTCCATCACAATAGGATACTGTGCTTTGAAAGCTAAAATTTCTGAAGAATTAATTTTCTGATTGTCTCCTGCTGAGTCCAAGCCATCTCTTCCCTTGTTATGCTGTTGTTTTTAATAAGTCAACAAATTGGCTAATTGTTTTGGAAATGCTTTGATTTGAGGAAATGGAAATTTTATACAGTTCCCTTAGAGAAGGAAGAAAACAGATTTCCAAATGCATTATCAATAAGCAGGACATTTGGACCCTGTTATCGGAAATGGAGAAGACACGGTGAGCTCTTAGGTTCAGATGTTCAATTCAATATGCGAAGGAGATGATGGAGAATGGGCACTGGCAGAACGCTCGTTTCCTCTGGACACCTGAAGGACTGTGCAAGGGCAGGCTTAAAGCCAACTTGGATCTCAAGTCCACCTGAAGTGGTCAAGTTCACCACCTAGAATTGTCAGAGAGCAGAGGCAGGAGGGACATTCTCAAGTGTCACCCTTGGAGCTGCCCTTTGTATAAAGCGCCATGTCCTATATTGTCTCCTAGCACAGGTCTAGACCCCTGTAAATAGGAATACCTATTTGGTGAAATGAAGTGGCTTTTAGGGACCCAAAGGCATTTCCCTACATTGAAATCAGGTGACATCTAGAGAACGAGACTTAACCAGGGCAGTTTTGTGGGGATGGGAAGAGTGTGCCTGGAGCAGTCAGGAGGGAGTTGTGTCTGTCACGAAGCCATTGGATGGCTGTCCGGAAAATGGGTCATGAAGGTGCCCTCAATGGGAGAGAGGAGCGCAGAACAGAAATGTCACTGACATCCTAATTTTGTTGAAATCTGGCCCTGCTTCCCTCAGCCCATCCTTCTAAAGCCTGTTTCCTAGAGCAACCCCTGCAGGTTTAACACCCCAACTCCCAATCCCTCCCTAAGTCAGGCTCCTGTGGGATCCCACCTACAAGAGGCAGACGACAGAACGAATTCAGTTTCTTTTAAGATCATTATGTGGCTTCCTTTTGACCTCTTTCCTGATTTCTAATTTAGTCAAATAAACCCACAAACCTTAAAACCATGCCCGGCAGCCCAAAGGTGCCTAAACTCATTTTAAGTCCCTTTGGAGGGAGGAAGGGAGCTCCCCGGCCCCGCTGGCTTCCTGCACTTGAGCACCTCTGTTTCCCAGGGCCTGTTTCCCAGGGCCTGGGGAAGGGGCACCTCACCTGTCTGCCCTTAAGAAGGTGAAGGAACAGGGGGAGCGCAGAGCCGGGAAGTTAAAAGGTGCGCGGAATGCTGAGACCGGCATCCTCACTTCACATTAGAGGCCACTGGAGCACAGGGAGAGAGGCGACGGGCCTCAGGTCACATCAGACATGGCAGAGTTGGGGCCGAACAGCGTTCTTTCACTCCCAGACAGCAGCACCCTGGCCACTGGGTAACACCAACGCCTGGCTGCCTGGTGGAATGGGCTCATCTCTTTTCTTAGTTTAAAAAAATCTCCAGGCCTCACAACCTTAAGCATCAATCCTATTTTTCTTTGGTTCAATATAGATATTAAATGGCTTAAATTACAGTTGTTTGTAGGGGCTAATTTGGAACATTCCCACCGTGTATGTTTGTGCGTGGTTGTGTATGTTTGTGTCTGTGTGTCCTGTATATGTATATGTGTGTGTCTGTGTGTCTCTATGACTGCGTGTGTATGTGTGTGTGTGTGTATTTGGCTGGGATGGGGGGAGGAGGACTAGCAGGGCAAATCCCTGTGCACACCCAGGAAGACCCGCCCCGTCCCTCCAGGCTGGCTTGGGTGTGGACGGCAATGAGGGCACCAGTGCCCTCTGCTGTACTGAGAGGTGAATGCTGCTGATGCGCCCACTGCACCTTGTCCCAGGTTGGGGCAGAGATGCAGAGATGAAATAAAAGCTTTGCCTGCTTGTGAGGCTCAGCTGATCCACCCCTCTTGGGGTCATTCCACGCTACCTTTGAAGTTTTTAGCTGCAGATGGTAGAACAAAGGCACCTGGTGCTTGGTTGTAGGTGCTTGCTGGTGGGTCAGAGGTGGTCATTGTCCCAAGGCTTCCCCAGGCAGGGTCTGAAGATGCGGCAATCGTTCTAGTAAGGCTTGCATTGCATTTCTTATCTTCTTGGCCTATTGAGGTCAGCATTCAGAATTCTTCCAGAGCTACTCAGATTGATGCTTTAAAGGTAAAGCCCCTGTTGGCCTTGGGCCAATCCTCTCACTTCTGCAAACACAGCACCCTGGAGAAAGAAGCCCAAGTACTGCTTCCAGCTAAGAACACCCACAGTGCACAGTGCGCTATAATTTGTCAACCTTGTTCCTGTTAGCTGTTTGTTGATCTTCACAAACCTGTTAGTTAAACAGAGCAGCAATTATTATTCTGATTTAACAGACGGGTAAACTGAGGTCCTGAAGGTTTGTCACTCTTTGACTGACTGGGAGGTGATCAGCTAAGACATAAAATATACCTCCAGCTGGAATGAAATCTATCAAGCTTTAGGTTAAAAAAATTAAGCTACAAGATAGTTAATGCCAAGCAAAACATGCAGTAATCAGTCAGATACCACAAGGGGAAGATTCATAGCAGCGCTGTCTAGCTACTTGCCAACAACTCTGGAGCCTCAGCTTTAGCTTTGTCCCTGAGTTCTGGAGCGAATCCATTTTTAACAGTGTCACCAGAGTCTCATGGTTGGTAACTAACAGCTCAAAGCTTTCCTTTCAGTAATTAAAATGTTTCGAGCTTTTTGGTCTTAAATTTTAAAATAATCTCTCTGTCCTTTTTATCTTCCTAATATGTTCGTAATTCAGGAGCAGTAGTTACTGTTGCTCCCATTTTGCTGATGCGGAAACTAAGGTCTGAAGAGCTTTCATACCTTTGTGCAGTCAATGTTTCCTCAGGTTACTCTGTGCCAGTCACTCTGCTGGTTCAGAGAGTTCAGTGAACAAGATGGCCATGGTCTTGGGTCTCACAGAACTCACAGCGAAGGTGTAGGGGGAGACAAACAGATTAGAACCTACTCCAGTAGATGATGAATGTAGATGTGATGAGTGCCGTGAAGTTGAACCCAGAGCTATGAGCACAAGTGGCCAGGGACCTCACCCGGTTGAGGGTTAGGAGAAGCATCTCCGAGGTCAGCTGGTTATGTGGAGTTGGCCCAGCATGCGGGGATAAAACTCAGGATGCAGAGTGGTCCAGGCAGTGTGAAGGTCCTGAAGAAGGAAGTTGCTTGGGATTTCCAAGGACCTGAGAGAAAGCCAACTTAGCTGGACCACAGAGAGCAAAGGGGAAAGTAGACCAAGGAGAGGTTGGTGAGGCCTGTAGAGCAGAGGTTAATCTTTGAGCCCAGTTCCACAGCTAGTTAGAGGCAAAGTGGGGACTATAACTGTGCCTCCTTTCTGCCAACACTTTGATCTCTACCTTGCTTTTCTCCTCTAGGTCTTCTACTTTCTTTCCAAACCTAATTGCCTCGATTTTCCAGGACCACAACTCCTCCTCCTCTGTGTCATCACTCCTGCTATGCTCTTTATCTGGTATGCCCGCCTCTGCATCTCCCCAAGTCGAAAATCCTGTTGACCCCTTAAGCTAAGGGTCAGGAAATTGTAAACACAAATTTGTCAGCAGGCGAGGTAAATGAATGACATGGCCTAATATATTATCAAGAGGTCGGGAGTTAGCAAACTGAAGCATGCATGCCCCCATGGTGTACAAGCTCCTCATCATGTACGCCCATCATGTACAGGCCCAGTGCTATACAACAGAACTTTTTGCAGTGATGGAAATGTTCTATATCTGCACTGTCCAATATGGTAGCCACTGTTATATGTGGCTAGCACGACTGAGGAATTGAAGTTTTAATTTATTTAATTTTACTTAATTTAAATTTAAACTTATATAACCATATGTGGCTAGTGGGCTATCATATTGGACAGTGCAGTCTAGCCACTTGCTTCCACTCTGGAGTGTGGGCCTAATATGGCCAGATATTCCAATTTTTTAAGAGAAGCCAGATCTCTAGATTCTTATTTGAAATCTTCTGATTTTTAAATGTTGGCAATAAATTCAAATTTTAAAGATACACTGTGGGTAACTCCCCCCTCTGAGAAGATGGAGTAGACATACTTTTCCTTATTACTCCTGCTAAGTACAACTAAAAACCTGGACACTAAATATAATACCAGCCTAAGAAGACTGTGAAAAGTGAAGAGAAGACAGACTGACTAGTGATCTCGGGATCCAGGGAGCGACACAGTGGTGAGTTCCCTAGGTTTTCTTTGTACGTCATATACCCCAGGTTTGGAATTAAAGAATTCAGCAGCCCAGAAACACCAATGAACACAGACAAAACCTCAACAAAAGCCTGCTCTCTCTGGCCAAAGTACCAGGAAAGGGTTGGCCTAGCAAGACAACACTTATGACAATAACCAATCTACACTTCAGCCAACAACATGGAAAAAACTGTGGTCCCACCACCATGCAGGCCAACACAGGCCAAGTGAGGAGCCTCAGCTACCAGCCTTATGAGGTGGTAATGAGGCACTCAACATCCCTGCTGGAGTGGTGTCAGACAAACCCAAGGGGAGGACTGGAACTTTCATCCCTGAGGTCTAGTGATCAGCTCTTTCCCCTCTTCCCCTCTGCAATCACGGTGTCAGTGGAGACAACTTGGGGCACCTGGGAGCTTGGACTTCCACTTCCACCTGGCAGTGATGAGGTTCCCCTTCCCTCTCCACTGGAGTGGTACCAGAGGAATTTTAGTGGAGAGTCAGCACTTTCACCATCACCCAGCAGTATTGAGGCCATGCTGCTATGGTGTTAATGGCGACAATCTGGGGGAGCCAGAACTCCTACCACTGCCCAGCAATAACAAGGACCTCCCTCGCCACCACCATCACTTTGGATGTCAACAAATGCTGAGTAGGAAGCCTGGCCTTTTACTTCCATCTGGCAGTTACAAGCAGGTGCCACCACTTCCCCTCCTGGAGTGGTGTCAGAGAAAGCCAGTTAAAACAGGAAGTTTAAATAAGATACAGAGTCTTATAACTTAATACAAACTTGTCCAACTTTCAATAGAAAATCACTTGTCACACCAAGAGCCAGGAAGATCTAAAACTGAATGAAAAAAGACAATCAATGAATGCCAACACTGAAATGACAGAGATGTTAGGATTATCTGACAAAAATTTTAAAACAGCCATGATAAAAATGCTTCAGTGAGCAATTATAAACATGCTTGAAACTAATGAAAAATAAAAAGTCTCAGCAAAGAAATATAAGGTGTAAGGAAGAACCAAATGGAAAATGAAAAATATAATAACTGAAGACAGAGCTCAGTGGATGGTCTCAAACGCAGAATGGTGAGGACAGAGAAATCCGTGAACTGAAAGGTAGAATAATGGAAATAAACAATCTGAACAGCAGAGAAAATAGACAGGGGAAAACAAACCCAGAACTTGGGTGACCTGTGGGTCTATGATAAAACATCCAACATTCATGTCATCAGAATCCCAGAAGAAGAGGAAGAGACTGGGGCTGACAAAGCACTCAAAGAAATAATGGTGGAAAACTTCTCAATTTTGGCAAAAGATGTAAATCTCCAGATTCAAGAAGCTGAGTAAATCACAAACAGGATAAATCCAAAGAAATCCATGCCAAGATGCATTATAGTTAAACTTCTGAAAACTGAAGACAAAGGAAAATCTTGAAAGGAGCTAGAGAATGATACCTTACTAACAGAGGAAAACAAATGGAATAACAGCAGATTTCTCATATTAAACCATGGAGTCCAGAAGAAATTGGTGCAGTATTTTTTTTCAAATGCTGAAAGAAAAGAACTATCAACCCAGAATCCTATACCCAGTGAAAACATCCTTCGAGACTGAAGGGGACAAATAAGACATTCTCAAATGAAGGAAATTTAACAGAATTTGTTGCTAGTGAATTGAGAAGGAAATCACAGTGGCATAAGTGCTCTGAGAGGGTGTTCAGGGCAAAAACACCTAGAAATGTTTTAAGCAGCTAGGATTGATTCCCTTAAAAATGACACTAAAAGGAAGTTAATGGGAAATAAATTCATCTTGGTGGTGAGCGGGGAAAACTCCTGGGGTTGGTAATTGCCCTGCTATTACTGGTCCTGGGATACTGCACTATCTCACTTGTGTTGTCTCTACACCTCATGCACAATTTGTAAACAGTCCCTTTATCACACTATCTTCAGCTTATCATGACATGTGTGTGCTGTCTATTTTCCTCCAATACCCTGACTAATACACCCATGAAAACAGGTGAAAATGCCCAGTGACCATATTGGAAAGGCTAGAACTTTTAGCAAGGGTATCACCAACTGCAAATTCTCTTCTCTTTCTGAAGCCGAGAACTTCTGAAGAAGACACTTCAAGAGGACAGACTATAAGGTTCTAAAACAAAAAGTGGCCAGTGCTTTTGGGTGGAAATTTTCTCCATAAAATAGTATCTATCTCAAAACAAATCTCAGTCATCTGACTCCATTATCAAAGTTACGGCAATCAGACCATTACTCAGTTATCAATAACTATCTTATCATTCTTAAATAGCTAGCAATAGTCTGATTGCTTAATTACTAAAAAGTAAGGAGAAGGATAAGAATCTCCTCCATATTTGGGAGAATTTGGAAGACTGGAAGTAGGACTACTCTAGAATCAGGATCCCTGTGCTCTGCCTTAACATATGTAGTCTTGGGCAAATAAGCCTCTGAGTTTCTCTGAACCTTCATTTACACATTTGTAAAATATTGGGATTGGGCAAATCATTCTTAAACTGTCTTTTAGCTCTACTGGTCAATGTGATTATGAAGAGGTGGGAGGGAGCATATAGTGTGGTGTGTGGATGGGGAGGAATGAGGAGTGTAGCGTGTGGACAAGGAGGACCGGAGAGTGTGGTGTATAAGAACTTTGCCCTTGGATCAATCTTAGTTCTAGAAATTCAGGCAAAAATCGTGCTGAAAAGTCAATGTTGAAAGAGTAGGGATATTTAGGGTGCAATTTGGGACATTTCTTGATGATGCAGAGCTGAGAAGTGATGCTGTCTCGATGGTGACAATGGTACTACTTTCTCCTTTCAACTAACACTGGGGCCAGAACTAAGTAATGCATTTTTAAGGATCCATGTGAGAGATACAAGGAAGAGTGCAGTGACTTAAGGTTTAAAGACCTGACTTCCGCCAGTATACTTGTGTGAACTTTGAAAGTCTCTTTTCTTTTTAAGTTCTTGGGTTGGACTAAATACTAAATAGCCTTTAAGGCCACTTCAAAATCTAAAATCCTGGAAGCCCATAATACAAAGTCTATGTTCTCAAGTAGTTTGTGATCTAACAAGGAGGTAAGACTCAGATTCACATAAAGCAAGAGGTGGTAAGAGGCACTGGGACCAAAGGAAGACAGTGGACAGGAGGGTTTGGGACCAAGGGTAGAGGTGCAGTAGTCTCCATCACCCTATCTCTCTGTCTTATTTTTAGGGTCAGATGCTATCCTTCTCCAGGCAGTATATCACTTTGGGAGAACAGAGTCACATACTTGAAAAACTCATATTACTTAGGTAATCCTAGTTACTCATCGCAGCTGTTCACAAATATTCCAGTTCTCCTTGCTGTCTAGGGCAGATTCTGCTTTTGTGGGGCCTAAAGCTTTTACAAGATACAAAAATATGTCTAATTTTACAAAGCACATGACCATGAAAACACATTACATTGGCCTTCTGGGGACTTGATAGGGGCCTTGCAAGTGAGGAGACCGACACTCAGCTTCATTAGTTTCATGGTCCATCCACCTTCGTCCCAGGCTGATGGAAGAATCGCACTTCTTCGTCTTTTCTGAAGTTAGGTGTAGCCATATGACTTGATTTAGTGGTGATGTGTGTCACTTCCAGGTGGAAGATTGAAGAGCCTGCGGATGATTCATCACATCCCTTTCCTGCTGATATGGGGACCATGGAAACGGCTGTCAGCCTAGAGCTCCCATCACCTGGGTCCCTGGGACTATGAGGAGTGGAGCCCCACTGCCATGGAGGATGTACTAGGAATGAAACAGACTTCTGCGGGATTAAACTCCGGGGTTTGGGGGGTTGTTTGTTAACTACAGCTTACTTACTGAAACAATACATTGTGAAGTGCTTTCACAGGAAGAGCCTCTCTCTTTCTGGGAGGGACGTGGGCACTTCTCATCCCCATTTTTCAGATGAAAGTCTGAGGCTCAGAGAGGTTAGATATCTTCAGGAAAGGTCAGTGAGTAAGCAGGTGGCAGGCCTGGACTGGAGCCCAGATGTTTTGGTTCTCAGGCTTTATTCTGTCCATGATGGGATGTTGTCTCCACAGTGGTTGATGCAGTTCATTTGTGTGGCATCTCCATTCCCCATCTTCTCCGTCCCTCCCTCTGTGATCCTTGTAGAAACCCAGGCTTCCACTTGGGGAAATGCCTCAGATCCTTCTAGTCTTGGTCTCTGTAGGGCTCCATTCTCATCAGGGTCAGAGGAAAAATCCGAGAGAGGGGCCACAAGAGAAGAGAATCCTTTCTAGAGTCCAAATATATTGGGAATGTGTACATTTTGAATATAGAAAAATCTAGGTAGTCACAAAGACTTGTGTATTTATAGAATATAACTCATGCTTGCATGTGGTACTTCATCAAGCTTTTCCCTAAACACACACACACACACACACACACACACACACACACACACACACACACACACAGTTATATGGAAAATTGGGTTTAGATGAAGTCTAGTAGTTTAACTGGGTTTAAGGAAGCAGGCCTTGGTTTGAGCTCTTAGTGGGTACTAAAACGTCTGTTAAGTGAGTGAATGGGATGGATTTGACTTGGGGAGGAGAGGTAAGTCTTAGTCCATTCAGGTTGCTATCACAAAATGCCACAGACTTGGAGGCTTATAAACAACAAAAAATTATTTCTCACAGTTCTGGAGGCTGGAAGTCCAAGATCAGAGTGCAAGCTGGTTGGGTTCTGGTGAAGGCCCTCTTCTGGACTGCAGACTGCTGACTTTTTGATATGTCCTCATGTGGTCGAAGGGGCAAGGGAGTTTTCTTGGGCACCTTTTATAAGGACACTAATCCCATTCATGAAGGCTCTGCCCACATGACCTAATCATCTCCCGGAGGCCCCCATCTCCTACTACCATCACCTTGGGAGTTGTTTCAACATACCAATTTTGGGGGGAAACAAATATTTAGACAACAGCAGGTAATTTAGGGTGAGAGTTACTTCCCTGGAAGTGTAATACAAACCTCCAGGTGTATGTGTCCTAATTACAAAGTAAGGGGGAACCAGAGAGGAGAGAAGGAAAATGGCCCCTGTTTGGCTGAAGGGTGGCTAATACAGGGCACTGATCTAAACACCTCAGCAAACAGCACACATAGCTGCCCAGATCATCTGACAGGAGATCAATAGGCTCGAGCTGAAATGAGAACCATCTGAAAAGCCAAGAAATATTGCCTGGAGAATTGCATTAGACAGCATTACACTCAATAAAGTTTAGTCTTGTCAGCTGCTTCCCCGGCCTTTGCTTCAGCAAGACTCTTTCTTAGATTGGAATTGGCGTGGCTGGGGAAGGCTATTAGATATACGTAGACTTTTGCTTTGTGAAAATTGGATGGAGCCCTGTAAACTCTCTGGGGAGCTTAGAAATCCTTTTACTCACAGGTGGGAACTCAATGGTACAGGATTTACTGGAAGAAGTATTTCTGTTGGCTCAGTTTCTCTCTCTGTCTCTGTCTCTGTGTCTTTCTGTCTCTCTCTCACACACACACTCTTTTTCTCCCTTTTTCTTTTCTTCTCTTCTATCCCTGGAAGCCTATCATTAGGTGAAACTTCTCACACCCCCTATTGTTAAAGCATTGTCCATGGCAACCCGTGTACAATATGAAACACAAAACTAGACCAAAAGTTAAAACTCAGGGAAAATGGAATCTTTCTCCCCTCCACACCCCTTCTTCAAAAAAGTCAATGACAAACCCAAATAATTGTTCAGTAATAAAATCTCCATCCTCCAGAGTAATTAGAAAAAAATGTAGCATTCTGTGTAAAGAGGACAGCCATGTCTACTACATAGATTACCAGTGTCCAGATAGTTATACTACAGCGGAATCTGCTGTGTAAAAACCTAAGAACTGCTTCTGGTGATTCAGAAGGCCCATCACGGTCTGGTAGAGACTTGTTACATCATTATGAGTAATTCTCATTATTTAGAACTCCAACTGGGCAGATAGAGGAGGCTGAGCTGAACCTTCGCTGACACGTGGGCTCCCAGGGGAAAACTTATATATAATCTGTCTGATGTAGGCTTGATTTCTTTGACATTTATCTCTTTCGTGAAAGTAAAGGGCTGAGAAAAAAATGTCTGTTTATTTTAGCTTTACTTTTGTTTGGGTTCTGAGAAGCAGGAGGCTTATAATCCTGAGCTTCTGACGGTCTTCCCAGTGATTTTCTTATCCACGATTTCACTCTGTTGTTCTAGCCCGCCTGTGCGGCTGGAAAGAGACAATTAGCATCACCCCCACACTATGGGCTGGAAAGCAGGGAGCTTGTCATAAGGAAAGTGTGTTTCCCAGACTCTCCTCCCCTGTCGTCTAAGCTGGGCCTCCTCTGTATCCTCATCCATTGCTTTATTATCAAGAGCACAGTGCCACAGAGACATCTTTCCTTCTTCCAGGTTCCATACCACGTGTCCCAACTCTTTGCCACTTGGGCCAATGGTTTGCAACCTTGGGAGCACTTTCTAAAGAGGCAATGTGGTGTAAGAGGCAAACGCAGTAAGCCAGGACTTAGGCAGTCAAGACTCAAAGCCTGGTGTCACCTGAAATTTCCCAGCATTTTACCGAGAACAATTTACCTGAATCCCCTGAGCTTTAGTTACCTCATCTGCAAAGTGGACCTAGTAATTCTGCCCTGCCCTCCTCACCAAGTTTTGATGTGGATTGGGCGAGCTGATTGGCAGGGAAGCCTGTGCAGGGCCATTTGGATGAGAGAGCTTGGTCTTTATTCATCCCTGGGACCCCCTCTGTGGAGTTTTGGTGAGTGTCAAGTTCTGGCAAAGAGGTGTTGGGAGCGTAAGCATTTTACAGGCACTCGGCTGCCTGAGTGATGAAGTGTCTTTGAAGAACTCCCTCTCAGCTGAGGTTTAAGTTCATCTCTAGAGGCGGGGCTGGTGAGGCATGGAGGTCAGTCATATCCCTGGGAGACTGACCTGAACCTCTTGCCACTCACTCCCCTCACTCACTCCGAGTCTGTACATGGCTAGGCCTCACCTATAGATGCAACATCTGGAAACCCAAGAGGTGTGATTTGAGAGGCTTCACAAAGTGCTTCTGTTCACACTTATCTCCCTGTCCTATCTGAATTCCATCATCAATGTTAGCACTGTCCTAAAGAACCTTCTCAGATGATGGAAATGTTCTATAACTGAGCTGTCTGATATAGCAACCACTAGCTGCCTGTAGCTATAGAATACTTGAAATGTGGCTAGTGTGACTGAGGAACTGAACTTTTAATTTTATTTAATTTAAATAGCCATATATGGACATGCACATCAAAGTGTTTCTCCTTTTCATTAAGGCATTACGTCCAGAAGATGCCCATTAAATTGATTACGTATTATAATTATTTTTAAGTGAGGCCATACGGCCAAAGATGAGGCTCTGGCACGTGCATGGTGACAGAGGTGGGAGAGGAGAGGAAACTTGCCAGGAAGTTCAGCTTACTGGCTCCCAAGAGGCCTCCAGGTGAACATGTGGCTGTCAGTCTTGCAGGCTCAGAAACTAGATTGCTCAGAGCATAGAGAGTCAAATTGATCTTCAGAGGTCTGAGCCCATTAATGAAGCTCCCAAAACTGATGCAGTCAATCAGAAAGGTAGCACATGGAAGTGCTAGGAAGCTAGTATCCACCCATCTCCAGGGGCATGGAGGGGGGCTGGTAATTTTCTACATGGAAACTGGAGTCTGAAAAGGAGGTGGTTTGGTGAGCATGGACCCAGAACAGGTAGCATATGATGCTTCAAATGATTGATGGGGCTATGCACTCATTGCCCGGTGGATCTTACCTGTCCTGGGAATGGTCCAGCTATGTTTCCGACTGTAGCTTTCTCTTCCCGGATAGCACTTGGGTGCTTATCAGCAGTTTCACTTCTGAATGTATTTTCCAAGCTTTTATAGTTATCCAGCCCCATACCTACTGACACATTCTTTCTTTAGTCATCTCACACATACAGTCAGGTTCCTGTCTTGTATCGCACACCTGGGAGACATACGTCTCTTTAGACAACTTAGGGGCCGGCCCTATGGCTGAGTGGTTAAGTTCATGCACTCCACTTCAGCGGCCCAGGGTTTTGCGGTTTGGATCCTGGGTGTGGACATGGGCCCGCTCATCAAACCATGCTGAGGCGGCGTCCCACATGCCACAACTAGAAGGACCCACAACTAAAAATATACAACTATGTACCAGGGGGCTTTGGGGAGAAAAAGGAAAAATAAAATCTTTTAAAAAAGACAACTTAGCCTACCTCTGCTCTGGACAGCTGTGGGTTGACTTCACAGTTTAACTCTCAGAGGACAGTCTTATTTCCTATGTTTCCAAAAAGTCTTGACTGACTGCATATATTTTCTGTGAGGGGTAGTCTATTTATTAGTTACTGATATCCATGTGAGTTTCCTTTGAAAAATAGCTTGGTGTGGTCACGGGCTGATAATAGAAGTGATTTTTGGGGCCAGATAGTAACTAAATGAGTGACACAGGTGTGATGGTGGTGGGCTGGTTGCTGTGGATGCCTTAGAAGTAGTCAGCTGCAGCTTAGCTCAGGCTGTTTATAGCCATGCTAGAATGTGGGCCCAGAGTTGCTGGATCTTAGACATTTAAAGAGCCGTCAAACATCCGGGTATTAATGTGAAATCTCCTGATTTTTCAAAGTTGGAAACCAATTCAGTTGGTTAGTTAGTTAATTAGTTAATTTAGTTAGTTAAATCCCAACATTGGATACAAGCCTAACAAAATACATTAACAAGTTGGATTCAACTCATGACCACCATCTTGGAGTTTCTGGGTGCTGGGGGTCCCGTCCCAGGAGTCTGCCATGTGAGCTTCTACTCCAAACCCTGCCTCTAAGTCACCATGAGGTGTTGGGGGAGGCACATCCTTTCTTGCTGCTCAGACTCCTCCTCTGTGAGTTAAGTGTCAGGTGGGACAACCTGTAAGGTTCCCTTTGGCTCTGTACTTGTTGGCTAGAGCTGCCATAATAAAATACCACAGGCTAGGTGACTTAAACAACATAAATTTATTTTATCATAATTCTGGAGGCTAGAAGTCCACAATCAAGATGTTGGCAGGTTTGGTTTCTCCTGAGGCCTCTCTTCTTGGCTTGAAGATGCCTGCCCTCTGGCTGCACTCCCACATGAACTTTCCTCCATGCATACACATCCCTGGTGTCTCTTCTTCTTCTTATAAGGCTACCAGTCCCAGTGGATTAGGGACCCATCTTTATGACCTCATTTAACCTTAATTACCTCTCTACAGCCTATATGTCCAAATACAGTCACATTGGGGGTTAGGGTTTCAACATATGAATTTGGGAGTGGGGAGACACAATTCAGTCCATAACATGCTCTTAGAGTCTGTACTTTGGTGACAAGGTCACTGAGGCTAGACCATGACTTGGACTCAGCTGTCTTTCTTTTGCCCCTCCAGATCCACAATTACACTATTACACTCTGCTCTGTGCCCGGGGAGGCTGACTTCTGTGGATGACATCGATGACCTTCCTTGCCCTATGGCTTTGTTTAGTTTCACCAATGGGGAGGCTGAGAAGCAGATTAGAGGGAGAAGGGAGAATGAAGTTGGGGTAATTTTTTTCCTCAGCAACCTTGCTCCAAGGTTGCCATGGGCTGGCTATGTCCCTTGAATTAAAGTCCCTGCTCCTGTCAGAGAGCTTCTCTGTCTCCAGTTTTCCCACTCCTTGCCTGGCCCTCAGACTTAGGGTGGTAATGCCCCTACTGTTACCCACCCCAGGACACAGCACAACCCCTATGGCTTTCCTACACCCTACTACACTCTTGAGAAGAGTTTCTTTATTATATTTTTCTCAAATCACCCAATTTGTTGGTGCTGGAACTCTGACTGATACAACAGAGTATGAAGGAACCTCATCTGTGGGTCATCTGTTCACTCCCTCCTTTTGCATCCTCACTCTCCTTGCTCCAATTTCTGGAGAGTTCTGCCTCAGCCAGAGGCTTGGCTGGCTTCCCTCAGGCCACATATACTTTCTCTGAGGTGAACCACATCATGATTCTTGTTCTCTGAGTTTTCTGTTATCCCATCACAGTCCCTTTAGACAAGAGTGGAAGAAAGAGCTAATTGGAAAATGCAGCCCCCTGTAACTGGGCTCTAGGCTCTGCCTGACTGAAGTGATGTTAGCTTCTTGACTGCTTGCTCCAAGCAGGTTGGTATTTCTTAAAGGGCTGTAGAATGTGTTTAGAATGAGATTTACTCTGTTCCCTCTCATGGTCACAGACCTCTGGGAATAGATCAGGTTCCTTCTTTCATCCAAAATACCCACATTGACAGCTCCCTTCTCCCTTATTGAAATTCCCTCCACTAAAATTTCAGGCACTGTACTGGTTATAGATATAGATGAATAGAGCAAAATTGGCAATGTATTCACTATCCAGAGTGAAGGAAAGGAAGACAAATACACAGATGATAAATATAATGCAAGATGAAGGTGGAGTAAAGCAAGCATTGAGTTACCCAAGTGCTAGGGGTTGAGTGTAGCGGCATAGGAAAGTGGTTTAAAGGTGAGGGCCCCAGACTCAGGCTGCCTGGGTTCAAATCCTGCCTCACTACTTAATAGTTCTAACACCTTGGGCAGGAAGCTCAACTTCTTAAACTTTGGTTTCCTAATCTGCAAAGTATGGGCTGTAATTGGTTGTTTTTGCTAGGAATAAATGACGTATGATGCCTGTAATGTGCTTAGCCCAGTGCCTAGCGTATGCTAAGTGCTTACTAAATGTTAGCTTTTATTATCACTTAGCAAAGATTGTACAAAAGCAATGGGGTTTGTGGTGGCTTTGAAGAATGGGAGGATTTTATGAGAAGGGGAAGATCACTCCAGAAGGATAGAGGAATATGGATAAAGGTACAAGGATAAACTTGTTTAGGAATTATTAATCAGTCCAGCTGGTATATGAGAGGATATTTATTAGGAAAAAGAGCAGGAAAAGCTGGCTGAAGTCATATCAAAAAGGACACTGAATTCCAGGGTCAGGGGTTTGTATGTAATTTTGTAGACAGTGAAGAACCCTTAAACAAGGATTTTGAGCAGGGCAATGTATGCTTAGGTAAACTTTTGGACAATTAACCTGGAAACTTTGTGTAAATGGGTTGATGGTGGTAAAAAACACAAGAGGAAAAGCAGGGATGAGGCTATTACTATTGTCCAAGTAAATATTAAAAAGGACCTGCCTTAGGGAGAAGTTGATAAATAATGATCAAACTCCTAACACCTAACAGAACTAGTTTGGCAGGAGGCAGAGCAGCTGGAAACTGAAGTGTTTAGAGCCACTCACAATCAGAGAACAACTGGAAATTAAAAGGAAGCACTTAATCCTGATGTCAATCAACGATAAAGTGACATTCACTTTACAAAATTCAATTTTAACACATATTTTTTTCAGGAGCATAACTATAGAGCCCACCTATATGGCCAAGAAGTGGTGCTGGCACTGAAGAGTCAAGAACACTGTCTTGGAGATGGCTTGGGGGCATGGGGCATAGATGCACATACTTTTATGTGGGCAGCCACGTGGAGCAGCACGTGTCAGGAACTCAAGTAGCTGACGACTGCCATCAAAGAGCATGTCCACATGTTTTTTCATCTCCCCTCACACTCCTGCCCTTTTCTGACGAAGAAGCTTGCTAACATTTAGTCAGCGTTTTATTTAGAAAGATAGTGCCTTGGCTGGTATTTTCACTTGTAGGAGCTGGCTGTCCTAAATGTAGTAGAAAATTGTCCTGAAACCCACACACCAGGCCAAGGAAGGTACAGCGTAGAGCCAGATTATTTTCCCTGAGAAATGAATATTAGTCAAGAAATAAGGTCTTTAGTGATGGAGACAGAACAAAGAGCCCTAAGGCCCCTGTACTCACCTGGAGGGAAGAAGGATCTATGAAGAATGGTCAGCTGGGGATTTAACCACAGGACACTGAAAGGAAACCCAAGCGTCTAATTCAGCAAGACCTCGGAGCATTTAGATTCCTTTGATGAGCCTCACATCTTGGGGCGGGGGTACACCTTCAGTAGAGATGGAGAATAGGGATGATTTCCTTGCCACAGAGAGCCAGAGATTGTCTATGTGGTCAAGATCGTTTTCAGAACGAGACAGTCCTTCTCCACAGAGTCCACAGAAAGAAGTCTTCTCAGAAGACTTTCTCCAAAATGGCTGACTGTCCGGAGCTGTCCATGGTGCTGTAGTTTCCCTTGCTTGATCCCTTTGGACAGTTTCTATTGACTGCTGTATGACAGATGCTGTGCCCAGTACTTTACACACATTGTGCCCTTTAGTCCTTAAGGCAACCCTGCAAGCTTAGTATTGTAATCAGCAGCCTTGTTTCTACAGATGAAGAAACTAATGTTTCGAGCTTCACTTTCTGCCTTATCCAATTTGAACGGCCTGAATGATCTCTTCAGACATCAGATTCGAGGACTTCCAGGCTAACCAAGAGAGTGTATGTTTGACACCTTTTCTCTGGTCTGTGTAGAGGGATATTGTTCCTTTTGGAAATGGTGGTGGTGGAGATCTACACCAAAGGCAACAGAGTTTATGTCACAGGGAGTCTTTAATGAGAAAGATTTAGCGTGTATAACCATATTTTAGAATGTTGGTTAGAAAGGAGTGCAAGAACTTGAAATATGTTTGTCAAAAAAGAGGAAAGAGTAACCCCTCCTTCTTGGAGGATATAAAATCATGGTTTTTTTGTGAAGATTAGCAACACCTTATTACTTTTTATCAATTTTCTCGGCTATAAGGTAAAAAAATAAATAGGTTCCAAGACAGAAAAGGTAGAGGGAAAAAAGGGCTCATCTTTAATTAAATTGGAAGAAATCTTTGCTAGGGCAGTTGAAACCCTAATAAAGGAAAACATACGTGAGTTTTTGATGCCAAACATCTCTGAATCTCAGGACATGAAACAGTATTGGGATTGGGGAAGGGATTTTGCTCAAATTCTAATGTTACATAAATTCAAGAGGAGAGAAGCATGGTATTTTAGATAGGACTATGGCTGAGAACCAAGTCAGGGGTTCTCAACCTGGGTCCATTGACCCTGGGGGTGGGGAGAAGAGGGAGGTTCATGAATGGGCTCCAGGGAATCTACGTGCACCTTCAAAATGTAGCAAAATGTTGTTTATGGATGCCTGTTTTTAAACTTTTTATTGAGATTATGATAGTTTACAACCTTGTGAAATTTCAGTTGTACATTATTGTCTGTCAGTCGTGTTGTAGGTGCACCACTTTATGCTTTGTGCCCACTCCTCACCCTCCCTTTCCCCTCATAACCACTAATCTGTTCTCTTTGTCTACATATTTAACTTCCACATATGAGTGGAGTCATACAGAGATTGTCTTTCTCTATCTGGCTTATTTCACTTAAGATAATACCCTCAAGGTCCATCCACATTGTTGTGAATGGGACAATTTTATCCTTTTTTATGGCTGAGTAGTAGTCCATTGTGTGTGTATACACACACACACACACACACACAACATATCTTCTTTACCCAATCATCAGTTGATGGGCACTTAGGTTGCTTTCACATCTTGGCTGTTGTAAATAATGCTGCAATGAACATAGGGGTGCCTGGGACTTTTGGAATTGCTGATTTCAAGCTCTTTGGATAGATACCCAGTAGTGGGATGGCTGGGTCGTATTGTATTTCTATTTTTAATTTTTTGAGAAATTTCCATACTGTTTTCCTTAGTGGCTGCATCAGTTTGCATTCCTACCAGAAGTGTATGTGGGTTCCTTTTTCTCCACAACCTCTCCAACATTTGCTACTTTTTGTTTTGGTTATTTTTGTCATTCCAGCGGTGTAAGGTGAATCTTAGTGTAGTTTTGGTTTGCATTTCCCTGATGATCGGTGATGATGAGCATCTTTTCATGTGCCTATTGACCAACCACATATCTTCTTTGGAGAAATGTCTGTTCATGTCCCTGGCCCATTTTTTGATCAGGTTGTTTGATTTTTTGTTCTTGAGTTGTGTGAGTTCTTTATATAGTATGGAGTTTAACCCTTTGTCAGATATATGACTTGCAAATATTTTTTCTCAATTGGTGGGCTGTTTTTTTTGCTTCAATCCTGTTTTCCCTTGCCTTGAATAAGCTCTTTAGTCTGTTGAAATCCCATTTGTTTATTCTTTCTATTGTTTCCCTTGTCTGAGAAGACATGGTGTCCAAAAGATCCTTTTGATACTGATGTCAAAGAGTGTACTGCCTATATTTTCTTCTAGAAGCCTTATGGTTTCACGTCTTATCTTTAGGTCTTTGATCCATTTTGAGTTTATTTTTGTGAATGGTGAAAAAGTATGGTCAATTTTCATTCTTTTACATGTGGCTGTCCAGTTTTCCCAGTATCATTTGTTGAAGAGACTTTCTTTTCTCCATTGCATGCCCTCAGCTCCTTTGTTGAAGATTAGCTGTCCATAGATGTGTGGTTTTATTTCTGGGCTTTCAATTCTGTTCCATTGATCTGTGTACCTGTTTTTGTACCAGTACCATGCTGTTTTGATTACTGTAGCTTTGTATTATGTTTTGAAGTCAGGGATTGTGATGCCTCCAGCTTTGTTCTTTTTTCTAGGATTGCTTTAGTGATTCAGGGTCTTTTGTTGCCAGTGGATGCCTTTTTACAAGGAAGGGTTGATAACTTCGAAGAGATTCTCAAAACATCCAGGAATAGCCATAAAGAGTCACTGGTTTAAACAGTCACTCTAGAAAGTTAAGCCTTGGTGAGCAAAGCATCTAATTATGCCTATCTATCTATCTATCTATCTATCTATCTGGATTTGAAATAAGCAACCCATTTAAGTATGACATTTATACTAATTCAAATTAATGGCTATTTTTAATATTTTAGCAGAGTTCTAGTTTTATAGGAAACACATCTAATTAAGTAGAAACTGTGTATTGTTCTTTTCAATTGGATTTATTCCTCAAGGGAGCCTATAAAGTGAGAGAAAACATAAATCAGTCAGGAAACATTTGATGAGAGCTCGTGATGTAGGAAGGCTATCACTCACCTGCCTAAAATTCAATAAAGCTCCCTACATAAGACATTCACATTCCAGTACTAATGCTGGAGGTCACTCTTTGTCTCTGTCTATCACCAAGTGGCCCATTAACATTGCCGAGACGAGAGAGCAGGAGAAACACCGAGTGTGGCCCACTCTCCTTTTTATCCACTCAGCAAAGTTGCTTACTGAACTCTGATTGCTAAATATTTCAGTCAGCTTGATGAAGATAAGAATCAGGACCCAGCTGGATTTTTAAAGCCCACACATTCAACCTGGAGGAATAATGGGTAAGTGCATATAAAATTCTCCTCTTCCTGCACTCCAACCCTCTATCTTTTCATGACTCTTACTAGATGATGGTTTAAAGAGCAGTGTGTATGCATGTGTGAGGTGTGTGGCAACACCATCCATGAAGAACATTTGATTTCTCTTAAGTGTCTTTGACAGCTCACTGAACTGACATAACCCAGAAAAATATGCTGTTATTTTGGGCAGGACAGAAAAGCAAGTATAGTTTAGTTATCTCAGAATTTCCCCTGAAAAGAGCTAACCTTACTGAAGGCAAAAAGGATGTGATTGACAGGCTGCGATCCATGGGGTCCCAGAAGCTTTTGAGGACATAGGAAGGTGGGGAGTCCACAAATGTGGTAGATGTAAAGGACACAGGCCCACCAGTACCATCGTTTCATCTTAGAACAGAGGCCGTTATGGATGGGAGTCAGCCTTGGTGGTCACTATCTCATTTCCCAAGAGTAGGGTGTTGGCAAGGGTGCTGGGCTCAAGGGTATCAGAGTCTTAGAACTGGGAGGGACAGTGAAGGCCATCCAGGTCAACCTCCACAGGGATCACATGTGTAATCCAAACCCAAACTGGGACTGGAACCGTGTCTTGACTGTCCAGTCATTGCTTTTGTCACTGCCCTGCATGTATTAGGTCCTCGTCCCAACTCTCCTACTGTTTACTCCTCTTCCCTGACTCAGGGAGGGTGAGGTCAGGAGGTGTTCATGACTTGTGCAGTTCTCCAGTGGGGAGGATTTGGAAAGGTTATTCTTGTTGGCTGGCTGTAGTCTACTCGGGGGCCAGCAGGTGTGGAACCAGTTTGATTCTATGGCTATCTTGGTAGCTACAGAAGCCCCCACAGCAATAACATAGCAAACATGGAGGATGTGTCAGGAACTGCCCTAGTGCTTCATACGTGTGATGTCATTTAATCGTCCCAACATCCCTATGTGGTAAGCACTGTTACTCTCCTTACTTTACAGATGAGGACACCCGTGAACAGAGAAGCTAAGTCATGTGCCTAACCTTATAACCAGTGGCAGAGCTGGGATTCAAATCCAGACAGTCAGACTCCAGTGTCTTAGTCACTGTTTCTTGGCTCTTCGCTACTGTTTCTTGATTCTTGGAACTGTCTCTTGATTCTTGGAATAAGACCTTAGGCTGTCCTTCTTCTACATAATTGTCTTTCAGCCAAACAAAGCCCTTTCCTTGCTTACTCAAACTTACGTGCTCAAAAAAGGGGAAAGCTTTTGGGCATACATCAGGGAACACAACAAAATGGAGAGGGGCAAAGTAAATTTTGCTGGGGTGGCCCATTTCACCACTACTTCCCATAAGTCAGAATGGATGAGGAATGGTGGTCCTAGTGGCATCCTCTGTTTTCTCCTTTGAATTTTTCTCAATTGCTCAGCCAGAGAGAAAGGTAGTTCATGGTGCTGCCTCAGCTGACACAGTTGAGGATAGCGTTCCACAGAGATGGTTGAGGGAGCATCATTTCTGAAGCAGCATGGACTGACCTCAGCCTAGTGCTAGCAAATGGTACTCCTCTAGCTTCACCTCAACCCTTGAGACAGGGTGCCCTTGTTGGGGTATAAGAATGTACATCTCAGTACTCAAATCTGGGATATTGGGACTGGCATTGTTATGAAATTTCATGCTATTGTCTCCTCAAATTAAAAAACTGAGAGTAGTCAACTTGTTAGTTGGTGAGCTGGTAATTCATTTTATCATGAGCTTCATGACTTCTTGCTTATAGTAAAATACAAGTTCTTAATGAGCTATTTAAATATTATTGAGAAGCTGAACATTATTTTTCCAACTCATTGACGTAAATTTATGGTGTGGTGACATGAAGTTACATTACGTTCCCAAGAGGAGAAAGAAGGAAATCTGATAAAGAGAATTTCCCCTTTCCTAGCGAATTCTGACAGGGTTTTATGCATGAAGATAAATCTAAATGAATTACATTTAAGCATGCAGTAATGAATTTTGACCTCAAGAATAAGATGTATAGGGAAAAACTTGGGATCATGGTCTCCAGGTGCCCTGGGGAAAAGTCAGCTATATGGGGATCTGAGGTTTGATCTTAATCTCAGCCAAGCACTAAGTCATGCACAGTACTAGCCAAACGCTGATGCCATTAGGACTCGGTAGAATTATATAGATGTGTTTGAAGTTGATGGCAGATGTGTGAGAGTCAGGTCCTACTTCACCTCTTTTTTCCTTTCCATTTAACATACCTCTCCCCGATAGAATCGTGAAATGTCAGAGCTTAAAGCAACCTTAGAGATACTCTGCATTGTGCAGATGGAGAAACTGAGGCTCAGTGAGAGAGGGTGACTTACCCAAGTTCACACTGCAAGCTACCAGCAGAGTTAGGAATCCAGGTCAGCTAATTGTTTGGGGGCAATGCCTGTAACCCTTGTCTAGCTCTAACTTCAGCCTTTCCCTAGAGGTTGAAATGGAATCGATTCTTTCACCCATTAACTCTGAGCTAGGATCATGCTTTCCCAAATAATAGCATCTTCATGGGCCCATCAATATTAATGGGTGGTGAATGTGTGGACTTTGCTATAGCTCATAAATGGGGGATACACTTTATGCACAGAAATATGTGCAGTTTGAATTCCTGGGAGATTTATTTAGACTTGATTTTTGCGTTCTTTAGTCTCTGGTCTCTTGACAAATCAATGAGCCTGCAGCTGGGAAGAATCAGTGACTGGTCTGTGGCAGAGAATGTAGATCACATTGGCCTTGGCCTTCAGGGACATATTGACTATGTGGCTCAGAGGCTGCTACCTGGAAATACCTGCTTAGGGGCTGTGTCCACCTTCCCAGCCAGCCCAACTGCTCACTTTTCTCTTGGGGCCCCTTACCTTCTAATCTAACTGGAGGGCTTTCTCTTGCTTCTCTTGCCTACTCCCTGCTCTCTTGCTTCAGTGGCTTTGCCTTGATCATACTATTCTCATTTTCTTCAATGCCTTGCACCCAAATATGCGTATATTCAAATCCTACCCACCTGGCTCATCCAAGGAATTGTGCCACTTTTATGTAACATATCAATGACTTTGATGAAATACTGTTTTTATGTGGGCTGTTTCTGATCCACTTAGTTATAACCCTTGGCATCTGACACAGTGCCTTACACAAAGATGCCTTCTTCATTATGTGTAAGTTGGATGGATGAATGAATGAATGATTAAAGAAATGATTGAAAAGAAAACCAATCCTTCCCAGAATCTTTCACTACATCAAAGACCACAGAAACTGAAGTTTTGTTGTTCCACTTTAAAAAAAGTATTTAAAAATGTTTTTCTATTGATGTGTTACAAAATCACTCCAAAACTTAGTGTCTTAAAACACCACATTATTTTTTCTCTTGGTTCTGTGGACTGAGTGAGCTCAGCTGGGTCTTTTTCACTTGAGGTCTCACACAGTTTGAGTCATATGGAAACTGGGGCTGCAGTCATCTGAAGGCTCAGCTGGGCTAGGTGTCCAAGATGGCACACTCAAATGGCTGGCAATTGGTGCCAGCTGTTGGACCACCTACATTTGTTGACTGGACTAGACCACCTACACTTCGCCTCTCCACGTGACTTGGGTTTCTAACAGCATGGTAGCTGGGTTCCTGAAGATAGCATCCTAAGAGTGAGTATTCCAAGAGAGCCAGAAGGAAGCTGCAAGGTTTCTCATGACCTGGCCTTAGAAGCCCCAGAATGTTATTTCCACTGCATTTTATTGGTCAAGCAGGTCACTAAGGCTAGCACAATTATAAGGGGAGGGAATAGCATATGTGTACAGAGAGGGAAGGCATTGACGATGTTCATCTTTGGCGACTGTCAAGCTATCAAGCAAATATATTATCCTGGAGAGCAACCTACCTCTATGAGTACCTTCCTTCATCAGCAGGCTAGCTAATGCACTGCTGAGCACAGGGCATGGCTTTAACACTAGGAAACATTTTGGGAAGGGAAGTGACAGGAAGACGGAGAGGGAGAAGTCAGCAGTTTGAGATAACGGTTAAGGAATTAGCCCTGGGAGAGATAACACAGGATATAAAACGAGGATATTAGGGAGAGAGTATGGGAGGGCAAGTGCTGAAGAAAAACTTTGCCTACATTTTTATTGGCTCAGTGTATTTTGGATGTGGGTTGGAGAAAAAAGCAAGCACAGTTGATAAAGATATTGCAAAATGTATTTGTTTATTATTTAAATCACATATAATTGTAATGAAGATTATTTTAAAACATGGAAAAAGCACCCATAATCCCACCAACTGGCCACAATTGGGTACATTTTTCTTTCCAATCTGAATTCCTTCTTATGTCTATTCTACATCTCCATTGTTATCCTGCCGTGGGCACGAGTTATCTGCTTTTCATCCAGACTCGTTTTGTAGATGCTTTTCCATGTTAGCTGCTGTCTTCACGTGCATCATTTTAGAGGCTGCATCCCATTCTGGCTGAAGGAGATGAGTTATGGGCCAATGAACTGAGCATGACTGGCAAGGGTGACTGAGGTCTCTGTGGTCCTGTCACTCATTGGGTGGATGGGTAAGGCTCTGGGAAAGTTGAACCTGGCTCTTCTGAGCTTTGGGGGACTGTCTGCCCAGGTTGTCCTACTGAGGATGCAGCCCTCAGGGTGCTTCATAAATGGTAATGCTGCCAGCAGGAAGCACTGTTCCTTTAAGGAGGGAGGTAAACCAATTTGTTTTTGCTTCTTTCTTCAACCTTCCAAGGAGCTGTTGGTTTCTTAAAACAGTTTAGCTAGGGCACAAAGGTTGAGGTTTCTCATTGTTTATGAGAGTTTACATTTCTTCTGGAAAGGGGATTTAATTTTACTGCTATAGCAATGTTTTGCCACAAGAATCTGCTTACTTCTTTTCCTGTTACTGAGATGCCAGGCTTGGCACATTCTGGGCAGGTGGAGGAAGCTGCATCCCTCCAGCTGCAATGCCCTCTGCTCTCCACCCATTTAAGCCCACTTCATGTCATTCTGCCTTCCTTGAAGCCTTCCTACGCTGAGGTTTCTGATATCTTAAAACATTTACTATTTGCTCTTAGTCATATTCTCCTCGAGGGCAGCGTGATGTCATAAATAGACCCTGGATTGGAAATCAAGATATTTCAAATCTTGTCCTATTGCTAACCATCTGTGTGACTTTGGCTCGGTCTTTGCACTCCCTGGGTTTTAGCTTCTCCAATTTTAAGAGGAGGGACTGATCTCCATTATTCCTTCCAGCTATGATTCTATGATCTGAGTCCTTTGACCTTTGAGGTCACTCTTGTACATCACTCTAGAGACTGCAGAAATTTTTCTGGTCAATTCATGCTCATTCTTCCCAATGACCCTGAGTCTTCCTGCTCATTATACATCATCTAGACAATGTTGAAAAGTGTGTTGTTATTGAAAACATGGATTGTGTCTCATCCACAATCTGTCTCCTGCCCAACCTTCTGCTTATCTCCTTCTTTTCATCCAATAAAGAGACTTCATACTCTGTTCTTTCTTTTGGTTGAAGCTTTGGGACTCTGATTATGATAAAGTGCAACAAATGGAAGCATACTTTCTGAAGGCCATACTTCAAACACTCTGTTAATGCAACATGCCACGTAGCAATCCCAACAAACCAATTTGATTCTCCTTTGATGAGACAGAAATGCAAGGCAGTAACTACTTCTCTCAGAGAAGAAGTGATTAGCTGGAAGACAGCTAAGTCCCTGTTATCTCTATCACCAGAGCATGAAGGCCCATTGCAAGGACAAGCGGTCTGTCCTGGAAGTCCATGTTTGCCTGGCCCCAAATTACTGAATATTTGGTTGTGCTAAAAAAGGTTATAGGAACACTATTGAGGAAGATAGACCTGATTTGGCTCAAAATCAGAAAAAGCCAGAGCTTTCTAAGGTGGTTTTTATGTCTTAAAATGTGATGTCCTTTGGAGAACCCACCATTCTGGTTAGCCAGTGGCCACCAAATGAAGAACCTCCTCAATATTGAGTCAAAACCCCAACCTGCCTTTATGACTTACTTCCGCCACATTCTCTCACCCTTCCATCTGTGGCACACATCCTACTCTTCTCTGCCTCTGGGCTTTCTGTCGTGCTTCTCCCTTTGCTTGGAGTGCGTGGCTCATATCACCCCATTAATATCCTATTCACTCTTCAGAGCAAAAAGGAGCTCAAATGATGTCTCAGCTGTGGCCTTTGGAGACTTGAGTTTAAATCTCATCTCTTCTACTTCTAGAGCAGGTTACTTAATCTCTCTTGGCCTCAATTCTCTCATTCGTGATGGGGCTAATAATATCAGCCTCTCAGGCTATTGGATGAGATGACAGAAGGCTCACAGCACTGGACAAAGTGCCTGACATATGGCAGGGGCCCAATGAGTGACATTAACTATTATTGCCCTAATGTGTACCTTTGGGGGACAGTAAGATAGTACTATATTTACGTAAACATATAACTTAGCCCACTGCTAGGTAGAAAACTTTTTGAAGGTTGGAATTATTTGGCACTTCTGTTTGTCACTTTCCATGCCAAGCACAGAGCTTTGGACAGAGTAGATTCTTAACAGATTTTGTTCAGATGAATTAACTATGTAATTTTACCTTTTGTTGGTCATATCCAACAAAGTCAGAAGAAAGTCACTCAGAAAAATTGCAAGAAATAATTTCTTCCCACATTTTTAGTCCACGTTGTATAGAGTTCAGCTTTGGGGTCTTGCCACTTAAACTGTAAACTCCTGGGAGTAGAGAGGGGGATCAAGACCGTGACCTTTTGTGTGTGCTTTTGGTATTTAGTGCTCTGCGGGGCACTTGCTGAATATTTCAGTGTGTTGCTATTCATGATAAAAGCTTGTAGAGTGACAGATCAGGGAGCAGAAAGACAACTTGGTAATGGATTTGTTTCAGACAATGCAGGAGAAAGGCTGCATAAGGGTTGTAATTGTCCTGACTACTCCAGCCCCAGTCTGAAATCTTGTTCTCTTACAAATGCAGCTCTAGAGTTTCTGAATTTTGTGTTTGTCATGAACGCCTGGGCCTCACTCCAGATAGTGGAGGGAGAGGCCTGGTGGAGGGAGAGCCTCTCTCCTGGAATGTCAGCATAAAGTCCTTTGGGAAAGAATTCTCTATATTCTTCTCAGAACTGGTCCAGTCTGTGAGGAAACTGTCACCTAAACTGACTTTGGGTTCCATGTTGGTGACCCTGGCAAGATAAATAAAGGTTTAGGCTCAGCAGAAGCAGCAGCATAGTGGTTAAAAGTATAGGTTCTAGAGCCAGACTCCCTGGGGTGGCATTCCAGCTCCTCCCCTTGCTTGCTTGTGACCTTAGGCAAGTTATTCAATTTCGAGCCTCAGTATCCCCATCTGTCGAATGGCGATGTGATAATAAGAGTGTCTACCTTGTAGGATTGTATGGGGATTAAAGGTGCTAAAGTGCATAAATTACCTAGAACTGCACCTAGATTTAGGAAGTGCTTTGTAAGTGTTGGCTATTATGGGCTTTTGAGCCATAAGGGCTGTTTTCCCAAATCAAAAAAAACTTTGTATCATATTCTTCTTTTGTGCCTCAGGTGGGCTGATCCTCATCCCTGTGTGGTGAGGTGAGCCCTCACTGGGGGTGGAAAGGGGAAACTTCTGCTCTGATTCAGGTGGGAGACAAAGGAACCTGTGGCAGCGAAGATGAAACAAAGAAGACAGATTTGGAGATATATAGGAAGAATCATGAATGGTTACGTGTGCAGCTGAGGGAAAGCGAGGATCCAGGGGTCGCTCGCAGCTGACCGAGACATAGGATCTGTAGGTAGTGATGCAGTAAGACAAATGACACCATAGGAAGAGAGGCTCATATGGGGAGATCCGGCTTGAGATCCAGCAGGATATTGGGATAGTAGGGGGAGATGCCACAAAAATGTTGCAAATACGAGTTTGGTAGTTGGGAGAGAGGTCAGAATAGAGCAATACATTTAGGAGTCACCAATATTTGCCATTAGAAGCAGTAAGATCCTTCAGACAGCTTGCAATCAAATGCCCAGTTATCTAGACCAGGGCCAGATAATATATTTTAGGCTTTGCAGGCCATATGATCACTGTTGCAAGTACTCAACTTTGGCGTTTCAGCTCAGAAGCTGCCATAGACAATATGCAAATGAATGGATGTGGCCGTGTTCCAATAAAACTTTATTTACAAAAACCTGTGGGCCAAAGTTTGCCCATCCCTGCTCTAGACCATTATCTTACACGTAGTAGATGTATAATAAATATTTTTTGGATTAATCTACTAGCTCCAGAAATTGTCTGAAGTCTAGATTTTTTTTTTAATAATTAAATTTCTAGGAACTGGAACTTTTTTTAGTGACACTTCAAGACTCTCACAAAAACAGGGAGAGAAGATGTTTGGATTTCTGCAGCAACACATAGAACAAGCTGCCATGAATTAGAGATTTGAGTTGCAAAGTATACAGCTGGAAATCTTTTCTGAACTAAGTCCTAGGCCCTCAGTTAAGTATGATAAGTCAGACCAGTGAATTACAGGGCTAGGTGGTGAGAGAACCATTTGATGTTAAACCCCCTGAGGACCAGGGCTGGTGGGTAAGGTGAGAGGCCCGGGCTTCTCAGAGAGCACTCTCGGAGCCCTCGGGGATCCTCCATGGCACTCTCATCAAGTCCGGGAAATTGACTGCAAATGTGTTAAATAATTAAGAAACTGCCCACAAGTATTTGTAGTTTCCATTGCAAAGAAGCAATGATAGGAGCAAATGGGAGGAAATCCAAGAACAGATGAAGAATTGCAGCCATGCCAGGGAGTAGGTAGGCATTTTGCACTCAGGGAAGGAGTCATAGAAAACTGGAGAGAGAGAGAAAGAGGGAGAGAGGAAAGAAAGAAAAAGAAAGATTGAGACCCAGACCCTTCTCTCCAAACAATAGGGAGCTATAGCAGATTATACAGAGTAGTTAAAACAGTTAACCTAAGGGCTGAGGGTTTCAGCTACTAAATTATTGCTGAGCCATGCTGAGGATGTCCCGCCTCCTTCACGTCTTTTACTTTTGACTAGTGGATCATATCCCCAAAGCCTGTCTCTTGCTTTTAAAGACTGAAGCTGCACAGCTCAATTCCTTGGCAAACTTCCTGGGGGTGATTCTTGGGTCTTGGATGTCAAGTAAGGGGAGAAAATAAGAGGATGCTCATATTTGACCACAGGTTGTAAATGGTTTCTCTTTCAGTTTCCAAAAAACAAAATGTGTGAGAGAGTGAAGCAGCTCACTGCTCCTGGGCAGTCTGTGCAACTCTGAGATACAGAGTGTGGTCTGTGGCTGCAGTGACAGCAGCAGCTGTGTGCCAAATTTGCTATATATGTGCATATATATATATGTATACATACACACATATATATATATATACCTATATGTGTATGTGTGTATATACATACATGTATACATGTATACGTATGTTTATGTGTATATATATATGTATTATATATATTGACAAATATTTTTTAAAAGCTTCAATCAGTTGCTAACACAAGGGTTCTGAACTGTTCAAACCTATCCCATCTCTGATTTCAGACAGTGAAAGTTCAGATACAGAGTGAGTGCAAGAGAGCAAGGATTCCCGAGTTTGAATAATGTTTGGATAGCAAGGGTTTGAAAGGAATACCAGATTTTAAAAATCAAGCTATTAAAAAAAAATCTAGGGACTGACCCCGTAGCATAGTAGTTAAGTTTGGTGCACTTGACTTCAGTGGCTTGGGTGTGTGGGTTCGGATCCCGGGTGCAAACCTACACCACTTATCAGCCATGCTGTGGCGGCAACCTACTTATAAAGTGGAGGAAGATTGGCACAGATGTTAGCTCAGGGCTAATCTTCCTCAGCAAAAAAATGTCTAAAAATCTAAAGATCTAAAAGTCTGTAATTTGGGACCTGTTTTCCAACATGGCAATGCCCTCTAGAGCTGAGCAGGGGTAGCTGAGCAGGGGTAGCTGACACTGCTTCAGCCTCAGCCCCTACTCTCCAACCTACATGGACCCACCTGGATTGGCAGTCTCTGCTTGCTGTGAAGGCTTTGTGAATAGACCCTTGGGTTCCATGCTCAAGCTCATCTTCTCTGTTTTGCTACCAAACTGTTCTTTCTAAAATTCAAGTTCAGTCAAGACCACATCTTGCATATGGGTCCCCAGTTCTAAGGCAAAACCAAAGCTCCTTGTCTGGTATACAGGGCTCTCCTCTCCATTACTTGCCCCAGCCTCATTCTTCCCTTTCATTTCTCATCACTTGCTACCACATTCTCCACAATCCAATGACGGTTAACTCTCCGACTTTCCTAGAAATTACCCTGCTCTCTCGTCAGCCCATTGCACAGGTTTTTTCCACCAACCCAAACTCCTGGTGGATTTCTGCTTAAGCTTCAAGATCCAGCTCATTTTCTCCCTTCTATGTGAAAGGTCGCCTGGTCTCTACTGCCTCTCCTTGATCCCACAGTACTCTGTTGATGCTTCCTTAGTATGCTTCTTATTACTGTATTATAATTGTCTGGGCATGGGCTTAGGGGTTATATCTAGATTTGAGTTCCAGCTCTTCAGCTTTCTAGCTGTATGGTTTTGACAGGTTACATGAACTTCTTTGGGCCTCAGTATTACAATCTGCAAAGTGCGGCTGTTCAGAAGACCTGTCATAGAGACCAGAAGACCTGTTGGGATTTCTGTGTGCAATTATTTGTGTCAAAGGGCTTATTTATCACAGTGCTTAGTACATAGTAAGTGCTCAATAAATGTTAGCTTTTCTTCTTTCTCTTCTCCACTTGATCTTGATATTGTAGAGATCAGTGGCGTGACTGGAATATCTTTGTAATCCAAATGCCTAGCTCTGCGTCTGGTGTATGGCTGGTCCAATTTTATTATGTTGCTGCTGATGAAAACACAACTCAGTGGATAGCAGGAGATCAGTGCCTGTTTGGTTGAATGGTGTAGTGGTTTGAATTATTGGTCCCAAGTTTTTACTCCCTTGTAGCAGACATCCAAACCTTTGCAGTGGCCTCATTACGGACAGCGTGAAATTCTTTATTTCTTGACTTTGATATTATCCACATAACTTTTTGGCCATTGGGATATTAGAGGGTGTGATTCAAGAAGAGGCTTGAAATGTCTTGTGTGACTGATTTATCCACCTTGTGCTTCTTCCACCACCATAAGGAAGACATGCCCTTGAAGCTGGTCCCAGAAGAGTGAGAGCTATGTGAAGCAGACCTGAATCTAGCCCATGGCCTGGAGTCGAGCCTAGTTGAGCTCAATCTAGATCAGACAAACTCTAGCCAATCTCTAATCTACTAAATTGTGTGGTGGTCTATTACACAAGAAAAGCTGAGTTGCGCATGTTCATATTAAGAGGAAAAGAACCGATTGCTACCATCTAGTTTTTGAAGGCTGGCTCTAAGGGCTAGTCGTATAAACATGAACAATAGCAAAAATATGTCATGGGGAAAATTTAAGGGTGGCATTGCTGAAATATGGGAATGGGGTTGATGATAAAAAAAAATATTGAAATTCAACTCATAGGAAGAGCGAGCTCCTATGCTTGAGTTCTATTTCCAGACTGAATGAAGAGGAGTCCTCCAACAGCCAGAATGAGGAGGGGCCCTCATCTAGTTCGTTCAGACTCTTGTCTCTTGCACAAATGTATTCTGCAGCATTTCTGACAAAAGCTGATCCAAATGTAGTCACCTAACGGCTGCATGATCTTTGTTAAGTGCACAGATTGTGGAATTTTGGAGTCACACAGAGCTGGTTTGGAATCCCAGCATGATGACCTTAAGAATTTACTTATCTTTGGATCTCTCACCTCTACTAGAAAAATAGAGATAATTAGAATGCCTTCCTCACAAAGCTACTGGGAAAGTTAACTGTACGACAGAAGGACACATCCAGTGCAGCACTTGGCACCAAGTGTAATGGCTCCCTTCCTGCTTTGGAGCAGCACAGAATACACACCTTCTGCCACGGGAAAGCCCTTCGATGTCTCCAAACCAAGCTGAGCTCCAACTGGGCCCCTTCTGTGTCCAGTCCAGGTGCTGAGCCTCCTGGCCTGAATCAGCTGTCTCCTTCCCAACTCGCTTGATGGGGCATCTTAATTTTTAAATTCTCAGTTGTCAGCACATTTAAATATCCTGGGACTAAGAAAACATCAGAGGCAATTATTGACCATTTTATTGATTTGATCAGATAGTTTCACACAAATTATGGTCCATAAAATTCTAAGCTCCCTGTAGTCTTCCACAGCAGAATTTTCGTGTAACTTAAAATGGAAACTGCCCATCATCCCTATAAGGGAGGATCTAGAAGAGCAGAGATGGATCAGCGTGAGCTAAGGTGGATGCAGAAAGTGTGTGTATATGGGGGGGGGGAGGTGTTCAGAGAATCAGAGAACAGAGAGTAATTTCTAAGTGAGCTGGATGTGGACATGTGAGGAGAAGAGAAGGTGAGAAATGGAGGTTGGGGGCAGGTAAGGAACACCTCGAATAACTTGAGGAATTTGAATCTTGTAGGCGTTGGGGAACCATTGAAAATTTTTGAGCAAGGAAATGCCATGGTCAGAGCTTTGCTTCAGGAAGATAACTCTGGCAAGATGATGAGACTAGATTGCTTTGGTAGAGGGCAAAACAACTAGAGATGGGAGAATACTTAGGAGTCTATTGTAATTGTCTGGACAAGAGACAATAAAGGTTGTTCTTGGGTCTTGGAAAATAGAGAACAAATATGAGGCATATTGCAGTGCAAGATCTACAGGACTTATTGACTAACCAGGGAAAGGCAAAGAGAAAGTGAAGGATGACTCAGATTTTAAGCCTGGGAAAAGTGTCTGAGTTATCTAATTTAACATACAGGATGTGGAGCATATCTGTCGTCACCAGGCTTTTCTTGTTTATTCTTAATGCATATATATGTGCATATATAGCTTCATGGACATATCGAACAGTATAAAAGTGAATCAATAGCCTAATGTCACACACACACACACACACACTATTCCATTTCAATCCTCATCTTCATCCACTTTAAGTGTATGTAATTATGAGTATTGTGAAATGAGAGCATAAGGCTTTCTAACTTCATCTGAGAAATTACAGTTTTTGTACTGACAGTGTAGGGATTATATTTTAGGACTTTGACAATATCTAAGCTAGTCCTACTGCAATTGACTGAGTACTTATGTACCCATGCCTTTCACATATCATCTCATTTGTCTCTACGACAATTTGTGAGATGGACGCTGTTAAAGGTCTCCCCAAGCCACTCTCAATTGCATCTTCCCTTGCATCCCACAGTAAAGACTGGCCTCCCTTGAAACAGACGTGGCCATGTAAGCCAGGTCTGGACAATGAGAAAGTAAATGGCATCTTCCTACAGGGTTCTAGGTAAGATACTGGCTTCCTGGTAAAAGGGAGCAGTGTTAGAGGAGACTGAGCTGGGGCTTCTTGTCCCCTACTTCCTGGCTTGAACATGCTGGATGTGATGGTTAAAGCTGAGACAGCCATTTGCAACCATAAATGACACACATGAAGATGAAAAGGCTCAGAATCTCAGTGCAGGAGACAGGAAGAGCATGTGACCTCAATGACAATGTTGAGCTGCTGAACTAGCCTCAGAACCACTAGATTCAAGTTTCTTCCTAGGTGAGACAATAAATATCTGCCAAGTTTAAGCCACCATTGGTTGTTTTTCCTTTTACTTGCAGACAAATGTGTTCTGATGTTCAGTTACTTGCCCAGGGCCAAGCCAGGAAATAGTAGAGCTGGGATTCAAATCCAGATCTTTCCAACTGCAAAGCAGTGCTATTAGCTTCTGCACTTTCTCTCTCCCAATACCGATACAGAACAATGTGAAGGGCTCATTTTGTTGTGTATGATGGATATGTCTGCTGTCCTTTCTGTGGTCTCCATCTCTTGCTTCTTCCTCTGTGGTTTTGGATGTCTCCTAAGTTTCAGGCACTGAAACAAGTCTTAGGAGATAGTAAGATGATTATGACTCAGTCCCTGTCCTCAAGTTGTTCATGATATAGAGGAGGGGTTGGCAAATTATGGCCCATGGGCCAAATATGGCCCACTGCCTGTTTTCGTACAACTTGCAAGCTAAGAATGGTTTTATATTTTAAGAAAATCAAAAGAAGAATAATTTTTCATTAGCTTTAATAATCATATGAAATTCAAATTCAAGTTTCAGTCTTCATAAACACAATTATATTGGAACACAGCCAAGCCCATTCGTTTATGTATTGTCTATGGCAGTTCTTGCACTACAACCGCAGAATTGAATAGCTGCAACAGATATCATATGACCTGCAAAGCCTTAAGTATTTACTACCTGGCCCTTTACAGAAAAACTTTGCTGACTCTTGGTTTAGAGGGGTGGAGTCTGCAGAGGGCTTAGGTAAATGAACAACTCATTCTGGGTAAGGGAAAAAAAAGGATGTATACTCGAGGTAGAAAATTTTCCCAAAGTAACAGGAGAATCCAAAGCTCTAAGTCTTTATCTCTAGAATTTTCCCCTTTAAAGACAGATTCTATAAAAGAGGTTGAGGGTGGGGTAGATTGGGATATTTGTCAGGTTAAGTTACCTTTGTCTAATGAATGTCTTGTGTTACTTGTTGTTCCTTAGATGCAGAACTGTGTGCTTCAGCAAGTTAGAACTCCACCCAAACATAGAGAACAGATCATGAATTCTTTTAATGGACACTGTAAAATTACCTTGGAAAAAATTGATTGACCTTTTAACTAAGGCCCCCAGAGCCTCCCACATATTGGCTTTCTCCTGAAACTCTTGTGTGCTGGAGATTTCTGTGAGCATATGAGCCATGCCTCTCAAATCCTGGTTCCTGTCAAGCAGGTCCTACTGTCCTCGGGGATACCGTGTACCTTGTACCCATCTCTGTATTGGTGGAAAAAGACCTTCTCATGAACCCAACTCTAAAAGTCAACACAACTGTTTAATTTTCTTTCTTTTTTTCCCCAAAAGAAAGTGCCAGGAAGTCTCCAGTAATAATAATGGTGCTTGTCATTTGCACAGCATCACACAACTTAGAAAGCACTTTTTTGTCCATTTTGATTATGACTCTTAAAAGAACAATGACCCAAATAATTTGTTCATAATGAAAAATGATGAAATTTTATAAAAATGCAATTCTAATATATCAACAAAAGAGACTTTTGAGATCAATGTTCTCATACCCTTTTTGTCTTTATTTTACAGATGAGGAAACTGAGGTTTGGCAAGAAAGGCAGCTAACCAATGGCAGATCAAGCTGTGTGTTCACAGTTATGATGATAATGAAGGCCAAGGCTTCCTGACATCTTTGTCAATCACACACGTGTGGTCCATAGATGAATTAACTCTATAATTTGTTATCCAGGGTGAAATATTTTGGCTCCACGGACATAAAGCAAAACTGTTCACTGACATCTGTTGTCACCCTGTATGTAGGTAAGGCAGGTGCAGTACACCATGTAGATCTTTGGACTCATTCTGATAATCAAGTGTGTCTCTAAAATTTACTTGTTTCCTGAGCTGTGTCTCCAGTCCTGTGGATCTTGTAACTGTTGCATTTGTTGAGGGCCAGGCCCCTGGAACAGCTTTTCATAGAGATCCAGTCCTGATTTCTCCCACTGGTTACTAGTTTTATGCCACACCTAGAGCCTGGGAAATAGGGGAATCAGGAGCTGGACCTAAGAGGAGAATATTGGTTTGACAGATACTCCTACATTGACACAACCATTCTCTCTTTCCAAGGTGTTAGGATTCCTGTCTTTAGGTCTAGGGAGAATGTTTTCAAACAGGACTTTTGGCTGGTTCTAGACAAACCAGCTTGGGATATACAGGCAGAGGAGGGAAGAAAATGAAGACATTTTCTTGACCATATGTGTGTGTATTGTTGTGTATTGATTTTAGGAAAGAGTAACAGTTAATCAGTGTTTATTGGTTGTCAGTGGTCCTAGCTCATCTCTGAGCTATTGGGAAAACTAAAAAACAGGAGAAAGGAAGATAAAACATAATTATTCCATCATTGCTTAGGGTAAGGAAATAGAAAGCTAATGGCATTAAAATAATACTATGCTTATAAAGTCATCTGTTAGAAAAAACATACAAACCTTCCTAAATATCAGAATAACTACACACAAAAATTATAGACTACATAATTAAAGATTAAAAAATAGAACTATTCAACAGCAACATAGTACAAATAATAGTAGAAGAAAGATCAAACATATTTGACCTGGTAATAAAAGTAGATCTTTATGAGAATAAAATGATTTTCAGAATGGATCGCAAAGCAAACTCAACTCTATGTTAAATGTAAGAGACATATCTAAAACAAAGAGATTCAGAAAGACAAATATACACCAGGGAAATATAAATGCAAAGAAAGCACAGATTGCTATTTTAATATTAGATAATGTGGAATTCAGGACAAAGATCATTAAATGAGGAAAGAAAGGTACCCTATAATGTAAGAGTTATAGTTCAGTAAAGACACCACTTTTTACAGCTCTATTGAGATATAATTGACAAATAACATAATGTAAGTTTAATGTGAATAGCATGATGATTTGATACACATATATATTGTGAAATGATTACCGCAACAAGGTTAGTTAACACATCCATCACTTTACATAGTTACCTTTTTTGTGTGTGTGTGGTGAGAACATTTAAAATCTACTCTCCTGGCAAATATCAAGTGTATGATACAGTGTTGTCAACTATAATCACCATGCTGTACATTAGATCCCCAGAACATATTCGTCTTATAACTGAAAGTTCATACCCTTTGATCGACATCTCTTAATTTCCTCCACTCCATAGCACCTGGTAACCACCAACTTACTCTCTGTTTCTGAGTTTGACTTTTTAAAGACAATATTTACAAGTATCTATATACCAGATAATATAGCTTCCACATTTATAAAGCAGAAGTTACAAGAAACACAAGAAATAGGCAAACATATACTAGTAGAAGGGAAACTTAGTTCACTTCTCTAAGTCTAAAATACACGAAGGGGACAAAAATAAATAAGGATACAGAATACTTAAATAGATACTTAATGAGATAGACCTGATTAAACCATGTAACCAAAGAATAAAGAAGAGTTTTTAAAATTATTAATAATTTAGTTTAATAAAAACAATAATTTTTCTTAAAAGCTGCAGAAATATCTATAGAAATTGATTATATATTAACCCATAAATAAATCTTCAATAAATTATAAAAATTCAATATAGTATAGACAATTTTTTGTAACTATAATTCATTAATAAATGAATTAATAAGTGAATTAATAATTCACTGATAACAAAACAGAAAACGAAAAGCTCCTATGTGGGATTGTTAAAGGCTCTCTTAAACAGCTCTCAAAGAAGAAATGAAAACTGAAATGGAAGACTCTTTCAGGAAACAATAATCAAAATCTTCTTTATCAGAATTTGTGGAATACAGCTTGTTATGAGTTGAATTGTGTCCCCAACCTCAAATTCATGTGTTGAAATCCTAACCCCCAGTACCTCAGAATGCAATCTTATTTGGAGATAGGGTCTTTATGGAGGTAGTCAAGTTAAAATGAGGTCATTAGGGTGGGCCCTAATCCAATATGACTGATGTCCTTATAAAAAGGGGAAATTTGGTCACAGAGATACACATGTGGAGAACACTATGTGAAGACGAAAGCAGAGATTGTGATGATGCTTCTACAAGCCAAGGAACACCAAAGATTGCCAGCAAACCACCATAAGCTCGGGGAAAGCATGAAACAAGTTCTTCCTCACAGCCCTCAGAAGGAGCCAATCCTAACAACATCTTGGTCTTGGACTTCTACCCTGCAGAACTGTGAGACAATATATTTCTGTTGTTTAAGCCTCCCCGTGTATGATATTTTGTTATGGCAGCCCGGGGAAACTAATACACAGCTAAAGCAGTGTACAGAGGAAAAATCATAGCCTTAAATAGCAAAAGAGAGAATAAAAAACAAATGAATTAAGCATTGTGCTAAAAAACTTAGAAAAAGTATATCAAAATAAATTGAAGGACACCAAAAACAAATCATTAGGAATGACAAAAGTAGAAATTAATGAACTGGGAAACAGATAAACAGTGTTAATAAATAAATCTCAAATCTAATTCTTTGAGCCAATAAAATAGATCAATCATTAGATAACATAATCAAGAAAGAAGGATCAATATGCAAATACACAAAATGAGAACCTGAAAACTTATCATAATAAAATATCAGTTCTCCCTAATTTAACTTTTACATTTAATATGATCATTACAAGATACGCAGGATTTTGTTTTTAATCAGATGAGCTTACTCCAAAGTTCAGTTGAAAAAATAACAAACTAGGATTGTGAGAAAAATATTCACAAAGAAGAGAAATGACTAGCCTTACCAGATACAAAAACATGTTCTAAAGCCTCAATAATTAAAGCAAGGTAGTTGTGGTGAATGAAACATGCCCATGAAACAAAATAGAAAATGCAGAAATAGACACAAATACTATAGTAACTCAGAATATGATAAACAAGGTACCTCAAACTGTAGAGGAAAGGATATACAATTCAGTAAATGATGTTGGAATAAGTGGATAGCCATTTGGAAAAATTTCAATGGTATCACAGGATTAAATGCTAAGTATGAAACTATAAAAGTACACAAAGAAAACATGGAAGAATTCCTTATAACATTGGAGAGGGAGAGGCCTTTCTAACTCTGACTCAAATTCTAGAAGTCATACAAGAAAAGATTGACAAATTAAATTTCATTAAAAACTTACAAAAACACTGCATGGAGAAAAAAGAAGGAAACAACAGACTGGGAAAAAGTATTTGCAACTCTTAACAAAGATATAGTAGTAATTCCTGTTATTTAAAAAAGGCTATCCCTCTTACAACTCAATAATAAAAAGACAAAATATGGGCAAAGGATCTGAGTAGACATTTCTCCAAAGAAAATATATGAATAGCCAATAAGCACATGAAAAGATGCTCAACATCATTAGCCATTAGGGAAATGCAAATGAAAGCTGTAATGAGATACCACCTCACACCAACTAGGATGACTATAATAAAAAAGACAAGTGTTGGCAAGGATGTGGAGACATTGGAACTGTCACACAGTGCTGAGGGGATTGTAAAATGCTTCAGCCACTTTGGAAAACAGTCTGTTGGTTCCTATAAAGGTTAAATGCAAAGTTACACTATGACCCAGCAATTCCTTTCCCAAGTATATATCCAAGAAAATTGAAAACTTACATCAAATGTTCATAGCAGCAATATTCATAGCCGAAAAGTGACAATAACCCAGCTGTCTATCAACTGATGAATGGGTAAATAAAATGTGGTGCATCCATAAAGTGCAATATTATTCACCAATAAAAGGAAATAGAGTACTGACACATGCTACAACATGGATGAACCTTGAAAACATTATGTTAAGCGGAAGAAGCCAGTCACCAAAGACCACATATGGCATGGTTTCATAAATATATGAAACATCCCGAATGGGCAAATGTATAGAGACAGAAAGTAGATTAATGGCTGCCTGGGACTGAGGTGTGGGTGGGAGGGAAGTTAGGGGAATGGTCAGGAGTTAGAGGGTGATGCTCCAGGGTTTGGGGTTTCTTTTTGGGGTGATGAAAATCTTCTAAAATTGATTATGGTTATAGTTGCACAAGTCTGAATATACTAAAAACCATTGAATTGTTTATTTTAAATGGGTGAATTACATGGTTGTGAATCGTATCTCAATAAAACCAAACTGTTATGTAAAAAAATAAAGGTTTTATGCTACCAAAAAAAAAAAAGTCCTTATTCATTGTACCACCTAAAATCATCGTGGTGCTAATAAAACCCTCCTACATATCACCAGTGATATGCACCCCAATGTTTGGAAAACCCTGACACCTTAAGTAAAAGCAGTATGGGGTATTCCTAGCAAAACTGTTTAATAAACTTAATCTAACCATAAGAACACAGACAAATCCAGATTGTGGGACATTCTATGGGACAACAGCCCTGTGTTCTACAGAAATACCAATGCCATCAATGATTTTTTAAAAAGCTACCGTTCTAGATAAAAGAGATGAAATAGTTGTGAAAACTAAATTCAGTGTATGATCCTTGAGTGGATCCTAAAGGCATTGTTGGGAAAATTGAGGAAATTTGATTATGGATTGAATGTTATATGATATTATCAATTTTAAACTCCTTTTGTATGATAATGGTTTTATCAGAATATAAGAGAAAGCCTTTGTCCTGGTGGAAATACACTTAAATATCAGGGAATAAAGTGTCACGATGTCTGCCATTTAAAGTGGCTTGGCAAAAAATACATATAAATATTTATATATTTTGTATACACGTACACGCATACATCTATAAGACAAAATGTTGCAGTGAACCTCTGAATAGGTGAAAGGTATGCATGTGTCACTATGCTATTCTTTCATCTTTTTGTGAATTTAACATTTTTCAAAATAGAGATTTGGAAAAAATGAATTAAAATAGATTTAAGTATTAAAAACTAAAGAACTGAAGTAATGAGAGGTTTTGGCTTGCATGACTTAGACAATTGTCCAACAGCTGCCTCACTTCTCTTTGTATGTGCATCTCACTTTGTATGACACAATTTTTATTGCTTTCTGAAAAAATATTATAATTTGGTTATCACTGATTCTCCCAAGTTTTACTTAAAAATCATTTCTTGGTATGTAGAGCTATATCCTGGGATCTGAGTCATATGAGTTTTTTCCCCCACATCTTACATCACTGACTTGTTGGGAGATCTTGGTCAAATTGCCTCCCCATTTTGGGCCCTAGATTTCCCATCTTTTAAAAAGGCAAAGGATTAAGAGAGTGAAAAGGCAAAGACACAGAGAAGGAGAAGATGTTTACAATACAATATCGAGAATATATCAAGAACTCCCACCAAATTAAAAAATGGACAAGCAACACAATATAAAAATGTGCAAAAGACCTGAACAGGCGCATCACGGAAGAGAGTATTCAGATGGCCGATAAACACATGACAAGGTGCTCAGCCTCATTAGACATCAGGAAAGGGCAATTAAAAATACAATGAGATACTATTCCACACCCATCAATGTGGCTGAAATAACAAGACTTATAAAGTCTAGTGGTGGTGAGGACGCAGAGCAACTGGAACTCTCATACACTTCTGATCTGAGTACAAATTAGAACAATCACTTTGGAAAATGATTTGCCGATGTTTGATAAAGCTGAACATTCACAGTCTATGACCCAGCATTCGTCTCCCAGTTGTATACACATTGAAAATCTATATACATCTGTATTAGCCCCAAACTGAGAACAACAAGTCCATCAACAGTAGAGTGGATGAATAAATTATTTTCATATAATGGGATATTATACAACAATGAAAATGGATAAGCTACTGCTACATTGAATGGTATGGATGAATTCCACCAACAGGATGTTGAAAGAAGCCATACCCAAAAGAGTACCTACTATGTAATTCTATTTATCAAAGTTCAAACACAGTCAAATTTAGTCTGTAATGTTAGAAGTCAGGGTAATGGTGATTTTCGGGAAAGAGGGAGTGGTGGTGAGTGGGAAGGAGTATGAGGGCATCTGAGGGGCTCATAATGTTCTAATTATTGATCTTGGTGCTGGTGCTATGAAGTATGTTCACTTTGGAAAAATTCATCAAGTACTTTCTGTACAACATGCTATACTTTAATGAAAATTTATTACAACAAAAATTAAAAATAAAAAAATTTACTTTATTAAAACAAAACAAAAGAATAAAGATTTAAACCTTTCTTCCCTTCTTCTATCAGACCTCACGGTGTAGTAGCATCAGGGATGTGAAAGGGTGATATATTTTATTGTGAATTACATGCTTATAACATGCATCCAAATTACTTAGGCGCATGCTTATTTTGTGTGTACTCGATGTGTAATGCATAATTAACAAAATTTGTGAAACATTTGCAATTTCTCATTCATTTTCTTATTTAATTCTCACACAAAAACAGTGTAGCAGGCAGGTCAGATATTGTCTCAATTTTACAGATGAGAAAATTAAACCCCAAAGAGGTTAAGGGTCATACCCAAGTTTGCCCAGCTAGAATTTGTATTTAATTAAAAAAATTGTAGGCAAACGGCTCTAGGTGTATAACTCACTGGATGCATTTTTCTCTTGCTTCACGATTCAGAAAGCCCAGGCAGAAGGAATTTAAGAGCTAAGATCCGTGAGTGCAGCCCTCCCCCTTTCCTAACACGGCCAGATTGCACAATCTTTTCCATGTTGCAGTTGATACCCACTAATAGACTCTGACTGGAACACGACATTTATCTCCTTCTCATTTGTACCACACAAATGAAGTTAAAATAATGGCACTTTGTCGGCACAGAGGAAAGCCAGTTCCGAAATGTCCCACTTTTTCTCTTCTATTCAATGCTCAGAGTTGATGCAGAATAACAAATGCTCTGGCCCAGTTTGAGAACACAGCCTGGTCGTGTAGTAAAGACCAGGACTTGTTCTTCCAGCAAATGCTTAGTCATGGGGCCTCCCATCCTACGTGGACTCGCCGAGTCCCAGCCCATTGAAGAGAGTCCTGGAGTGACCGTCTATGAAGACGAAGCAAGAGGGGGAGACAGATGGAGACTGGGTGAAAATTCCCTTTGAGGTCTAGAGGGACGCAGTGAAGTTAGAAGACTTTGGCTGAAGTCTTCACTCTAACACCCACTAACCATGGGAACCTGGACAGGCCGCAAACCACATCATCACGCAGAGTTGTGGAAAGAGCGCTGGACTTCTAGCCAGACCAACTTAGGTTTGAATTCCACCTGGACATCTTACCAGCTGTGTGACCTTGCCCCAATGCACCGCCATTTCTGGATCTAATTTCCTTATCCATAAACTGAAGGGGCTGTTTGGATGCCCCTGAAGGAGCCATTTCCTGCTAGTTCATATTACGTTTTCCTAAGATCCACGTCCCCATCTGTGAAGTGGGGAGAGTGATTCCCACCAGTTTATTGGGTTATTGGGAGAGGCAAGGGGAGCATTAGTGGTAGGCTCCTGGGAGATTTTCTTAGTATTAAAAGTATCGGGCTTGAGAGCTGCTCCCTAGATTCTCAGCAGCATAACCATTAACCATTAACCCCACTTCCTTTTATGGTCCCTTTGATAGGCTGCATTTTGTCAGAACATTATCTTATATTAGCTGCCTTTTTAAGGTCTCCCCATCCCGCAGTGAAGAGGCAATGCAGATTCATCACATGGAACCAGCAGGGCAACATTCCACCAGCTACCAGAGGGAGGGAGCCTTCCTCTTGTGTTCCAATTCTTTCTTCTTCCACTGCTCCACCATCTCAGGTCTAAGCAGCCCTGGGAGTAGTCCTGCTCCAAAACACCCAGCCCCACAGGAGACTGTAAGGAAATGATCTCATCCTCTACAGACATACACACGCGCACATGGACACACACATGCACAGTGTCTGGTACATCCCTCTTAGGTTTACTGGATGGTCTGTGGAGACAGGCAAGAAGAAAGCCACACCTCTGAGGGAGGGGCCAGAACTCCCTTGTGGGGAGTATCTAGAACACCCAGTGAGGTGGGAAGCAGGGATGCTGGCCTCAGTGGTCTCCCTCTCTTGGGTTCACATGACTTTAGGCATATCTACACCCCTGTAGTCGCTCTGGGTAGTGGAGGTTCTTATGGAGTCTCTGCCCTGTGGAGACGGCTGGAGCAAGGCAGGACCCTCCCTCTGACCTTGAGGGAACCATCAGAATGTCTGTAACTATCTGTAACTGTATGTGCGAGTGCGTGTGTGTTAAAGGAGGCACAGCGCCCCCCTGAGGCCAGCATGTTAGTTGCAAAAGAGGTCAGAGAGAGCCCCAGGAGGGCAGACATTTCAGCGATGGAGAGCGTAGGCTATGAGGTCCAGCTATGCTCCTGCAGGGAATGTGTACCACTGGAGTCCTTGGAGGCTGTGCTGAGTTGAACAGTGTCCCCCAAAACTTCATGTCCACCTGGATATTCAGAATGTGACATATTTGGAAATATAGTCTTTGCAGATGTAATTAGTTAAGATAAGGTCAGTCTGAACTAGGGTAGGCCCTAATCCCATGACTGGTGTCCTTTTAACAGGAGGGAAACTTGGACAGAGAAAAACACAGAGACCCAGGGAAGAAGCCCATGTGAAGACAGAGGCAGAGATTGGAGCTCTATAGCTGCAAGCCATGTAATGCCAAGGATTGCTGACGGCCACCAGAAGCTGGAAGAAGCAAGGAGGGATTCTTCCCCAGATCCTTCAGAGGGAGCACGGCTCTGCCAACACCTTGATTTTGGACTTCTAGCCTCTAGAAATGTGACAGAATAAATTTCTGTTGTTTGTGATACTTTGTTATGGCAGTCCTGGGAAACTAATATAGAGTCCAGGCTCTGATTCTTCTTGTGACCCTGCCTATAGGTTAGCCCCTGCTTCTCCCATCCTATGCTGAATCCTATGACTCATTTCACCAGCGGCTCAGACAGATGTAAGTTTGCCTCCCAAAGTCCCTCTTCCAGAGGAGAAAGGCACCAGCTGGATGTGGACCATCCAACAGCATGTCATGGCTCATGGACCTAAATGAAAAGAGGGACTGTCTTGTTTCCCCTCTGCTGCCCATTTTGCACCCCTCCCGGCTGGTCTAGGTAGAATCTCAGGGTTCACATAGACCTTAAAGATTCCCAGTCCTCATTGAACGCTTGACTTCTCTTGGCAATATCCCAAGCAAGAAGTCACCGTGCCTCCTGCTAGGTCCTTCTGGAATCTTCCTAACGTCTTATTACTCCTTCTTTCTCCCTCCTTCCTTTCCACAAATATTCATCGATTAGGTGTGTGCCAAGCTCTATACAGTAAGAAAACAGACTCAGTCCCTGCCCCCATGGAGCTCACATTCTAGTGAAAATGTGACGCTGGGAAACTCTTCTTTTGCTGGGCCCCTGATCTGCCACCAAAGCAAGCCTGTTCTCGGCCTAGCTAAGTGGGGGTTGTGGTGAATCCCACAACACTCCCTTTGAGACTGGGCACTTCCCCCCTCACAGCTAGACTGATGCAGGTGTTAGGAAAGGAAAAGACTATTCACATGGCATCTTCCTGCCCTCTGGTCAGCCTGGATTGCTGTAATCATCCCAAAATCCATTTACAAGCCCACTGGTGTTTAAAACACTGTGACTGCGAGAGACTGGCAACTTCTATGCTTTATCCATCTCCAAATCAAATTAAGTATCTGATGTGTGTACTAGTGAGAATCATTGCTTTTATTATGTTGGACACACATTGTATGACAATACACATAATGTCAATTATACAATATGGTCTGCTAATTAAAATGATGCTTATACTGGCCCAGCCCCTGTGGCCTCGTGGTTAAGTTCAGCACATTCCTCTTTGGTGGCCTGGGTTCGGTTCCCAGGTGTGGACCTACACTGCTCTGTTAGCAGCCATGCTGTGCTGGTGGCCCACATACTAAAAAATAGATGAAGATTGGTACAGATGTTAGCTTAGGGCAATCTTCCTCAGCAGAAAAAAAAGATGCTTATAATATATATTTTATCATATAAGAAATAAAATCTTTGGCAAATTTATCAAATTCGTGGAACAATCTTATGACATTTCATGGACTTTTAGAGCTGGCAGGAGTGTTAGTAATTAAGTAGACTTCTCATTTTTATGACAGAGGAAACCAAAGCAGAAAGAGGTTAACGGGTTAACAAGTAGAGATTGGGGACTCAAGATCTCTGGGCGTTTTCCCAGCAGCCTGGGGAGACTGATTCCTGTTTTGCAGATGAGGATGCTGAAGCTCTTGAGAAGTGAAGGCTTAGCTGGGTGCCCAGGGTCACGTGGCTGGTGTTTCTATGTGATAAGAGAAGTGGACTATGCGTGTAGTATGAGATACACACGTTAACAGCTGGATAGAGATAGAGACCGTTTAACATGTGTTTCTTTAAACACTTGTTTCTTTAAAGTTCTATGGTGGGAGTTGGTCTTCTCTTGATGAGTAATGGCATAATGGACCTTAATGGAGAGGGGACCAAGGTTGGCTCTGGGAGGTCTTCTCTCCACTGCCTGGGGTGGTCAAGATGGGTTTTTCATGTGTTCTCAATAGGATGGGCCTGGCCCATCGGTACAAAGCAAGGCCATGTACTTTCTGTGCTCAGGGGAACTCTCAGGGTTAATGGGGTCCCTTAGCAGGAGACTGTGTGGGGCCCAAGCCAAGTAGGAAACTGTTTCAAGGAAGCTATCCTCATGAGGGAGGCCTCAGAGCATCGTGAACTATACAATCTGTATCATGCTTCTGGTCCAGATGCCAGTTGCCAGGGCTTTGTCCCAAGACTTCTGCTCCAGGGACGCAAGATGGTGCCTCTTCCTGGCCCCTGATTTGGCTCCCTCAAGCCTCTGATCCAGGCTGGTGATCATAAAGGGTTGCTAGGGTAGCCACTGGGAGAGCCTGAAATGGTGTTGGGCCATCGTCAGTGGTATCTTGGGGCTCAGCTCTTCTTGAAGGATGCATGGAGGCCACTGACAATTCTAGGAAAGTTTGGTACCTATCATAGGTGAGGCAGTGAGGTGGATTGTAGCTGAAGAAAGAGCCAACACCAATTCATTCCTTTATCTGATTCATCCATTCGACAAATAGTTACTGAAAATTTGCCATACACTATTCATGCTTTAGGGTGCTGCTAGATACTGCTGTAAACAGACAAGGCCCCTGCCCCTGTGGGGCTCTCATTCTAGAAAGAGAGGCAGACAATAAGCAAGCAAACATCTTAATGTACAATATATTACCACAAAGTGATGGAGGCTATGAATACAAGCAAAGTACAGTGAAAGTATGGAGAGTAATGAGATGTGCAGTTTTAGGTGGGGTGTTCAGATACCTCTGAAGAGGGCACAATCAGGCAGAGAACTGAATCAAGCGAGAAAGCAAACCGTGGGTATATTTGGGGGAATGGCGTTCTAGGCAGGGGGAACTGAAGGTGCAAAGACCCTGAGAGAGAAGGACTCTGCTATGCCCAAGGAAAAGCACAGAGGTGGGTGTGGCTCGACAGGAGTGAGCTGGGAGAGGTGCAGTAGGAGAGGGGGCCAGAGAGGAAGCACATGGCCAGACCAGAGAGCATTATTTTGAGCAAGATGGGGAACCACTGGCTGATTTTGAGCAGACTCTTTGGCTGTTGCATGGAGAAGAGACCTTTGGGGGCAAGATGGGAAACTGAGCATCCACCTGGAGGCTCCAGAAGGTGTCTTGTGGGCTAGTGGCTGGATGAGTAGAGATTTGGGTGATCTCATTTTGTGTGAAGGTATAAAAGCATCTCCCCTGCCCCATCTTGCCAGTTTCCTTCCAATAGCTTTCAACACTCACCTCTTCCCTGAAGCCTCCCTTCATTGGGCAGGAGAGAATCAATGGCTCCCCACTCCCTGTAATCCCTTTGTTCTTCCTCATAAGGGAGGGGAAGGAGTACTGCGCAAGGGGTTAGGAAATCTTAACTCCATTCCAGTCCGTTAATATTTAGCCCACGAACTTGGGCACATCACTAACTACTTCCGAGCCTTCATTTTAGCACTCTTAAAAAAGGGGTCTTCTCTTCTCTTTTTTTCTTACCGCATGGTATGCTTGTTAGTGTCAAAGGACCTAATGTGAGCATAAACATTTTGCAAACAGTTAAGAAGTAAGCACAGGAAGGAACTATAGTCTTTCGTTTATTTTATCATTTTGTTTATTTTATCATTATCCTGGCTATTCAGTGCCAAGTGGTTGGTGAAAATGAAAGATACAATCTAGGTAAACTGGAAGCAAACTAACCAGAGTTAAACAGTTAAACACAGTCTTTTATGAATGTGGTGATAGAATAAAATGTGTTCACTTGAGCTTGGAGGTTTTTCTTTAAGTTCTAGCAGATTCAGCCCCAAGTCCCATAAACCTCCCAATCTCCAGGATGGACAGGATCGATGGTGTTCAGAACAACGGTCTGCACCACCCACGTCCTCCATTATCAAACCAAGATTTCTTTATAATCCCTCAGCTCTACTAAGTGAGGAAGGAAAGGGATCTTGAGTTGCTTACAGAGTTTCAGCAAAGCTTGGGAAGTAAGGGGACTTTAGGTCACCCCACATGTTAGATCGTGTTATTTGTCTACAATTCTTTCTTTTCTCTCTGTCCTGGCCGTGGCTTCTCCATGGCTCTAGTATTCCTCTCTGAGCTGTTGATTTGGGGCTTGGTTATATGACTTGCTTTGGCCAACGAGATGTGGGTAGAAGTACCATTGTGTAAGTTTCAAGTTGAGACTTTAAGAGGCAGAGTGGCTTTCTGCCAGTCCTCTTGGAGCTTCTGCTCTGCATTATGAGAGTAACATGCTCCAGTCCTGAGGGAAGAGACACAGAGCAGATCTGAGACTTCCCAAAGCCTGCGTCCAGTCTAGTTTATTGACTCCAGGTAAGTCTAGCTGAGAAGAGCCAACTACAGCTGACCCATGAGTAGGAAATGAATGATTATTGTTTGTAAGCCACTAAGATTTTGGGATTGTTTGTTACAGAGCATTATTACAGTAAAAACTGACTCTTACACCTTCTGAAGATGACAGAAAACTTTGTTAACCACATCATCTTGTTCTCCAGGTATTTTGATCCCTTGAGGTTACTCTAAGCTACTTGGGGAGCTGCTCAGGCTTCTGTTTGCCTTCTTTGTTCACAACAATGAATCTTTACTAGGTAGAATAGTTTTAAAGGACAAACTCCTTCCTATACTCAGGACAGTGCCTCAACCAGAATCAGGCCCATGTTGATACCAAACTGAAAGCTTTAGAGTCAAGATGGCTAGTAGAAACTTTTGAGATGGAAGCCCAGATGCAGATATGTCAGACCTTTATGGCTTCAAACGAGAACTAGATCGAGGTGGTCCAATAGAGAAATGCCACAGAAAACCGTCTGCAACTGCAAGGTCACCTTCTTGTTTAAAGAGTGACTCATATCAAAAGCTTTGAGAAGATGAATCAGGAAATACTTTTCCCTTGTCAGCAACTGCTGTCAGCTATGGGTTTAAACAATAAGATTTGAATCTCCAGTCCCTGTATCTTTAGTTATGCCTACTTGATAGATAGATGAATTAATCTGATGATGAATCCCAGTGAGTACTCTAGCTTACTGGTGCCAGGAAAGCTTCCCACAAGTCGCACAGGGAGAGTGAATGGGAGAGCCTGAAGGCATCAGAGACCCCTGGAAGAGTCACCTTGGAATTATCTGGCCTCCATGGCGTCTGAGTCATAAATCTGGGCCTCTCAGGGCTGGAAAGGGCTTAAAGATCATCTGCCAATTCCCTGTTCTAATGCTTCAAATCCCTAAAAACATTTTTGAGAAGTAGTTGCCCATCTCAGTGAGAGAAATTGCTCCTTTTCAAGCCTATATATATCATCTTTGGATAACTCTATGCTACAGACTGAATGTTTTATATCCCCACAAAATTCATATTGAAGCCATAATCCCCAATATGATGATATTTAGAAATGGAGCCTCTGAGAGGTAATTCGGTTCAGATGAGGTCATGAGGGTTGGGCCCTCATGATGGGATTAGTGCCCTTATAAGAAGAGATGAGAGAGCTTGCTCTCTCTCCGCTCTGTGCCATGTGAGGACGCAATGAGAAAATGCCCATCTGTAAGCCGGGAAGTCGGTCCTCACCAGACACCAGGCCTACCAGCGCCTTGATCTTGGACTTCCCAGCCTCCAGAACTGTGAGAAATAAATGTTTTTTTCGTTTTAGCCACTCAGTCCAAGGTGATTTGTTAAAGCACCCCAAATGCACTAAGCCATTCTGGTTGTTAAGCAGTTTTGTCTTCTACCGAGTTAATCTGTCTCTCTCTTTCTTATTCTCACTCTCTCTCAGCTGTTTGCATATTTTAAAGGTTTAAAACAGGACTTGGCCAACTCTCTCCGTAAAGGGTCTAATAATAAATATTTTAGGCTTTGTGGGCCACACAGTCTCTGTCACTACGACTCAACTCTCCCTTTGTGGCAAGCAAAAGCAGCCAGCAACAACACATAAACGAATGGGCATGGCCGTGTGCCAATAAAACTTTATTATGGATGCCGAAATTTGAATTTTGTCAGATTTTTACTTCGCACAAAATATTATTCTTCTGGATTTTTTCTAACTGCTTAAAAATGTAAAAATCCCTCTTACCCTGTGGGCTGTACAAAAACAAGTGGGGGCTGAGTTGGCTCGCGGGCTGCAGTTTGCTGGCCCCTGGCAGAGCGTCTACTGCCTCTTCTTCAAGGCAGTCTTCCAATTATGAGTAATTTCTCTACCTGGACACTCATCGAACAAGTATTGAGCACCCATATGGGCCAGGGGGCAAGTCTGCATCCAGTGCTGGGAATATGAGTCTGAAAATGACATGGTCCCCACCCCAAGGAGCCTGGGCAGAAGCCAAGCTGATTTAAAGGACCCCTCACTTTCATAAATCCCCAGTAGCCCTTGGGATCAGAGAGATGCCTCCTTCCAGCTAGACCTTTCTGGAATCCATTAATTTATTTCTGCCTGATGCATGGTGCACAGTGGAGTAGAAAACCGGTTTACCGCCTTTTATTTTTTTTTTTCCTGATTACCTACCAGCCTTTGGCTTTTATGGGTCTGTGTGACCTTCTGTTCTTCTAGAGGAGGAGACAAGGAGGTAGACTAAATAATCTTTTACTAAGAAAGGTGACCTGTCCAAGAGTCACAAATTTCTGTTCATTTGCAATATAGTATGCTCCCAAATCACTTCCAAAAGTGGTTGCATTCCAACCCGTCAACCCTCCTGGCGATGTAGGGCTTTTCTTGGTTGCTTTCCTCATCTGTCCAGTGCTGGGACCATCTGAAGTGGTCCTAAGGGAGCTTATGGTGCCCAATTTGGGGAAATAAGTGAATTGGGACTCAGCTCCACTGCTGGCGTGGAGGAGCCACTACATCAAAGTAGTAAATTGCAGTTTAGTGGAAAATCAAGATTTTATGTGACAGTAAAAGACTGACAGAGTGAAATGGCAGCATTCGCTCTGCCTCTTAAGCTCTAACCAGATGCTGTGGGGCCTGAGGCTCCCGATTCAGACAATTATCTGGGGAAAGTCAACCCTCCTGGGCCTTCCCCTGACTTTCCTTTCAGGAAGCCTTCTCCACAGTTTCCATACCCTACGTCCAAGCGCCACAGTGAAGAGCCTTGGTCTAGACATGGAGTCAGAGAATTTTATCAGCAGAACCCTCCTCACCGTGGGCTCCCTTCCTTTCCCAGAACCCCCCTCTTCCAGACGCGGCTGGCTTCCCTGAGATGAGTGGGTCCCTCCTCTCTGTTAGTGGAACTTCTGTATTCGCTCTATTGTATTGCTCAAGACCCTCATGGCTCAACCCAACATTCCTAGGACTACTAAATTCAACAAGAATTTTCCAGCATGAATTCATTTGCTCATTCCTTCATTTACCCACTGAATCTAATTAAGAGCCTAGTGTTTCCCAGGATTCAAAAGAGACGCACATATGAAAAAGGCCTAGCCATGGCCTCTGAGGTCTTGGTCAGAGGGTGAGACAATGCTTGCACTGGAATGTCATGAGCGTCCTGTTAGAGGCATGGACAAGGCTCCATGGGACCCCAGAGCGGGGTATCCTTCTGCTATGTGGAGGGCACCATTGCCCAGCTGCCCTGAGGACTTGGGCCACCTGTTGGGGGTGCTGCAAAACCAGCTGGCTTCTCTCTTGCACATGGCCACACTTCGCAATACTCACCTAGTCAAACTAGTGCACATCTGTCCCCTAAGTGGAGAGTTCAGTGCAAGGCCATTCATCACTGGGAATAGGACTCTCAGCATTTGCTGTGCTGACTGCGAAGGGGGCCAGGGTCAGCAGTAATAATAATAGCTTATATTTATCGAGTGCTTACCATGTGCCTGGCCCTGTGCTAAGTGATCTTAATGCACTTTCTAATTTAACCTTCACAGCAATCCTGTGTGGCACATGCTATTATCAAACAGAAGAGGAAATCAAGGCCAGAGAGGTTAAATAATTTGCCCAAGGTCTAGGAAGTGATACAGGCTTCTTAGGATAGGAACCCAGGCAGTCCAAGTTTGTTCAGCATCTTCCTTGATGTGCCATCGCTGTATAGAAGTTGAGACAGTCAACTATGTTTTATACAGCTCTTCTGAGCTGGGCACTTCACTTCTGATGTCTCATTTAATCCAAGTGATGTCCTAGGAGGTGAGTGTTAGCATTCAGATTTTACAGATGAGATTCCTGCAAGGAAGTGACTTGCCCAAGGCCACACAGAGCCTTGAGCACGCTCCACATCTTGTCTGCCTGACTGTTCTTAGCCCCACAACAAGAGACAGGGGCTCAGAAATGCTCTCAAAACACTTACAGTCTGGGCAAAGAGGCTATTTGCCCAATTTGCCATTCACTTACAGCACTTAGGACCCCTCGCTAAGGTATAGAGGACAAAGTGTGCTCATTTCCATGACTTCTTTGTGCAGAGACTGGGGAAAACTGGAGGTTGGCGCCTGATAGGTGGATGTTGGGATTCAAAAGGAAGGAGGGACCTGGATTCTTGCTACTTAAATTGTGGTCCCCAGACCAGTAGCACTGACACCATTGAAGAGCATGGTATTCTGAAGGGTCATCCCCTACAGGGTGACTGTCATTCCAGGGCATCAAGCTCTTCCTTGGGTGCCACTGGCCACACTGAGCTGAGCTTGTTCCTTACCCACACCTATCTCAGCATGCACAGAGAGCTCGTGTCAGACTGGTGGACGCCTGGGTTCTATACCGCTGTCTCTCTCACTTGCTGTACGACTTGGGGCAAGTTCTAACCCCTCTCTGGGCCTTAATATCTCTTCTGTAAAATGCTCAGGTCAGTCGTTTTCAATTCTGACTGCCCATTATTATCATGTGGGGAGCTTTTAAATAATTCTGTTGTCTAGGGCCCACAGCTAAGAATTCTGATTTAACTGATAGGGGATGAGGCCCCCGAATTGGTACTTTGAAGTTTCCCAGGTCATTATATGGTAGAGCCAGTGTTGAGAACCAGGAAGCCGAATCACTGATTCTCAGACTTCTGGGTGCATCGGCATTACCTGGATGCTCCTTAAGAATACAGATCCCAGGGCTGGTCTGGTGGTGTAGCAGCTGAGTTTGTGCACTCTGCTTTGGTGGCCTGGGGTTCAGATCCTGGGCGTAGACCTATGCACCACTTATCAAGCCATGCTCTGGCAGGAGTCCCACAGATAAAATAGAGGAAGATTGGGGCCGGCCCGGTGGCACAGTGGTTAAGTGCACACGTTCCCCTTAGGCAGCCCAGGGTTCACCGGTTGGGATCCCGGGTGCGGACATGGCACTGCTCATCAAGCCATGCTGTGGTAGGCATCCCACATATGAAGTAGAGGAAGATGGGCATGGATGTTAGCTCAGGGCCAGTCTTCCTCAGCAAAAAAAAGGGGAAGATTGGCAGCAGATGTTAGCTCTGGGCTAATCTTCCTCAAAAAAAAAAAATAGTGGAAGATGGGCACAGATGTTAGCTCAGGGCTAATCTTCCTCAGAAAAAAAAAGAATACAGCTGCCTAGGCCCACCTAGCCCTTCTGAGTCAGCATTTCTCAGTGGGGGGCACAGAGGCTGGGCATGAATGTGTTTAACGAGCTCCTGAGGTGACGCTGACTCACAGCAAAGCTCGAGAACTCCTGGAATCAATGGCCTCTGAGGGCTCTTTCAGTTCAGACTCCGAGGTTCCCCCAGTCAATGATTCTGTTCTTTCTCCCTGTGCTGGAGCTGCCTGTTGGCGATGAGCAGAGGCATCATCAGCTTGTAAGCTCAGCTTCAGTGCCCACTGAGAACGCAGCCAGCTGGCAACGGTGGAGCCGAGCGGTAAACACATTTGACTTTTCTTTATCAGCTGTGCCACGTACATGATATGCAAAGAAGCCTGGGTCTCTGTGTCAAGGCCAGCGGGGGCCTTGTGTTAGGACCAAGGGCAGGCCTGGCCCTGCTCTGCTTGCCTGCTCCCTGCCTTGGCCCTAAGGTGGGTAGTAGCCACAGGCTGCTATTGCCTAGACCCCAGCCCCAAATCCTCTAGAATGAGAAGAGGAGCCTTCCAGCAGATGTGAATTTATCGTCCCTGCTTTATCTCTCTGGGTCAGCCCCTGCCCACCCCTGCCCCTGCCTTAGGCTAGATCAATACGTTGACTCCCAGGAGCCTGCAGTACTGGAATAAGGAACCCAGAGGCAGGCTTGAGACAGGCTGCGGGGCTGAGCTCTGACCCTCCCCTGGTTCAGGAGGCCATCCTGGTATCTCCTTTCCTCCACACAGCATGTGGCGATTTAATGGCAGTGAAATTTATTGTGGGTAATGGAGTGTCAAGCTCCTTACTGCTAATGGATGATTTCAAATGTGGAGAAGGATTTATTAAATAAGTCAAGCATATGCCTCTGAGAGAAGATTACTGTGAGTGAAAACAATTATATAGTTAAACAAGGAGGAAAGAAAATTTAAACACATCTTTAAAGTTCTCTAAAGCAGTTTAAATGTGTGATTTTCAAAGGTTGCGAGGGGGATTATTTTCAGCAAATTACTCATCAAGTGTTTTTGATTCAACCAGAAACCAACTGCCCTTTAAAGAGGTTACTTATTGGCATTCGGAGAGGAAAAAACAAGTGAAGGGAAGGGGACCTAGTTTGGTGACTCCATGTAGCTCCCAGGTCCCAATTTCCTTGGTGTGTAAGCGGGCTCTCCTGGGAGCTGAAGGAAGTAGTCAGGGAGGGAACGGGAAGTGTCATACAGAGAGAAGGACAGGCCTGTCCTCCTGATATTAGACGGTGGTCCAGAGCCTTCGAGCTGGAAGGACTTTGGAGGACCTTTGGTGGATTTCATTGTGCAGATGGAGAAACTGAGGCCCAGAGAGGGAAAGAGACTTTTCTAATGTCACGCAGCTTTTAGACTGCAACCCTGGAAGCCAGGCTTCCCCAGATTTCTCTTTCTGAAATGGGAATAATAACACTGACCTCACAGGGGTGTGCAGGAGGAGGCCAGGCAACAGGAGGGGAAGGGCATTGGGAAGTATCCGTGTTTAGTGCCTTGAACAGGGCTGCTGTGGGGGAAGGACGGACTGTGAACCTGCGTGGTGGGTTCATTTTGGTCAGGGGCCTCACCAGTTCTGCAGCCAGGACCACAGCTGGCAGAGGTCCCCGGGCCCCTCTCCCCCACTGAGCTGAGAAGACACACAGGCAGCCACAAGCCCCTGACATTTTCTTGGAGACAGTGACAGCTGGTGGGACTTTTGACTAAAGGAATAAAGAGCAAGCAGACAAAAAAAGTTACAGTGTTAAAAAGTGGTTTAAAAATGTGCTGTGCCATCTGTTTGGCGACCACGGCTTTTTGGGGTGTGTGGGGACAGAGACCTTCCCTTCCCCCAGTCCAGGGTCCCACCCTGGTCAGGGCCCATGTGAGAAACTGTATCAAGTCTGAAAGTTTTATATTCCACGTCCTCCAAACTCTCTTTCTGCTCCCTCTGTTCCCCATGCTTGCCCTCATTTTTGCTTCCTGAAAGGACCTTTTCTTAATTTCCCCAATTGCTAATGATCTCAATCTGCAAAGCCCTGCACTCTTGACTCAGGGCAGGTTTCCGGTTCTGGCCTTTGCCATCTGCGTCTGGTCCTCGTGTTGGAGAAATGGGACTTCAAGAGAAAGGCATTTTAAGGTCTGCTCCACCTGGCAATACCAGTGTTTATATTTATTCAGGTTTTCCTTCGTGTCCTAAAGCTTTATACGTTTCTCCTGCTGATATTTCTTAGCAAATTTGTCCGAGGTATTTTTCAGGTTCTTTTTCTCCTTTTCTATGAATAGAGTTATAAAAAGTGTATTCTGATTAGTTATTGCTGTGGAATAGGAAAGTTACAAATTTTGAGGGTGGATTTTATATCTGTCACTTTGGTGAACTCTATTCGGTTATGACAGCCTTTTGGTTTTTGTGAATTTCTAGGTTGACGGTTGTATTGACTGCAAATATGCACAGTTTTGTCTCTTTGTGTCCAGTGTTCTGGTTCTTATTTCCTTCTCTGGTCTGTCTCCATGGGCTGGCCCTCGGTACAGTGTTGAAATGTAGCAGCGAATATGGGCCTCCTTGCCCTGATCCTGACATAACGGGATTGTTTCTGGTAATTTACCACTCACTGTGATGTGTGCTGTGGGTCTATAGTAGAAAACATTATCAAGTCAAGCTGTTTTATTTGTTGTTTAAAAATCATAAATGGGTGCTAAATTTTATTAGATGTGAGCATCAATTGAGCCTATCTGTTGAGATAATTTCAATCTAGTCAGAAACATGGATGGTGTTCACCATTCTTGTATTTCCGCTTATAATCCATTACTGGTTCTGATTTTCTAATGCTTGGTTTAGGATTTTTGTGTCTTTGCTCATGAATGATACTGGCTTGTGGTTTTCTCCTTTTGTGTGTGTTTTTCTGGTCCAGTTTTAGAGTTGGGTTATGCTTGCTGCGTAAAATGAGTTGGGTAGTTTCTGGCTTTTTCTATGCCTTTCAGTAGTGCACCGCATGGAATTCTGGATTTCTCAACTGTTTGGTAGAACATTCAAGACTGTAAACTTTCTCCCCTTAATGTACCTTAGGGGGGTAGAGCTTTAATTACTATCTCAATTTCTTCTATGATTATTGGTACTTCATGATTTTCTTCTTTTTGAGCCAATTATTGTGATTTATTGTTTCTCAGAAAATTACCCAATTCACCTAGATTTTCAAATGCTTTGGTATAAATTAGCACATACTTTCTCTTTAATTTAAAATATGCTTTGTTTATTGTGTCTCTTTTCTCACTCTTAGTGTTATATTTTTCTGTCACTCTTACCTACCCACAGTGTCTCGGTCTTGCCGTAGGCTATTCCAGTTTATTGGTCTTTTCAAAGGACCAGTTTTTAGTTCTATTAATCTACGCTATTGATTTACCTGTTTTATAGACCATTAATTTTTGCATTTTATCTTTATTAATATCTCCCTCAAATTTCATTGTGTTTATTTTGTTTTCCTTTTTCTAACTTCTTGAGTTGAAAAGCTTAGTTACTTTGTTTTCAACTTTTTTCCCTTTTCTAAGAAGTTTGTTGAAGACTGTTGGTTTTCCTGAGTTAGGTATATACCTCAGGCTTTTGATATATGGTCTCTCTTTGTCATTCATTTCTAAATAGTAATATTATTTTATCCTTGTTAACTTCAGAATTATTTAAAAGATATTTAACATTTTCAGATGCATAGAATTTTTTTTTGCCATTTCTTTGTAATTAATTTCTAATTTTATTGCATTTTGGCCTAGAAGGTAATCTGTCTGACTTCTTTCTTGTGGGATTTGTTGAGATTTCATTTGTGAACTAATACATGAATTACTTTTTGTTGAATGTTCCATGTGTAACTGACAATAGTGAGCAGTGTCTTTTTACTAATATCTGTGTCTATTAAATCACACTTTAAAATTATAGTACATATGTTATTCAGATCCTCTCTAACTGTACTTAATCTACAGCTACTTGATCTGGTGATTTCTGAGAGCTGAGTAACAAAATCTCTTACCATGGTTGCGGATTATCTCTTTCTTCTTGTAAGTCTTAGTTTTTGCTTTATGTATTGAAGCTATGTTATTGAATGCATAAAAGTTCATGGCTGATATATCTTTTCTGTAGATGTTATATTTTATCAATATGAAATATCTCTTCCCTCCGTCCCTTTCATTGTACTTTGCCTTGAGTTCTGTTTTGTTTGCTATTATTACAACTCTGCCTACTTTGTTTTTATTAATATTTGCATGGCATAGCTGTTTCCATCCTTTTATTTTTAACCTCTCTCTGTCATTTGGCTGTAGGTGTATTTTACTAGTAGCATACCTGGCTTTTACTTTTTTAAACCTAATTTAAGAGTCTCTGTCATCCAGTACGGTTTTAAACCACTCATACTTATTGATATTACTGACATATTTGGACTTACTCCTGCCACCTTTTGTGTTTTTTATTTATCATAAATTCTTGTGGTTTTTTTCTGTATCTCTTTTCTTTCAGTTTATTGAACGACTTTTCATTTTATTTTTTCTTCTCTAATGGTTTGAAGTTGTTCATCCTATTTGTATAGTTCCAATTGATTGCAATAGATTGGTGCATTTTAAAAGATATCTTGATATCTGGAATCAATCACTACCTACATCCTCCCAGTGAAAAATACTAAAACCTTTTACTTCTTTTCTATTTGCTTTCTCCTATTGCTCTTTCTTCTCTCCTCTCTCGTCTCCTCTCCAGCACTACTATGTTGATATGACTTGAGATTTTAGTTACAAAATATTAATGGTTTTAAAAAATATCATCATGTATTTCAGTTGGTAAAATTTCTTTGGATTCCTTGGCTTAACATGGTTTCTTGTATCCCACATTTTTCCCTTTGATTCCTTTTTCCATTTTATATGGTTCCATCCTGTCTAAGAATTCTTTCTGGCATGTTTGATATCTTTATTTTCCCCTTTTACTTCAATGATAGTTTTACTGGACATCAAATTGTAGGTTAAAAGTAAATTTCCTCAAATCTCTGAGACTATCATTCTTCTATTGCCTGTTGCATTCAATGATACCAGGATGAATTTTGATGACACTTGATTCTCATTCCTTTGCAAGGAATCGGTTTTGTTTCTATGGAGGAATTTTCCCTTCTTCCTCATAAATTTTTCCGCCTAATACCTAAATGTCGATCTTTTTAATTTAACTTGCTCAGCACTTGACGGACCCTTTCAATCTGGAGACTTTCATATTTTTTTCAGGGATTTTTTTCCCCACCCCTTACCTGAGTATTTCTTCTCCTCTATTCTTCCTATTCCCTCTTTCTAGAGCTACTGTAGATGGATTTTGTCACTGTTGGATTCATTCTTCATTTCTCTTTCCTTCTTTCCTAACTTCCATGTATGTTGCTTTCTGTACTTTGTTCTGGGAGAAGTCCTTGGTTCAATTTCAATTACAAAGAGTAATTTGCTCTTTAGTTTTATCCACTCTCATATTCAGCCCATATATTGAATTTTTAATTAAATTCTCAAATTTGTTATTTCCAAGACCTCTAGTTGATTATTTTGTATGGATGCAATATCCCCTCACATGAGAATACTAATTAGACTTTTCTGAAGTCTTTTTCTATTTGTCCTATTGAGTCTTTCCAAGGGTTTTTGGTTCTTAGATTTGTCAAATTTAGTTCTTCATGTTGAATCTAGCCCTTCAGATTGTTGAGTTTAGTACTCTTCTTCATGGTATTGGTTTTCTCCAGTACCGTTCACCCTGTCAATCATCCTTGGGCTCTCCTGCTGCCTCTGACTATGGTGTCTGCAGAGCTGCTTCCTTCACCTGTTGCAGCAGGTCTCTCCTTTGTGCAAGGGATGTGGTTTCCTTCTTCAGTCTTCTCCATCTGCCTTTCTCCTTTGGTCCACTGGGGGAACCCCTTCTTTTTTCCAATGCTTTTTGGGTTTTTATTATTCTGTCTTATTATATTATTATGTATATTGTTTATATTTTTATTTTATTTATATTATGTTATCATCATCAATGATTATTATTATTATTTCTTTTACTGTTTTTCCCAAGAATTTAGAGTAAGAAGAAGAATCCACAGATTGTGGTCGGTTCACAATTTTTACCTAGCTTCCTGAGATTTTCATATACTGAAAATTGATGTTTTAAATCAAGACTCCAAGGTGAGGGTTACCTATGTGACTAGACGTTACTGAGATTGGGTCCACCATCTGATCTGGCCAACAGCTGCACTGACGGCCCGTGGCTCCACAGTGGCATCCTTCCACCAGGAATTATCTCTGTGCTTATTTCCATTGTTAAGATATTCTCCTGCTCCACCTCTGGTTGGGAAGTCTGTGAACTCATCATGGGTTTGCCATTTGCTGATCAGCCATGAATTCTTAGTGCAGGAGGAGAACTGGGCTTAAAGAAACTAGCCTGCCTCCTTGTGTCTGGCATGAGGGAATGTGGTGGACATCGTGATGCACCACTCAGATATCCCCTCTGGAGTACAGAATGTATCTCCCCAGCTCCTGGGGAATATATTTTTCCCAGGGGGCACCCCTCTTGCCCCAACTCAGGCAGTTCTGAAGGATCATCTCATTTTCAGAATTCCCTACACTTCCAATGACACTGCGTCTAAGCTTGATCTCCCTCTGCCCAGTCTGTTTCCTTCCTTTCATTCCATGGGTGTTATCCTAAGAACACTATCTAATAAACCTCCTGTAGCCTAAACTTCATCTCAGAGTCTACTTTTTGGAGATCTCAACCTAGGACCAAGAATTTGCTGGACATTACTGCATCTATCAGATGAAAGAACCACCCTGGCTGTATTTGGTTACAGAAACACTCTAACTTGCCCTAGGCTTGGGTAGATGAGTTGTGTAAGGCCAAACACAGGCAATCAGAAAGCAAAGGAAGCAAGCGCCTCTTATACAGTCATGCGCCATATAAAGAGGTTTCAGTCAATGACAGACCACATATATGATGGTGGTCCCATAAGATTAGTAACATATAGACTAGGTGTGTAGTGGGCTATACCATCTAGGTTTGTGTAACATCACTCTATGATGTTCACACAATGACGAAGTCGCTTAACATCTCATTTCTCAAAATGTAGCCCCATTGTTAAACAATACATGACTGTACGTGCATTCTGGTTTGCCACCCAAATCTGCTCGTTCTGCAATTTTCCTCAACTCAGAAAATGGTGACTACATCTTTCCATTGCTCAAAATAAAAATCTTGGAGTCTTTCCTGACTTCAGTTTCTAACACCACACATGCAATGCATCAGGGAATCCAACTTTACCACCAAAATTGGTCCAAAATCTGACCTTGTATTGCCATCTGGAATGCCAACCACTGGTGCCAGTCACCACTACGATCGCTGGCTTGGATTACTGCAGTTACCTCCCAATCAGAGGCTTCCACCCTTAACCTCTACAATCTGTTCTCAGCACAGCAGCCAAAGGGATCTTTTAAAACCAAAGTCCAATCATGTGTCTCCTTGGCTCAAAGCCTCCCAGTGCTTTCTATCTCATTTGAAGCAAAACTCTAAATCCTTCCATGGTCCCTGTCAGAGTTGTCCAGAAAATCAGAACCAATAGGATATATAGATATAGATATAGATATAGATATAGATATAGGATATAGATATGGACATAGACATAGATATAGATGAGGACACATTGTAGGAATTGGCTCACATGGTTATGGAGGCCAAGAAGTCCATAATCTGCTGTCTGAGAGCTGGAGAACCAGGAAAGCCGTGGTATGATTTCATCCGAGGCCGAAGGCTTGAGGACAGGGGGCTGCTAGTGTAACTCTCAAAAGCCCAAGAACCAGGAGCTCAATGTCTGAGGGCAGGAGAAGAGGGACATCCCAGGTCAAGGAGCTAGAGGGGGAATTTGCCCTTGCTTCACCTTTTTGTTCCAGCTGGGCCCTCAGTGGATTGCACGATGCCCACCCACCTTGGTGACACTGGATCTTCTCTACTTAGTCTACTGAATCAAATACTGATATCTTGTAGAAACACCCTCACAGACACACTCAGAAATAATGTTTTACCAGCTCTCTGGGCATCCCATAGCCCAGTCAAGCTGACACATAAATTAACCATCACAGCCCCAAGGCCCTTTACGACCCGGCCGTAGCCCCACACCATCTTGCTGACCTTTTCTTCCACTACTTCCCTTTGCTCACCCTGCTCTGTGCCAAGCTTATCCCTGACTCAGAGCCTTTGCACCTGTGGATCCCTCTGCTGAAAAGGCCAGATATTTTCATGGCTCCACACTTGCTTCTTTCAACTTCCCAGTTGTCTTGGTCTGTTCAGGCTGCCATAACAAAATGCCACAGACTGGCGGCTTATAAAGGGCAGAAATTTATTTCTCACAGTTCTGGAGGCTGGGAGTCTGAGATCAGCATGCCAGCATGATCAGGTGGGGGCCCTCTTCCAGGTTGCAGAGTTCTTATTGAGCCCTCACATGGCAGAAGGGGCTGGGGAGCCCTGTGGGACCTCTTTTTTAAGGGTACTGATCCTAATCTTGAGGGCTCTCATGCTCACACCTCCTAATACTATCACCTGGGGAATTAGGATTTCAACATATGAATTTTGGGGGAAGGGACACAAACATTCAGACCGTAGCACTGATCAAATGTCGTCTTAGCCCTGACCACCAGTATCTGATGCCAACCTCCTCACGTCTGACGTCGACACTGACCATCCCCTTTACCTGGCTTATTTTTCTCACAGCACTCATCACCACACAAATGATTTATTTGTTTCCTTTCTTATTGTCTATCCCTCCCCCCAGCAGAACGGAAGTTTCATGAGAAGTGTTTTGTTCATGGCTTTTTCCCCAACATCTAGCACAGTGCTTGGCACAGAGCAGGTGCTAAATAAATGTTTGCTGAATAAATGAAATCTTAATTACCTGGCTGTTTGGAGATGTATCAGGTGGGAAAATTGCCTAAGCACAGACAGTGTTCCTCATTCTGCTTCTTACCTGCCTAATGACTTTCCACAGCCCGTTTTCATCTCTGGAAGCTGAGGGAGTGGAAAATGCTGGTTACTCAGAGTCCCTTCCCAGTCTGATCTTTTATAGAGCTATGACTTGTTTAAAGCCAACAACCAGCTGTGGGAAAGAGGTCAGGCCCCTCTCCCTGAGAAAGCTGGGGTCCAGGCAAAGCTTGCTGTGTAGTTGGGGATAGTCATTCTATTTTTTATTTTTCCTGGTTTCTATTTTCTCCTTCCCTACCAGCCCCCTCTTCATGGGGACATTACTGCAGCTCTGCTTCTGTTGCTTGAGTGCATTCCACGTGCAGCCTGGCTCCAGCTTCTCCAGGATCCCTGCCTTGTGGCATCCCACCTGTAGGGAGTAGCCCCAGGGTCCTTGACTCTCTTTTTCCACTTTTGCCTTCCTGCCCCCAACCTGTGTTCTGTGACTTGCTATGGCCTCATGTTAGCAGAGCGTATGTCCTTACCTTTTGTTCTAGTCAATGCGATGTGAGCAGATATGACACCAGCAGTGGCTTGAAGTCAGCTTTGGCTGGGGACTTGCCTTCTTGGGTTTCTGCCACCACCATAAGAGAAACATGCCCTGGCTAGCCCACTGGTCCAAGAAGATTTGAGAGTTACCTGGAACAGACCTGAACCAAACCCAAGCCCAGAGCCAAACTCAGCTGAGCGGAGACTGACTCAGTGAGATCAACAGGCAGCCCTCGCATGTATGAGTGAGAATAAATGGTTACTTTAGACCACTGAGTATTGGGGTGGTTTGTCACACAGCTTTGTTGTGGCTATAGCTGACTGATACACTAGTCTTCGAAACCCAGCCCAGGGTGCTCACTCTCCCAGAAAACACTGCATTAACCCAAAGACTTAGCCTAACAGTATGAATTTCAGGTCTGTTTCAAGTCAGTGGGGTCAGTGGTTTGTGGGGACTGAGAGAGGGCCTGTGGCAGAAAGAAGGAAAAGTGGGCAGCCACTATTGCTCAGTTGTACATTTGAGGATTCTGCAAACAGGAAGAGCAAGGACTGAAAACATTTACAAGAGGAGCTAGTTTGCTGAGGCTGGAGTCGGCTTTGTGCCTTGGGGCTTCTTTCTGTTCTTTCCACAAGGCTTCCCACCAGGACACAGAGCTAGTAACCCTGCCCTTGGCCTAAAAGTGGTCTGACCTGGGGCTCCTGCGCATACCCGACTGGGGCAGCAGGGCCCTGCGGTTCTGGCAATGGAGTCTCAGCCTTCCAAATGGATATGTGGGCATTTAGAATCAAGTCTTGTCAAAATATCCTGATTTGCATCTTAGGAAAGTCAAGGGAGAAGCTACCTTTATTCCTTCTTATCCCCTGAAAAGATGATCTTTAAGGAGACGTTACTGCAACTGTGTTTCTAGTGCTTAAGTGAATTCCAAGTGCTACTGTAGATTCCATTTATTATTTACACAGCTTTAGCTCCCTCGAGGACCCGAGCGACTTACAGGAAAGAAGGAGCCATCAAACCCGTGCAAGTGGGGAGGGGCGCCGGGGGTCCAAACGAATTGTGGGGCATAGGCAGAGGCTCTGTGCTGTTGGTGGCGGTGTCTGTGGCAGGTGGATCAGGAGCCAGGTTGAGCGGTAGTGGACCAGTACAGACGGATTCCAGCATCACCTGGGCCTAGGATGTTTTTCTAACTTTCCTTGTCCCAAGAATCATGTTAAAAATACAGATGTCCATCCGGATCCCTCCCCTGGAGATTCTATTTTAGCAGCTCGGAAGTGGGGTCCAAAAATCCATACTTCTAAGAAGGACCCCAGGTGATTTTGTCAACGAGGCTTGTGTGGAAAATAGTGATCTATCAAGCTGCCTCGTTTTATGGATGAGTAAGCTGAGCCACAAGGAGAGTCTCGTTCCAGACCACAAAGCCTCAGTGGGTGCCAGAGCTGATGGAGGACAAATTTTCTGAGACCCGAACGGCATGGTATAGGATGGCTGATTTGCAGCCAGCCTGGGGCTGACAGTGTAGTCTGCAAGTTTGCTAGTTTTTTGATTCCCTGCCTTTGGCTGCTCATTTTCTTTCTTTAAGAGCTGCCAAAGGCAGGGCTCCTGGAGTCAGCCAGAACCAGCTTCAAATCCTGCCATTACTTCTGACTTGCTGTGCAACCTTGGACAAATTGTTTAACTTCTCTGAGCCATTGATGTGGGCATTAAATCAGGTAATGCACCTATGCCTAGTAGGTGCTCAATAAATAATTATTATTGCCTATAAGGTGCCAGACTCTATTCCAAGCACCCTAAGAACCAGTTCTAAGTCATTTAATTAAAAAAACCAAACCTATTATTAATGCCATTTTAAAATTAAGGAAAGTGAAGAACAGGGAGTTAGAATGACTTGTTCAAAATCATGCATTTAGCAAGTAACGGGCAGAGGGGTATTTGAATTCCAGCAGCCAGTAGCTCTTTCCCTTGAGTGCAGGGCCTGGATCACACTTACTCAGCGTGACCCCTGGTATTAAGTAGACATAAGTGCTTGATGAACTCAATTGAGATTTAAAGGCAGGACAAGAAAAGCACTTCACGCATGGCTGAGGGTGGGGCATGGGGCGGTTGGAGAGAGGGGCAAGAGGCTTTGGGGGAGAAAGGCTTGTACCCAGGGAAGGTGGGGCAGGGGCTGCAGGCAATTGCTGGGGGATAGAGACTGATTCATGTCAAATAATTAGCATCGCAATGTGCAGGAGCCAGGAAGTTTCCTCACATTGTCATCTGCAATAAAGCAAAATCCAGACTGAGCTGGCTGCCTCCATTAGAAGTGATGTAACGAGCTGGCTTTGGCCTAGTTTTCCTACAGCAGGCGGCCCCCTGGCTCTCCCACACCCTTCTTTCTGAATCTGCAGGTGACAGCTACTGCCATCTAGTGGTCTGAGCAGCACTGCACAGGCACCAGGAAAGACGTTGATTCTGGACCACATGGACTTAGAAGATGGCTTGGGCGTCCCTCCCTCGAACATAACAGCCCTGAATCTTGGTAGGGAATTTTATTCTCTTCAAATGCATGCCTGCACTTTTCACTTCATAAGGTTTTCTCAACGATCCAGGGAGGTAGGCAGGAGCCTTTGACTCCATTTTATGGGCGACGCCCTGCAGAGGAGGGGTCTTGCTTAAGAGCTGCATTGTCAGCTATCAGTGGAATGAGGACTGGGACCCAAGTCTTTACAGTGCCAATTTCTCGGCCCAGAAGTGACACAGAGTGGCTGTCAGGTCCTTTGAAGTCTCCTTGGACAAGGGAATGGAAGATGCTTTATCCTGGAGGTCTCAGGCACGTCCCTACATGGAGGGGAGTTCCTTCAGCTCAATGACTCCTGAAGTTTTTCTCTGGAATGAGAATCCTCAGGTGAGATGTCTGGACCAATAGTGTTCACATGGGAAGTTTTGGAAGAAGATGAATTCTACTCCTCCAGTACGGGACACTTGCTTAGAACTTATCTAGTCCAGGTCCCTCGTTAGAGATGAGGGACTCAACACCCAGAGAGGGGGGTGACTGTGCTGACATGACAGAGTGGCAGAACCGTGGTTAAAGACTTTCCTCTCCAGCTGGTCTTTCTGTTTTACACGCTCTGATGTAGTAGCTGGTGCCTGGAGGCTGCACTATTTTAGGCAGATATAACTGTTTTGGCTCAGAGTGAAAATCAGACTCTAGTGTCTTGCAAGTCATACCACAAAGGGTGCAGAGGAAGAGAGGAGATTTGGACATTTATCTTTGTTTTAGCATCTGAAACATCAGCAATTCTCAAACTTTTCAAATGAAATCGGCGGCAGAACTTGAGTGTAGAGTTATGAAAGTGATGAGAGATGTGGAGGCTACAGTCACCCTGCCACCCTGCCCCTGGGCATCTCTGCAATGCTTGATTGTGAGGGAGAACACAGACTGGGAACCAAGGCATTGTACAAGGAGCACTGGATGTGGAGCATTGTATAAGGAGCCTAAACCTGGGCACTGGGCCTGGCTCTGGCACACCACTGTGTGTGGGAGTCATTCCCTGAGCCTTATCCTCTCCATTTCCTTTCATAAAATAATCTGATCTTCCTAGTTCCTAGGGCTGTTGAGCAAATCAGATAGAAGGAATAGAGGAATGGGTGTGAAAATGTTTGTAGAAAGTCAACTACTATATTCATAAAGGATTTCTTTTCTTTTTACTCAATTGAAGTAAAATTTATATACAATAGAAAGGCACAACTCTTAAAGGTTCAGTTCCTGCAGTTTGGACAATTGTAATCAGCTGTGAAATCATCACCCAAGGCAAGATAGAAAGCATTGACATCACTCCAGAAAGTTCCCTCGGGCCCATTTGTAGTCAACTTTCCCACCCCCCAGGCAACGACTGTTCTGATTTCTATCATCTTAGCTTAGTTGTGCCTGTTCTAGAACGTCCGTCACATGAATGAAATCACACAGTATGTACTCTTTCATGCCTGGCTTCTTTTGCCTGCCATGATGTTTTTGAGATTCATCCAGGTTGTTCCTTCCTTTACTCCAAATAGTATTCCATTGTATGGATATACCATATTTATTTATCCATTTTCCCGTTGAGAACATTTGAGTGATTTCTGATTATTGGATATTATGATTAAGGCTGCAATGAGCAATCTTGTGCATATTTTAGGTGCACATATGTCTGCATTTCTGTTGAAATGGGAGTGGAATGTTGGCGCATACGATAAGTGCATGTTTAACTTTATTAGAAACTGCCAAACAGATATGTAAAATGGTTGTACCATTTTACATTCCCAACAGCAGTGCACGAGAGTTCCAGTTGGCCCATAAACTCAACATTTGATATCGCCAGTCTTTTTTATTATAGCCGTTCTGGTGGCCATCCACCAGATCTGAGGGGAAAGCATTCAGTCCTTCACCATTAAGCATAATGCTAGCTTTTTTTTTAATAGATGTTGTTCATCAAGTGGAGGAAGTTTCCTTCTATTTTGGGCTTATTGAGAGTTTTTACCGTGAATCGATATTGAATTTTGTCAAATGCTTTTCCTGGATCGATTAATATGATCATGTGTTCTTGCCCCTTTAAAATTTTAATGTAGTGATTACATTGATTGATTTTCTAATATTGAACCAGCCTTGTATTTCTACTCTAAATCTAACTTGGTTATGTGTTTTATTCTTTTTTATATATTGCTGGACTTGGTTGCTGTTATTCTGTTGAAAATTTTGCTTCTATGTTCACAAAGGATGTTAGTCTGTAGTTTTCTTATTTTACATCTGTGTATTTTTTTTGGCATCAAGGTAATGCTGGCTTCATAAAATGAATGGGGATATGTTCCCTTCACTTCAATTTTCTGGAATAAATTGCATGGAATTACTGTTATTCCTTTTTAAATATTTTGTAGAATTTGCCAGTGAAACAACTGGGCTTGGGAATTTCTTTTTTGGAAGGTTTTGAACTACACATTCAATTTCTTTAATATTTATAGGACTATTTAGGTTGCCTTTTTCATTTTGCGTGATTTTTAGTTGTTTGTGGTTTTCTAAGAAGTGTTTGATTTCATCTAAGTTGTTGAATTTAAAAGAGTTGATATGTTGTAGTATTTCCTTATTATTCTTTTAATGGCTACAGGATCTGTGATGATAGCCACTCTTTCATTCCTGATACTAATAATTTGTGTCTTCTTTCTTTTTTCTTTGTGAGTCTTGCTGGATGCATTTCAGTTTTATTGATCATTTAAGAAAACAGCCACTTTTGGCTTGATTAATTTTCTCTATGATCTTTCCATTTTCAATTTCCTTGATTCTGCACTGCCTTTATTGTTTTCTTTCTTCTGGTTGCTCTGGTTTTATTCTGCTTTTCTTTTTCTAGTTTCTTGTGGAAGTTTAGGGTACTGATTTGAGACATTTCTTCTTTACTAATGTAAGCACTTAATACTATAAATTTCCCTCTAAGCACTGCTTTAGCTACATCCCACAAATTTTGATACATTGTATTTTCATTTTAATTCAGTTCCAATATTTTTTAATTTCTCTTCGACTTATTTTTGGAACTAGGAATTATTTAGAAGTGTGTTGTTAATATGATACTGTTTGAAGGTTTCCTTTTCTCTTTCTCTTATTGATTTCTAGTTTAATTCTATTATAGTTTGGGAGCATGCTTTGTATGATTTCAATTATTTTATATTTGTTAAAGTTTATTTTATGATCCAGGATATGGACTATCTTGCTAAATATTTAATGGTGCACATGAAAAGAATGTGTATGCAGCTTTTATTTGGGAAAAACAAGGAATCTATAAATGTCAGTAAGATGTAATTTGTTGGTGGTGTTGTTCTGTTCACCTGTGTCTGAGAGTTAGGGGTTTCCCTTCCTATTCCTCAAGCCAGAACTGTAGACAGAGGTCTCCTATACCTCTCTGTTCATGTTAGTGTCCACTTCAGGGTTTTAAGCTGTGTGTGTTCAGATCCAGGGATACCAGAGGGAGAAAGGAGTTCACTACTGGATCAGCCGTACTTTGAATTCTAGTCTTATTCCCATATCCACCTGTTATTATTTACTATAAAGAGTCCTCAGAATGCTCCCAACATTCTGTCCAGGTTGTAAAGTTGACTTATCTTTGGGGAACTACCCGTGGCACTCTTGGTTCTCGAGGTGAGAATGAGGTAGCCCTCACCCCCAGTTCCATGTGCCCTACTCTGGCCAGTTAATGTAGTCTACCCGGAGGATACAATGATTGGCCAAGGAATGGGCACGTGACTCAAGTTATGCAACATGAGTCATTTCTGAGACTTTTGTTGAAACCAGTGGGAACCAGAATCTCTTTCCACTGGAATTAACTGCTAGGATAGAATCTTGTCAAGCTTGGGAGGAGTTTTCCTGAGAGTGAAAAGGCACATTGAAGAGAGTGGGCTAGAGAGGGAGAAAGACAAACTTCTAGCAAGCTTGTTTGAGCACCTAGATCCAGCCATTCCTGCAGTTAGTGGGCATCCCCCACATTCTGGACTTATCAGGAACATGAGCGAAAAAAAAAATCACCTTCTCTGCATTAGGTAATATCAGTTAGTATTTCTGCCACTTAATACTAAAAGAATCTCAATGCATGTCTTAGGTTTCCTTTCAAACTCCTTAAGTTCCTTAGCCAAGATTCTAGGGGCTCATTGTCCCCTTACGCTCTGGGGTAGCATCCCCTTCTTTGAGAGAGCGAACAGCTGATTTAATAATTGTCCAAATAGAAATGGTTGTCCTTAGAGAATCGCAGCATGAAGATAGGCCAGAGAAGCTGGGTCTCAGCACAGAGCCAGAGAGTATGAGTGCAAGTCTGCATCTGTTGGCAAAATTAATGTGCAAGGCAGGCTGTGGGCCAGGGTTTATTTTTAATAATCAGAAGCCTGTCTCAGTTTTGAAATGTGCTGCAGCTTCCTGTGACGTAGGGGAAAACATTGTTCATCCCTCCTTTCCCTCGCTTCATGGAATGTAAATTGCTGGGAATTTGGAGATGACGTAGCTTGTTCACCCCTGGGACTTGAGATTCAAGAAGGAAAAAAATGGGATAGGGTGGAAGGAAGACAGACTTTTTAAAGGTGGAATATTATCTATTTCTCTTTTTTGCTGCATTTGCTAAGATCCACTGGGCTCCCAAACAATGGGGTAGATAACATTTTTGGAATCTTGATGAGGTGTATGCCTCAGCTTGGTTGTCAGGGTTGTGGAACCTTAGAACCATGGGGACCATAATCTTGTAGCCCAAGATCTTACTGGTGGAGAGAAGGAGGATCCTTAAGGGAAAGGGCTGTGCCCAAGGTTATATGGAGAATTAACAATAAGATAGGAATTATGCCCTGGCGTAGGCTCCTCCATCTGTGTCCCAAAGCCATCCCTTCATGGTCCACACAATACGAACCTCATGTATAACTTTTCTGCATTTCCAGAAGTGTCTCTTTGTGGGATATTCCCAAGGTATGGGTATGCCAACTTGCCACCCTCCTTTTGGCAGTCCCCGTGGGGGTCTGTTTGGCATAGTGGAGTTTCACCAGGCAAGGTCTGAGGTGTGGAAAATGCAAGCAGAGCATTTAACTTGCTTTGGGCAATGAGATATGAATGGAAGTGACATGATATGTAGCTTCAGGACAGAGGCCTTCGAGTAAACCTGACTTACTGCTGTACCGTTCAACAAGGGTTTCTTGAACACCTATTTTGTGCCATGCTCTGTGCTGGGAAGGCCCTCGGAGCACAGTCTGCCCCTGCCATCCAGGAGCTCACAGCCCAGCATGGGGAGCAGATATGGAAGCAGTTGTCACACGGGGTGATCAGGCTGGGCCAATGCTGTGTCCTAGGCAGGATGGATCAGCGAAGGGTGTGGTCAGTTCTGCTGAGGGGTAAGGGTTAGAGAAAGCTTTACCAAAAAACACAGATCCTGAGCTGACTCTTGAAGGACACGTCAAGTTGTCCAGGCGAGCAAGACACATAAGGGAATCCCAGCGAGGGGACAGCGCTCTCCACTTTCCTCCCTTGTGACATTTATCTTACTCTGCTTTTCTTGATTCTACCACATGCGTGCCTGGCCCCCTGCAGTCCATCTGCTTAACGTCTTTGTGCCTCAGTTTCCTCATCTGCAAAGTGACAATAAGAACAACACCCCCTCATTAAAGTTGTTTTGAGGATTAAATTGTTTAATATACATGAATATGTATGAAGCATACGGAGGAGTACCCTGCATGTGGTAAGCACTCAGTAAAAGTTAAACAAGTACAATACTGTATATAGAATACATGCTCAAAAAATACTTTCTTCATTAAAGTGTTCCTTAACTTCAAGTAACCCCTCATCTAAAATAAAATCTTTATTCTGGCTGTTGGGAGCTTCTAGTAGCCTCATGCCTATTCTCAAAGGGTATCCCTCCCTTGAATTAGCTAATTCTTTGATCTGTATTGGGGTCACTCACTAATCAGCCAGGAGCGAAGGATAACCCACTACTAAAAGTCAAACAGACATGATAGATCTCTCAGGCCTGTCACTAAGACTTAGGGACCAGCTGGAGAAACACAATGTATGCTTGGATCCAACCAGAAAGAGACAATGTAAGACAACCCTGCTTTCCAGCCTGTAGCTGCTTTCACATAGAGAGCATCATCGCCAGGAAGGTGGGCATGGGGGAGTCATCTGATTCGGCAGAGAGATCCCAGTGCATTCTCAAATGGATTCTCCTGCAAGTACTCCAAACCAACATACTAAGAAAGGGAAGACGTTGGCTTGCAGAGCTGCAAAGATGACACTGTGAAAAGCAAATGCCTCTCTTGTTCTCCATTCATTCTTTGGGGCATGGCAAGTAGATCTCCAGATATCACTGGAAGTCAAGAATGCTGCTGTGGATGGTCCAGAAGTGACAGCACAGTTACTGGGGGTCCTGGGAAGACTGGAAATGACAGACACCCCAAGGAGGTAGGAGAGTCAAAGTGCCACATCAGAGAATGCCGAGCTGGTGTCAGGAGGGAAGACCTGAGAACATGGGCTCTCCTCTTTGGCAACTGTGAAGGACCCATCTACAGATTGGAATTTTGGCAGCAAAGGCAATTTTAGCTTTTCTGCCTCATTTCTATGACTCAATGTTTTTACATGTTGCTTCCTGTTTATTAAATTCTATTCCTGATAACTTTGTGATGAAAGCGTTGGCAGGCGCGCCTGTCTCATCTTTCATATGGTCCTGGGAGGACTAGGTGGAGTGTGTGTGGAAGGGAGGATGTGCCAAAAAAGGCATTAATCATGGAAACAGATTTCCAGGAGAGTCCATGGACAGATGCACTGACAAAGCAGTCAGACACACACATCTCCCCAGAGAGAACCTGAGGTTGCCTGATCTTGTTTTTTAAAAAGGTGTAGAATTCAGAGCTGGGAGAGAGTGAGCTGGAAGACTTCTAGGAAGAGGTGATTCTTGACTGGGCTTTGAAGGATGGACTTTGGATGTATGGAAGGAGAAGGAATGGCATTCCAAGATAAGGAAGATAATTTTTAAAGCAAGTTGTAGTAAATGAATACTTACTGAGACTCTACTACGGGTCAAATGCTGTGCTTGTCACTTTCTGCGTGATCTCACTTAAGCGTTAGGCTCATGCTATGGGATACATTTCTAAGTCTGGCCTGTGACAAATACTTATTGAGGACCTACTGTGGGCAAGAGTTTTCTCTATCCCACGCGGTGACACGCTTCATGTATTCATTTATTTAATCAACAAATATTTACTTAGTGTCCACTAAATGCTTGGAATCCATCAGAAAACAAAATAATGATCCATATCCTCTTTAAGTTTACATTTTAGTGGGGGAAGGTAGAATAATAAACAATAGATATAACAAATAAGTTAATTACATAGTATGTTAGAAGATGATAAATAGTATAAAAATGTTGAGTATAATAAAGAAGATGAAATATAATGCAATTTTTTGCAATTTTAAATAGGGTGGTCAATGAGGCCTTATGATGAAGGTAAAATTTGAGCAAAGAATTGAGAAGGAGGTGAAGGAGTGAGCCCTGCAACTGTCTGGGGGATCACGGACCAGACAGGGGGAACAGCAAGTGCAAAGGCCCTGAGGTGAGAACATGGTTGTTGCATTTGAGAAATGATAAGGAGGTTGGCATGGCTGTCTAGGAGTGAGTGAGGAGGACAGAAGGAGGAGACGAGGCCAAGGGTAAAGAAGGAGAGGTCAGAATGTGTAGGGCCTTGTAAAGAATTGTAAAGAAATTGTAAAGAATGTGGCTTTAATGCTGAGACAGGAGCCCTTGCAGGGCTTTGAGAAGAATGACCTAATCTGCTCTACCTTGTAACAGAAATATTCCAGCCCCTGTGTTGCAGTGGTCTAGGCAAGAGATGGTGGCTTGGATCAGGGTAGTAGTGGAGGTGGAGGAAGTGATAAGATTCTGGATATATGCCTATATACTACACATACACACACACACACACACACAGCTTTATTGAGATATAATTCATATAGCAGATAATTCACCCACTGAAAATTACAATTCAAGAAAGATGCCACGGTTTCTGAACTGGGCAACCAGAAGCATGGAATTGGCAACAACCCAGATGGCGGAAGAAAGCAGCTTCATGGGAGGGGAAAAGCAGTTTAGTTTTGACTATGATAAATCCACACCCAATCGCCAGTGCCAGAAACCTGGGAATTATCCTTGACTTTTCCCATTCCCTCACCACCACCCCCGACCCTACATCTGTCCATCAAGTCAGATCACTTCTAGCTCCAAAATCTATCCGAGTAAGTCCATTTCTGTGGCTGACAAAGCACTCACCAGGTGTCCCATGTCCTCCCCTGCATTTCCCATTGTGCTTTGCAGTCAGCTTGGAGTCACGTGACTGGTTCTGGCCAATGAACTGTCAGCAGAAGTGACACAAGGCACTTCCTGGCCAAGGCAGTTAAGAACCCATGTGCCTCCCTCATCCCTCTCGTTCCCTGACGGGGTGCCTTGGAGGCCACATGTTTCAGATGGCAGAGCTACAAGATGAAGGGCTTCCCAAGCCATAATGGGCTTTTATACAAGAAATAACTATATGTGTTGAGTATTAATTAACCACTGAGACTTCAGGCCTTATCCTAACGCAGTTTTACCTCTCTGCCTCTACCTGAGCGTCCGTCATCATTGCCACATTTAGTGGAACAGCCACCTAATTAGTGTCCCCACTTCTCCCCTTGCATCCCCTACATCCACTTCTCACATAGCAGAGGGATTAAAAGAGTCAGAGCTCTTCAATGGCTTCCTGTTCCTCTTGACTTTGTCCTCGAGTTGGCAGGTGATCTGCCCCCTGCCTCCCTCTCCAGCCCCATCTCTTCAGGCCCCTGGCTTACTGAGCCTGTTTCTCTGCCTCCATGACAACGAGCTCTCCCATCACAGGGCCTTTGCCCTGGCCGTTTCCTCTGCCAGGTTCATCCCATGGCTGGCTCCTGCTCATCCTTCAGGTTTCAACTTAGATGTCACCTCTTCAGAGAGGCCTCCCTGATGACTCTACCTAGAGCCGCCCACCCTGCCCTGCCCTGCCCATTATTCTCTGTCGTTACACCCTATTTCTTTTGAACATTAGTAACAATCTATCCTTTAATGAACTAATTAACTAACAAATCTACTCTCTGTCTCCCCCACTGGAAGTAAGATCCCCAAGGATTGGGACCTCTGTTCATCACTGTTCCACTTGTGTCTGATCCGTGTTTGACAAGTGGTAGATACCATCCCAAGATTCAGCATCAGAGATACAGAGGTGCCTAAGGCGAGGTCCCTGTCCTCAGGAATCTCACGGCTGAATAGGGAGGCAGGCAACTAAGAGCTCTGAGTGAGAGGCCAGGGGCAGTGTGTTGTGGGATTGCAAGGATCAGGTACCTAACTGAATCTGGAGGAAGGACGGAAGGGCTTCCTGGAGGAAGGGATGCCTGAGGCAGGCCCTGAAAGACTGGAGGCTGTTGGTCCAACAAATATTAGGAGAAGGGCATTTTAGGAAGTGGGAATGGCATGCATGAAAGATCAAAAGGGTGAGAATATGGGTGCTCAGGGCTATGGACAGTCCATGAATGGCTGTCATGTGGGATATGAGTTGGAGCGGTAGGAGAGGAGGGTGGCAAGAGAGCAGGGACCAGACTGTAAAAGGCCTGGTGCGTCAGGCTAAGAAGCTTGGACCTGACCTACGGGCAGTGGGCAGTCACTGACTGACTCCAAGTGTCTAGTGGAACTTCTCTGCCTCCATAATTGCATGAGCCGATTCCTTATAATAAATCTCTATGGGTTCTATTTCTCTAGAGAACCTAGACTAATACAGACTGGGGGAAGGGAAGGAGAAAGAAGGATGTTTAGAATGGGAGAAGTGGGGACATTGGAAGTAATTCCTGTAAGGAAGAGAGGGAAGCAGGGGATGGAGTGGAGAGAGCACTGGACCAGGAGTCAGGAGACCAGGTTCTGGTCCTGGCTTGTCACTAATTAGCCCGTGGCCTTGGGAAACTCATTTTCTGTCCCTGGGCCTTGATTTCCCTACATGGGAATGGAGCTCTGGGCTTGCTGTGGTAATCCACCCCAAAATGCCTAATCTTACAAAATGATGCTCGTGGTGGTATTTCAGGCACCATCACCCCAAAGTGGGTCACTTTTTAATTTTTATCTTTTGAGACACATCCTCTGAAAGACTCTTACGCATCTCCCCCATGCCCCTTCCAAAGGAAATGGACCTACTATGTCTCGGGTACTTTTATAAGCAATGGAGATAAAACAGAGATGGGCCCAGTCTGCCTCGATGGAGCCTACCGTCTACCACTGAAAAGGAATTTTATAAACCACACAAATAATGGAGAGTTGCCATTGTAGCCAGAACATGGAAGTAACACACAGCAAGAAGAGGTTCTCTTAACAGGGGTCAGAAAAGTCTGGGGCGGCTTCCCTGGAGAAGTGACACTTGGCGTGAGATCTGAGGGATGCGTCAGAGAAAACTGGGCAAAGAAAGGAGGGTAGCGTGTGCCAGGCAGAGGGAACAGCACATGCAGAGAACTGGGAGAAGGCTGGCGTGGCTGGAGCAGAGAGCAGGGAAGCCTGGCATAGGGTGAGGCCAGACAGGCGACTATTGGAAATACTGCTTGGGCAGGATCTGGGGGTTCCGAGTTGGTCAGGCATCGGTCCTTTGGTTGCTGGATCATGGGGAGTTCTGACAGGGTCCTAGGGGAGGAGCTAGGATGGCAGAGGACCCTTGGGATGGGGCTGCTGATACTTGGGATTAGGAAGTATTCTAATATTTTAATAACTGCTACGGCCATACCGGTGTGTTCCAGCTGACTACCAGTGGTTAGGATGGAGAGGTGGTCAGAGATCCAGCCACGAGAACTCAGAAGGCACATACAGAGTTTTGCTTGCATCCTGACAATATTGGGGAGACACTGCTGGGGCTGAGGAGGGTGGGTGACAGGACCAGAACTGGGTTTTACAGGGATTGGGACCAGGGTGGAGAAAGTAAGGCACTTGCCTTGTATGCAGAATTTAAGTGGAGGCCAAAAATCAGTAATTAGGATAAATAATATTTTAATGCAATGTTTAAAAAATTTAAAATTAATGCAAAAAAATCCACTGTGAACAAAATACTAAAATTTTTAATAAAGACATCTGCCTCTGCACTTGCACAACGTGGCCTCATTCGCCTCAACCCAGTCCACGCCCTGTCGGAGGCTGTCTTTTTGTAAATTTTCGGTGTTTTGCTCATCATGGACTTTTTTTTTTGCATTAATTTAGATTTTTAAAAATATTGCATGAAAATATTATCTTGATTGATGAGAAATTTTGGCACCTCAATAAATTTTATGCTCACCCACCTCACCCTAGTCCTGGCCCTGGTTTTGAGGCCATAATGTGGGCTTGTGGGGAGTGGAGGCCTGTGGGGCCAGCGCAATGGGGGTGGGGTGCATGTGAGAGATGCAGCCAGATTGTGTGAATGCAGGCGGGAGGAGATGTGCGGGCAGGCCTGCTGCTCACTCCCCCTTAGGAGTATTCTGAGGAGGGGGCAAGAGGGGGATGCTGTCAGCAGCCCATCTGTGCTGCGTGCCTGCCAACCAGGCTTGTGAGCCAAGCGCCCACTTCCCTCAGCCAGGCTTCTGGGGAAACATTTCCCCAAGAGGTGGGAAGTGCCTTATGGTCAAAGTTGGCCTTGTCTTAGGGCTGATCTGATATGGTCTCCAGGAGCCGATGAACCCCTATCTGCGCCCCTCCGGTACCCACTCTGACCCACTCTCCTCCTCGGTTGCAGCCCATGGAAGCCATGGTCCTGGCTGTGACTTCTTTCCTGTGGTCCGTGCAGAGCCCACCAGGCACAGGCCTCAAGACCCTATGGGCATGTGGACCTGCCTGTGTCCCTGATGTCTCGGATTGTGCCCAGACCTTGAACATAACCTACCTCCATGGTCTTGCTGACTGCAGTTGAGAAGCAGACCCTGGACACCCATTTAGGGCCTTGAGTACATGCTAGAAGGCCATTTCATGATGCAAGATCAGAGTCAAGTGGGACTTCTGGGTCTCAAGGATGTGGGTAGGATTGTCAAGATGGTGTCAGGTCAAGAGCATGTTGCCTCAAGCTCTGAATAAAGAAATAAGAAGAGAAGAGGGGATGGAGAAAAAGCACTGGCTCAGAAGTCAGCAGGTCCAGGTTCTAGTCCTGACTACTGGGCTGCTAACCTGGCGTGATCTTAGACAAGGCCTTTTGCCTCTCTGAGCCTCAGTTTCCCTGTCCGTCACATTAGGAAATTAGGCTAGAGGTGCCCTAGTGTTTCTGATATATGAATATATACTAGGTACTGTGGCAGGAGCTCAAGAGAAGAATTTATGGTCCTGTTCTTGAGAGTGAATCATTAAGCTGCAATATCACTTATTGCCACAATGATGCCATGTGGCAAGTCAACCCCAAGCTCAGTGTCAGCGCCTTAGCGTAGCAATCATTTATCCTCATGCTCACAGTTCTGCAGGTCAGCTGCCACTCCGGTAGGCTAGGCTGGCCCCCAGGCTCTAGGCTGCAGGCTGGGTACAGGTTCATCCCACATGTCTCTCATTCTCCATGGGCCAGCAGATTTTCAGGGTATACACTCTGCTCCGTGGTCACCATGGCACAAGACCGTAAGCCAAACCGGGCCAGCAGGTGTCCAGCCTCTGCTCACTTCATATCTTCCAGCATCTGTTGGCCAAAGCAAGTCATGTGGCCAACCTCCAAATCAAGAGGTGGGGAAGTTCACCTATGAAACTATGGCAAACATGTGGATGTACACTACTGCTACAGGAGAGTAAAGGGTTGGGACCAATAAGTCTCCCCACCGTAGTTGGGGAAGACAGGAATAACCTAGGGACTATGAAAAGATGCTACACATCAGGGTGTGGCCAGTCCACCTCTACCTGCTCCTTAGCTGAGAGTCTCAAATTTGCCCAGTGGCATTGGTGTTGCTACCCAATTCAGACTTCAAGGAAACCCAGGTTAGGTGTGGGGTGATGGGACACCTGGAGCTTCCCATATTGGAGACAACACTAAGAGGGATGCAGTAGCTGCCTTCAGCTGGCTCTTTTGGTTTTCCTGGCCTGGATGTCAGCTCACCAGCCTGAGCTTCAGCTTGTCAAGATCATCCCACCATGTCTTCATTCCTCTGGTGGACTTTATATCACCATGCGGAGCCTAGGAATTAAACCAACCTGAAACGCAAAGCTGAGCAGTTATAAGAGACCAGGTCCTGGTACATCATTGGAGCCCCTAGATACAGCCATGCCTGAAGCCAGAACTTCTCAGTTACATGAGTCAATAAATTCCTTTTGCTGTCTTAAACCAATCTAGAATTGAGTTTTCTGTCACTTGCAATGGCAAGAGTGTGCCATGTTTAATACAAGAGCTTACCTACCCAGGAGAGTCTCACGTGGGAGAGAGGATGGCAGGTACTTCCCTGCTGACCTTTGGATCAGCGACATTACCATCATCTAACAGCTTGTTAGAGAGGCAGAATCTTTCACTCCTCCTCAGATCAGCAGAATCAAAATCTTCATTTTAATAGATTTTAACTAGAGGCCCAGGTGATCCATATGTACATTAAAATTTGAGAAGCATTTGTGTCGAGGAGCAGGACAAGTCACTCGACCTCCCCGGGTCTTCCCTCCTGACTGGTACAGTTTAGCAACTGACTGCAGTTGGAGACCAGGGTTCGAATCCCAGCTTTGCTACTTGTGAGTTGAGGGGCAATGAACAGGTGTGTTTTTAAATATCTCTGAGCCTCAGTTTTCTCTCCTGGAGACTGGGGGTAATAATAGTAGCTACCTCCTAGGGCTTTTGAAAGGACTCGGTGTATTCAACTCATGGAAAGTGCTTGGCACATTGTCAGGCAAAGAGGAAGAACTCAAAATGTGCCCACTATGATTGTTTCCACAACTCTACCATGGGGCTGCTGTATGTTACACCCGCCTAATAAACTTTGGATAAATCAAATGAGACAACAGATGGGTAAACATTTTTGGAATGTGTAAATTGATGAAAAAGTAGTGATTTTTCTAAATCTTAAGAGAATATCATTCACAAGCATTGTTTTATCTGTATGTGGTTAATGGTTGGTTTTGACCTGTCCCTTTGAGCAAAGGTAGGAGCCAGGTAAAGAGGCGAGGAGAGATCACCAGGAGGGGCGCACTCCGAGCTGAGAGTCAAAGGGGCTAAAAGGGCTCGTGTTTTCTAGGGAGAGAGAGAATCAGAGCATCTGGGCAATGAGTCCTGGATGAAGACAGACCCTAGAGGGCCCGGGTGGTAGGCGATGACTTTGGGCTTTACCAGCAGGCACTGGAGATGAAACAGATCATAGTGACACTGGCTTCTGTGTGGCCCTTTGACCTGTGGATTACAAGTCTGTTTCTCTAGCTGTGTGGCTTCCATGTTGCACAAACCTCAGAAGAGCTCCAAGTGGGCCTTGAAGGCCTGACACAGCCCAGCCCTGCCACGGGGGGACACAGGATGCAATTGCCCGGAAGCTGGTGAAAGCACTGAAGGAGGGGAGGCCTGCTGTCTAGGAGTCCCTTGGCTCCTGCAATAAACACTGCCCAGCACCAGGTTTGGTCTGTGGCCTGGGGCCTTCTGTTATTGATTCTGTGTGTGGTTGAGAGTTGGGCACCAGCCCAGCTGAGATCATGAGCTGAGGTGGGAGTGGGGTAGGAAGGAGCTCTGGCAGGACGTTGCCAAGGCTCCAGGATGAAATCTGCCACATACTCTTAGAGAAGGCACCTGGGTCCTCTGCTCAAAGGAATCTTGAGCATCCTTAATTCCACTCTGGGCATCCACCCTTGGGGAGATACTGACCTTGGCTTTTGAAATCTGTAGCGGTGGGGAAGTAGGAAGGGACAAAAGTTTACTAAGTACTATTAATGCTCACAGTCAATCTCTGAGGTACCTATGGTTTACAAATGAAGACACTGAGATCGAGAGGTTGAGAAACTCTCCCAACTCCAGCTTCAGGCACAGGGAGGCACATGATGAAGAGAATGGACTGCAAGTCAGGCAGAACTGGGTTCTGATCCCCTCTGACTGTCTGTTTTCTTGCTTACTCTGTGAGATCATGGGCAAATCACTTCTTTGTGCATTCATTTCTCCATCAAAAAGTAGGGATAAATATGCCCTTTTTGCAGGACTGATGTTAAAATTATCCACAGTCACACAATTAAAGTACATAGTACAGTAGATGGGACATAGTAAGAAGGTAAGGATTGCTCATTATTATCTCATTCAGAATCTAATGGTCTAGGGGGATTAGAGCACAGACAGGGTGGTGAATTCAGGAAAGGCCTCTCTAAGAAGGTATCACTTCAACTGAGATAAAAGGGAGGCATCATTATGAGCATTAAGGGTTCACTATAGGAATTCATTATAGTCTTACAATGGGAGGAACTGGGGAAGTGAAGTCTGGAAGGGGAAGGGGGAATTGGAGGGTCAGAGAAAGAGCCAGTAACATGGCTCATGAAGCTCCTGTTTGGGTGGATAAGTTGGAGCAATAGGGAGATCCAAGACATCAAGCACATCCAGCCAGGAAGGTAAGGCCATGAGGGGAGCTCCTGGAGAGGGCTATGGGGTGCTGTTGCCTCTGTATGTCTTCCTCTGCTCTGGACCTGCAGCCATGCACCTGGAGGCAGGTATTGAGTAGCTATTGGTCAGCAAGACCTGAAGTTGGGAAAATAAGCTTGACACAGAGAAGAGGAGAGCGAGGACAAGCTGGGATGGTCTGGGTACATCTGTGTCTGCTCATCAGCATATCTGACTGCCACAATCTTTCAAGAATAATGGTGGATGCTTCACTTCCTCCTTCCAAATCCTGTGCAACCTCCCATATTGGACAACTCTATACCAGAACCACACAATAAGGAGATTCTGGAGGATGGCGTTTTCGCTTATCCATGTTGATACTGCAATCCGTACCAATGCTGGCACTCTGGTTACTAAGATAGAGAAAAATTGGAGAGGAGCAAGTTTGAGGTGGGAAAAATCAGGAGTCCTATCGTGGCCGTGTTTAATTTGAGATGCCTGTTTAAGATGGCCCCCAATGATCCCTGTGTCCTGCTGTTCATGCCCTGTGTAATCCTCTCCCCTTGAGTGTGGGCTGGATTCAGTGACTCACTTCTAGCAAACAGAATTGGGCAAAGGTGATAGAATGTCACTTCTGAGACCGGGTTACAAAAAGACTGTGGCTTCTGTCTTGGGTACTCTTTCTTGTTCTTTTGCTCACATTTTCTGAAGCAAGGCAGCTGCCATGTTGTGAGTAATCGATAGGGAGGATCCCATGGCAAGAAGCTGAGGGAGACCCCTGGCCAACAGCCAGTGAGAAACTGGAAGCCGCAGTCCGATGAACTGTAGGGAACTGAATCCTGCCAAAAGCCACATGAGTGGGCTTGGAAGCAGATGCTCCCCCAGTCGCACCTTCAGGAGAGACTGCAGCCCCAGCCAGCCGCTTGAGAAGCTGAGCCAGAGGCACCCAGACAAGTGGCACCAGCTTCCTGACTCACAGAGACCGTGAGATAATACATGTTTACTGTTTAAAGCTGCTAAATTTGGGGGGTCGTTTCTTACATAGCGATAGATAGTTAATACAGACACTCAAGTGAATATCTGTGCTTGGAACTTAAGGGAGAGGTCAAGGGTGGACATATATGTTTAGGAACCATTAGTGTCTGATGGAATTTAAAGTCATGGAATTGAATAATGTTCTTTGAGTAGGAACAGTAGCCAGAAAACAGCATAGGTCTGAGGAGTGAGCCTTGGGGCTACACGGTTGGGCAAAGGTGAAAGATTCAGCAAAGCAAGTGGACACCAAGTGGCTAAAGCAGAAGGGTGTGGTGTCAGAGTCAAGAGAAGGTCATGTGTCAAGAAGGAAGGAGGGATCAATGCTGCTGAGAGGTCGGGGAAGGTGAAGACAGAGAAGTGCCCTTTGGCTTTGACCAATATGGAGTTGGTTGGTGACCCGAAGAAGAGCAGTTTGAGTGGAGTGGAAGCCCAAATGGAGAGGACTGGGGAAAGTGGGGGTGGGGTGGTATGTGCCTGACTATATGAGGCATGCCCAAAGAAATATGGCCTTTCCATTTCAGTTCCAGTACAACTGTGTTTGTTTTTCTGTGTCGTTCTTGGCCTTGGGAGATGGCAGGCAGGAGAAGAAGACAAAAGTTGGGCAGAGTGGAGGGTGGCTTTGGGGAGCAGGGTGCAACTGGAGCAAGTTTGGTGGCAGAGCCGGGGAGCTCAAGCAGAAGAGTTCCTTAGTTAAGACAGTTTCTTTGTATGGCCTGAGCTACAAATCTGCCTTTCAGTCATTCAACAAACACTTACTATGTGCAGGGACTGCCAGGCAGAGGTGATCTGCAATTGAGTCAGATATCACCCCAAAAGGAGAAGATTCAAGGTCTTGGGGGAGTTTAAAGAAACATTATAGGACCTTGAGATTAGTCAAGTATAACAGAGGTACATCCCGTGCTGTGGGAAAGTGAGGGAAGGAGGGCCTGAGCTTGCCTGGGGGAACAGCGAATGAAGAAGTGAGTGAAGCAGTGAGTAAAGACTGCCTGGAGCAGAGGTTTGAAGGCCGAGCAGCTGACACTGTGCTGGGAAGATTATTTCAGGTCCCTTCTCTCCCCTCTGCTCCAACCCCCCCTGCTCTCCCTCCTTTTCCAACTCCTTCTCCTTCCCCTCTCTCCTTCTCCCCTTCTCCCTCTCTCCCTCCTCCTTTCCTGGTCCATGATGAAAGGCCTTCCATGGCCTCCCAGCTGATGAATTATGCATGTCCTTCAGCGGGTGTGCCTGGCATCCAATTAGGGCCTTGGTCAGGTTGATAACACAGATAGATTAAAATGTAATTCGCTGAGGTTGACATTTAAGCCCCAGTGTGAATGGCAGGGAAGAGAAGGATGCTCTCCCAGCACCCTGTGTGTGGGGGGGGGCCCTCTCAGCTACCCGTGCTTGCTTAACTAATGCTGGCTTAAAGTCAAGGCAGCCCGCAGCTGGGCCTTCTGATGCACCACTGGGCAGGGGAAAGGCCCGAGGTAGGCTTTGAGCCAAAGCAGCTTTTTTTTAAGAAATAAATTTTATTTGGAAATAATTTGAGATTTATACAAGAGTTTTGACGATAGTACAGAGAGTTCCCGAATACCCTGCACTGAGCTTTCCCTGATGCTAACATCTTACATAAGCATGGTACAGTGATCAAAACTAAGAAATAAACAGGGGTACAATACCATTAATGAGCCTACTGATGTTTTTTGGATTTCACTCAGTTTCCCACTAATGTCCTTTTTCTGTTCCAGGATCCGATCCAGGACCCCACATTCCAAAAGAGGCTTTTGTGATGGCGCCTCTGCACGGATGGCAATCCCTCCCCAGGCCCCAGGCCAGTGGTTTTCAAATTTTAGAGTCCAGAGAGTCACCAGGGATTTTGTTTAAAAGGCACGTCCTTCCATAGACATCGTGATTCAGTAAATCTTGAGTGGGGCCCTGGCATCTATATTTTTAACAAGCACCCCAGGCAACGGAGGCTTGCTGGCCCTGACCAACACTCCAAAGTCGGGTTGGTTTCTAGTTTCTTTGACAAGTAGTTTGTCAACCTGAAGATTTCCCTCCTCCCCTGGCTTGGTCTTAGGACAGAGCTGGGCTCCCCCTACCCGTCACCTAGCGCCAGTGTTGGGGGAAGGGCTGGGCTAACATGCTGGCCAGGGCAAAGCCGCAGGGAAGCCCTGCTTGGAGAGGAGAGGAGGCCAGTCACAGATATATACGTTTCCTCATTTAATCTGCAAAACAACCCATAAGTAGATGCTAGTTTTCCCATTTTATAGATGAGGAAACTGAACAATAGTGATACTCAGTATAGGGTTGCCAGATTTAGCAAACACTAGTACAGGAGTTCCAGTTAAATTTGAGAGTCAGATAATGCAATCCTGAGGACACACTAATCTCAAGAAATAATTGTTGTTCATCTGAAATTCAAATTAACTGGGCCTCCTGTATTTGATCTTGCAACCCTTATTAAGTGATATCCTTTGGTTGTAGGCCTGGTAAGTAGGCCTCTACCTGGATCTGGCTCCGATGTCTGTAGCCTGGGGCGCCCTGTGCTTACCTGCTCCATTCCTCCCTCACCTGCTGGACCACAAGCAACAGGAGGTGGGGACCATGTGTATTTGTCCCCTGCTGTGTCTCCAGGGCTTGGTGCTTAATAAATACAGCAGTAGCTCAATAAACATTCGTTGAATAAATGAATGGATAAGTGCATGCATGAGTGGACTCACGGCTCTCTTTGTACCGAAGAAAGCTGCCAGTGATGGTGATTGAAGGGAAAGGCTAAGCTGGTGAGGTGTGGAGCGACAAACTTGCCGATAGGAACGCAAGAGGAATTCGAGTGTCCCAGGCCTCATGCCGTCATCTGGGGGCCCAGCCCTTGTACCCTGAACGAGGGCAAGGAGCCAGCTCTTCTCTCAACCTCTCAGGGCCTCTGCTTTCTCACCCGGGAAATGGGATTGGGTCCCTCTGAGCTCTGTGATTCTGTGATTTTTCTTCCTAACACCACCCTCCTGAGTAGATAAAAAATACAGACAAATTAGAGAATTTGCTGCCGGCTGCGGTATTTACTTCCCAGCTCGCTATTTTTTCTCTCCCTTCTTCTTCCTCTCCTTCCTCCTCCTCCGTGACAATTTTCTAAGCACCCCCATGTGACTGGCCTTGGGTTCCTTTCCTCAAATGCTCCCTTCCACCCTGTCAGACGAAATCAGAGGCCCAGAGAGACCCGGCACAGCACAGCTCCTCACAGACAAGGGAAGACGTTGGGAGCACATTGTTATCTTTTAAAATAGACCCGTTGTCGTCGGAATGTATTTTTAGCTGTGGGAGAGATTGGCGTGCTCTCAGTGCCACCATCTGCCAAAGGCAGTTGCTAGGCAACTGACACTGACGACAGCAAGGGGATGACTTCATGGAGGATCTGGGGACCCTGGTGGCCTGATCCCTCTCCACTGTCTAATTCCCGCACGCTGACAGCCAGAGCCGCGGGAATAAGCACCCCTTTCCTTCTGAGAGAAGCCAGGGAACTGGTTCAAGGCCTGTGAGCTAAGCACAGAGGATGCTGTACAGGTAACAAGGGACACTGGGCCATCATTGCCATCTGGATTCGTAGATTTTCTATTTAGAAACTTTAGAAAGTTTAGATGCTACTGTTGCTTAAGGCTGTGCTCTGGACTCAGTGAGTCCAAAAGATATACATCCCTCACCCTGGCAGCCCCTTGGGCGCTGGTCTGAGTCAGAGCACGAGCTGTTTGGAGGCAGTCAGCCCAGAGCAAGCTCCATGGATGAATCAGCTGGCTGGTGGCCAGGACCCCTGGGTTCTGGTCCAATTCTGCCTTTTGCTTTCTGGGTGATTTGGGATGACTCCCTTTCCTTCTCTGGCCCCCAATTTTGTCACCTCCAAAGTAAGGATTTTGAACCAGATAAAATGCATTTATAGGGATAAAAACCAGAATAACCACAGACTAGAAAAAGGCACAAGCTAGACCTGGGTTCAGATCCTGACTTTACCCCTTACTGCTCCTGTGTGACTTCAGGAAAGATACTGAACTTCTCAGTGCCTCAGTTTCCTAATTTGTAAACAGCAGTCACACTCTCACTGTGTTGTGGGGATTCAACAAGCAGCATGTGGAAGGTATGCAGCTCAGCACCTTGATTTGGAGCCTGGGAAATGGGTAGGTATTATTTCATATCTGTAGCAGAGACTGTAAAGTTTCCACTGCAATTATTTCTCCTCATCCATATTGATACTTCAAGCTGGGCAGCCTCCATGGCAGCCTCCAGCCTCCATGGCAGCCAAGTTCTCACCAAGAACACGAGAAAGGAAGGATGGGTGCAACTTCTACCTCACTCACTTGTAGGAAATTGCTTCCCTGATGTCCTCTCTCTTTTCCTTCCTGTAAGCCAGGGCATGGATAGGCCTGTGACAGCACTTTGACCATGCAGAACAGGATGACATGCTGGGAGTGGAGGAGGGGGTCGCAGAGCAACAAGATGGAAGGAACCTGGGTCCACATACTAGGAAGAGGACTGAGTGCATGGTTTGCTTGGGAGGGCACAGGGCACTGGTGGGTGAGTAGGGACGTGACAAAGGGAAGAGAAGGCAGCCAATAAAGGCCAGCCACCACAGTGGATGACTAGGGCTTAATTCCATGGGGAAGCTCCGGGAAATCATGAAAAACACAGCCTTCAGAGCTAGCCAAGGGCGAGGGAACTGGGCCATGTTCATCCTCACGTCTATCAGTCACTGGGGGGCATCAGTTCCCAGACACTTCCAGTCTTCCATGTGCTTGTGGGCAGAGTGAATGCCAGCAGCCCTCTGCCAGAGATGCAGGTGCTGGCCATCAGATGCCAGGCTGGTGGGCAGGGACATGGTAAGAGGGTCTGCAGGGATGCAAGCCCAGCATCAGCAGCATCAGCTATGGTTCTTCAGAAAGAGCAATAAAGTTCTGTGTTCTTCAAGCCACTATATATTGAGGATTCCTTGAGGCTTAACTTTTACCCTAACTAATTTAATTTCCAAATGCTATGCATATGGGAAGTTTTGACTTTATGTAATCTCTCCAAGCTTCTAGAGTCCATGTGATGTTAATGGAGGTTATGTCATGGTTGGGGACACAAGGTTAATGCTAAGTATCAGAGTGTTTCAACAGAGCATGTGTTGCATGGTATTTCTGATGCTCAGGCAGTAAATGGTTTAGGTCCTCAGAGAAGGGGTAGATGAGTGTGGACTGACATAGTCAGAGAAGGCTTCCTGGAGGAGGTGGACTGAAGTTGCTGGAGAAGACTTGGAGAGATGAGGTGAGGGCATCCTCATGAATCATAGGGTAGCTCCTCCATCAGGTGAGGGGGACGCAGGTACTTTGGCTTGTATCACTGCAGTGTGGTCTCAGGCCAGTGGGTGCTGGATTTGGCTGCAGTATGCATTCAGAGGACGGGGCTGCAGGATGCCTCTTGGCTGGGAGTGGCTCAGTGGAGGGGGTCCATCACCATTGTTTCCTGTGTTCTGAGGAGGGGAAGCTAGTGGCCGTGGCTTTTATCACACACCTGATGCCACGAATGCCCAGGTGGCTGTCAGGGCTCACTGAGGCTGTGGGCTGCCCACAGCGAGGGAGCAGAGGTGAGTGTCCTATAGTGCACTGGGGCTGGGTGACCAACCTGGGCTGGGCAGTCACATGGGCACTGTGTCCAATAGTCTCAGCATACAGTGAGCACTCAGACTGTCTTGGAAGGCAGAGCCAGGGGTCCCTTAGGGATCATCTGGTCTAGCCTCCTCATTCTGAGGATGGTAACTAGGCACTAGGCCAGAGAAGGGAATGAACTTCCAACACCAGCAGAGGAACCTGAATCCAGATGTCCTGACTTCCCAGGATAGAGGGTGCAGCTGACATAGAGATAGGCAGGGCTGCAGCCCTCAGATCTGCTGCCAGCCACCTCTGCGCTATTTGTTCCATTTGTGGCCCCTTTTACTTATTCACAGAACCTCAGGACTAGAACAGAACTCAAGAGATGATCAGATCAGGGCCCTCTGCCTCCAGGCACGTGTGCATCCTCAATCACAGCAGCCGGCTTGAGGTTACCTTTCCTTGCTTTCAGATACCTATAGCTCCTCTCTGCCGCCTCTGTGTGCTCTGCCACAGTGATCTGTCAGTTCTCCTTGGTGTCCAATTGCAGTCATTCCTGTTTTACTTTTGCTTTGATTTATTTTAGCCTCTAGATACAGATTGGTTTGGCTGATGACCATGAGGAGTGGGTTGAAATCAGTAAATCCACTTTGCCCTCATTCTCTGTCCTATTTCTGTGGGAAAGGGGATGGAAGGAAGACTCCAGCCCTCCGCCTCTGTGGATTGAGGACTGGTAGAAAAGAATGAGGTAGTCCCCCCAGGCTCCCCGGGTCCCAGTTGTCCAGGTCCCAGGCTCTGGAGGTGAGGGTGCAAGGCAGTGCCTCTCAGAGGCCAGTGGGCTGTACAGCCTTGACCCAGATCCAGGCTAGTTGCTGGCTTGTTGCAAATCCCATCACCTCTCCTCAATCTTCATGTCTATAAATGTCTACAAACAGGGAACATTTTTTCCCTGTTTTAGATTCTCTATGCATTTTATTCTCTTTGGAAAAATCTGAGCTGCTTTCTTTGCTCTCTTTGGGAAGTTCATGTCTGGAATGGAGAGAAGGGAAGAGGAAGGGGTGCAGCCTTCAGTCCCAAACGAGGACGGGGAATCCCTCTGTAGCTAGTGCTACGTGCCTGTGCCCAGTGCAGGTGGGCAAGTAGAGAGGCCTTTGAGGGCGCCCTGTCTATTTGGGCAATCAGACTACAAGGCAAGTTGCTTAGGGCCAATACAAGATATAAGATGGACTAAACTAGTCGTGGGGGGTCAGGGGGCATCCTAAACGTACAGGTAGCAAGAAGGAAAGATCAGTGTGGACTACTGTAGTTAGAGAGGGCGCTGTGGAACAAGAAACCTTCAACGGAATGCTGACAGATAGGAACTGGGCAGGATGAGAAGAGGAGCAGGAACAGCGAGCTCCAGTGTTTAGGAGGAACAGTGAAGAAACCAGGGGCCCTGTGCTGTGAAGGAGCAGGAGCAAAGCTAGAGAGAAAGGTTAATTTCAGGGATGGGTGGATGGTGGCTGGGGGAGGGAGCAAACTGGCAAGGAATAGGCAGGACATGGGGAGGAATGGGCAGTTATCCAATGCCAAGTCTAGGCTGGGGGCCAGTTAGTCAACACCAGATGGCTGATGGCCTGGGAAGACTTCTTGGGACAGTGGACTATCCATATCCATTTTCCAAGAGCTGTTTGGGAGATGGGATGGGTGGGGATTGAGAGATCCAGTGAGTGGGGCAGAAAGAGGGTAGATGGGTAGTTTCTTGTGAAGTGCGATATATCTCAAACCCCAGAAGGCCTCGAGATGTCCTCATGAATCCCACAGACTTGCCAGCCAGGACATACTGAGGAACAGTGACAGGGGCTGGATGGTGGGGGAGGGGGAGTCTCGTGCTGTCAGGTTGAGCTCATCTCTCCCAAGCCTGCCCCAAGGATACCTGGGATGAGCAAGCTGGCCTGGCCACAGCCAAAGCTGTGAGGGGCTTACCTGTGAGTAACTGGCATGAAAACACTTTACGCTGAGATCAAAAATCTTCTGTCTGCTGCAGCTTCATTCCTTGTTGCCCATGAGATGAAATTCCTGTTCCTTCCCATAGCACTTGAAGCTCTCAATAACTTGGCCCTGGCCTAATGGCCTATCCTCATTTCTCATTATTATCCTATCATCATCATTATCATCATGATGTTAATAATAAAATTAAAAGTAACTAGCTTTTTTTCCCCCAAAGAGAATAAAATGCATAGAGAATCTAGAACAGGGGAAAAATGTTGCCAGTTTGTAGACATTTATAGACATGAGAAGTGAAGAGAGGTGTTGGGATGTGTGCCTGTATGTGCCAGGAACTCTTCTAAGCATCTAAGTTAAATGTAGTAACATTTAATCTTTACTACAACCCTATAGGTAGGAACTATCATTCTCTCCATCTAACAGAAGAGGCAGATGAGGCACAGAAAAGTGAAGCGGCCCAAGGTCTCTCAGTGAGCACGTGGCAGGACAGTGGATGTACCAGACACCGAACTTCTTGCATGCCATGCTGGGCCATGCCACGCAGCCTTTCCTCATGCTGTCCCTCCACCTGGTTTTCTTCCCCACTCTTGGCTTCTCTCCACCTGCTGGACAGCCACACAAGACTTGGCTTTCAAGACCTAGCTTAAGAGTCACCTCATCTGGAAAGTCTTCCCCAGCTCCCTGGGGAGCAACTTTCTCTAGGCCTCCCCAGCTCACCTTGATTATGGTGTTGGTCACATCGTGCTGCTGGTTTTTGTTCATGTGCCTATTATTTCTCTCAAAGGAAGGAACCGCTCCTTTTTTAAATTTTTACATTTTTAAGTAAACATTTAATTGGCATATAAAGGAACTACATTTTGTTCAAATTCATGCCTTTCCTCTCTCTTCCCCGCCAACGTCTGGTGTGGAGCAGAGGTGCAACAAAAATTCATTGAATGGAGTCGTCTTTTTGCCCCCACTCAGCTCCTTTCCTGACCACTCTGTTCCTGACTTTTTGCTGTGTGGGAGAGACAAGACATCTTGCAGCTCAGTGTGGCCCATTTTGGCTGGAATTCAAAGAGTGATTACAGACAAGTAAGTATTATTACAATCTGCATCAATCAACGTCCCTCTCCTCAAACACTCTTGCCAGGAAACAAGGACAATCTCAGTAAGATGCTGTCTTGTTTAAGCCCAAGTGTCTTTCTGGTGCCCAGGGAGTGTGTGATACCCAGAGGGACACCAGCATTGACCATCTGTAATGGAGCCTGTAGGATGTACCATTTGTATAGTCTGAGACCGCAGGCCCCTAGAGGCAGACAGACCTAAATTCAAATCCCATCTGTCGCTGTCTCTCTGTGAATTTGGACAAGCTTCTCTGAGTTTCAGTGTTCTCATAGGTAACACGGAGAAAGCTTCTGTTTCCTCCTACTTCTTAATTGATTATTGGGTTCTTTGTTCTCTATTAGGGGTATGGTTTCGTAATCACTGGGGCTTTGTGTCAGCAGCTAGATAGGAAGTCCCAACCCTATCTACATTCCAGACTTTCTTGCAGAGCACAGAGTTACCTATGTAGAGAAGCTTTCCTGGAGAAACCAGGGCTTGATCTGGTCATGGGAGAAAGAATCATGTTTAACATCAGATTTATAGCTCTTTTATGGGGTAGCAGGGTATTCTGGAGAAAAGGAAAACTGGGAATTGGAAGACCCCCAACCACAAAACTACTCTCACTTTGGGAACCACTGCAGGAACCACTGAAGATTTGTCTGCAGAGGAAGTTGCCTGTGAGATGGAGGCCCACATGCTGAGCCTGGGGAGCACCATGGACGGCCAGGGCAAGACTTAGCTGCTGTAGGAAGAAGACCTTCTTGTTCTGGCCCACTGGGTCATTTAGCAGTCAGTTTGGAAAGAATGTTTATAAACCCTGAGACTCAAGTGGCCAGGTGCCTCCATTTGCATGGATGGTGTTTGGGTGTGGCAGAACTTGACTTCTTGCCAATCCATTCAATTCAATTTAATAAAATATCCTGATACCCTCTTTGGGTTAGACGTAGTGGTAGGAGTTGGGGACCCAGGGAAGGACAAGACAAGTTGCCACTCTTGTGGTACTCACTGTCTTCCAGAATAACGTATGGTGAGGTATGAACTAGCAACATGGGTTGCTGACTTCTGCCTGGGGGCAAGGGGAGCCCTGACCTGAGACTTGAAGGATAAGGGATCTCTTGCTATTATGATGTACCAGGTGAGTGTTTTCAATTTAACAGCCAAAAACCGTGTCATGTAGTGGTTAACAGAAGTCAGGCAAACCTGGGTTCAATCCTGACTCTGTCATTTCCTAGATGTTTTACTCTAGGCAAGTCACTGACTTTTTCTGAGCCTCACATTCCTTTTATGTATAATGGGAATAGTGATCAAAACTCCTACTTGAAATGGTTTTTGTGAAGATTAAGAGAGACAATGCATATAACACACTTACACAGTGCCTGTATAATCACCCAGTAGCTGGTGGTGGGATAGTGGTAGTGATTTTACCCTGAGAGGGCCAAGAAAGGAGGAGTCAGAATTTCAGAGTGAATCTACAGTTGATGCTTTATGATCTTTCTTCTCTCAGCCTTCTCATATTTTCTATGAAGCTCATAAATTCTCTTCCCAATCTCATCAAGAACTGGCTGGTTCTACCACAGTTCAGTTCAGATATTCCCTCATCCTAATGTTCCTCCCAGCCAGGTATGGTAAGAAAGAGATTCGTAGAGAACAAACACAAGTGCAGCTTGGACTTTGGCCATAAATTCCAATGAAACCACAGTGAGTTGAGCTGAACCCCTCTTGTCATCAAATCAATCCTTCATTTCCACAGAGAAGCTAAAGTCTAGAAACCTCCTGTTCCTCAGTTTCTTTTTGTTATCCTCAGTCCCACGAGAGGTCTCCCTCTGGGGTGCCCAAGTATATTCTGGGTTCTTTATTTAGCAGGTGCTGTGTTCAAATCATCTCAATATGAATATAGATTTTTCAATTTCTCTATATTTTTCTGTCAGTTAATTTGTCATTTTCTCCCTTATATTCATGTCAGGTTTTGCTTTATATATTTTGAAGCTATGTTATTGACTGCCTATACGTTCATGATTGCAATAACTTCTTGGTGGATTTTTTCATCATAGAGTGTCCATCCTTGTCTCTATTCATGTTTTTCAACTTAAATTCCATTTTGTCTGGTTTCAATATTGTGAAATATATTTCTCTATCCTTTTATTTTCAACCCTTTTCTTATTGTGTTCCAGGTGTGTCTTTTGTAAACTACACGTAGCTAGACTTTGTCCAATCTGATAACCTCCGCCTTTTAATAAATGAGTTTACACCATTTACATTTATTGTGATTACCATTATATTTGGTTTTATTTATACAACCTTATCTTATAGTTCCTACTTTACATGCTTTCCTTTCTTTTTTCCTCTTTTGCTGCCTTCTGTTTCATTGTTAATGTTTCCTTTTTCTCTGCTTTTTCTTTCCTCTGCTAGTATAAATTCTCAGGTTTGTTGGGTTTGTTAGCTAGCTTACCATGACATTGTTTGTGAGTTCATATTTTTTGGTGAGAGTTTTTGTTTTCTTTTTTCTCTCTATGCTCATCACTCTCCGGTTGTGTGTGTATGTGTGTGTGTGTGTGTGTTGTTTCCATTCATCTTCTTAGGCTCTCAGTTCAGATCCAGGCCTTATGTTGGTATGTGTAGGAGGTCTCATTCTGTATGGTTATTGCAAGCTAAGTGAGTCAGCAGATCACTTGGACAAGTCCTGGTTGCCAGGGTTTTCTAAGCCTGTCCAGACTCATCTCAGACAAGCAGGAAGGATGGGCCACAGCCCAGATACAGGTCTGGGACCTCTCTTTGGTCTCCTACCTTGTATGAGGAGTTCATCTCTCCTCCTAGGCTTCAGAAGTTGGACTTAACTGCTTGTTTAGGTCTGGGAATACTGATCTGAAGCCTGCCACTTCTCTGTATACCTTTAAAACAGGTTCTGGTCTAGGGTTCTGTGTCCAAAGGGGTCTTAGTTAAGGCTGATGACTAGATAGGAGTAAAATGGCCCTCCCCCAGGTTGACCCAGTCAGAATTGTGAAAGAGGCAGAGTTAGTCTTTGTTGCCTCCTCTTCCTTATGTCTTTCTTTCATCTCTCTTCCCCCATCTTTCCATCTCCTGCCAGTACTTCCATATCGACCTGGATTCTTCTGGTCTAAAAAATTCACTGCCTCATTTGAGGGCCTGGAGTTTCACCACTCCTCCTCCTCCTCCTCCAGGGCATTTGTGTTGTAAAGAAGGAAGCACCAATGGTGGCCTTTCAAGCAACACGGAGATGGAAATTCAGATGATGCTCTCCACGTTTTCCTATAAATCAAGGGGTATAAGGTTGTATCGAGCAGGGACCACACTGTCGTGTACTCTGGGTCCCCTTCAAATTGCACTCGGCCCTGGACTCTGACAGCTGTGGATGATGCCTCTGATAAGCCTACTCTGTTGTGAATGTTTTCTCGGGAAGGTTTGAATAAACAACAATTTCACAGGGTATTGGTCAGGACTGAGAGAAGAAGCCAACATGATCTCTTCTTTCATTTGCACTCATGTCTTCTATGGGTAGGTCCTTAGGAGGTCAGTCCTGATGGTCAGTGAAGAAGTTGTGCCATTTCTTCCCACCCGAGGGCAGAGGACAGTCCTCCAGGGGCTTGGCCAAACTGGACAGAAGGCAGCATATAAGGAAATTTCTACTGCCCAGTCCCTGGCTCATTGATCGTAGCCTCCCAAATGTCCATCACCACTAGAAAGTGGATCTTCACGTTTCTCATTCCCTGCCGCTGGCTGCCCTGGCCTGTCAGGTGGTGAAGCTTCTGTTTCATTCTAAATGGAGCAGAGGATGTGGAAAATCTTGGGTGGCTTCTGGCAGGCAAAGGATCAAAGCAGTACTCAGAAGCCAAAGGCACAGTCAAAAAGGCTAAGGTCAAAGGGGAAATGTTTCATTTGAGAGTGAACTCTCCTGCTAAGATTTCTATCATTCTCTATTGAAAGAAGCAAGGATGAGGAATTTGGGCTGCAGCTGGCTGTTGAAGCCATGCGCTGACAGACAGATGATCCCGGAACAGCTGCAATGTATTTGTAAGCCTTGAAATTAAAATAAAATCCGTTGATTTATAGGAGGAAAAGAAGGTCAACACTAGTGGGGTCAGAAGACCAGTTTCAAGAGCCTGCGAGTTGTCCTAAATCCTACATATAAGATGAGTGGTGTAAGTGTTTGCCATGGAAACCGTTAGAGGGAAGCTGAGGGAATTCAGTTCTTGGCATGTGTTTCTAGTCCTCCAGTGTTGCGGGCACCCAGCGTTCCAGGGGAAATAATTGAGCCCTCAATCAATAGGAAATCTGGAGAGGCTCATCGGACGCATTTTGACGGGAAGGCTTCCTCACTGATGATGGGGAATCTGCTTCCCAAACTGTATGGTCGGCAACTTTGTGTATTTTGTATCCATAGGGGTTGATTTTAACTTTGTAGTAAGCCATTTATTTTTTAAAAAACCCTAAAATTTTGAATAGGGTGCCCACAAGGTATTTGCTTGCTGGCTTTATTTCTCTCCCTGTCTGGGAAAGCCACTTAGCCTGGATAGAGCAGAGGTGAGCAGGCAAACCCCTGACTCAAGCAAACCCTTCCTCCTCTTTGTGCCGCAATTTTCCCATCATACAATGAGGATAAGAGATTAGCCAGATGCCCTCTTTAGAAAAGTGTTTAAACAAAACTTGGGCAAGGCCCTCGGAGGATGGGGTTTAAGTGTCTTGCTACTAAACTGAGTGCATGTGGGTTAAATCCAGTTTGGCATGGAAACTGCCATCCAGCTCCCTGGCTTTTGGCAGCAGAGTGAGGGCAAGCTTGACTCTTGTTCCTCGCCCCAAATCTGCTTCGCTCAGCTTGCTGCTCTTCCCCTGGACAACCTCCAAGGTTCTTCCCAGCTCTGACAAGCAGAGCTCTGCTGGAGGCTGTGGGTCCTCAGCCTTTGGAAGAGGCTGGCGCATCGCAGTTTCACGTTTTCTTGAGGACAAGTTCCCCTGGACTCCTGCAGGCCCCTGCAGGCTTTATTATGGGGTGGCACTGGGCTCATTCTTTCAGAGTGAAAGCCTCCTTGTCCATCTGAAGCAAAGCGATTATTCCTCGAGTGGAAAGCCTTGTCATTCCCAGTGTGCTTCTCATGTGCCTTTTTGCTCCTGATCAACGTGAGTGGGTGTTAATCTCACTAATTCTCTGCACCTGGCCTCACTTTGCATGGCTATTTGGGGATAAGGTTCTTTTGTTCCCCTTTTCTTTGTTTTTAACCAAACAGATTTTCTTTTGCGTTCTGGATGAACGTCATTCCAAGTTTTTGGTGGGCAGCAGCTCTCTCTGAAACCACTTCTCCTGGGGCAGGGCCTTCCAGCAGCAAGCAGAGAAGAAGCCATTTGCTGTGGTTGGAGAAATGAGCCTGCAGTTGAGGTCAGGCTTCTGTGTTGACACGAAGGGTTAATAGGGGTGAAGGGGACCAGAGTTCAGGTCTGGATCCACGCTTACTTGCTGTGTGACCTTGGGAAATCCCCTTGTCCCCTCTGGGCCAAATTCTTTCCATCCAATGAGAGGTTTGGATTTGATTAAGGGTTTGCAAAGTTTAAGAATGTTTGGAACCCTCCCTTAAATTGAAATCTATAGAAACCCAGTATGAATCATGTGAAATCACTGTTTTTGTGGGTCAAAAATGTCAAATATAGGCTATATCTTATGGTTTAGCTCAGGGTTTCTCAACTTCAGCACTGTTGACCTTGGGAGTGGATAATTGTCGGAGGCTGACGTGTAGGATGGTTAGTATTCCTGGCCTCTACTCACTGGATACCAGTAGCACTCCCCAAGTTGTGACAACCAAAAATGTCTTCAGACATTTCCAAATGTCACCTGAAGGGCAAAATTGCCCCTAGTTGAGACCCACTGCTTTAATCTAATAAAACAATTAAAAAGCGAGAGTCTCCTTTGAAGCGGGGTGGAAGAGGGTGTTACCTAGGTCCATTCCCTGTGGCCCCAGAGGCTCTTCTGACCTACCAGTATTTCAGGAGACAGAAGTTTAAACACTGATTTACTCAAGCGTCTCTCAGCTCAAAAATTCCATGTGAATCCAGGGTCCTCTTTCCAAATTAGATTTTTAATTGGAAAGGCAAAGGAGGGGGCTTTGGAGGGATAGTCAGCAGCTTCCTCAGCTCCCAATTTGGAAGGATGCATAGAGTACAAGCTGATTTTTCTAGGCATTCTCATTTGGACACCTTCTCCAGGAAGACTTCCATCATCATGGCAATGAGAGAACACACTCTTGACTCCTGTATCTATTCTGAAAAGGACATGTCCATTCTGTTCCACGAAACCGAGTTGCCTCTTCCCTTCTACAGGCTCAGGCACTCAGGTTCTTTGAGATGCTGGTGTTGGGACCTAGGGCGGGTATTGTGCATGAGCATCTCCAGAAAGGCAGGCTGGGCACGTGCTGTGCTTGGCCAGGCTTGGGGCGTGGCAGGAAACAAATCCGTGTTGTATTTGGATCCACGCTGAGTCATATGCGTGTCTCCAGGGCCCTTACCTCAGAACTTCCATCTCAGCCTCCACCTGCTTCCACCACACCAGCTGTGAGAACTTGGGCAAACCTTTGCTTCCTCTTCTACAAAATGCAGCCACTAAGCCTGCCTTTATGGGATGGCTGAGAAGAGTATATTAGATTACCTACTCAAATCCCTACACAGTGGTCTCTTGGAAAGTGGTCACGAGGATGACGAGGTCTGTGAAGATTTCAGTGTTGGCACCACCGTGCCCCAGTCTCCTTGGTCAGACAATCTTCCCAGGATGCCCCTGGCCTCTCCCATGGTGGTTGATACCTGACCAGACTAGGGCAAAGGCTCATGGGCCCCAGATGCCTCTCAGGAACACATCCCTTTATTAGGACAAAACCTGTGTTCCATAATTAGAGATGAAGCTCCAAAGGACTTCTCTTCACAGGATCTCAATTTCCTGGTCTAGTGAAGCAACCTCATGGTATTACTGAACCAGGTTCGTTTTTGCCTGCCGCCCAGAAAGCCAAACACTGAGACGATGAGATTGCAGCAGAGAGGGTTTACTCACAAGGCAGCCATGTGAGGAGGCAAGAGCATGAGTCTCAAATCTGCTTCCCTGAAAACAGGGGCTCACGGATAGTTATGGGATAGGGAGCAAGGTGGTCTGAAATGTGGAGAGAGGTGATTGGAGGTGAGGAGAGGTGAGGTAATTGATGGTCTGTGCAAGCATAGTCAGACTTCATGCCTCTTCATAGGATCCATGTTCACAAAATGGTGGCATTAGCATGAACTGAGAGTGGAGTTTTTAGCCTCTTGACGTCAAAAGATCGCCTATTGGACATCTGTGCGGGCCCAGTTGATGAGTTGGTGGTCTCAACTGGCCTGAAGTGGACAAGAAGTTCTAATTCCCGAAAAACAGCTCACACACCCATTGCCATGGTGACCCAGGCTCCAGGGAGATGTTATCTATAGGAACCTAGTGGGAGTCACACAGCGTATTGCCTAAGCAGCATAGTTAACGATGGGCGGGTTAAACAGCTAAAAACTATAATCAGTAATCAAAAAGGAAAAACCCAGGGCTGGCCCAGTGGCACAGCGGTTAAGTGCGCACGTTCTGCTTCGGCAGTCCGGGGTTCACCAGTTCAGATCCTGGGGGCAGACATGGCACTGCTTGGCAGGCCACGCTGTGGCAGGCGTCCCATGTATAAAGTAGAGGAAGGTGGGCGTGGATGCTAGCTCAGGGCCAGTCTTCCTCAGCAAAAAGAGGAGATTTGGCAGCAGTTAGCTCAGGGCTAATCTTCCTTAAAAAAAAAAAAAGAGGAAAAAAACCTTTAGTTCCTAGCTACTTAATCATCAATGGCTAACTCTCTGCCGGTTTCAATGGGGTCATATGTTCATTCCACAGACATTTATTGAGTGTTTAGGATGTGCCATTACACTTCATTTGGAGACTTCCTCTTTTTTTCTTAAGGGTTATGTGTTTTTATTTTGCTTCGATTATGTCTTTCCCAAAACAAAAATAACCGTCTTTTTATTATAAAAATATTACATGCTCATTGTAAAGAAAGTTTCAAACAATATAGAAAAGTAAGAAAAAAGTAAAAATTGTTCAGATTCCCATCTCAAAGATCCACCCACTCTTGACATCTTGTGGTCCCCCCTTCAGAGTTTCTGATCCTTCTACATGTGATTTTACATGCGTGCACTCAAGGAATAGTCACTATTTGCTTTACCTTTTTATTAAAGTATAATATATAACACGCATATAGAAAAGTACACAAATCCTTAATGCAAAAATAAAATTTTTATGAATTTATGTGACCACACTGCACAGATCAAAATATAGAGCCCCGGATTCCCAGCACCCCAACTGTAGTCATTGCCTGTTTCACCAAGGCAACCACTATGCTGACTTCTGTCATCATAGACTAGCTTGACTGTGTTTGAACTTTACATTATGGGATTTCTGCAGTGTATACTTTTTTGTGTCTGGCTTTTTCAGTTTGTCATTATCTGGGGGATTTGTTCATTTCATGGCATATGGTTGCTGTTCATTCTTTTTCATTGCTGTATAGTGTTCCATTTTATGGATATGCCACATTTATTTAGCCTATTAATACATTTATTTATTCTACTAATGCTGGACATTTGAGTTGATTCCAGTTTTTGACTATAACAAATAATGCTGCTATGCATGGTAAATTAACTTTCTAAAGCCTGATGGTAAAGACATACTGTCAACTCTCAGTGCCTTTTAAGCAAAAAGTAAATGTAGAAACACCTGCCCCATGCTGGATCTTAGTTTCCCCATTGTATGTTGAGAAGCTCAGAGGAGATGCTCTCTCAGGGTACTTCCACTGGGGACATGAGGAGATCCTGGGAATGCATCTCTACCTCCAGGCACCTGCCTGGTCCTTCTCCAGGCTAAGGCAGATACATTAGTCAACGTTCTCCAGAGAAACAGAGCCAATAGTATATGTAGAGATATATATAAGAGGAGAGTAATTGTAGGAATTGGTTCACGTGGTTATGGAGGCCCAAAAGTCCTATGATCTGCCATCTGCAAGCTGGAGAACCAGGAAAGCCGGTGATATGATTCAGTGTGGGTCCAAAGCTATCTAGGCATCCTTTAGCTCAATCAAGTTGACACATAAAATTAACTATTACAGCAGGCTTCCATAGGACTAGTCCCTTCAGTTTGGGTATTGAGCGACAGCTCATAAGAAAGACAAAGCCTTCGTTTTGGCCCCCCTCCAGGACCCTGGGTCACTTAGAGGGTCTAGGGACCATTTCTTTCTCTTCCCTGAAAACTCTCACCCTCTTAGCCCTGGAGGTGTCTTGGCCTTTTGGTTGGACGAACGAGCAGATCACTCCCCCCTGCCCCTGGCTTCTGGCCAGGGAGTGGTTCCCTGGCAGTTAGGTGCTCTTGGCATGGGCCTTGGGCAAGCAGAACACTTATCAGTTCCCTGGAGACACAAGCTGGAGAAAAGCAGAATCAGAGCTCTTTGCACACGAGTGAATAGTCCAGGCCTTACACAGACCCCAAGGTGGGCCACGGGGAGGTGGGGGCTGGTCTAGGGATATGGGAATTCTCCCAAGACCCCCAACTAACAGGAAATCTACCTTTGTGAACCCACTCCCGGGATGAGCACCACTCTCCCCAGGCAGGCAGAATAGGTGTTAAAAGCACAGGCATTCTAATAGAGTTCTACTTTCAAATGCTGTCTCTGCCATTCAGCATCCAGGACCTCAGCAAGCTAATAACTTTTGAAAACCACAGTTTTGTCATCTTTAAGATGAGGATAAACCCCATCTCCCAGGGTTGTCATCAGGATTAAATGAGACAGCGTGTCAGCCTTTTAGTCCACAGGGCTTGCTTACACATTGTAAGATTGGTACCCTGGGAGAGGAAAGTGAGACTCCTCTGCCATCTGCGTGGAGAAGAACAGTGGTCCAGAGTCAAGAACCCAGGTTTCGGGCCCAGCTCTACCCTCTCAGTGTTCCCATCACCCTGTTAAGGAGGCTGGCTTTGGTCATCTCCAGACCCTTCCTAGTTGTAATTCTCTTGGAGTCTGTGTAGCCATAGTTGCTTCTTCCAAAGACAAATTTGTAATGTAGGGTCATAGGTAAAAAGCACATAGAAGTCGAGGAAATAAGTACTTAGTTCTCCTAAGTCTTAATGCTCTCATCTATAAAATGGGAGTAATAATGGCCATTTCATACAGTTGTAGTAAGATTAAATAATGTATGCATATTACTTAGCATGGTGGAGGCCATGACAATAATAACAAAAACAGTGGATATGATGTAACAATTGCATAATATTAATATGATTACTCATAATCAATTTAGATAATTAATTTCCTCCCTTGTGAAGAGCTGAACTTTTAAAGCTTGACTTCCTTGACAATCACTGAGAGTAGAGGAGTGTGTTGTAATATAACTATCCCAAATTTAGGACAAAAATATAATGTTCTTTATTCTTTGTAATGCTAAGTTCGGATGCAAAGCCCTCACTTTGTTCAAATGGTGGGAAAATTTAGCCTGAACTTGTTCTGAGCTTCCTACCCAGTCTAGAGATTGGGTCATAACCCCTGGGCTTCAGTGCCAAGGTGTGGGTTGGGGGCAAGAGGTTTACAGGGCCATGTGTACTTCTCAATCGTTGGTCCACACAAGTTCAGCATCCATCATCCTGTGGTCCTACAGGTCCAGAAGATCCATGTCCTTTGGGGGTTGCGTTTGGGGCATGGGATTCGGCCTCTTGTGAGATGGCCTGTGGGGTCTTGTGCCTGAGTGCATGTTACCCTTCCACCTTGGGGTCCTGTACTCACCCCGTCTCCAGCCAGGAAGCACAATGCAGATCCTCTCTGTTCAGGACTTACCGGTTTCTCCTTCTCCCCACTCCTCTCCACCCTTCTCTACTCTGGTTCCGGACCTTCTGGAAACAGTAATCTAGAACTGAAATTTTGGATTCTTTTTCTGCCTTGCCACATGCTTCCTTTGTCTTATCATAAGCAGCTAGGAGCACACTAATGACACAGCATTCTGTCTGGTGAATTTTAGGTTATTGTCACGGCAGCACACCATCTCTACATACCAACTTATGTCTCACTTATGTATTGCTGTGTAATAAACCATCCCAGAACATAGTGGCTTAAAAAGTAACCATTTATTCATTTTTCTCTGGGTTAGCAGTTTGGGCTGGGGTTATTCGGGCAGTTCTTCGGCTCAGCTCACTCATGCATCTGTGGTCAGCTGTCTGTCAGCTAGGAAACCCTACCAGTGTGGTTTGGATGGCTGTCAGCTGGAGCAATGGGGACACTGGGCTCATGATTCTCATCATCCAGCAGGCTAGCCAGACTGGTTCACATGTGTAGGGTCTCAAAGGGCAGCAAGAGAAGGCAAACGCCGATGTACAAACACTTTTCAAATCTCTGCTTGTGCTATATGTGCTGTTGTTTTATTGCCCAAAGCAAGTCAAGTGGCCAACCACAATTTATTTATCCATTCTCCTCTTGATGTACATTCGTTTGTCTCTAGTTTGGGGCTATTATGAATAAAGCTGCTGTAAACATTCTTGCATGTCTTTTTGCGGACATAAGCATTTATTTCTCTTGGTTATCTACCTAGGAGTAGAGTTGCTCAGTCCTGGGGTAGGTGAATGTTTAGCTTTATTAGAAACTGCTATGCAGTTTTACAAAGTAGTTTTACCATTTTAACTCCTCCCAGCAATGTATCCTTGCTAATATTTGATATAGTTAGTTTTTTTATTTAATATTTTTTAGCCCTCTTGGTGGGTGTGTAATGGGACTCACTGTGATTTTACTCACATTACCCTCATGGCTATTGATATTGAGCACTCTTTCATGTGCTTATTAGCTATTTGGACAGCTGCATTTGTAAAATGCCTGCTCAAGTCTTTTGTCCATTTTTAATTAAGTTGTTTGTCTTTTAATTATTGAGGTGTGGGAATTCTTATATATGCAAGATATGATTTCTCTGTCAAATATATGTATTATGAATGTTTCCTCCCAGCTTGTGGCTTATCTTTTCACTTTCTTAATGGTGTCTCTTGATGAGCAGAAGTTTTAAATTTTGATAAAGTCCAATTTATCAATTTTTTTTTCTTTTCTGATTAGTGCCTTTTATATCCTGTCTCAGAAATCTTTACCTATCCTAATATCATGAAAATAGTCTTCTATGTTTTCTTCTAGAAGCTTTACAGTTTAGTTTTCACATTTAGGTTTATGATCTGTCCTAAATTAATTTTTGTGTATGATGAAGTAGGAGTCAATGTACCTTTATAGTAAGAAAACGTGAAATGTGATAGTATAAGTTCTCCGATGTTGTTCAAGATCCTTTGGTTTTTCACATAAGTTTTAGAATCAGCTTTTCAATTTATGCCAAAAGAAAAATAGCCTGCTGGAGGTTTCATTTGGGTTGAATTCCACTCTATAGATCAATTTAGGGAGAACTGACATCTTAATACTGTTGAGTCCTCAAATCCGTGAACGTGGTTTCTCTCTTGATTTATCTAGGTATTCTTTAGTTCTTCTTAGCAATGTTTTGTAGTTTTAAGTCAGAGGTCTTTCAAATCCTCTGTCAAATATATTCCTGAGTATTTGATATTTTTCACTGCTGTTATAATTAGCATTTAAAAAATTTCAGGAGATCTCATCAAGATGATGGTGTAGGCAGACTCTGAACTCACCTCCTCTCACAAACACAACCAGGTTACAACTATTCTTGGAAAAATTACCCTGGAGAGAAGACTGAAAACTGGATAAAAAGAACCCCCACAACAAGGGACAGTCCTGACTGAGGGGGAATAGGCAAAAATTCCTTCTGGAGAGAAAAAAGCCACCTTTGCAAGCCATGGACCTTCACAGCTGGCCAGGTTGGAGCCACCCTAAGGTACACAGTCCTCCCTGGAGAAGTGGGGACCTTAACAGGGGCACATTACTGCTATAAGCATCCTTCAGACTCAGCACAACTGGGACGAGTGTCCTACTATCTGGCTTCACTGCTATTAACTGCAAAGAGGAATACCCCCAGAAAAGCTATCAGAGGAAAGCCGAAAAAACCTGGCTCTTAAAGGGCCCATGTACAAATTTACCTGTCTCACAGGACAACCTAAAATCACCAAAAAGACAGCTGCATAGTCTCACCTGTAGGCTCTGGGTGCATCTTCGTGAGAGGTTAGACCTCTCCAGAGACTGAGACACTGGTGGCGGCCATTGTTGTGACCTAGTACAGGCGTTCTGACACAGACTCTGGCAGATGCCATTGAAGTTCTTCCCCTGGCCTGTTAGCCCAAGGGTCTGCCACACCCGCTAGAGCACAGACTTAATCCAGTTCAGCCAGGGCAGGAAGCCTGCCCTAGAGACTGGCCCCACCCAACAGCAAGCCCTCAGGTTACTTGTCAGCCTGTGTAGACTGGGTGCCTTGATCCTCTACAGGCAGGCGAGTGTGTCCACCTCTGTGGGGCAGGGCCTGTGTGAAGACCAGGTGAACTGTGGGGGGCATTGGCAGAGAGGTGGGGGCCTCTACAGTTGGGCAACTGGGTAAGCTCCAGAGGGTTGGGAAGTGTGCACAGACCAAGGGTGTGTTGACGGTGTGTGTGTGGACCTGTGGGGGGGTGGGGCTTATCAGTGGCAGAAGACCTGTGCTTCACAATCAGCCACAAAGAGGATTGACTCCACCTTCCAAAGCCTGAAACAATTGGGTGCTTCCATGCCTAGGGCCAGCCCTACTCAGCTGCAATCCTAAGAGAGCTGACAACAGCCCTGCAGGCCTGAGGCCTACAGCAACTGTAAGCCCCTGATCCTAGCAATCAGCTACGGTAGGTACATACTCAATTAACAGGAAAACTGCAACAGGAGTGTGCTATTGGACCTTCCAGCCAATGGTGCTGGGGCTCCCCAACCCCAATTTACAAACAGCAGGCCAGGGAGGAAAAGACTAGACTCCCTGGGTACCTGCACTACGAGCAACCCTGCCACAGCAGAAGGACACAAATAACCCAAACAGTGGTCACTCCTTGATCAGACTGCTGAGCCTCAAAAGGCATCTCTTACCTAAGGCCACTTCTCCAAGCTCAGGAGACATAGCTGACTCACCTAATACATAGATACAAGCACAGAGAAAGAAGCATAATGAGGAGGAAAAGGAATACATTCCAAGCAAAGGAACAGGAAAAAAATTCACTTCTTGATTTTTTTGTTGGTAGAAAAAAATTGATGTTTTTATATTGAAAATAAACATATTCTCACAAACTTAGCAATAGATTGATTATTCTATAGCCATGATAACGAGTAGCCACCAGAACTGGTTTTAAACTTGTTCAATTGATGACTAATGCTTGCTTCAGTGAACAGACTTTTGCAAATCACCAAATCATTCTTAGCCTCTCGCTTCTGAAAATCAGCCCATGAGGGACAAGCTCACTTCCAGAACCACACTTCTGAGTGCCAACCAGTCAACATCAGTCTCACCCAAGTAACCATGCTTGTACAGGTGATGTCAATACTTTTATAAGTCTACCAATCCTTGAACTCACTGTCTAATTTCCCTGGTTATTTTTTTTCTTTGACCCGTGGGTAAATTGGAAGCGTGTTGCTTCTTGTTTGATTTCCAAGTGTTTGGACATTTTCTAATTATCTTTTTGTCATTGATTTCTGCATTGTATTCAGAGAATATAATCTGTATTATTTTAGTACTTTGCAATTTATTAAAATTTGTTTTAGGGCTCGGCATACGGTCTGTGTTGGTAAATGTTCCATGTGCATCTGGAAAGAATATATAATTTGCAGTTGTTAATCTAGTATATGTCAATTAGGTCAAATTGATTAACACTGTTCAAATCTATATCTTTACAGATTTTTTTCTACTTATCCTATTAATTACATGAGAGAGCTGTGTTAAAACTTCTATAATTGTAACATTTTCAATTTCTTTTTTTAGTTCAGTTTTTCCTTTGTGTACCTTGAGACTCTGTTGTAGATGCATACACAATTAGGATTGTTATATCTTTATAATTATTGTATTTTCTTTCCATCACTCAAAAATCATCCTCTTTATCTCTGGTAATATTTCTTATCTTGAAATCTACTATAGTGAAAAACCTATGATTTAAATTGCAGTGCTTAGTTCATTTCATTAAATATGTTTACTAATATTGGTAGATTTAAGTCTGCCAATTTAAGTCTATGAAACTTCATACAACATAATTCTCTTTACCCCTTTTGTGTTATTTTTATCATATATTTTACCTCTGTGCATCTTAGAACCCCATAATACATTTGCATTATATTTGATTTATCATTTTCTTTCAGCCTGAAGAATATCCTGTAAGAATATCCTGTAATGTTCCCTCATTCATTACTCATTTTAGTATTTTGAGTCTTTTCTCTTTTTGTCTTGGTCAATGTAGAAAAAAGGATTGTCAATTTTATTGATCTTTTCAAACAATCACCTTTTGGTTACATTGATTTTTTTAAAAATTGTTTTCTGTTCTTTATTTTGTTTATCTCCACTCTCATACTTATTAATTCCTTCCTTCTGCTTGCTTTGGATTTGGTTTGCTCTTCTTTTTCTAGTCTCTTAAAGTGGAAGCTTAGGTTATTTATTGGAGATCTTTCTTCTTTTTTAACAGAGGCATTTATAGCTATGAGTTTCCCTCTGAACACTGCTTTCACTGCACCCCATAAGTTGTGATATGTTGTGCTTCACTTTCATTCATCTCAAAGAATTTTTTAACTCCTTCATGATTTCTTCTTTGACCTATTGGTTGCTTGAGAGTGTCTTGTGTATATTTCACATATTTGTCAATTTTCTGAATTTCCTTTTGTTATTGATTTCTACTTTCATTCCATTGTGGTAGGAAAAAGACATATTGTATGATTTCAAACTTTTTAAATTTATTGAGACTTGTTTTATGTCCTAACATATAGTATACTTTGGAGAATGTCCTGTGTACACTTGAGAAGAATATCTATTCTGCTTTTGTTGGATAGAATGTGCTATATATGTCTTTTAGGTCTAGTTGGTTTATAGTGTTTTTGAAGTCTTTTATTTCCTTGCCAATCTTCTGTCTAGATGGTCTATCTATAATTGAAAGTGGGTTCTTGAAGGGACCAACTATTATTGTAAAAATGTCTCTTTCTCCCTTCAGTCCTGTCAGTTTCTACGTCAAACAGTTTTAGACTCTGATGTTAGGTACATATATGTTTATAATTGTTATATCTTCTTGGTGGGGTAGCCCTTTTATCATTATATAATGTCCTTCTTGGTCTCTTGTAACAATTTTTGTCTTAAAGTCCATTTTGTCTCAGATTAGTATAGCCACCCCAGCTCTCTTTTGATTACTGTTTGCAGAGAATATCTTGTACCATTCTTTAACTTTCAACTGATTTGTGTCTTTCATTATAAAGTGATTCTCTTGTAGAAAGCATGTAATTGGATCACGTGTTTTTAATCTATTCTGCTGATCTCTGCCTTTTAAACGGAGAGTTTAATCCTTTTATATTTAACGTAACAACTGATAAGGAAGGATTTACTTCTGTCATTTTGCTATTTATTTTCTATATGTCTTGTCTCTTTTTGTTAAATTTCTCCGTTATGGTCTTCTTTTGTGTTAGATAGATATTTTGCAGTACCATTTTGTTCCCCTTCTCATCTCTCATATACATTTTCCTATTAGTTTTTTGGTGCTTCCTTTGGGGTCACACTTAACATCTTAATTTATAACAATTTAGTTCAGATTAATATTTAGTTGTGATAGTATATGAAACCTTTTCTCCTATATAGCTCTACATCCTCTTATGTTGTTTTTGTCACAAATAACATCTTTACGCATTTTGTGCCTATCAATATCAATTATAATTATTGTTTTACGTAATTTTATTTTAAATCATATAGAAAAGAAGGAGGCATTGCCAATTAAAAAATGCATTAATACTGATTTTTAAACTTGCTATGTAGTTACCTTTACTAGTGTTGTTTATTTCTTCATATGGATTCAAGTTACTGTCTATTCTCCTTTCATTTCAGCCAGAAGAGCTCCCTTTGGCATTTCTTGTAGAGCAGGATATACTAGCGAGAAACCCTCCTACCTTTTATTTTTCTAGGATTGTCTTAATTTCTCCCTCTTTTTTGAAGCATAGTTTTGTTGGATATATGATTCTTAGTTCACAAGTTTTGTTTATTATTTATTTCTTTTCTTTTCTTCTTTTTTTTTTATTGTTTTCAGCACTTCAAATATGTCATCCCACTGCCTCTGGCCTCCATGGTTATAATGAAATATCAGCTATTAATCTTATTGAGGATAGCTTGTATGTGACAAGTTGCTTCTCTCTGATTGCTTTAAGAATTCTTTCTTTGTCTTTGACTTTCAACAGTTGATTATATGTCTTAGTATGGGTCTCTTCTAGGGGCTTTTTGAATTTCTTGGATGTGTAGATTTATATCTTTCATCAAATTTGGGAGATTTTTGGCCATTATTTCTTCAACTATTCTTTCTGCCCCTTCTCACTCTCCTCCCCTTTTGGGACTCCTATTATGTGTATATGGGAGGCTTGGTGGTATCCCACAGGTTTGGCTTTGCTCATTTTTCTTCATTCTTTTTTATTTATGCTCCTTGGATTGAGTAATCTCAGTTGACCTATCTTCGAGTTCACTTATCTTCTGCCTTCTCCAATCTACTGTTGAACCCCTCTTGTGAATTTTTCATTTCAGTTATTGTACTTTTTAACTCCAGAATCTCTATTTGGTTCCTTTTAAAATTTTGATCTCTTCATTGATACTCTATATATGGTAAGACATCTTTCTCATGGTTTCCTAGTTCTTTCTACATAGTTTCATTTAGCTCTTGGGAATATTTAATATAGTTATTTAAATTCTTTTTACTGTACTTCCTTAGGGATATTTTTATTAATTTCTTTTTCCTCCTATGTATGGGCCATATTTTCTTGTGGGACCAGGTGACATGAAAGGCTACCAGGTGTGAGTGGGGTCTGGAGAGGAAATGGCACTGTGAACTAATCAGCCCTGCTTTTTGAGTGATAGGGTCTGCCAGGCCCTATGATATTGGAGATGTCAGGGATAGGAAAAGATGTAGTATGGAGTTTATGGCAAGTTCCAGTGGGAGAATCATGGTACTGGTCCCTGAAATTCTAGAGTAAGGTCATGCCAACTGCATCAGGGAATTACATGACTTTTGAGAAGCATCCTGGTGTGTTACTGGGTCCTGGTAGAGTAGAAAGGCTAGACTTTGGGCACCAAGTGACCACGCATCTGAAACTTCCCATTATTGGATGGTTCCTGGCTAGAAACCCCTTTAGAGAAGGATTGGGGGAATATTTATAGTATTTATTTGTAGTGGCATATTTGCATAGTTCTTGAAAATATATATGCACATATATTTGCATAGTTCTTCCTTCAGGGGACCCAGCATCCTTTAACTAATGGGCTCAGTAGGTTTGAGAAGTGGTTTAGAAAGATCTGGTAAGGGATTGTGATTTTTTCATTGTTATGGCTGGCATAAAACGTCTGCTCACCAGCTCTTAACTTTTTCTTGTTTTAAAAATTAAACAATGTTCCAGTTGGCTTCCCACATGTCTTACTTCTATGAATACTGTGGTCCATTAGCCACTGTCATAGATCTTTGTGGACCAGGCACCCTGGTTGCCACTGTCTTTGCTGCCTATTAAGGTTAATTATTTCCACCCTATCTATGAGGGTTAGATAGCACTACCTGGCCTCTGCTACTCCAGATTTATTCACATTGGCTGAATCTGAATGAAGCCTATTTTCGTGGTAGCAATATCTACTGTCAGTCCTCACCTAAGAAAGACTGTCACCATCAGACTTCTCAAAGATGCTGTTGCCCTCTACAGTAGTATGTTTCTTACTGCCCTAGTGATGAGATCTCCTGGGCACTCCTGGTAAACAAAATCAGGTGGTTGGTCCCCTCATTCTAAGAAATACATTTATTGTAACAGACCCACATCCCAAAACCTTCTAATCTCTTCATCAGTACTCTTGTATGGCAATTCTAGCATCTCCATTTCACTTACTGCAAGCAGTCATCATGTCCAAGCTTCAAGGAACGATTCCTGCAGCATATTAGACCAGCCTGAGGCATTCTTTCAGGACAATAAGTCCTGAGTCACGGGAATGTGATCTTCTATTAATCAATTCTCTCCTACCCAGTCTTTTCTTCTGCCTCATGCCTCAGGTCCATTGCCTTCAAGATCCACTCCCACACATGTTTTTATCAGCTCCTACCAGGACATACTAGCCCCATGATGCAACTAATTCAGTGAGAAAGCCATTTTTTCCCAGGAAAGGGACTATATTTCCCTGTTCAGGCTATGTTGAGACCTGGCCCTAGTTCTTGGCCTGGGGCAAGGCATGGAATAGGGTGATCTTGCTGAGGAAATGCATTTTTATGTGAGACACATGTCACAGATCAAGTCTGCTCTCCTCTAGTAAGGAGAGGGCTGCTCCTGCTAGTTTGAAGACTTTAGGAGAATCTGGTTCTTCGTGGTTCTCAAATGCATCTATCCAAATGTCTCTATCCATGTGTCAGGGTCCTAATCATTCCTTATCTTGGCCCTGACTGTCACATAAGAGATGTTTCCACTTCCTTTGTAGCTCTCTCACTCTTGTGGTTAAATCCTGGGTCCAATTCATGGCATGGTCTAACTATGGTTCTAGGAGATAAGGTTGTATTTAAAATCTGCCAGGAGGCCTTCTAATTTTCATGGCATTCTCTGTGTTGAGAGCTGATTGAACTGAACCTGTAATTTCTTCCAGGTTTCTGAGGTAGCTAACAAAATCCAGTCAACACCACAATCTTTACAATTACCATTGCCTCTGTGCCTTAGAGGTGCTGGGTCAATGCATACCTCAGTGCTGTCCCTCCAGCTGGACCAGATCCCAACCCACCACTGAAAGCCTCAGAGGCATGACGCTGTCTGACTGGTGAGGGATTCAGTTACAGAATCACACTGAGGGTCTACTTTATAGGTCTCCTTCTAGTACCAATGGACTTTGGTTTCCATAGAGCAGAGGCTGAGGCAGGGGAGAAAAAGACAAGGTAAGAGTATATTACTGAGGCTGCTGCCGTGAGCAGTGAGAGCCTAGTTTCTCTAGGATCTCCTGCCTCCCGAGCAGTGTCAGAATGCCTCCAGAGGTGGAGCATGCATCTCCCAGGTCTCCTGACCCTTTGTTGAGGATCCTTCTGGGCACTTGAGCTGTCCTGTAATTTCAGTCTCACTTGAGCAAAGACAGAGGGGACTTTTGTGATGGGGGACAAAGTCCTGGTGCGGAAAATACAAAGATACGTGGCCCACCCATGTTTCAAGTGGTATACTGTAAGTGCAAGGTGAGGCTGAGCTTGCACAGAACTGTCCACTGCAGCTATGACTTAAATCAGAAATGTGCTGAGTTTATGTGACCAGGAGATGAGTGACGTCATTGTTGTCATCATCATGATCATCTGCGTCCAAACCAGCTATAGAACGAGGACAGGGTATTGTAATAGTATACTAGAGACATCAACAAAGTATATTAGAGGAAAGCACGAAATGATTCTAGCATTTGAGAATAAGGAGGACTGTATGGAGGAGATGGTATTTCCATGGGATTTTGAAAGAGAAGTAGGATCTCACCAGGTGAAGTAAAGGCAAAACATTCCAGGAGAGGAAAATGTAATTAACCAAGACTGGATGCAGTGATGAGGGAGCAGTAATGTGGTGTAATGATGGGTGTAGTGATGGGAGTGCAATGATGATGGTGTAGTGATGAGGTGCGGTGATGGAGTTGTAGTGATGGGGGCGTAGTTATGGGATAGGATGATAGTGGGCAGTGATGGGGGGTGCAATGATAGTGGTGCTGTGATGGTGGTGCAGTGATGGCAGTATAGAGGTAGGGGTGTAGTGATGGGGTGAGTGATGAGAGTGATGAGGATGCAGTAAGGCATCCATCTGGAATGGCAGATGGAAAAAGATTTGGACATCCTGTTAAACTGTTTGGATGTAACATGAATGTGAGGTGGGTTTGAAGAAAGGTTATGAGAAGGGAGTTCTAAGGGTCCAGCTCTGGGTCCATGTGGGGCAAGAAGGGCATTGCCCAGTGACCCAATTCCTTCTCCAGTGCATCCTCCTTTTGTTTTGTCCACCTGCAGGCCAGTCTCCACCTTGAGGCCACTGTCGTTGCTCTGATGCCTTCAGGGTTCCTTTAGCCTTCCCTTATGAGAACCGGGAAGTGAGCTTTCATCTCCACTGACTATCAGCAGTGGTAGATTAGTGTATGTTTAAGCCAGGCCTCAAACTGAGGTCCTCTCTCATTCTGGTTTCTCCCTCAGGGTGTCAGCAAAGCAATCTGAGGGAACGGAGAGAGTCCATCAAGGTCTATATCTCTCAGGGGCCATCCAGGCCACTGGTCTGTGCTACTGATGGGGACATCAAGGTCCAAGGAGGTGCTGTCAAGTGGTTACTCAGCTTCCTAGAAGATTAAATGATTTTTCATGGCCCAAGAACTGTAGAAGTCAGCCCATCTCCCTGATCTTCCTATTACTCCTCATTTCCCACTCTCTCCTCCCTACCTGGCAAAGCCTGCCACTTGGAGGCAGGGAATCTGGGCTCAAGTCCCAGATGTGCTGTTTCTCAGCCTTGTGATATTTGGCAATTCTTCATACCTTGCAGAGCCTCAGCTTCCTCATCTACAGAATGGAAATAATTGCATTAAATTCGGTAATAGCTGCAAAGCGTTTAGCCAGGGGTCTGATACCTACAAGACATTCCATAAATGAAAGCTGGAATCAATGTTACCTGACATATTCATATTTCACAGAGTGTAGGCCCTGTACATTAGGGATGCCCGAGATAATCAGAGGTGGTACCTAGACAGAACAGCAAATAGAAGCTATGCAATTGGGAAGCCATGTTCTCCACAGATCTCTTTCAATGTTGATTTTTTTCTCCAAAGATTGGCATGTGTTGCCAATCTTCCCTTTTTTTTCTTCTTCTTCTTCTCCCCAAAGCCCCCCAGTACATAGTTGTATATTCTAGTTGTAGGTCCTTCTGTTGTGATATGTGGGACACTGCCTCAGGATGGCTTGATGAGTGGTGCTGTGTCTGTGCCCAGGATCCAAACTGGCGAACCCCTGGGCTGATGAAGCGGAGTGTGCAAACTTAACCACTTGGCCACAGGGCCAGCCCTCAATATTGATTTTGTAGAAGAGATAGACTCACTTTGGTGGTAGCATGTTTATATATATATATAATACACACACATATATATACACATAAAATATTTGTTAATTTCCCTTTTTATCAAAGAGAGAACACCTTGTCCCCTTGATTAATGGTAGATAATTACATTGAGCTCAGTCTGGTAAACTCAGTCCTATTCAATAATTTGAACAGTCTCTTTAAGTAACATAAGCTTTTTCAAATAAAATAACCTCTCAGATTTGCTTCCCATCCTCCCTGCTCCTCTCCATGATGGTGTCTGTCTACAAGAGTTGGGGGAAGCTTATATGCCCACACTAGTGGAGGGGTAGAGGGATCCTGGATCTACTTGCAAAGGTCCTTATGTTGTTGTGGTCTCCAGAGCAACTTCCTTCTGCACGGGGTTCCTGAGAGGATGATGAATTCTGACATGGCGAGCTTGTGGTCTGTCCTCTTCTCATGGTCAAAGCTCATGGGTCTTCCCCTGCTGATTCGGTGCTCCACCTCAGCCCTGACCAGCTTTCAGCTCCACCCAGGTCAGGTTGTTGTTCCACTTTTTTCTCAAGTCCAGGAGGCACCTCTGTAGGCCCCTTTTCCTCCTCCCCATCCAGTTCCCAGCCAGATTCCCAATCACTTCTGAGTTCCCTTCAAGGTTATGTCTGGGGCCCTTCCAAGGAACAGAGAATCAGAGGGAAGCAGAAATATCAACTGAGATCTCTCTTTGCCCAAACTCCTCTACTTTGTTGTGGCTGCTGCAGGCAGATTCAGAGATGTGGGGTGTGCCGGTGGCAGCCTCCTCCTGGAGAACTGAGGCTGCTGTGAGCTTCCCCCATCTAGCACAACTCCCACTTTGGGATTTAGGTCTAGAAGGGGGACTGATGGTGCCTTGTGCCATCCCCTGCTTTCCCTGCTCTGTTCCTTCTCCTTTCCAAGATCCACAGTGTAGGAAGGCTACATTCTCTACTCTGTTGTGCCTATTTTGGAGTCCTCTTCACCATGCCCTCCTACTTCTCCACAATGGTTGCCAGGGTAAGAGGAATGATTTTGTGGTATAGAAATACACACTGGTTTACTCTTTTCAAAACTCCCCATTGCGTTACATATATAAATATTTCTTTGATAATGAATACCTTTTTAAAAGGTCAATTTAAAGAAAAATATTAAGCAAATTGATAGTCAGGTCAGTAGTGGGAATGGTATAAATTGTGAAGCTAGAGGGTCAATGGCTGAGTTTAGGGAAACACCGGGATACATAGAAGAAGCTGAGATGGACACATAAGTGGGAAAGACCTTCTCAAGGAGGAAGGCAGTCATGGACACAACTAATGTGGAACCAGGAGGGGCTGGAAGAGCAAAGCACTGAGAAGTTCGAGAGAATCTAGGAAAGCTTCTTGGAAGAGGTGGCCGTTGACTGGGCTTTAAAGTGTAAGAAGGTGGAGAAGAAAGTCATCCAGAATGTGACTGTGTGTAGGGGGGAAAGATGCGACAATAAGACAGCACATGTGGAGGCACTTTAAAAACTGTTGCATGAGTAGTGGTACAGAGAATTAATATTATTTCTGATTTCATGGAGGGATTTGTTCAAGGCCATCCTTGATTCTGAGGAAGAATCAAGCTAGAACCCAGGTCTCTGTAAAGCATCTCAAGGCCACAGCAAGAGCATACAGCTGCCTAGGGGCCATAAGAGGAAGGGCCCACTTGGAAAGGCAGGAAAACAAGTTGCCTTCTCCTTGACAGCTTTTTAAAGAACGGTGTTTGGTGGGTCTGAGCAAGCAGGGCTTAGAGTCCAGCCTCGCAAACACCATTGACCACCTACTATATGACCCGGACATGAGCTAAGTGCTTTGATATTCAAAAGGCTGTAAGTCTTTAAACCTACCAACAACAAACATGTCTGTAAACTGGAGTTAAGATGTTTGTCAGCCTAATGTTCTAAATGAGTAAACCCTGCAGAGAAGCTGGAAACATTTTAGAAATTCTCACCCCATCCCCGACTCACCTCCCAGGATTTATGGTTGCCTCATGTCACCCCCATCCAGACGTCTGATAGAGGCAGTCCCTTTCTTCCTTAGCCACCGTCCACAGTTCTCAACCATCGTCATACAGAGAGACTGCTGTCCACAGTTGGTCACTGGGTTTCAGGGACAATCTGAGAGATTTTCAAGCCTTATTGGACCATATGTGATTTTTGCTGAATTAAGAATCAAACCCCCAAATAAGACTCCACTGAAGTCCTCTTTCTATAATTCCTGATGCTGTCAGTGGCGTATGAGAAATGGAGCTGGAGAGAAAAATAGTATTGACTGGGGGACTTCAAAGCTGCAAAGGTTTAAGGAGCACTGGCTCTGAGCAAAGTACATCAGGCATGCCTTTGCTCTGACCTTGAGGAAGGCCTTCCCTGCTTGTTGTGTAGAGTTCTGTATCCAGTAGGCACCTAATACCTGCTTGTGTTTCCCCTATTTCTCAGGAAGTGACTACTCTGGGAAACCTCCTGTGCATTAGGTTGCTGCTTCCCAAAACCACTTTTGATGTTGTTAAGTTCCTGCCTTCACGTCCCCAGGGCGTGAGGCAGAAGGATGCATTTTCAAGTGCCCCAGATAATTCTTGCTCCACCAGCCCAGTCTCAAGTGTTAGGGAAGCCCCATCCTGGGCCCTTTACCCTAAGTGAGGTGCTGCTTCTGGGTCCTGAGCCAGATCATCTGTGACCCACCAGCACTGCAATGAGAACCCAGAATGCTGAAAATAGGCTCTGACAAAATCACGTATAGTAACTTCACGCTTGTCTCCTCATTTCTACACTGGAGGGCCTGGGTCTAGATCAGAATTGTAGAGGCTTCACCCATGACACAGCTCAAGCCAGCAGAAATGCTGCATTGGGGTCACACCGTGATTTTTAAAAATTGAAGCCACGTCTAAAACTCGAGAGAGAGTGCAGACTTCTGGTTTGGTGTACCTACGTTGTCACAAGCCAAATGTTTACTGGAGTTGAAAAGTAATTGGCCCTTTATACAGAGCATGTGCTGTCTAGTTTTCCTCAGTCCCCATCACTCCCTATTGTTGCTCCTGATTAGCTTCATTCACAGTTATTTGCTGCCTCTCCACCCCTGCGTGAATCTGAATTGAGGTCTCTGACATACCTGATCCCAAACGTTCTTTTTACTTCTACCATCCTATGAGCCCAAAGCCTAACAAATTATCCTTCTCCAGCTCAAGAGTTAATCATCAGCTTCTTCTTATGTAAATCAGAACAGGAAAGTCTTGCTTGGTCAAGTCCTCTGAAAATCGTGGTTTGATGCTATTCTTCACCAACCCTGTCTCCTGTGTCTGCCTGCTCAAAATTTGTCTACTAACAGGAAGCCCTTTCTTGTCCCTGACCGAAGCTGCCCGAGGTCAGCAGTGTCCAGGAGACCAGGGAGTTCAGGCGGGCCACCCAGATGAGTGGGGAGTGGGTGTACCCAGGCAAGACCCTGATCTGGATTGTTGGGGTCCTTGCAGCTGCCACCGAGGGTGAGACTCCCAGTGGGAGAGGAGGGCTTTCAGAAGGTGGGGTGGGGGCACTTTCCTACCTTGGAGGATTTTCCACTCATAGGAATGAACTTATTTCTCAGAAGTCCCTAAGGGCCCGTGGAGGGCTGTGCAGTAGCCTCAGGGCACCTCACCGTTGTCTTGGTGTTGCTGACATCCCCAGGGACAGAGTCTCCTTCTCAGGCACAGGTAGAGCACGGAGGACCCTGGTCTTACCCTTGACTTGTTTGCACCCTGTGGGGGGCTTGGAGAGCCCTCGGTCTTGGGCACTGGGGAGGGGCCTGGGGTGGAGCCCATGCTTCTGTAGTGCTGTCTGCATCCTCACTATTGAAATGGCATCAGAACAGGCAGTGCTAAGACACCTGGGTCCTGCTAAGTAAATCGCTGGGTAATTAACTTCTCAGGGCTCCATATTCTCTATGGAAACCGAGGAGCTTGCCCTCTCAGTCTCAGAAGTGTCATCCGCAGACACCTGGAGGCGGGTGACCTGACTTCAGGAGACATCTGCAGGAGAATTTTTTATTTTCATTGCCGTCTATTGATTTCCATGTGTATTCAAAAGCATATACCTAACTCATGAAAACCACAATTCCATAGATGTTATTGCTTAGGATTCCTCTAGGTAAAATTTTAAAAGTTTATTTCAATGTAATTTTAAGAAAAATAAAAATCCAGTAGTCATATAGATGATGTACATACACGCCAGCAATGGTGATAGTAAATATGAAAATGACTGAAAGTCTGGGCCCAAAGTGGGAAACTCTGGGCCAGATGATTTTGTACATCTGCAGAGCCTGGCGTATATCAGTCCCACAGTAAGGGAAAGCTTCTGTGCAGACACAGCTTCCAAATTAGTTGGGGAAAATTTTGTGGCTTGGTGCTGTGCTCCTGGGAGAAAATAGGTCGGTGTTCTGATGCAGGTGACTTCTAAGGCAATCTTGAAGGAAGCAGTGGACATGGGTTCATTGAGAAGGACCCCAGATACTTCCTGTTGCACAGCCTCTGGGCTGAGAAAGAGCGCCCCCACTGGGGGAGATCCGAGTTCGGCTTATTCCAGCCTCTTCCCAGCCAGCTCCTGATTCCTCCCTTGTGTTCCCTCAGGGCCAGCTGCAGATGCACCAGTGAGGAGCACCAGGCTGGGATGGATCCGAGGGAAGCAAGCCACTGTGCTTGGAAGTGCCATGCCTGTGAATGTGTTCCTCGGGGTCCCCTATGCTGCACCCCCTTTAGGACCCCTGAGATTTGCGAAACCGAAGCCTGCGTTACCCTGGAATGACTTCCGAGATGCCACATCCTATCCTAAATTGTAAGACCGGGCTGGGTCCCATGGGTAGCCTGCGACCTAGGAGTGGGCACAGAGAATTGAGGGGGAATAAAGGTCACACAGCCCAATGGGAACGGAGAGGGCATGCGATGGGAGAAGGAGGGCTGGCTGCCGCAGTGGAAGGGTGCTTCAGTCACCGCGTGGCTCCCCAGCTGGCTGGCCGGCGGAGTCTCTGCAGGCATTGTTCCAAGCATGCAGCTTCTCTGGGCTCAGCTCCCTGCTTCTAGGTCAGAGTCTCCAGAGCTGGACCCAGGAGACTGGGTGGTCTGAAAACCCTCTAGGGATTCCGAGGACCAGTCAGGTTTGGGAACCTCTGTGATGGACTTAATGAGTCTTTTGGTTGGAAGGCACTGTCGAGGTGTTTCCGCGTGACCCCTTTCCCAGGCTTAGTCTCCAAGGTCAGGCAGGTGAGGACTCTAGAGCGAAGAACTGTGCTAGATGGATGTTAGCTCTAGCGGTCAACACTGCGCCTAGTGCAGGGCCTGGCTCATAGAGAGAAATCCACAAACACCTGTGGAATGAATCCATGAGTGTGTCTCTGTGACACAGGAGGACTGGGAGGTAAGGAGCTCCCCGTCACTGCAAATCTTCAAGCTTCGGTGGGCAGCCAGTTCCCAGGTGACTTGTGGAGGGTCCTCGTGCACTGGGTGGGAGGTGAGACGTGGAAACCCACAAGAATCTTCTGATTGTTCAGAATATGTGAAGCCCTCGGGTTGGTCACATCAGTTCCTGGCATTGGAGTCCCAGGCAGAGAGAGTACCCTGGTGCCAGGAATCTCCCTAAACCATAGAAGACCCCACACGGCCCAGGGACTGAGGACACTAGGCTGAAACTCATCTATTCACTCATTCCTTCATTTATCCATTCAACTAATACCTGCTGAGAACCAACTCAACAACTTTCTCTCCGTTAGGCCCTGGGGGACCCACAGTGGGTTAGACACGGCTGCCCTCGAGGAACGTGTAGGTGGAGAGTGGTGGTGTGGACATAATAATGACAATTAAAATATAGAATGACAAAGGCAATCATTAGGCGGTCAGAGCAGGGTGCCGAGGAAGAAGCCCCTAGCTCTGCCTGAAGGGAACTCGGGGATGGCTTTGTGGAAAGTATGAGTTCTTGATTTCTGATAAACAGCATACAAAGGGGCAAAAAGGTACAAACACCTGTCAGAGTGGATTTGCAGCGATGGTTTCCTGCTGCCCAATCTGTACATTATTCTATTTAAAAAACGAACTAACATTAATTGAGCGCTTAGTAGAGATATTCACATATATAATCTCACTTAATGTGTGTCAGGCTCTGTGCTAGGGGCTATGAGGTACTGAGGTGACTAATACAGAGTCCTAGGCTTTAAGCTGCTTGTAGTTGAGTTGCGGAAGATGATAATGCTCGTACACAAGCCTAGAAGTTCTAGGAAAGAACACAAAATATGTGGGTGTTTCCAAAGAAGAGCCATGGTCTAACCAGAGAAATCTCCGAAGGCTTCTTAGAGGAGGTGGCACTTGGACCGAATCTGAAAGAAAGGGAAGGATATGAGCAAGCAGATGTGGGAAGAGAGCGGTCTGGGCAGAGGGACCACTTGAACGATGGCCTGAATGCACGAGTCCCCTGCCGCCTACCTCAGTTGGTTCCTGGTGGAGAGGCCTGGAAATGTTCTTTTGTTCCTCTGGGGGCAGAAGAGGGAGATGCCAGAGCAAAGCCCTTGAGACGTGACCAGCATCTTGCCCTCTACAGTTTGAGGAATCATGAGCCAGTTCGAGTCTGCGTGTGTGTGTCTGGATGGTGGTGGTGGATGTAGGCATGGGTGGATGCTGGGGCTAATGGTACAATTGTTCTGCACAATGTGCTTTCCTACCTGGGAACCTGATAAAACAGAGTTAGAGTTTGTTGGTCGGTTTGTGCCACCACGGGGTGGAGTGGGGTATCCTTAGACTTTGTGCCAGTATCTCCCGTGTGCCTCTTCTGCTCAGGCACTGGAGACCGCCAGGCCCCCCTCCCATCGCAAGAACTGGCCCCTCCCGAGCAGCTCTACTGACAGCAACTCCCGGGCTTCTCCTCCCCTCTTCTAAGGTGCCTCCAGAACACAGAGTGGCTGCTCTTGGATCAACACATTCTCAGGGTGCGTTACCCCAAATTCCACGTGTCGGAAGACTGCCTGTACCTCAACATCTACGCGCCGGCCCACGCGGACACGGGCTCCAAGCTCCCTGTAAGGCCGCCTACCGTGCTTGGGGCTCCAGCTAGCAGGTTCTCGGCCTGGGATCCGGGCCGAGCGGCTGGGTGTCTCCAATGGGATGGAGCCCTGTTGGGTAAAAGGGAAATGGAATCACTTGACATGCCAATAACTTTCTTAAAGAGCCGTTCTGATGACAGATTCACTTCCTCTTCTTTTCTGATTGCTTCTTTATCGGCAGTGACTTGACCTTTGATTTTTACTTTGTTTTGTTTTCCCCTCTGTTGAGGGTCTGGAAACATTTAGAGAAAACACTGCCTGGAGGACTTCGATTTTTTTTGTTTGGAAAATCATTTTTTAAAGAGGCTAATTACATTCTCCAATTTTTCTGTTTACAATGAAGACAGATAATAATGTGAAGTATTTCGTGTAAGAATGTAAAAGATCCCTGTGTAAGTGATTGGGAAAGGTACAGTCCACCATCTAGTTTTAAGCACACCCCCGTCGTCCTCTCTCTCCACGCCACTGCGATGGGAGACTCGCTCTATCGTGTTGTAACAGCAACATCTATTGAGCACAGACTGCATGCCAGGCACTGTGCATCATCTCATCTAACCCCCATAACGGACCAGAGGGTGAGGATTATTGGACCCATTCTACAGATGACGACAATGACAGGGAGGGCATAGCGACTTGCTGCATGTTGTACACACAGTAAGTGGCAGATCCTGGTGCCAAAGCTAATGCTGCGTCCAGTTCTCCTTTCTTCTCAGTGACTTCCTTCTCTTTTCCTGTCCCAAGTGCTGTGGTCCCTAACATGACCTTTAAAAAGAGAACAGAAGGGATTTATTATTAATATATAAGTAGTGATAATACCATTTGAGTAATGTTTTATATTCCCTGGCTCCAACTTTTCTAATTCATACTGTAAGATTTCCTCACTTCTCTTCCCTTTTTCTCTCTCCTCTTTTCTCTTCTGTCTGTAGGTAGGAAAAAGCCTCAGATTAAAACGGCTTAAGCTGCTTTTGCTCTCATATGTGGCTTACAACAATTTCTATCTTCCTGTGCATCACAAGTTCAATGATATTTAGTTAACACTTTCTGAGCACTTGAAATGTGCCAACATTGTTCTATGAACTTTAGAAGCAGAATCTTTTTTAAACCTCACGATAACCTGATAAATGAGATACTTTCATCTTTCGCATCTTACACATGAGAAAACAAGCCTCAGAGAGGTAAGTAATCTGCCCAAGGTCACACAGCTAGTCAGGGGCAGAGCTGGGAATCAAACCCAGGTACTCAGATGCCAGAGTTCACATGCTTAGTCCTGAGACTTCTTCGAAAGACAAAACCTCTGATGCTGTTTAGGAAGGAAAGTGAGACATTTATACTTCCCTAAAGAAAGAAGGTCCAAACATGCATGGGGAGGGGATGTGGGTGTCTGATGGGCTGACTGGAGAGTTCCTTTCCCCTCCTTAGGTCATGGTGTGGTTCCCTGGGGGTGCCTTCGAGAGTGGCTCAGCCTCCCTCTTCGATGGGTCTGCCCTGGCTGCCTACGAGGACGTGCTGGTTGTGACCACCCAGTACCGGCTAGGAATGCTTGGCTTCTTCAAGTGAGTCTTCCCAAATGATCGACACCCTGGATCCCCAAGAGGCAGCTGGGCGGCAGCCACAGGGGATTCACTGCCCAGCAACCTAAGGAGGAATGACATTGAACAAATTTGGCCCAAATTTGTTACACGATTTCAACAGCAATAATAGATAAACCTCCATGTCTTAGTGGCTTAAAACAATAATAAGTCTCTTTCTCACTCAAGTGAAGTCCAATTGAATGTTGCTGACTGATAGACATCCTTCCACATGATCAATCAGGGACCCGTGCTCCTTCCGTCTTGTGCTCTGCCCTCCTGTAGGGCCCCAGACCCTCTGCATTTGGCCAGCAGATGGAGAAAGAGCATGGAGGATCATGTGAGGGAGGTCTTTCTGCGTCAGCCTGGAAGTGGCCCTCATCACTTCTGTTCGCATACTGTTGGCAGAACTCAGTTACATGGCCACACCCAACTGCAAGGCAGATGGGAAATGCAGCTCAGCTGTGTGCCCAGGAAGATGAGGAAACCGTGTGTGAGACTACTAACCGTGCGTTAGCAGTCTCTGTCATGGGTCCCCACCTCAAGGCTCCTCAAAGACTCACCTGAGAATGGTCACTCCATTGCATTGGCTCCCCTCCCTCCAATAATATCTGGCGTGTATCGAGTACTCACTGTGAGCCAGGTACAGTTCTGTGCACTGGCCATGCATTGTTTCAACTCACCTTCAGAATAATCCTATGAGAAACATACTGTTGTTATTTCCATTTGTCAGTAGAAAAATGGAGGCACAGAAAGGTAAAGAATTTCCCAGAGGTCACAGGACAGAGCTGGGGTTCTTGGCCACTTTTATTATCCTACTTAGGACACAGCAGAACCTAAGCCCTGTCTAACGTGCAGTATGAGCCAAGAGGAGTAGTGAGGGGTCACTGTCAGACACTGTGGGGAAGGGAGCAGTGAATCCGGCATAAATTCTATCCTCAAGAGGCTTTCTGGAAGTGTGGTGAGGGAGATAACACAGAGACACAAGCACCCGTGCTGCCAGGGGGGACATGATTAACGCTCTGAGAGTGCGAGTCAGTGAGGCTGTAGAAACAGAGGAGGGAGCTAGAAGGAATTAGGGAGGCTTCATTCAAATTGCACCTTAAAGATGAGGTTGGGTATGGGAAGGAGGGTTGGGAGAGAGCACGCTCAGCAGACGGGCTCCCTGAGCAAAGGCTAGGAAACAGGCAGGGAATGCAGCAGCATGTGGGCCTAGAGCAATATTTGCAAACTGTGCTCTGGGCTTGTAGCTCTGGGAGGTGGCTCTGGGGCTGCAGTGGAGACAAAGAGGGCTGAGAGGGGTGCCCTGACCAGAGCAATTACATTCTTAGCTGCTCTGTATGTTGGGATTCTGCATGAGATTCCTTTAGCGGAAAGGTTTCCAAAGATTGTTTATAGTATCTGGGTTCTAGTAGGCAGGTAGATGAGGATCAGCAGGAGATGGAGGTGGAAAGGCAAGGATGGGCATGATTGGGAAAGGCCTTGAATGCCGGGCTGTGCACGGAGGCTGGGCTTTCTCCAATAAAGAGTGAGGGACCCAGGAGTGCCCTAGAGAGCAGGATAGCAAGAAGGTCATTCCAGAGCAGAGTGCAGGCTGGGCTAGGAGTGCCCAGGTTGCTGATGGAGAGGCTACTGCATAGTCTTGATAGAGGCCATGGAGTGAGGCAGCGTGGCTGAATAATTAGAGTGATGGCTCACACGTACATACATGGGCTTGCACTGTCACTCTTAAAGACAACTGTGCCAAGCAGGCACCATTATTAGCCCCATTTTAGACATGGAAACATTGAGGCAAAGCAGGTTAAGTGAATGGCCCAAGGTCATCCAGATCATAAGTGACCAGTTTATGAATCAGGATAAATAGAAATGGCACAATGGGGACTTATGTGGGAGCCACAATGGATTGGAGGTAAAATTGACAGGGCTTGGCTCCTGCATATGTGGGGGTCGTGGGAAAGAGAAGGCAGAGTTAGAACCAGTCCAGGGGTCATGGATAGACAAAGGGACCCAAGGGGAGGAGCAGTGGGAAGGCTGGAGAATGGAGGGGCATAGAATAGATTCCCAGATTACTCATATATGTGGTGTGTACCACGTGGATGTTTTGGTCTAGGCATTTCTTTGATTCTATCGTATTTTCCCTTGTTTCCCCATTAATTGCTCACCCATCCTGGGAAACATGCTATTCTGTAGGGGCACAGGGGCATGGGTAGGAGCGTGGACTCTGGGGCCAGACACATTGGGTTTGAATCTGCAACTTTCTAGACCCTGGGCAAGGGATTCACCTCTCTGTGCCTCGATGTCCTGTCTGTAAGAAGGAGATTGTGTGTATCTGTCAGTAACCTTAGGGCATGCTCGCAGATTTCATTGATGTGGGTGGCGTGAACTGCAGCCCTGGAGACATGCAGCCCCTGCCCAGACCACTTCCCAGCAGAGAGGGGGCATGGAGTAGAATAAACTTCCTAGTCTCTGGATATCTCGCCCTGAAGCCCCTGGCGTTGCCTCCTGCTGACCGCACACTGCTGGAGGCATGGGTGATGTAGTTCGTGGAGCTCAGCCATTTGGAAGCAGGGCAGAGAAGGGTGGAGAAAAGGGCACCAGAGAGGCAAAGGAAAAAAACCTAGCACCATCGACCTCTCAGGTTGGGGCAGATTATAGGAGCATCAGCTGTAAAGCCCTTAGGACAGTGTCATGCACATTGCTGCCACGCTGCAGTTATTATCATTGTTATTCATTTAGTCATTCATTGGAAACTCTCTACCCAGGGAGGTCTTACTCCCTGGTGCAGACCAACTCTCAGGAGAAAGACTTTTCTGGAATCTACGGATTCAGGGGAGCCTAAGAATACCCTGAAAATGCACAGACAAGATTGTCTGTGCATTTCTTCTGGGGTGTGTAGCTTTCATCAGATTCTCAAAGAAACCGAAATCCCAGCAGAGGGTGAGAACTAAGCCCAGTTTTCCCAGCTTCCCAGGCCTCCACTCTCAGCCCCTCCCCAGTGGGAGTGGGAATGCCCTGACACCAGCCTGCAGCCTCCACCACCAACTCCCTGGGCCGCAGGAAGCACGTTGTCAACTGAGCATTCTCACTCTGTCTCCCAGCACAGGGAACCAGCACGCACTGGGGAACTGGGCCTTCATGGACCAGATGGCCGCGCTGCACTGGGTCCAGGAGAATATCGAATTCTTTGGTGGGGACCCACGCTCTGTGACCATCTTTGGGGAGTCAGCAGGAGCCATAAGCGTGTCCAGCCTTGTGAGTTCTCTTTGGGACTTGAAGGAACCTTGGTGGGGGAGGTTAAAAAATGAGGATGATGATCACTCGCGGTTGGTTGGTGCTTCATGTTGAACAAATACTTTTATACACATTGTCTCCCTTGACCCTCACAAGTGCCTCACGAGTCAGGGGCCCAGGCTCATTTCGAGGACAAGAGCTGTCATCCGGAGAGTTGAAATGAATTGCCCAAGGTCACACAGTGAGTGATAATTTGAGGAAAAATCCCTTATTTTTGTGGAATTGAAAGCCTGGTATCCAATTACCAGGACTAGTAGTTACTTGTTTAATAGAAAAGCTCAGCTAAAGCATAATATAACAAAGGATGCATATAAACTTCTTATTTTAACCCAAACATAAAATGTACATTTCTCCTCCGTTGGTTTGATACAGTGCCTTATCTTTCCAGAGTCGATTTGCCGACTTGAGGGCCAACGTGGGCTTTCTTGCATAAACCACTGCAGAGTTCACTGCCCTCAAATTGTAGTTGCAGTGTGTTTACAGCGAGCGCAAACTTAAAGATGCCTTCAGAGTGGTCTGTGAATACAGTGCACTGAGGGAGCTTTGTCCCTCCACATATTTCATTCTTTTCTTGTTCACATCTAATTTGACAGCAGTATTTTTTAGCTACCTGACTTTATCAAAGTTTTTTTCCCCCCAAAACGCAATTTTGTTTTCTTTTTACATGCACACTTCATTGGTTCCCATCATAATTCATTGATTATGTAATTATAATAGCAAATGTAACTGACAAAATAAGTTGGGAAGGAAACACACTGGCCCGTTGGCAAGAACTTGGTGGGAATAGAAATGGGCAGAGGTGCCAGAAAATGGCCCACTGGCTCTGAATGGTCAGTATTTCCTGGGCGTCATTTAGTATGTTAATCACAGAAGTCAGTTACACGGAGATGGGTTCAGAGAGCTTCTGCTGTACAACCCTTGACAATGTACAAGGTATTTCTATATCTTCAAAATAACCTTCTAAGGTGGATTGTATTAACTCAACTTCACATACATGATAACAGCCACCATTTCATGAGCACTCACTATTTGAGCGGCACTATGCAAAGCCTTCTATATTCATTACTTCTCTCACGCCTCACAACAATTTTGTGACATGGGCATAATTTTTACTCCACTTTTATAAGGGACTAAGTTGATGCTTAGAAGTATTAAGCAGCTTGGCTGATGTTGCCCAGCTGGGGAGTGAAGGAGCTAGCACTCACATGCCAGAATGTTTGACCTCAAAGTTCATGAGGAACCTGGGGCTTGTATAGGTTAAATATCTTGCCCAAACCTTCACAGCTAGTCCTTGAACCCCCAAACCAGGACTTTTCCCCCTCTAAGGTTAGTACTCTTAAGAAGACTTCCTGGGAAGGTGTCTTTCAAGAAGGGATGGGTGGTGTGTGATGTGTGGGCAGCCCCCTGGATAACTTCTTTGGTCTCCTGTGTTCTCTCTCCAGATTCTGTCCCCCATGGCCAATGGCTTATTCCACAAAGCCATCATGGAGAGTGGGGTGGCCGTCATCCCTTACCTGAAGGCCTCTGATGATGAGAGGAATGAGGCTGTAGGTATACTGTTAACACCTCTCTAAGTTCCTCTCCTTGATCAGGAGAGAATGTGGTCAGGTGTCCACAGACCGTGTGCTTGGCTGTCCTTGCTAACCATAGCCAGGAGACCTGATGCTGGCCCAAGGTGAACCTTGTTGCTCCATGGGAGGTCTGGTTCAAAAGGAAATGGGTTGAGGTACACAATGCACTACCGCTGGCGTGCATGATTGTGTGTGTGCATGTGTGTGTTTCTATGTATGCATGAGTAAGTGTGTGAGGCAGTTCTTACATCTTATTCATTATTCTTTGCCTGTGATATATAACTCAGTTCCCTGTATCATATATTGCTCTTCTGTACCTACCATACACCACCTAGAGTGTTATGTTAAGAACTATTCTGAGGCTGTTTGCAGGTCAGTGGGAAAAAACACTGTGACTGATTAATGCTGTCTGGTATGAGAACGTGAGGGGGAGGTGAGGCATATGCCCCAGATATTTGTCATTTGTCATCTCGTCTTAGTGCACTACCAGCTGGTGAGGACCTGGAGAGCAAATCGTCTATATCTTTCACATCCCAGGATAATGCCTGATGTATATTAGGCGGCTATGAATGTTTGCTGAATGAATGAGTTAACAAATGAACTGATTCATTTAAAGAATGTTAATTAAGCACTGGGCTGTGGATTCATCTACTGGGTATTATTCATTTTAGTGGTATATTTTCTGAAACACCTTATAGAAAATAACAGTGTACACTGAGAGTAGAAACAGAGTTATAATACTGCAAAAATACCCTCACTACACAGGGAATACTGACTTTGGTTACATGATATATCAAGCTACTTTCAGTTTGTGTGTATATTTGTTCATTCGCCACCCACACATTGAGTGCCCATCGTTTTCCTGGCTGTATGTTAAGACCTGTGGCTTATTAGTAGAGAAGGCGTAAACTAACTTGAGAAGACTATACTCTAACCTGGAACCCATGGATATGTTTTGGAGGTGGTCCTTGAACTTCTACAATTGTATGCAGACTCTATATGTTTGTGCATTTTCCCAGGGAGAGGGTCTTTAGCTTTCATTGGATTCTCAGAGCATCTATGACTCCCAGAAGAGCAAAAACCACCTCATTCAAGGGACAAGTTCTACATATGTGGAAAGTCCAGTGACAGGGAAAGAAGGTGTTTAGCAAAGGGCTAGGTAGAGAAGGTGGAGATCCTTGGGGTGACAGGAGACTAGAGGAGGAAGGGGTTCATGGAGGCTGAAGGGATCTGAAAGGACATCTTTGAGTCGGTGGGATTGAGCCTTAAAGAATGAGTGGAATTGGTGTAGAGCAGAAAAAAAAAAATGTTCAGGGCATTCCAGGTGGGTGGGGGTGAGGTTTGAGCAGAGCTAAGCTGAGACTGAGGCTGGAGTCATGCCTCAAATGACAATGGAGGAGCTTGCAAAGCTGTTCCTCACTCTTTGGGCTCCTGGCTCCATTTAGTCCCCCAGAGTCGGGCTTCTGGGCTCTGTGGGACCTAGTGCCAATGAAGCCAACACCACAGGACTGGTGTCTTTGTGACCAAGAATCGTGACTCCATTCCATGGCCACAGACTGACAAACCACCTCCCCCAGCTCTGGAGATTGCTAAGGATGGCAAGGAGGGTCAGGTAAGAGAGTAAGGGTGATGCAGTGCCAACTGGTCCTCAATGTGTACAGTCAATTATGGGCACATGGGGTGGGGATGTGCAGCAGGCTGGACTTCATAGATGAAAGATCCGCCTGTGGCTGGATTGAGGTCTCTTTCCAACTTTCAATTTCCTAGAGGTTTTCAGTACTGTGTTCTGACCTGGTCCTTCTCTGGAAATAGTTGCAGGTGGTTGCGGATATCTGTGGTTGCAATTCATCAGACTCCGTGGCCCTGCTTCAGTGTCTGAGGGCAAAACCCTCTGAGGAGTTGCTGATCATCAGCCAGGTGAAGAGGGAAGGGAGAGTTTGGGTGTAGGGTTGCCCTTTGAATGGAGACGTAGACAAATCCTACCACTCTTTTGTTTATTTTGATTTGGGCTTGGAAAGATGGGGGTTGGGGTTTATAGTAATGGCTGTTAAGAAAAAATGTGAAATATAGAAACCTTACAGGTAATTTAAGGAACTTGAAGGGCCTGGAGTTCTGATTAAACTGGATAAGATCCAGAAAAATATGAGGTTGTCTCTATGTCAGTGAAGGCCTTGCACTGGGAAGAGGGACCACACTTGTTCCCCATGCTGCCAGAAGCTAAAGTCAAGATCTAGAAGTGGAAATTCTGTTAGGGAGCCATTTTGGCTTGGTGTAACCAAGAACTTTCTAAAAACTCAGTTGTCTGAAAAAGCTCCTTTAGAAGGCATGAGATCCCCACCTCTGTAGGTATGCAAGCTGGGTCTAGATGAGCACTGACAAATTTCAATCACAGGATGATTCATTGGATGGATGAACATTTATGTCTGTTCCAATCTCAAGAGCCTCTGTTAGTCGTTGAGAGAGTGAGGTCAACATCTGTCAGATTCCAACATTTGTTCAGGAGTGACTTGGCATGGATTCAGGATCTGCAGTGAGCTGCACTGGAGTCTGGAAAATGGACGATAAGTCCTTGACCCAGTGTACTGTGAAAGCTCTTTTATGTGCTCCCTTCTACCACTCTCAATATAGAAACCTAAAAAACCATGATTAGAGCCAGGTGTTGCTTCCTGAGACCCAAGAAATATCCAGCCAGATCCAAAGCACAGAGCTGAGGAAGACATCTCAGGAAGATGCTTATGCCAATCTCCATGACCCTGGCCATTGCTTCCCCTCACCACTCTGCCTGTTGCATTTGGTCAGTCGTTCCACACTTGAGCATGCATCAGACTCACTTGGAGAGCTTGTTAAACCAAGTTTTCTGGGCTGCACCCCCAGAGTTTCATATTCAATGGGCCTGGAGTGAGGCCTGAGAATTTGCATTTCTAACAACTTCCCAAGGGAGGCTGATGCTGCTGGTCCAGGAGCCACGCTATGAGAACCATTGTGTGAGGCTATTGTTTTTCTCAGTAGATACTATTATTATCCTCATCTAGCAGATGAGGAAGCAAGGCACAGAAAAGTCGAGCCCCTTTGTCCAGATAAGTGGCAGAGCTGGCCAGGTAGCACTGATATGTTGGGATAGGCCAAGAGTGGCTTATTTTTCTTTTCTTAATGCATTTTTTAGAGAGGGTTGGCTCAGCTTGGCTAGGGTTTTGGGACAGCAGATTTTGTGAACAGAAACAGCTGCCCGTTTTTCTCTTCTTCCTTATTTCAGAAAACCAAGGCTTTCACTCGAGTGGTTGATGGTTTTGTCTTTCCTGAAGAGCCTGTAGACCTATTGACTAAAAAAACATTTAATCCAATCCCTTCTATCATCGGCGTCAATAACCACGAGTGTGGCTTCCTGCTGCCCATGGTAAGAATTCTGGTTGTGCCTCCTGTTGTGACCTCAGCAGAGAGGCAGCCATTTGCTTCCACAGCTTGGTATTCCCATAGATGACACCAAGCACATGAGGGCTGGAGCCCGTCAGCCAAGTACACTGTGGTCATATTTCCTGTATTGGAAGGAGGGTAACTGAGGATTGGGGCGGCCACAGCAAGTGTCCGCCCTGATCCTCGTACAGGTTTATGGCAATAGATACAACGCTATAACCAACTAAGAGAGGATGGGGTCCATTTGAGCTTTGTTCAAAACATTACATATGATTGTTTCAAATAAGCACAGTTACTACTTCAAAAATGAAATTCATAAAGGTTTGGACAACTTCAGGGCCTTACACACTCATGTCCAGCCTCGGTTCTGGCATCTGACTTCCAAGGATGCTCTCTAAGTTTGTACAAGTTGCAAAATTATTGACTCCTTGTATTCATTCAACAAGCACGAACCGGGCATTTCCTATAAGCACTACACACTCTTAAAAACTGTGCAGTCAACAGTGAACAAGTCACAGGGTTACAGCTCTCTGCAAGCTCACATGCTGGTGGTGATAGACAAATGAGATACCAGGTTTCTGAGAGTGACAAGTGCCAGGAAGGACATATACTGCAGAGAAGGCTTCTTTAGGAAAGAGAAGGGGTGGTCGGGAAAGGCTTCTCTGAGGAGGAATCCTTTGCGTGAAGTCTTAACACAGAGAAGGAGCCATGATTTCTTGCCCCTGCTGTCTGAGAAGACCCTCCTCATTTGCAATAAACTTTTCGTCTGTCCTCAGATGAGTGGAGTGCTCAAATTCATAATACTGTCAAAGCTCATTTATGTAGACCGACCTCCTCCTTTTAAGCTGGGGAAATGAGGCTATGAAATAGAAGTGATGAGAGCATTGGTGAAATAGAAGTGATGAGAGCAGTTGGTGGCCGTCTAGAATCAGAGCCCTGAGTTCGCTGGACTGTGAGACTTGTCTTCCATTATTAATTTGCCTACAGAGCAATGTTTTGGGGTGAGCGGTGATGGAGATTTCTCTCCTTCTGTTGTAAATGAGGAAACTGATTCACAGACTGTGACGAAAGTGAGGCCTTTCAATGTCATCTGGGTCTGTTTTAGGAAGAAGGCAGTTACTACTGATGATGACCACCACCAACATAACCACTATGACCAAACAGGCATTATCATCCCATTTTCCAGCTAAAGAAACTGAGCTTCAGACAAGCTAACATGACTTTCCTAAGTCTCCCAGCCAGTGAGGAGACGGTGTATAAATGCAGTTAGGCTCTGCCTGTAAATGCTGGGTTCTCTGTTTACCTGATGTGTGGCCTTAAGTGAGCTGCCTAACCTCTCTGAATGGAGTTGCCTCATCTGAGAAACAGGGATAATTTTACTACCCGCCTCACAGGTACACATCAAATAGCCTGATGTATAGTAAGTGCTCAGTAAATGTTAGATATTGGAAGTATTCAAATGGCAGAATGGGAATTGGTGCCCAGGTCTGTGCAGCTCAAGAGCCTGCATCGCTGCTGATATTCCATGGGACCTTGCAGTTACAGCCACTGCTGGCCATGGAGACCTGGGAAATCCTCCCAAACCAACCCCAGCTCCTGAGCATACAGAGAGGGTTCCTAGTAGTTAAAATATACTTGTGGATTATTTGAGTGACTCTAGGGGTTCCCTCAGATTCCAGGAGACAGATATGTTTAAATATCTACCCCAGTGATTCATTACCCCAAGATTACAGCAGAAAATATACCAGGAAAATTCATTGACAAGTGAGTAGTAATTTCTACCCCTTCATGTTTTTAAGCTGTAATGTTGGCCAGGGGAGGGTCATTCATAAATGATTACCTGTAGCTTTTACTTCCTACCAAGCAGCACCTGCCAACTGCTTCTCAGCGGTCCTGATTGTAAAGGTGTTTGGAAAGAGAACAACAGACCATTAGTTTTGAGATTTTTCTGGCTTTTCTTTGAACTTGGTGTTGAAGCCAAGTTGTGGCCTGTATTAGTTTGCTAAGGCTGCCATGACAACATGCCACAGATGGAGTGGCTTAAATCACAGAAGCTTGTTTCCTCATAGTTCTGGAAGCTGGAGGTCCAAATTCAAGGTGTCAGCAGAGTTGGTTTCTTCTGAGGCCTTGCTCCTTGGCTTGCACGTGGCCGTGTTCTCCCTGAGTACTCACATGGTCTCTCCTCTGTGTGTGTATCACTGGTGTCTCTTTGTGTGTCCAAATTTCCTCCTCTTATAAGGACATCAGTCAGATTGGGGTAGGGCCCACCGTAGCATCCTCACTTTAGCTTTGTCACCTCTTTAACTGTCTCCACATACAGTCACATTTTGAGGTCCTTGGGGTTAGAGCTTCAACATAGGAATTTAGGAGAGGACACCATTCAACCCATAATACAGCCTTTACGCAAGGCAGCCATTCAGGTCCCACAAGACTGTAGATGTGACAGGGAATGGCTGCCTTTCATCAAATGTGAGAAGCAGCAGCTTCATTGCTGGACCAACCCACAGAGGCTGTTCCTACATGTGAACGCCTGGGAGCTGAGAGGGTTCCTGCTCTTCCCAGTGTCCCCTCTGAATGGCGGATGCCTAGGCCCTTGGAGAGACCAGTTTCCCTTTTGGTGACCTGATGTACTCACAGAGGACACCCTGCTTCTATCCACAGAAGGAGTTTCCTGAGATCCTTGGGGACTCCAACAAGTCTCTCGCCCTGCGCTTGATACACACAATCCTGGTAAGTGACCTTGGGCGACTACGTGACCTTGGACTCTCCATTCATTTAACAAACCTCCCTGGGTCACGCTCAGGAATAGGGGGTGGGGGCAGTGACATTCCTCGTTCATTCGTTCAGTAGATCTTTGCTAAGTAGAATTCAGCAATCCCCTACCCACAATCTCAAAAACCAAAGAGTTCTGAAAATCCAAAGACTTTTTGTAACCCACACGGCAGCTAGTCTTGAACTAGACCGATACGTAGCCGTTAGTCTTTATTGTTCCCACACTTTCATTCACTTTATTTATCCCACTATTCATACGTTTCTCTGCGGACACAATAAGGTGGGGGCTGGAGTGCTGGCCTGGCCCCTCCCCACCTAGTGAGCCTGTTACATAATAGGCAGCATATGTACTGAATTGCCTATCTACAACCTGAAAAGTTCTGAATTCTGAAACCCACCTGGGACTAGGGACTGTATTTACTACATGCCAGCCAGGCACTGTGCTAGGTTCTAGCAACACCGAGGACCATTACTAAATCATTTGTTCATTCATTCCCTGGACAAATATATCCTAGACGCTATGATGTAGAGATGGATTAATTTCCTCTCTTCCTTTCTTCTTGCCATACATGTTTATTCAGTGTGTACTCCGTGCCAGGTTTGTTTCATTCATTTACTCACTGAACAAATTTTTATTGAGAGTCCACATGCCCCACCACTTCTCCAGGGACTGGAGAGCAGTGATAAGCAGACACTCTTCCTGCACTTGAGAAACTTGTAGACTGATGGGGTGGATGGACATGACAAGACCCTTCAGTAAAGTGCTATACAAACCTGAGCAGAGGAATGTCCTAGGCCATCTTGGTTATCTGGTGATGAGAATTGAGACAAAGATTTGAGAGATATTTAAAATACAAATCAGACAGTGGAATCTCTCAGGCTTGATTGTATATGGCCATACAGAGGAGGTGGTCATTGACCTGGGTCTTAGGGAAGGGGAACATTTGAGCAGGAGGACATTTCAAGAGGAGAAGGTATCTTGAGCCAGGTTCCACGGGTGGGAAGTAGAGTGTGCAGGTGCAGGAGGACCAGAAGAGTGTGCAGTCTCTCCTAGGGCCTAGTAGCATGGCAGGAGCTGTTTTTCAAATGGTAAGTAGTTCTCTGATGCAGAAGGCATAGCCTTGTTCCAGAATTTCGGGGTTCCGCACTGTGACTGTCTTGTTGGCGCTCGCCAGAGGCTCCACACAGCATCTGTACTCACCTTGGATATCTCAAGCACTGAGCGGTCTGCTGTTCATATGGCCCATGTGAGGGGCACTTGCACCACAGCCTGGACCCGCTGCAGAGCCCTCCCTTGCTCTGATCTGATTTCAAACACTCAGCCTTTGGAGGACCCAATGAATGAGTCCAAGCAAGCGCCCCCTGCTGTGGTAGATGCTTCTTCCAAATTCCAAAGAAACAAACAACAGACCATGCGCCTGTCTTAGTGTTAGGGGTATGGTGTAATAACTTGTTCCAGCACTCCGCAGAGTACCAGACCCCTAAAAATATCACCAAAGTGGCAGACTCTGAATCTTCGTGAAGTTTACCCTTCACACTCTGACATTAGTGCTTACGGCAAGTTGAGGGATTGAAGACTGGGAGGCAGCCTGGTGCCAAATCAAAGAAAGCATGGAATGTCCTGTTACAGGTCTTGACAATGGGTCTCAGGGGGAACTGACAGGACTGAATACCTTCTCTCTGACAGGCAGCATGCTTTTCTCCTTGCTTCTCATGTAATCCTCTGAACAACTCATTTTTTATAGATGAGGGAACTCCAAAAGACCACTTAGCCTGGGCCAAATAGCAAAGGCCTGGAGGCAGTGCTGATACCAGGAGCAGGGCTGTCTTCATGGATGTATGACCTGTGTAGTCACAAGGACCTCGCGCTGAGAAGGGTCATACACTTGGTTAAAAGTTCTGTTGTCACCATCTTGAAATTCTTAGAATTTTTGAACAGGGGCCCCCATATTTTCATGTTGCACTGGGCCCTACTAATAATACAGCCAGCTCTGGCCAGGGGTGGTTATTTCTGATACATTTCAGAGAGGCGTGCATACTGTGATTAGGAGCATGGAATTTGGATGCAAACAGACTAATGAAAGAATCGTGGTTCTAGCAGTTTAGACAAAGTGCTTAATCTGCCTAAGCCTCAGTTCCCCTGTCTGTGATGTGGGCTAATTTTAATACTTGCATTATAGGATCACTGTGTGGATTCAATGAGGCAATGCATACAAAGCACGTGGAGTCACCCCTGCACAGCAAATGTTTAATGTTTTGGCTGTTGGTGCTGACCTAGATCTCATGTGACCATGATTGTTTTACAGCATGTCCCTGTCCAGCATTTACACCTTGTGGCTAATGAATACTTCTACAACAAGCACTCCCTGTTTGAAATACGAAATAGTTTTCTGGACCTGCTTGGAGATGTATTTTTTGTGGTCCCTGCGCTGGTCACAGCTCAATATCACAGAGGTGAGTCTCTGAACACCCCCTGCAGGACCACAGCCCAGCAAGGCTGGTGGCTGGAGGGATCCTCATTGCCTGCTGACCAGCCGCCTGCTCCGCCCTTCGGCTCTCTCACTGAGAGGGAGGTCCCAAGGGTGTCTGGGATAGAACCCTGCATGCCGACCTTTGTAATTCCCTGCCTTACAGTGTTCAGGAATGTTGATCAGTTCTTGTTGTTTCTGTTCCTTCCCCTTCTTCAAGACCACGTAGAAAATTCCCATCTCCCCGTAATTTTCTGGGGCCTGCCCCCACATTCCTTTTTCTTTGGAAGGGTCTTCCCAAACTTCTTAGCTTTAAGGAGTAGTGGAGCAATCAGAAAGAGAATATTACTTGTAAGGGCACAAACCCAGCCTTCCTCCCTCCCTCCCTTCCTTCTTTCCCCCTCTGTCTCTCTGTCTCTGTCTCTTTCCTCCTTCCATCCTTTCTTTCTTCTATATTCCTTTCCACAAATATTTATCATAGGCCTACTGTGTGCCTGGCCCTATTCTAGGCCCAGAAGACACAGCAGTGAACAAAGCAAAGACTCTGCTACTGTGAGACTCATATTCTAATCAGGAAGACTGATAACAAAGAAACAAGTAAATATAGAATGCATGCTTGTTAGATGGTAATAAGTGCTGTAGTGTAAAATACAGCAAAGTAGGGGATAGCAGTGACAGGGTGCTGTGGGAGGATCCTGTATTATAAGGTCTGTTAAGGTGACAGGTAAGAATCGACTCTTAAATTTGGCAACATGGAGATCACTGATGACCTTGACAGGACCTATCATGATGGAATGATGGAGGTAAAAGCCTGACTAAAATGGATTCAAGAGAAAGTGGACAAACTGATTTCCAGACTCTATACAATCCAAATCTCAACCAAAATCTCAGCAGTGGTTTTGGAGAAGTGAATAAGCTAATTATAAAAATTTATATGGAAATTAAAAGATAGCCAAAATAATCTTGAAACAAAATAACAAAGCTGGAAGACTGACAAGACACCTGATTTCAAGACTTATCTTTGAGCTACAGTAATTAAGAAAGTCTGGTATTGGCTGAAGGGTAGAAAATACAAAACAGAGTGAAGAGTCCAGAAAATAGACAGTTAACCAATTTTCGACAAAGGTGCTGAGGTAATTCAGTAGAGAAAAGAAATTCTGTTCAACAGTTGGAGCTGGAATAGCTAGATATCTGTGTAGAAAAAGTGAATCTCAACCACCCTAACTCACACCATACGCAAAAATTAGTTTGAGATGAATGATCGATCCAAATGTAAAGGATAAAATTGTACTTAAGCAAAATTAACATTTTTGCTTGTCAAAAGACACTGTTTGTTGACAGTATCAGCAAAAATGGTGGAGTAGGGAACTCCCACAGCCTGTCCCGCTATAAAAGGAGTGAATAAAATGGCAAAGACTGTCAGAATCAACTTTATCAAAACTGTGGAAACAAATCAAGGGTTTACAGCAAGCAAGTGAACACTTCATCAAGACATAAGCTTTTGAGTTTCAGCAAGAGAGCTTTGTGTCATTTTAATTTACTCCGCACCATCTCCTGCTATCCAGCTAGGCAGTGGCCTTGTAGACAGCCTGCATTTATAGTATAGATTCCTAGTACTGGAGGGAGAAGCATGGACCTTATTCTCAAAGAATTGTGGTTGTTTGTTTTGACCTGTCTGATGGCACTCTGAACTAAGCTCAAAGGGCTTGCTTTTATTTCACCTAACTCAGAACACTCTTAAGGCTGAGGTAGCTACCTGGAGGGCATTTTTAATAAACATTTAAAGTTAAGTGCATTTGCTGCTGCCACTAAGGGCAAGGGATAACAGCTGGAGCAAACAATAGACAAAGCTTAAGAGGAAAGTCTGGGCAACAAGATGCTTTGGGGAATAAAGGCTTGAAAAGCTCACTTATATTCCTGGGATTCTAGAAGGCCATGTGCATGTCCAGAGTGGGGAGCATGCTCAGAAAAGGCCAGAGAAGGCTCTAAGCTCTCACATTTGGCTGACCTACAGGCTCTACTCAAACAGAAAGTGAAGGCTAGGAAAGAATTGTTAACTACCTGGCTGAGTATTGAGGGAGTGCTCCAACACACACAGAGCCTACCTTCAAAGACTAGGAGTTTTTTTGTTTGTTCTGGCACTTAGGAACACCTCAGCTGACCTATAAAATTATTGGCTGACCACTAAGCAAACAGAAGAAAGCCTTCAGTGGCCACAAATAGCAAAGAATGCAGACTTTACAAAATTAGTGCACAAACGATGCTAAACAAATAACAGCAACCACAAAAAGCTGTAACAATACACTGTAGGGAGAGGGTAGATTCTGATGTCCAGAGTTGCCACATTATGATATTAAAAACCTCCAGTTCTCAAGAAAATATTACAAAGCATGCAAAGAAACAGGAAAGTATGGAATATACACAGGAAAAAAAGAAACTAATGGAAACTGTCCCTGAGGAAGCTTAGATGTTGGACTTACTCAACAAAGATTTTAAATCAACTATTTTAAATATAGTCAAATAGTTAAAGGAAACTGTGTACAAAATACCAAAGTAAATGATGACAATGATGTCTCACCAATTAAATAATAGCAATAAAAGAATAGGATTTATAATATTATAAAATGAACCAAATAGAAATTCTAGTATTAAAAAGTACAATAACTGAAATGCAAAATTGACTAGAAGAGATCAATGGCAGATATGAGCATAGGGAAAAAAGAAACAGAGAACTTTAAGATAAATCCATTGAGATTACACAACGTGAGCATCAGAAAGAAAAAGGAATGACAAAAATGAACAGAGCCTAAGAGACCTGTGAGGCACCATCAAGCATTCCAACATATGCATAGTAGGCATTCCAGAAGGAAAGGAGAGAGAAAAGAGGCAAAAATAATATTGGAAGAAATAATGATCAAAATGCCCCCAATTTTAATGAAAGACATGAATATTGATGTCCAAGAATTTAAATGAATCCCAAGTAGAAGAAACTCAAAGAGACCCACACAAGCATACATTATAATCAAACAATCAAAAGCCAAAGACAAAGAGAAATTCCTGAGAGCAGTAAGAGAGGTGAGACTAATCCTGTACAAAGTATCTTCAATAAGATCAACAGCTGATTTCTCATCAGAAACCATGGAGACTAGAAGGCAATAGGATGACATATTCAAAGTGCTGAAAGAAAAAAAAAAACAACACGTGTTCAACCAATAATTCTACATATGTCAAAACTATCTTTCAAAAATGAAGGAGAAATTAAGATGTTCCAAGATAACCAAGAACTGAGAGAGTTTATCACTTGTAAACCTACCTGACAAGAAATACTAAAGGGAGTCCTTAAGGCTGAAAAAAGTCACTAGATGGTAATTCAAATCCATAAGAAGAAAAAAGAACATCAGTAAAGTTAACTACACTACTTATGCTATGTTTACTTATAATATAAAAGTTACTATTAATGTGCTTTTGGTTTCTTACTTCTCTTTTTTCCTGTATGATTTAAAAGACAACTGCATAAAACAATAATTATATAACCATGTTATTGACACACAATATATAAAGATGCAATTTGTGACAATAACAACATAAAGGGAGCAGATCTATATAGGGGAAATTTTTTTGTGTTCTATTGAAACTAAGTTGGCATTAATTTGAAGTAGATTATCATAAATTAAGATGTTAATTGTAATCCTTAGGGCAACTGCTTAGAAAAAAACTAAAAAATATATAGTAAAAGAAACAAAAGGGGAATCAAAATGGTGCATTAGAAAATATATATCTAACACAAAAGAAAGGAGTAATGGTGGAGCAACTGAAAAACAAAAATGATATAAGACATATAGGAAACAAGTAGCAAAATGACAGAAATATGTTCTTCCTTATCAGTAATTACATTAAATGTAAATGGGTTAGGCTCTCAAAAGGCAGAGATTGCAGATTGAATGGATTAAAAAAAATCATGATCCAACTATATGTTGTCTACCAGAGACTCACTTTAGAACCAAAGATACGAATAGGTTGCAAATGAAAGAATGGAAAAAGATGTTCCATGCAAACAGAAACCAAAAGAGAGTTGGCTTGGCTATGCTAATATCAGACAAAATACACCTTAAGACTAATTTGTTACAGAGAAATTGTTAGACTAAAAGAGACAGAGAAGCACATTATATAAAGAGAAAAGAGTGAAGCAATTAGGATGATATAATAATTATAAACCCATATGAAGCTTACAACAGAGCTCCAAAATATATGAAGGAAAAAGTGACAGAATTAAAGGAAGAAATAGGCAGTTTTACATTAATAGTTGGAAACTTCAACCCCACTTTCAATAATAGTTAGAACAATTATACAAAAGATAGACAAGGAAATAGAAGACTTGAACAATACTATAAACCAACTAGATCTAACAGACATGTAAAGAGCACTTCACTCAACAACAGCAGAATACACATTCTTCTCAAGTACATGTGGGACATCTTCTAGAATAAAACATATATTGGGCTACAAAACAAGTCTCAATAAGTTTAAAAAGATGTAAATCATACACAGTATCTTCTCCAATCTCAATGGAATGAAATTAGAAATCAATAACAAAAGGATATTTGGAAAATTCACAAGTATTTAGAGATCAAAACAGCACATTGTTTTTTTTTTACATTAAAAAATTGTGTCAATGTGCATAAGAAAAAATTTACCACTTTAATCCTTTATAAATGTACAGTTCAGTGGAATTAAAGTTCATTCACATTGTTGTGCAACCATCATCACTATCCATCTCCGGAGCTTTTCATCACCCTGAACTGAAATTCAGTACCTGTTAAACAATAACTCCCCACTACTTCTGTCTCTAGAATTTGACTCTTCTAGGTACTTCACATAAGTGGATTCATACAAGGTTTGTCCTTTTGTATCTGGCTTAACTGACTTAGCATAATGCCTTCAAGGTTCATCCTTATTATACCATGTATCAGAATTTCACTCAGTTTTAAGGCTGAATAATATTTTGCTGTATATTATATTTTCTTTATCCCTTCAGCCATCAATGGACATTTGGGTTGTTTCCACCTTTTGGTTATTGTGAATAATGCTGCCGTGAATATTGGTAAGCAAATATCTGTTCTAATCTCTACATTCAATTCTTTTGAGCATATGCCCAGAGATAGAATTGCTGGATCATATAGTAATTCTATGTTTAATTTTTTGAGGAATGGTCATATTATTTTCCACTGTGGCTGCAGCATTTTGTATTCCCACCAGCAATGCATAAGGGTTCCAATTTCTCCACATCCTCATCAGCACTTATTTACTGGTTTTTTGTTTTTATAAAACCCATCCTAATGGGTGTAAAGTGGTATCTCCTTGTGGTTATGATTTGCATTTCCCTAATGATTAGTGATACTGAGCACCTTTTCATATACTTGTTGGTCATTTACATGATTCCTTGGAGATATATCTATTCAAGTTCTTTGCCCATTTTTGAATTCAGTTGTTTGTTGTTGTTAAGTTTTAGGAGTTCTTTGTACATTCTAGATATTAATCCCTTGTCAGATATATGACTTGAAAATATTTTCTTCCATTCTACGGACTGCCTTTTTACTTTGTTGGTAGTGTGCTTTGAAGTTTTTAAACAAACAATACATTGTTAAATAATCAATAGGTCAAAGAAGAAATCACAAGGGAAATTAGAAAATTCTTTGAAATGAATGAAAGCAAAAACATAGCAAACTGAAACTAATGGGACACAGTAAAAGCAGTGCTTAGAGGGGTATTTATTGCCATAAATCCATGCATTATAAAGAAGAAAGATCTCAAATCAATAGCATAACTTTTCACCTTAAGGAACTAGAAAAAGAAGAACAAAGTAAAAACAAAGCAAACAGAAGGAAGAATATTATACAGATTAGAACAGAGATCAGTGAAATAGAGGACAGGAAATTAATAAAGAGGGTGGTTGAACCCAAAAGCTGGTTCTTTGAAAAAATCAACAAAATTGAAAATCTTTTAGCCAGACTGACCAAGAAAGAAAGAAACAAGACTCAAATTGCTAAATTTAGGGTTGAAAGTGGTGACATTACTACAAACATTACAGAAATACAAAGGATTATAAGAGACTACTATGAACAATTGTATGGCAACAAACTAGATGAAATTAGAAAATTACTAGAAACACACAAACTACCAAAACCAACTCAGGAAGAAATAGAAAATATGAACATACCTATAACAAATAAAGACATTTAATCAGTAAGCAAAACTTGCCAACAAAGGAATCCCAGGACCAGCTGGCTTCACTGGTGAATTTTAATAAATATATAAAGAAGGACTAAAATCAATTATTCTCAACTTTTTAAAAAAGTGAAAGAGGAGGGAACATTTCCTAACTCATTCTCTGAGGCCAATATCACCCTGATAGTAAAGCCAGACAAAGACATCACAAGAAGAGAAAAATACAGACCAATATCCCTTATGAGTATAGATGCAAAGTCCTCAAGAAAATACTAGCAAACTGAATATAGCTGCATATTAAAAGGATTACATACTATGACTAATTGAAATTTATCCCAGGAATGCAAGGATGGTTTGACATATAAAAATCAATCAATATAATATACCGTATTAATAGAATAAAGGAAAAAACCCCACATGATTATCTTAATAGATGCAGAAAAAGCATTTCACAAAATCTAACACACTTTCATGATGAGAACACTCAACAAACTAGGAATAGAAGAAAACTTGCTCAACCTGATAAAGGGCTTCCATGAAAACCCACAGCTGATATTTTACTTAATGGAATTAGACTGAAAGTTTCCCCTCGAACATCAAGAAGAAGATAAGGAAGTCTCTTCTTACCACTTCTATTCAACCTTGAACTAGAAGATCCAGCCAGATCAATTAGACAAGAAAAAAAATTAAAATCAGTCTAAACTGTAAAGAAAGAAGCAAAACTATCTATTCATAGATGACATGATCTTATATATAGGAAATCCTAAAGAATTCACAAAATGAGTTTTAGGGCTAACAAGCAAATTTATCAAAGCTTCAGGACACAAAATCACTATACAAAAATGAATTGTATTTCTCCACACTAGCAATGAATGATCCAAAAGTGAAGTTAAGAAAACAACTCCATATAGAATAGTATTAAAAATAATGAAATACTCAGCAATAAATATAACCAAGGAGCTATGAGACTTGTACACTGAAAACTGCAAAGCATTGTTGGAAGAAATTCAAGAATAAGTGGGAAAACATCAAGTGTTTATAGATTGGAAGACTTAATATTGTTAAGATGGCAGTACTCCTGAAATTCAATGCAATCTCTATCAAAATGCCAACTTCCTTTTTCGCAAAAATGGACAAACTGATCCTAAAATTCATATGGAATTTCAAGGGACCAAAAATAGACAAAATAATCTTGAAAAAAAGGAGTAAAGTCAGAAGATTCACACTTTTAGATTTCAAAACTCAGTCCCTACAAAACAATGCCAATCAAGAGGGTGTAATACTGGCGCAAGGATAGACGTATAGATCAATGGAATAGAATTGAGATCCAGAAATAAACCTATTTATCTATGGTCAGTTGATTTCAATAAGGCTGTCAAGACCATTTGATGTGGAAAGAATAGGCTTTTCAACAAATGGTGCAGGAATCATGGATAACACATACAAAAGAATGAAGTTGGACCCTACCCTCATATTATATACAACAATTATCTCATAGTGGATCAAAGATCTAAATGTAAGAGCTAAAACTGCCAACTTGTTGGAAGAAAACATAAAGGTGTGAATTTCCATTACCTCAGATTTGGCAATGGATTCTTAGACTTAACATGAAAAGCATAATGAAAAAAGAAAAAAATAGATAAAATGGACTTCATCAAAATTAAAAATTATTGTGCATCAAAGGGCAATACAAAGAAACTGAAAAGACAACTCAAATATTGGGAAAAAAAATCTGCAAATCATATATCTGACAAGGGCCTATTATTCAGAATATATAAAAGACTCTTACAACTCAACAACAAAAAACACAAACAATTCAAAATGGGTAAAGGATTGATTGGACATTTTTCGAAAGAAGACATACAAATGGTTAATAAGGACGTGAAAAGATGATCAATATTATTAGCTATCAAGGAAATGCAAATCAAAACCACAATGAGATACCACTTCACACCCACTAGGGTGGCTATAATAAAAGAACAAAAAACAAAAAAAAATGGAAAATAACAAGTGTTATCGAGAATGTGGAGAGACTAGAACCCTCATATACCGCTGGTGTGAATGTAAAATGGTGCACCTGTTGTGGAAAACAGTTTGGCTGTTCCTCAAAAAGTTAAACATAGGGCCAGCCCCGGGGGCCTAGTGGTTAAGTTCTGCACCCTCTGCTTCAGTGTCCTGGGTTCGTTTCCCAGGCGTAAACCTACACCACTTGTCTCTCAGTGGCCATGCTGTGGTGGTGTCTCACATACAAAAAGAGGAAGATTGGCAACAGGTGTTAGCTCAGGTTCAATCTTCCTTAGCAAAACGGGGAAGATTAGCAATAGATGTTAGCTCAGCAGGAATCTTCTTCAGCAAAAAGACAAAACAAAGAGAATTACCATATAACCCAGCAATTCCACTCCTAGGGATATACTCAAGATAAGTGAAAACAGATGGTCAAAAAAAATTCTACATGGATGTTCACAGCAGCCTTATTCAGAGTAGCCAAAAAGTAGTAACAACACAAAGGTCCATCAACTGATGAATGGATAAACAAAATGTAGTATCTACATACAGTGGATTATTATTTTGTCATAAAAAGAAATGAAATATTGATACATGCTACAATATGGATGAACCATGAAAACATATGCAAAGTGAAAGAAGCCAGCTACAAAAGGCTGCGTTTGTACAAAACTACTTTCTGTGTCTCTGGATTTGCCTGTGGTTTTCAGGGGCTGGGGGAGGGGCAAGTGATGAGTGACTGCTTACTGGGTCTGGGGTTTCTGTTTGGAGTGCTGAAAATGTTCTGGACCTAGATAGTGGTAGTGGTTGCACAATATTCTGAACGTACTATAATCTATTGATTTACACACTTTGAAATGGTTAAAATTGTACATTATGTGTATTTTACCTGAAAAACAATGCTATTAAGAAAATGAAAAGGCAAGCCACAGACTAGAAGAAAATATTCACAATTATCTGACGAAAACATTATATCTAGAGAAAAAGAACTCTTACAGGTCAATAATGAAAAAAATAAACAATCTAATTACAAATAGGTAAAAGGCTTGAAAAGACACTTCACAAAAAATATATATGAAAGCCAAAAGCACTTGGAAAGGTGCTCAATATTGTTAGTCATCAGGAAAATGCAAAGTAAACCCCAAATGAGGAAACCATTTGCACTTACTAGAATGGCCAATGTTAAAAACACAAACTATACCAGGAAGTATTGCCAAGGATGTGTAAAGTTCAGAACTTTCATGTACTCCTGTGGGGAATGTAAAATGGTACAGCCACTCTGGAAAACTGTCAGTTTCTTCTAAAGTTTAATGTGTAGCTACTCTATTACTCAACCATTCTACTCTTATGTATTCATGGGAGAGGAGTGAAAGCATTTGTTCTTAAACAAGACTTACATATGGATATCCATAGCAGCTACTTCATAATAGCCTCGAACTAGAAAGAACCCGAATGTCTCTCATCAGATGAATGGATAAATAAATTGTGGTATATTCAGGCAATACTTGGAGATAAAATGGAATCAACTCTCGATACATGCAACAATGTGGACGATTCTCAAAAACATTATGCTGAGCAAAAGAAGCCAGACATGAAAGAGTATATATAGTGTGTTATTCCATTTATGTGGAGGTCAGGAATAGGCAAGATTAATCCATGGTGATAGGAATGAAAACATTGATTATCTCTTGGTAGAGTGATTAGAAGGAGACATGAGGGAACTTTCTGGGATGTTGGAAATGTTCTGTATCCTGATTGGAGAGGTGGTTATGTGAATGTATATACATTTGTAAAAACTTACCAAACTGTGCACTTAAAACTTGTGCTTTTTATTGTCCATAAATGATACTTCAATTAAAAAAGAGAAAGAGAGAATGAGAGGAGAGGAAGCATAGAGAGTGAGTATAAGGCAACTGTATTGTGGGGGTTTGCTAGAAGGGATTTAGAGAAATAAGACAGTAATTGGAGGAGAAGCTGAGACAAAGAGTAAGCATGTTTGTGTGTGTCTGTGTGTGTGTCTATGCATGTGTAAGTGTGGGCATGCATAAGTTCCTGTGTGCACGTGTGTTTGTGTGTGTGTACTTTAATAGGAGACTTTGTAAGCTACAAAGCTTACTTACTACTTGTTTGCTACTCATGGTGATGACCCAGCAGAGAAAAATGGATCATGCAGAGAAAGAGCAGGGGGTAATTACAGTGCAAAGACCATTAGTATAAGACAGCTGAAGAAATGCAGGATGCAGAGAGCATCTTGGAATCAGGGAATAACTTTGTTCCCTTTGTCTTCAGACAGTTGAACCAGAGTCAGCGAGAGGAAGTCACAGAGAGGAAGATCTTGGCTCAGTATGAAAGGTTTCTTAGAGAGGTAGAACCATTGCTCTATCAGGCTACTGTGAGGGGTAGTGAGCTCTTTGTCACGGGGTGCGAGTGCTGCTGTAGCAGGAAACTCTAGCCTCAAATGAGGAAGAGGGAAGTTAGCTTGGTTCAGATTGCCTCTTGTCTCTGGGCTGTCCCACCCATGGGTCTGTGAATCCAGGAGCAGATGGATGGGCATGCAAGGCGGGACCCTGCTCCACCCTGCAAGCCTGACATGATTCCTTTCCTAATTTCTGCAGATGCTGGTGCATCGGTCTACTTCTACGAGTTTCAGCATCGGCCCCACTGCTTAAAGGACATAAAGCCGGCTTTTGTCAAAGCGGATCACTCTGATGAAATTCGTTTTGTCTTTGGAGGTGCCTTCCTGAAAGGCGACGTTGTCATGTTTGGTAAGGAACTGGCCTCAGCGGCTCCTGCCCTTGCAGAAACATGAGCTTGGGATTAGCTGGGGAGAAGACACTCCTCCCTACTGAGCACGAAGTCCCTTACCTGCCCCAACACTATGCAAGGGCCTGAGAGGACTGCTGGGTTGGATTTAATCTACTGATTACAGAGACAATCTTTCCCTAGAAAATGCCATCCACTAGCATCTTTAGAAACCAAGATGAAAAAGAGCTGCCAACAGTTGCTTGATGAGTGTTTCTCTTTGTACTAAAGCCTATTGGGGTGAGCAATTAGGGAAAATTAGAACCACTTTCTTCTTTTTCTCCTACCTCTGGTCTCACCTTCCCTGTGTAACCAAACAGTGGGTTTGTCTCTTGGTGCGTGTGGAGCCAAAAAGCACAACCAAGGCAGAAGTAGGTGAAGAAGGGTTTATTGCTTGCACAAGCAATGGGGAACAGCAGGGATCGCTCCCAAAGCACTGTTTTCCCAGCCCAGGTCCAATGGAGACTATACACAAGGGAGCAGAGGATAACAGGTTTATTTGTAACAACCACATAACAACTGTGTTTATCTAGGGCACATGGGTAGCAGGTAAACATGTTAGTATATACATCTCATGATCTAAAAATGGCTGTTTGGACCCTCCCAGAGGAGGAGAATTTAAGATGCCAGTGAGTTTAGATAACTTTAGAATGCTTGGGGTCTTGCTGCAAACATGTGAATTTCTCCGCAAGATTGCAACATCTGCGAAACATGGACATCAGTCTCTGCAAAACATGACACATAGTTTCTTCTTGTCTGAAAAACATTTGACAGATCTTGTTAGTTGTTGACCAGATCCTCAGTAACCCTTTCTTTGCCTGGTCACACCTGCACTTCCAAGAATACCCATGAGGCTATCACCTAGGGCTTTGAAAGGTAAGAACCATGTTTTTCATAATTCCAGCCCAAAGTGATCTGGATCCAGATGATCTATTGTAAATGCATGTGAACTGTTACTATGAGGTTAGTTCACTTATTCCTGAATTTATGACCTGTTCTGCGCCTAAAATAATAAGCCAATCAGATGAGGTTATCAATAGAAAAAATTATAGGAACTGCACATAGGAGGTTTTTGCTAAAATATTTAGCTAAAAAAATTAGACAAAACAGGGTCTTACCCAGTTCATGCTGGCCTCCTGACAATGAGGACAGAGCTTCTCAGATAGAGTATGAATTTATAGGCTTTACAAGTGACAATGTGGGACTATCTCCTAGATACAATTTTAGTAAAAAGAGAAAGGTGCAGAATACGTTTCCATATTATCCTGAGTATGTAAAAGGTATCTCCTTAAACACTTGCACATGTCTAGCCTGCCTTCGGAGGGTGCTCAAGAAGCTGGTAACAATCCTTGCCTCTGAGGCTGGGAACTGGGTGTCTGCAGGGAAGAGATGGGAGGGAAACTTATTTTCATTAGATTCCTTTCCTGCATTTTGGATTTTGTACTTTGAGCAAGTATTACTTTTTCAAGTAAAGAAATACAATAATTAATTAGTTCTTTGAGGGAGATAGAGCAATAGTCTCTGTCTCCGAGGCACTTGCAGCCTCATGAGAATGGCTGGAAGAGCACTGGGGGGACAGGGAAGACGTGTGTCCAGCCTCTGACACTTGGAAGCCAGGACTCCTTGGGCAAGTCATGGCTGCTCTGAGCCTCAGTATCTGCATGGACAAAATGAACACAGTGACTCGGTAGGCTGGTGAGGATCCAAGGGGAGGAGAGTGTGCAAGTGATTCGTCACGTGTGGGGCACCTCGGCGTCTGGGAATCATGGTGAGAGTCAGATTTTGTGATTATCTGCTTCAGAAGGAGCCACAGAGGAGGAGAGATTGCTGAGCAGGAAGATGATGCGATACTGGGCTAACTTTGCTCGCACTGGGTAAGAAGACCTCCTGGCTTCGCCCACAAGCAGGTGTCTGAGGATGAAAACCTCATCCCTTTTCTGCTCTCACTTCCAGGGATCCTAACGGGGAAGGCCTGCCTCTGTGGCCGGTCTACAATAAGACCGAGTGGTACCTGCAGCTGGACCTGAATGTGAGCCTGGGACAGAGTCTGAAGGAGCTGGAGGTGGAGTTTTGGACGGAAACCCTCCCCCTGATAATGTCCACTTCCGGGGCGCTCCTCAGTCCTCTCTCCTCCTTAGTCTTGCTGTCTCTGCTCCTGCCTGCCTTTTTCTCTTTTGCTCCTTAAAGAAGTTATCTCCATGTGATTTCCATTTTCCTTCTCCTTCTGCAATTTCTCCTGCAATCATTAGCTTCATTCTAAGTTTAGCTACTTTGTGGAATCAGTTGCATTTGCTGATGTTTTATGGACTGGAGATGATTCTTAGGGAATTCTTTTCAACATCGAAAAATGCAGTTTTCCTGGAAGGGTACCAGATTTCTACAGTAAATCTGCAGAAGGGCTGGCCCATTATTGGGCATAATCATGATGTTGTTACTCATATGAAATAAATCATAATGTAAAATATACACAGGGGAAAGAATTTAATTCTGTGATGAAGACTCCCTGATTCACCCCCAGGATCCAGGATGAAGTAGATTTTCTATCAGGGAAGCTGTCTGTGTGTTACTGAAATATGAGTCCTCCAGCCCCAATCCAGGTGGGTTTCAGCCACAAGCCAAGCACGGATGTCCTGAACATCACTGGCTTGAGCTGGGCTCTTCTCTGGCTCAGGAGTTATGTGGGGGAGGGAGGCATGCTGGAGAGCCTCCTGCTCAGCGATAGAAGTCAGATGTCTCCAAGGTCAGGAACCCAGAAGTTGAATGCCAGGCAGCAAGGTCAGTTCAGGGACACCGAGGAGAAAAGATGTTTTTGACCCTGATGGGGTCGATGTTAATCCGTCATTCAATAGATCTACATTGGGCATCTGATGTGTTCCAGACACGAATGGTGAATAAAGAAATGCTCTTCACTAAATGGTTAGCAAACAGACAGAAAGGAAACATTCACACAAGCGAACATCTTATGATGTAAAATTGATAAGTTCGCCCAGGAAAAGTAAGGTGTTTTAAGAAAGTGTAGGGCCGGCCCTGTGGAGCAGCGGTTAAGTTCGCACATTCCGCTTCTTGGCGGCCTGAAGTTTGTCAGTTTGGATCCTGGGTGTGGACATGGCACTGCTTGGCAAAAGGCATGCTGTGGTGGGCATCCCACGTATAAAGTAGAAAGAAGATGGGCATGGATGTTAGCTCAGGGCCAGTCTTCCTCAGTAAAAAGAGGAGGATTGGCAGTCGTTAGCTCAGGGCTGATCTTCCTCAAAAAAAAAAAAAAAAAGTGTAATGGGGGAACTGAATTTAGGTTGAAGTGTTAGGAGATTCTCCCTGAGAAATAATTTATATTAAAAAGGACTAACTAAAGTTACCCAGATGATAGGTGGGGAGAATGTTGTACATACCATCATTGAAAGGATGCACTCTCACTTCTTATATCCATATCATCCCTATTATATCCATGCCATCCCTATCATATCCATATCATCCCTATTATATCCATGTCATCCCTATTATATCTGTATCACCAATATAACGCCCGTATAATGCACCAGGATAATTAGTTTTCCTTTGTGATTGCCCCAGGATTACACATGAGGAGCACAGAGGATGTCAGTAACTTAGAGTCCTCTGGATCAGAGATCTCCAATCATAGCCTGAATCTGGCCCCCAGGAGTGTTTTGTTTAGCCCACACAATGTCAAAAATGCCTTGTAATTAGTTTCCAGCTAAATTTAAGTTAGGGAAATTTCACGTTACCAGCCATATTTCCAGCTTCTCCACCTTAAAAAATCTGGCCACATTGGAGTTGCATTCAAGGATGGTAACCAGGGTTTCTGACAGCCCATACAGCTCTTTTGTGCAATTAGAGGGTGCCCTTCCCTCTAAACACTCTACAGACATCTTCCAGGAAACTGCCATTGATAAATGTCAACATCTATGATGTGAATGACACCTCCTCTGGAGTAGTGCCCTCATGCAGTGCACATCCTGCACGACTGTTCCCAGTGATAACTGATCTACAGGAACTGAGTATTGGCTGCCCCTTTACAACGGCATGAGCTCTCAACTTTCCACAGTCCTCACTATTCCCTTTGTCTTGTGCCTGGCCTATTTCACTCACTGATATTACCTGATCCCTCCAGGTATTTAAGTTTGGACCCCTGACCTCTCATTTTACAGTAATCTGTGGAATGGTGAAGGGAGTCACCCAGCATCACTCACTGAGTTAGCAGCAAGTCCAGACCAGACCTTGAGTCTCTTGTTTCTCCAGAGCAGGACTCTTCCTGCCGAGCTGCCTGCCTCCCTCAGCAGATGGTCCAAAGCTGTTGATTGTCTCTGGCTTAGGTGGCTGTGGGAGGGGAGGATCGGGGATGCTTGGGGCACTGTAAGGCTCTAGGAAGAGAGACCAGACCAAGTGCAAGCAAGCTGGGAATTCAGTTTCCTCTGCAGCTGCAGAAAGCTAAGGTCTACATTGATATTTGGCAAAACTAACAGCTCGAAAACAACACATAACTCATTTAAAAAAATACCATCATACTAAATGACATTATACCTATGATTTATGTCCTTTTCAGTCCCAGCATCTTCAAATAAGGGTCTAAATTGAATAGGTGTCTTACAAGAGGGAGCATGTTTCTAAGTCATGCTGATACAGGGCCCTCTTCCATCATTGTTCCCGTCCACATGTAATCAGATGTTTTATTGAGTTGAAGTTGAAATATCAATGCCACTTGGCATCCTGCTTTTTCTCATTGAACTCAGGGTTTTCTGTGGGCTGTAAGAGGAGACTCACTTGGAGGAATTTCCTAAATTCCAATGCCCAGGACCCTCCCCAGTCCAACCGAAGCAGAATCTTCTGGGATGGGACCTGTAAATCCGTATTTTCAGTTTTCAGGCTTTCAATGCACACCCTGATTAAGAACTGTTGAGTGTTAACAATGTGGCATAAGCATTTTCCACGATGCTAGAGGGTTTTCCAAAAATCAGCTTTCATCTCTGCCTGATGAGGATCCATCACAATCTCTTTAGCCACCAGCTGCTCCTGGACACTCATGGGCATAATTTGATGAGCACTTTTGGGAATGAGTACTTTTACTTTTAAAATGATTTCTGGCATTGGAATTGCAGGAGAAGATGGACCGGGGCAAAGGTCATGCCATTTTCAAACTGTCTCCTTGTGTTCTACACATTCGCTTCCCTAAAGGGTCCCCTCACTTCATCCTCCTCAGCAACACAGGTGCTTGTATGTCAGTCGCCTCTGCTTTTCCATCATTGTAAAACATAAAATACTTAATTACTTCTATAGTGTATATTAAATAATTTATTTGTTCACAGAATATTCTCTCTTTCTTTCTTTCTTCTTTTCCAAACAACCTTGGGCCTGAATCACTAAGTCAACCAAAACAAACTTTGGAGACGACCCAAAATCAGTGTTTGCCTGTGAGTGTCGTAATGTCCAGCAGAGGGCAGCATTACAAAGGAAAAAAAGCTCCCCTCCATCTGAGGCTCCTGGGGTGCTGATGTGATGCTGTAGAGCTTGAACGGAAAAGAAAACCACGGGAAACAGCACCGTTCATCATTGTCCATGTTCCCTGTAACATCTGGAAAGGGGAAACGTACAATCCATCACCTGAAAAGTCTGACTGAAATGACTAGACTCACAGGCAGAACAGAGGTTGGGCCAGCAGTCTTTTTCTTTCCTAATTTGCCTGCCCCACCCCGAGGTCCAAATTCTGCCTCCCTCTCAGCCTGTAGCCCTGGCTGCAAGTCAGGGGCTTCCCCTGGGCAGAGGTGGGGAGGGAGGGAGGTGGGCTGAGGCCCTGCACCTGGGAAGCTGCCCTGCCTGGCGCACCTCAGGTAACACATCTACAGGGTAAGCTTCCCTTCCCCCAGCTCAGACAGACCCACCGGGTCATGGCCCTTGTGCTCTGCTGAAAGTATGTGTTAAGGGTGTGCCTCATGTTAGTCCCAGGGAAGGAGGAGCAGGGAGAGAGAACCTAACTTGGCACTTTCCTGGCCCATAAAAGGGAATTTGTTGACAGAGATATTGCTGTCTGTCTGGATGAACTGGAACTCAAGTTGGGGCATAAAGGATGGATAGGAGGATAAAGGCCAGGAAAGGTGTGGTGGCAGCATGGCCATGAATGTTCAGTGGTGGTGAGGGAGCTAGCCCAGTGGCAGCATAGCTGGTATTGACAAGTTTTCTGGAGCACCCTGATGGCTTAGAGGAACAGCTTTTATACCTTGACCTGTAGGAAACAGATTTCTTTCTTTACAGAGGGATCATTGATAATGAGTTTATCTCCCAATCTAGCTATCAGTCCATGTACCCATCCATCCATTCATCCATCTATCATCTAGCCATGTCTGTCCATCTACCTATCCATCCATCCATCTATCCATCCATCCATTCATCTATCCATCTATCATCTATCTGTTCCTTGATCCATCCATGTATCTATCATCTATCTCTATCTATCCACCTACCTATCTATATCTACCTATTATCTCTCTCTCTATCTGGGCCCCTTGATACAATTACACTCGAAACTCTCTTTACCTCCTAGACTTTTCATATACAAGAGCCAATGTATTAAAGATGTACTTTAGGTAAGTTTAGGTAGGATTCTTGTTCGTACATACAATAGAGTCCTGATGGAAATAATTGCACGTTTGACTATTTACATCTATTCTACTTCTATAATTTATATAGTCCTTGGTAATTTTATCTATAACAATCTTCTCTCCTCTATTAAATAATAAGTTCTTAAGATATGGTACAGGTACAAGTCTTTGAGCTTTTAGTGGATATAATACACAAACAAAAAAGTGTACATGTATATATATACATATATATATATATATATATATATGTATATATATATACCCTGTGTCTTTTGATTGGAGCATTTTGTCCATTCACATTTTAAGTAATTGTTGATGGATATGTACTTACTGCCATTTTGTTAGTTGTTTCTGGTTGTTTTTGTAGTTCTTCTCTGTTTCTTTCTTCTCTTCACCTGTTCCTTTGTGTTTTGATTTTTTTCAGTGTTATGTTTGAGTTTGGGCACGGGGCCCTCAGTGATATTCCTCCCTGCTGCAGATCACGGCATCAGGGGCGGGGTTCCCACTGACGCCATGTCTCCGTCTCTCCTACCCGTCTCTGTGTGGTTCCTCTGCTGCTTGTTGTGAAGAAGCTGTTCAATCAGACCTCAGTTCTTCTTCAGGAAGAATTGCTCTATGTGTAGGTGGAGGTTCAATGTGTCTGTGGAAGGAGATGATTGCAGAGTCTTCCAATGCTGCCACCTTTGACCCTGTGTCCTCATTACTGTATATTTCTTTGCTTAGTGTTACTACATGCAACAATTGATTTACAAAATTGCATTCCAGAAAATAAGTTACTCAATGGGAAAAGTGGACCATTGGTGGCCAGTGACTAATATAAATGCAAGAACAACCTTGTCCACCATCATGGCCACTAGGTAGGTGACCACGCATTGGCTTCAAGTGTCACTGTCACTGCAGCCATTTCCTTGAACTTCAGGGAACTTTTAGACACTCAGATCTCTGGACAGAAATCACATCACGTTGACAATGCCAAGGCCCTTCTGATGCTCTGTTGTAATCAGGGGATGAGATTCCCTGGATTCAGTCCAATTCATGGACTGGCAGAGGCAGAGCATCTGTAGGCAAATTGGCCTTGGGGCAAATCTCAGACGGGAGAGTTGCACTCCCCATGTGCATAGATGGGGATATCTGCACCCCGCTTTCACGGGTCCTGCCTTCATTTTGAATCCCTGTGTCTGGGCCCTCCATCCCCCCTCTTCTTTGACTTTCACTTTGCTCGAAGAGCAGTTGTCATTACTCTGTGCATCTCCCAGCTTCCAAAACGCTTACATTCTGTTTGTCCATGTGGGCTTGTGTCTTTAAAGACTTTATTTTACTGCTCTTTTAGAATAACTTGGGGAGCGAGTAGAAATGATGAAAATGTCTAATCCTTCTTTAATAGGAAGTGGCAAATTCTGTTTTTTAATGAACATTAAAAAACAATATTATCTATATTTCTTCATTTTTGACAACTGTATAACATCCCATAGTAGGAATACTTAATAAATTCTTTAACCATTTACTGTTGCCAGTCACTGAGGTTTTTCATAGCTTTTACCACTGTCAATATCACTGAGGTGAGCCATCTGGCACATACATCTTCCAGAATTGTTCCTGGAGATGAATAGATAGGACAACAGAGATGCCCTTCTTAAGTTTTTGGTTTGATTTTGCCAAATTGCCCCCACACAACTTGTAGCAGTTTATCTCCGCATCAGTGGTGAAAGTTCCTGTGTTTCCATACTCTTGCCAATACTTGGCATGACCACTAAAATAATAATTGTACGGATCCTTTCCAATTGGATAGGCACTTTGAGCATCTGGTTTTGATTTCAGCCTCTCACTGTTCATTCTTATTGGGATGTTGAAATGACATTTTACATGTGCATAGCTTGAAAGGCCCTTGGAACCTGGTGATGGGATGGAGGACCGTGGACTGACTCATCCTCCCACACACACTCTTGTGCCCGCCCCCAATGTGCTCCTGACCTGCTTCCATAGAAGGACGACTAGGACAGAACAGACAATCATTTGGGGGATCTCAGAGGGTTACAACTTCTCCGTGGCTTCTGTGACCTTCGAAAGTGAGAACTAAGGGCCAGCATCATAGACAATAGGGTCTGGCAAAACTTTGTGCAGTCTAGTATTTTGGAGCCCAAAGAAAAAATAATTGTGTCATTATTCTTGCTGAGGCCTCGGGGAGTCCAAAAGGCTAAGTTCTTGCACGCAAACAGCTTAGCTATCTTTGGAAAGAAGAGCTCACCTTCCACCCTTCCATCGAGTGTGTGGGAGGTTCCTTTTCAGAGTGACCCTCTTGGCCTCTCCAGTGGTTTGCCTGCTTCTGCCACGTTCTAATTTCAGAAACGCCCTTTTTATCTTGTCAATCCCTGGATTAAAGCCTTTCAATAGCTCCCCATTGCCCAGGGTGAAAGTCAGCTTTCCTTAGGTTAGCATTCAAGCCCTTGCTCCTTATTCACTCATCCAGCCCCAGTGACCTCCCCAAAAAGCCCCCAACCCACCTTGCACCACTGCTAATGTTCTCTGTTGCCTGCTCCTCCAAATCTCACTCCCCTGTTAATGCCCAATACAATCAGGAGACATCACAGGGAATATGGGGCATTATATACATAAACTTTCAGGATAAGAAAACACATAAAGCCTTCTCTAGTTGAGGTCACTGTATTCCCCCAGATGTCTGTAATAATAATTTGAGTTTGCTGAGCCCTTTCCAGAATGTAATTAAATCTTAACTTTTCTGGGACTAGATGTTTACCTGTCTTTCTGATCCACCCATTTATGTTCTTTACTCATAAAAGGCTGAAAGAAACCTTTAGAGAGTAGACCTAGCAAATAGGGACTGGGTTTACCATCAGGCTCTTGGAATTTAAATCAAAGAAATACAAAAGCTCAGTGTTTACCAAAGTGTAGTAAACTTATTCTCAGAGTTGTGCAAGATCATTTTAGATGGCATGCAAACAAACTTTCAAGCATTCATGTAGTGGTTATGCATTTGCATTGCTGTGTATTAGAAAAAATCCCTCCTATCAAATCCAGGATTTAATGGGTTCTTTGTGATGAGAATTGCTAGCTGTCCATTAAAGTCTGTCCTGCCTTCTTTGGCGCACAACACCACGTTTCCCAGCCTTCCTTGCAATTAGATTGGCCAGGTGGCTAAACTCTTACCAGTGGAATGTGAGCGGTAGTAAGGAGGGCCACATCCAGGTCTGACCCCAAATGCACCCTCCTGCACCGTGTTCACTTCTTCATGCTCCTCCCCTCTTCAGTTGACTGGAATCAACACCCATAACAACATTAGAAACCATGAGTTAAAGATGGCAAAGCCACGTGGTTTAGATCAGTGATCTACAAGTTCTGTCCTATGAGCCATATCTGGCCCACCACTTGATTTTAAAATAAAATTATATTAAAACACAGCCATGCCCACTTGCCTAGGTATTGTCTATGCTGCCTTTGCTATGACAGCAGAGTTGAGGAGGTGCCACAGAGACCATATGACTCTTAAAGCCTAAAATATTTACCATCTGGCCCTTTACACCACCTCCTGGTTAGGTCCCTGAATGACCGTGTGGAGGACAGCCGCTTTGTTGACCTGACAGCACTGCAGTTCTTTACATCAGCAGGAAACAGGTCCCTGAAATTCTGGGCCCATTTGCTCCCACAGTTTACCCTACTCTCACAGTACATTCTTACTCAGCAGGAGCCAGACTAGGCAGTCCCATGGGATCACCTGATGCAGATGACATGACTGCCAGTTGTTAGTGCCCGCAGGATGACCACTTCTGCCCATGGGGCAGTGCTCCCCTCCAGGACTCACCCCCAGGCCAAAACTTCCCACAGGTGATCTCCCTTACTCAGTCCTACGACCAGATGGATCCCAGGGGGTCTGAACCCCTAATTACAGCCCAGCATCAAGGGTCTTGGGAGGGGTGAATATAATGAGATTTCTGCTCATTGATCTGAGTATCGGAAGGAAGAAGGTCTTTGAAGTTCGAGAAAAGGGCTACAGTAACAATGACTCTCAACAAAGGCAATGTCTGGTCACTTAACTGGCAGTCACGATGGTGGACAACGTTACCCCTGCCCTTATGTTACAAAGTGACATCAATGGTCCTCTTTTCCCATTGAGCAACTTAGTTTTGGTTATATGCTTTTGTAAATCAGTTAGAGGGGTAATTATGTTTCTTTCTTCACTTTTTATTTTTACTATCCTTTTAGTTTTTAAATATACGATGACACATTTTCCACGCTTACCTTTAATTCACAGTAAGTTATATCAGTCTTCCTTTTATGGAAATAGTGTGAAATTTTCTTTCTTTTTTTTTTTTTTTATCATGTTAGCATGATCTCAATGCGCAATTTTTGTTTTTAAAGATTGGCACCTGAGCTAACATCTGTTGCCAATCATTTTTTTTTTCTTTTGTGTCTCCCCAAAGCCCCCCAGTACATAGTTGTACATTCCAGTTGTAGGCCCTTCTGGTTGTGCTATGTGAGATGCTGTCTCAGGGTGGCCTGATGAGTGGTGCCATGTCTGGGCCCGGGATCCAAACCAGTGAATCCCTGGGCCACCGAAGTGGAGCGCACAAATGTAATCCCTTGACCGTGGGGCTGGCCCAGTAAAATTTCCTTTGTGAATGAGTGTATAAAAGTACAAAGAATGAACTCATTTAAGAAAAACTGCTAATAATAGTACAGATGGTATGCTGATACGGTAAAAAACATGTTAGTATGAGAATAACTGAGGTTCCAAAAACACTGCTTATGTCTGGGTTGCACTGGAAAATATCATAGAATTCTAGTTTCACAGAATGTTGATCAAGGGTGGACTTTGCATGAGAGATCACCAACCCGTAGCCTCCCCCACTTCTCACCTCCCCATTCCCAGAAAGGAACCCCAGATATCACCCAGTGGGGTTCCCTGACCTCTGGTCTCTCAGTGCATTGCTCTCCACCATGAAGGCTCTGCCTGATTAATCCCATGGTTAACAGACAAAGTCAAGTGAAGGGCCCAGTAGGACAAGGGCTCATGCTAGTTCAGTGCTTGTTCTCCAGATACCTACTGAATGAATTGATGGAGATGGAGAGGTTTGGGGAGCTAATTTGGAGCCTCCAGAGGTGTCTTCTCTCCTAAGACCTGTCCAATCACTTAGGAGTTAAGGCCAGTTCCTAGGATTTTAGTCTTCAGACCATGCAGTTCCACCTGGGATAACTTCTGGAGTTCCCCGAGGCAAAAAAGGTAATCCCAGTCACCTTCCGCTGAAACAAGAAGAGCTGATTCGCTTACAGCTAATGTGAGGCAGGGAGATTACACATGTTAAGTAAAACTGAGCTCTGGCTTTAGGCTTCACAGACATCAACCTCTCCCATCACTTCTGTAAAGTCATCATGAGCCAGGAATCGGCTTCCAGGCTTCAGCCAGACAGCAAGGTCTGGGAGCGGCCCCCTCTGTTTGTAGGATTGGTTGGTATCACAAGGAGAGATGTGATTGAACATTGGAGTTGGGAAAATAATTCATCCCTGACTTTTATATTTTGCTAAGTCAGCACCCTAGAATCTTCATAGGCTAAGAGGCAGGGCTGTGTTCCCAAGTTGCAAAGGTCAGCTGCCCAGGGTAAAGGCATGATTGTTATGCCTTAACAGGTGTGTGTGTGTGTGTGTGTGTGTGTGTGTGTGTGTGTGTGTGTGTGTGTGTGTGTGTGTCCCGCGCGCGCGCGCTAAGTGATTAGAAACAGCCTTGTGGTCTGCTATGGGAACCACCCAGATTGTCCCCTGTGGATAGAGACAGGGGTGCTCTCCATTGCGGTGTGCTTTATGACCCGGGTTTCTTTCCTGGATAAAAGTAAGGGAGGAACACAGGCTGGGTCAGTCTTTACAGAAGCAATGAGCTCTGGGGACTGACTCTAATGCTGTCACAGAGTCTTCACCCCACCACTGGGCTCCCTCTCTGGCCTGCCACGTTGTCTAGAAGTAGTGCAAATGAGCATCCCTTTTTGAATCTGCGTCTCCAGAAGCTTTGTTTCAGCTTTTAAATAACAAACTTGAACTGAGTTCATTCTGCAGTTCTTATTGGCTTTATTCAGCAATTTATAATTGGGCAGCATCCCATCTGGCAGATAGAAAGTAGCTCTGAAGAGCCGTACAAAATGGAAAGACTTGTATAGGCAGAAAAAGGTGGGAAAAGGAAGTTACTAGCAAAGAGAGGACTTTTTGGGGAAAGGTCACCTTCCTTTAGGGGAAGGCAGGGGCCTTTCAGGCGGATGAACTCACTAGTGCTGACCTTGTATTTCCTGATTGACTGGTGTAAGATTCCGCTTTTGGGAGAGGTTGTAACTCTAATTGTTAGGTATTAAGTCTTGGTTGATTGGTGAGTTGGGCTTAGCCCAGGTGATTTCATTTTGGGCCAGTTGTGTCCTGTTTAACAATCTCTGCTTCTGACCAGACTCTCAGCTGAGAGATGTGATCAGATTTAACAGACTTGCACGACTCCCAGCTGCTGCTCTGAAGTTCTCCCATTTTTGAAGTTCCCTGTGGGGTAGTTACAGGTCATGACCTCTTTTTGCTGGATGTCTGTAGTATTTACAGGTCACGACTTTGGGCTCACATTTTTTTCAAGTGGGTCATTCTTTTCATTTTTTTTCCTGATGTTCCAGTCTTAGGGAGATCACTTGCCTGGTGGTGAGAAGCTGCAAACGTGCATTTAATGCTTTGAGAAACACAGTGCACCAGGGATACTAATACTATTATGTTCATCATAAGCAGCATCCTGCCCAATGGTGGAGTGCACTTCGATGCCATGGTCCCCAAGGCCCAAACCAATCAAAATCAAATAAATCAAAGAAAGACCCCATTGGAGGAATTGCTTTCTTACGCCAATTGCCTTGTTCACTAATGTTATGTAGCTGTTTCAACTTCCCCAAAGTGTTAATCCAGGGGCAGCAAGTGATGGTGTTCACAGCACAGACACCTCCTTGTTCAGTTTAAAAATAATCAAGGCTATTCTGTTATCAAGAACAATCTTGGCCAGAGAATCTAGGGATTTTTTTTGTATAGCTATTTCTTGAGTGGCAGATTCTGCAATATTTTCAAGACTTAAGGTTTCTGATCGTAGCCTCCTTTGTACTCACTCCTAAGCAGAGAAGTAGGGCCCTACCAAAGGAAGTGAATGTCAAAGCATGAATGCTTCCTGGTAGGTCTTTCTTATCTTAACGACATAAACGCAGGGGAGTTGACCAATGAGGTGTCTTTAGTTGGTTGGTAAACAGTTGGGGGCACAGTTAGATAACCTAAGAGGCATTGTCTGGTTATGCATCAGCTGTCCTTTCAGAGGACCAAGGAGAATGATAACTCCCACAAAAATAAATCCTGTCAGGGCCAAACCATCCCCACTAAGGTGGCACTGTTAAGGATTCCATTTGCAGAGATTGTTGCATTTGCCTGTTCAAACCGAAGGTCAGTTGGGTTTTCAGTGCATTCAGGAAGTAAATCTCCTAACCTGCAAGAAAATGTTTTTCTAAATTCCCTGTCGATTTAGGTACTGGTGATGAGATGTTTTCGTGGTTGTGGGTAGATCTGATTTGGATACTGATAAGAATGTGGCAGTGCAAATGTCATGGACAGATTGGAGTTTTTGATGACCAGTCCAGCAGTCTGAAAGGTCATCTCCCTTGCAATGGCAGTGGAGATACGGATGATGGTGTTATCTTTCCAGCCAATGGCCGAGTAAAGGAAAGAAAGACAAGAAGAAAGGGTTTCATGCTTAGATAAAGTAAGAAGTCTTGATTCATTGTCTTGGGTGAAAGCAGTATACCTTGATGTCAGCTACATCTTTCCTTAACCAGGGTGATTTGGAGGTCTCTAGTGTTTGCACAGGACTGATATCAGGTGGAGCCTTCTCGAGGTGTGAGATGGGTACCTGAGGTTCAATGCTTTCTTGTTTGCAGCGGTGTCCGTGGTCAGGAGCACTTGGTAAGTTCCTTTCCATGAGTCTCGTTTTTGCCAAAACATGAGAGTAAAACAATAGCTGTCTGTAAGTAACAACAGACCTAAAAAATGCCCACTGTTAAAGATCAGATGAGAGCTCACTTGATAAGGAAATGTGGTTATTTCTGTGACATGCTTTATTTTAAGATAACTGGAATTATGACTGATAACATTATACCAGGACATATCAGATTTCCAGGAATTTCATACAATTTTTAGAACATTTATATTAATAACATGTACTCATATAAATATAATGTAGTTACTACTTCTTATTTGATAATGCTTGCCATGCAATTTAATATGTCAAATAAGTCTAATTAGTTTAATGTCTCTTTTTCTTCATAAGGAGAGAAAACAAATCCTTTGAGATGTTCCAGGGGCCCTCTGGAAAAATCTCAAATCTTTTTCAGTTCAAAAAGACATCATTTAGAATTTGATTTTTCTGAAGTTGGTCAAAAATATCAAAAAAATTTAAAACACTTGGTCAAATAGGCTCATAAGTCACTGTGAAAGCATACTTAGTTATCTGTTTAACCATGGTAACAATTAAAGACTTTGTAGGCAAAAACAGAAAGTTAAATAGTTTTTAAAATACTTAGCTCTATTAATAGAGGAGACTCAGTTTCTTAATCAATCAAATACCTGATATAGACAAGATAAAACACAGGAAATTCCTTTGATAAAACCCAGAATCTTTGTTTCCTAGGCAGTTTAATTTAAAAGGGAAACGAAAACCTTTCTCAATCTCTTATCAGGAGCAGACCAATAGTCCTAGAAAACTTTGTTCTTTTATCAGAGAGAAGACCAATTCTAATCTTGTTCAGTGTACTTTTGATATTAAAATTCATTCACTCATCTTTTTAAAAACTTAGATATATTCCAATCTTAGCCAGCTTGACCATACCTATCATTCTTTTCCCAAGATTACTTTTGCACAAAACTTCTATAATTTTGTCCTATATATACTTTTTCTTTTTCCTCATTTTGAAATAACCATCCTCAATTTAGGGCAAAATTACTTTCTTTTACCTCAAGAAAAATGTATCTCCCTTCCTCATACCTTCTCTTACTGAAAACACACATCTTACCTTCTTTGCATGCAGTGATGTTTCCCTTATTATTTCTAGTATGTTTAATGACATATATTACAATTCTTATTCCTTAAAAGCCTTAATTTCCAGTGAAAATTAAGGAGTAAACAATTGTAGATTGTCTGTTCTGCCAGCATGCATTAGATTGGCAAATTTATTAATACTGTTTTGTGCTGCATCACAACATTTTATTCAATAACAGATGGCATATATGATGGTGATTACATATGGGTATAATGTAACTGAAAAATAACTATTGCCAGTGACATCATAGTCAATGTAATGTCATAGCACAACGCACTACTCATGTGTTTGTGGTGATGCTGGTGTACACAAGCCTCTTGTGCTGCCAGTCATATAAATGGATAGCCCATACAATTATATATAGTACACAATACTTGAGAATAAAAATAAATGACTGTGACTAGTTTATGAATTTATTCTTCTATACTTTTTCTCATTATTTTAGAGTGTATTCTTTCTGCTTATAGAGAAATTTGCTATAAAACAGTATGCTGTATTATGTCAGCAGCCACTTCATGATCTTGTGTTTACCACATCTCTCGTTTGCATCTATCCTCTTGTTTTTGATTTAGTCTAGTGTTTTCTTGTTTATCAAGACGCCCTAGGCATACAAAATCCATAGATAACATTTCAAGTAAGAGGTCCTATCAAGTGATTGACCCGAAAAAAACTTTAAAAGTAATTATGGACTAGAATGTTGGAAAATTAGTGATGGTTATTGTTCTCCAGTCAGGCATGCCCCATTCCACCATAGCTATGGTCTTGAAGAACAAGAACAAAGTGACGGGAAGCTGTTAAAGGATCTGCTACATTGAAGGCAATACGACTAACACAATTTCAAGAAGGGCCTATATCCATCATGGAGAAACTTCTACCTGAGTTGAAAACCAGATACAGAAGCGTCCCTCTCTCAGTGCCATGACGATCACAGCCAAAGCATAAATTTATTCAGCTCTTGAAGGAAAAGGCTGGAGCTGATGCATATTAAATTTACTGCTAGCTCTGAGTGGTTTAAACAACTCAAGGATTGGTATTCCTCACAAAATGTGAAAGTGAGTGGTGAGTCTGCAAGTGCTGATGTGAAGGCAGCTGAATAATTTTTGGAAATTCCAGATAAGGTGATTGTGGAGGAAAATTACTTGCCATAGCAAATATTCAATATGGATGAAAGCTCCCTAGTCTGGAAAGGAATACCTGAAAGGGCTGTCATCCATAAGGAGGCCAAGTCAATGCCAGATTTCAAGGCTTTTAGGAAAGGATAATAGTCTTGCTTGAGGGCAATGTTGCAGGCTACAAATTGAAACCCTTTGTGATCTGGCAGCGGAAGCACCCAGGGCCTTCAAGCACATCCATAAGCACACACTGCCAGTGTACTACAGGAGCAATGAGAAGTCAAGTAACCAAAAAGATTTGGGGAAACTATTTAAGTAGACATACCATATAATATAAGTATTGCTGAGAAGTTCTCCTAAAAACTCTTATCTCACTTATAAGTATATAAATCATTGCTCCCCGAAATTATGTGTAGACTAACCACGAAAAATTCTTGAGATATTAGACAAAGTAAGCCATCATTCTGTTATTTTTCTTGGTGACGAATTTTGTAACGGACATACTGTGAGATTTTTGACTAGTAAACCCAGGTAGAGAAAAAGTTTATGTGTGCATTATATTTAATCCTTATAACTCTGAAGACATATCTAGTTTAATTAAACCAACAAACTTAAACTAGCTTTAATATCCGATATATTCCCAGATCACATGAACCTGAAAAGCCTTTGGGTTAATTCCTATTATATTTCTGTGAATATTAGGAATACTTAATTTAGCACTAGTTTGTGTTTAACCAATTAAGTAGAGCTAGTTTACAAGTTAATTTTAGGAATACCATCTGGAGGTAGAAAAATATCATACGTCTATAACATACATACATAGACATATATAAACATTCAGACAAACATAAACAGAGATCTTACAGCTTTTGTCTGAAAGTCTTATCCATGATACACGTATGATAATACCAAACTCACTAGTTATGAAAGAAGTTGGATCCAAATTTTGTTTCTGGCAGATGGAATAAATTTAGGTTACCTGCTCAAATGGCTAAAGCTTTTTACAAATATTTGTGGAGAAGATGATTAAGATTTTTCATTTGCCTAAGTTGCAAATAATCTTTCCCTATTTTGTTTTTCTTCTGATAAGAATTTCCTCCTTGAAGTTTGCATTTCAAAAACATGACCTAGATAGTGTTCCTGGAGAAGACCAGGTAGCATATTTCTATCTCAAAGGCAAAGGAAAAGAATGCAACTTCCTCCAAGAAGGATGTTTGTTTTCTGAGGTTAGAATTTTCATACTATTTGCAAGCCTCTTGAGAGAAATCGGGGAGTTTTTGGGATTGGTAAAAAGGATAGGTAGACTTTGAATTGCTCCTAGAGCTGCATTTCTGGTTTTGCAAAGATTTGTAAGAGAAGGACGGGTGCTTTTAGTTCTTCAAGGAACTGGGTTGCAGCTGAAAACATATCAAGGGCCTAATCGGCCTGTGCGACCATGCTATCTCCACATTGCTCTTTCTTTTATTATCTGAAAGACTATTTCCAAGCAGGATGGAAATCAGAAGATTTTCATGTTCTGGATTTAGAACTTTGCTTTTGGAATGTTGTTCTCTTCCTGTTGGTACATTTAGTGTCGGGGATGAGTCCTAGGCAAAGTTTCTATCAGTCTCTGAATATCAACTTTAGTTTTGGTCAACTTTTGACATTAGAAATACTTGAAAAATCCTTTCAAATATCTTGCCAGTTTTCAGCTGGAACAAACAGTAAGTATTTTGGCAGTATTGATCAACCCCCATGGACCCAAAGGGCATCCCTAAAGAGGATACAAAAGAACCAATGGGTCAGGATCTGGGCAAGTAGGTGCAACATGAAATTTTATTTTTCTCTCTCAACTGGGCACTGCCGAAAGAGATTCAGGAGAGCTGACCCTGGTAAGAATTCTCACCCTTTGCTGGCTTCTGTCAGTTTTCCCAGGATCCCTTCTGTAGGCTCTAGTATCTACTAGAATTTAGCAAATTTTGCGTAATTTCAATTTTAGTTTCTCTTGGCCGTTTAAAGGAATAATGTAGCAGTTTACCAGAAATCCGTAAGAGTTCCATCAACTCTGGGAAGCATCCTTAAGGGGGCCCTCTTATGAGGGTAGATATGAGCGTGTTTGTCAGGCCACTAACTTGGTGGACTTCTGTTTATGGTCGTACAGTCTCTTCAGGGTGGAAAGACAGTTCGGACAGAGGCTTGGGGACTATCAGTAGTAGAGTGCTCAGTGAAAGGAGGATAGACGGAAGCCATAGGAATCTTGCCTGTCTTAGTCTTTTGTTTTATGTACCTCTTGTGTCTTTAACTTTTCCTTAGCGTTTTGCAATGAATCTTTCAATGAAGTTACTTTGGGATCTTGAAGCCTTTTGGACGCTTCTGCATATCAATTAAAATAGTTATCCCATTTCGTCTTTTGATTTGAGAGCACTTGCTTTTAAATTCACTTAAGTGAACAATGCTGTCTAATTGCAAAATTCCTCATAATGGTCATTGTGATTTTAGGTTAAGGGCTGGCAGCAATTTGGTAGGATGCCAGCTGCAAATGAAGTTCAACCCACATTTCTGTCTCGAGATATCCAGCCACAGATGAGGTGCAATCCACACTTCTTTCTGGCCATCTGTTGGGGCCCCCAATGTGACAGTTATTAAGCCAAGTTCTCTGGACATAAAACAAGCTTAGTAATATTTTGCCATTTTTGTAGATATCTCCAGCTTCTGGGAACACAGTTCATAGACATAAAATCAGCGGTTGTGCTGGAAGGTGGTGTACTCAATTGTTTAAAACTTAAAGATCCTGGGGCTTGCCCGGTGGCCGAGTGGCTAAGTTCGCGCACTCCGCTGCAGGCGGCCCAGTGTCTCGTTGGTTCGAATCCTGGGCGCAGACATGCCACTGCTCATCAAGCCACGCTGAGGCGGCGTCCCACATGCCACAACTAGAAGGACCCACAACGAAGAATATACAACTATGTACTGGGGAGCTTGGGGGAGAAAAAGAAAAAAAAATTAAAAAACTTAAAGATCCTATTTATTTAACTAAAGCTTGCGTCCCTCAGAGCCAAAATTAATACCTGAGTGATGTGCCCCTGCGTTGGAGACTGTGTGAGGTTTTACACCATACCTCATTGCACAGAAATTTGCTTGAGGCCAGCAGGTGACACAGCATCAATCTAACCTATTCGTGACCGACTTATCCTCACAAGGGAGTCTTAGAGTTAGGTGGTGAGTGCTCTAAGAGCTTTGAAGTGCTTGACCCATGCCCACCAATTTTGTGGCTTTTGGCCTCCAAGATTCCCATTAGCAATAGCCTTTTACTATACAAAAAAAGACAAAGAAGTATGTGCATATTAACACATAAGCAGTGAACAAAAGAGATCTTCCTGAAGACTGGCCAAAAAAAGAAGAGGCCTTAGGCGCACCCCACCAGTAGTTCTCAATATGGAACTAGGAACTGAAGTGGCAGACACCAACCAGTGAAGACTGTGGCCTTAATCAAGGTCTAGACCCTTGGGTTCTGGGTGGCACAATCTGCCAACTCAAGATGACTCACTGAGCCCTGGACTGGGATCATCGACTATCCAGAAGAGTTCAACAAATGGGGACTGCAGAATAACCCAGTGCTAGGGACTCAGTTCCAGGACTCAGGATCAGCCTGCCAGCTCAAGCTGATCCACTAAGCCCTGGACTAGAAAGCCAATTAGATGTGAAGCTCGATGCAAAGAGAGCCGAGCTCAGAACCAAGAGGAAATTACTCACAGCTTTTGGAAACGGTGTGAGAGGCAGAGAACCCAAATGATTTCTGGGCACCACGATTATAGAGAGCTGGACTTCATTACTGTAAGAAAATTCTATCCCAAGATTCCTGTCTGAAAAGGTAGTGAGTTCACTGACCCTGGAGGTGTGCAACAGGAATCTGAGTCACTTGGCGGGAATATTGTAAAGTTAATTTAGGCAGCAGAAGGGAGCCTGGATGAAATTTAAGAAGCTTCCAAACTTGGCAGCATAGAGCTCTATGAAATAGAAACCCAGGGAAAAGAAGAGATTTGTCCTCAGTTCCCCAGCTGAGCAGCTGTGGGGCTGGGAGTTGCTCTAAAAGTTTTCAAGCTTATTCTGAGGACGCCAAGAAAGCCTCACCTTGCCAAAAAGCATCTATCTGCTTGTGTCTCCCTTTGGGAAGCTCCCAGTGCACTAAGGTTAGAGTCCCAGAAGGGAGCAATCTTTGTTTAGCAGATTGTTTAAAAAGTCTGTGGCTATCTATAATTGGAGAGTTTAGTCCAGCACGTGTACATCCAAGAGGATAATTCTCGGTGGGTGTGGCTTGGAGGTGCCAACACCCAGGTGATCTTCGGAAGGGAGGGAGCTTTTCTGTTATCTCCCGATTAGGCTATAGGGCGGTGGGTGGGTGAGGGAGATGTGAGGGCGGGGTCTGGGGCTCTGGGGCGGAAAGACCCAGCTCCTCAGATTGGCGCAAGGAGCCACAGGCCCAGAACCTGCTGTCCTTCCACGATGTGGCTCTTGGCTCTGGTCCTGGTCTCCCTTGCCCCTTCCACAGCTTGGGGTGAGTCTTTCTGAAATACAAATAGCGAGGGGAGGGGATCACTTTTGGAAATCCTTGTCCTAGGACGAGGTGGGGGAGATGTTTATGGCGCATGACAGGTGTTGTTCCGCAGCAGCGCGCGCCCTCCATCCAGACTTGGAGCATCAGAGCCTCCCCAGCCCAGGGCTTGACAGAGACGCAGGGCACCATTAACACCAGAGACCGGAGCTGCCCGCGCCATGTCCAGGAGGGCACCAGCTAACCTCATGTCTCACAGGTGAGGACTTTGGACATTGCAGTTTATTTTTTCCTGATTGTTAGTCTGCATATGGCCAAATCATGGAGAGCAGCTTAGCAGAATTTTAAAAGTATTCACTCTGGAGCTAGAATTCTCGCGTTCGAATCCCAGCTCAGCACTTACCAGCTGTGTGTCCTTAGGCAAGGTAGTTCATTTTTCTGTGCATCAGTTTCCCCCTCTCTCGAATGTGGATGAGGACAGTACCTACCTCATTGGGCTATTGTGAGAATGAAATGGGTGATTGTTTCTAAAGAGCATAGTTCCTGGTATGGAGAAAGTGCAAAAAAAAAAAAAATCGTAAATAAAGGGGTTGTTTTAAAATATAGTGTATTAATAGGGATTTGAGGTATAGTATGACCATCAGCTCAGGAGCCAACTGCCATTGAAAAGATAGTGTGCAACTAACAGTTCCCAAGGTGAGGCAGCACGTCACCACCCTGGTGGGCCACAAGGTGAGTCCGGGTGGGTCAGGAAGCAGAGGGAGGATGAGGAATTGGGGACATCCTGGTTACTGTGGGAAGGAAGGGGTTGATACAGGGTAAGCAGGATTAAGTGGGACAGTGAAGAGGTAGGGCAGGATAAGCGGGTATAAGATATGCAAACTAAACACACTGCTCTGGGGAGTGGGTGCCCTCCACAGTTGCCAGGTACCTCACCCTGGAGTGATTATGGAAGGATGACAGTGGCTTGGCGTGTAAGAGCCCTGTGAAAAAGTGGATCGGGGTACGGGCTCTGGCATGCTGGAAAGGACCAGCTGATTCCTGCCTCTAGGAATGGCCGACTCTGGGAGGGTTGGTCCCTCCAGAGTCAGCAAGGCCCCCAGTGTCTCAGCATCTGATCAGAGAAACTAAAAGACACAGTTAATACAAGGGTGCAGCAAGGTCCTCGGAATACATCTGTGCCATTTCATAGATGGAGAAACTGAGACTCAGACAGGGAGATGTACTTGTCCAAGGACAACTGGAAAATCACACTCTGGAATCTATCTGTGTCTCCTGAATCCAGAGCCTGTGCTCTGGCCATCTGTGTCCTGACAGCCCAGGCCCCACGTGGACTTTATCTTCTTTTGTGGTGGTGTGACACCATGAGAGGCCTGGAACTGTGTCTAAGGGCAGAGTAAAAATTAGGAGGGATCAGTCGTGTGTGGAACCACACCACTTCAGTAACCATGCTGCGGTGATGGCTCACACAGAAGCACTAGAAGGACTTACAACTAGAATTTACAACTATGTACTGCAGTTTTAGAGAGAGGAAAAAAAAAGTAGAGAGAGGAGTCTGGCAATAGATGTTAGGACCTTACTGGTCCCTCTCTCAGGACACTGACCACTTTCTTCCCAGCAGCACGGTCAAGTATGTTTGTGGCTCATTCTCCCTAGAAAGTTCAGAGCTTCTGAGAAGATGGGCTGCCTCTTGTCCATCCTCCCTTCCAGCACACAGCTCAGCGCCAGGATCCTAGTGGATAACTGTCTCCAGGGCTCCTGAGAGTGCAACCCCAATGTCTGCTTCACTCCCAGCAGCTCTCCTTCTTGCATTTCCTTCTCACTTGATGCTATTTTACCTCCATGTCCAATTTTCTCCTTAAGACAGTCCTGGGAGTTAGGAAGCACAGTTAACCTCCTCTCCCTTTTACATAAGAAGAGACTGAGGCCTAGAGAGTTGAGGTGGGTCATTCAAGGTTGCATGCTGAGAGTGGCAAGACCCCTGGAATCCAGGTCAAACCTTTCACTGCTAACCTGTCTCATTTCCTCTTGCTGTCCAGCAGGGCACCCATTCTCGCCACCTGTGGTGGACACCGCGCAGGGCAAGGTCCTGGGGAAGCATGTCAGCCTGGAAGGATTTGCACAGCCCGTGGCCGTTTTCCTGGGGGTCCCTTTTGCCAAGCCCCCCCTGGGATCCCTGAGGTTTGCTCCGCTGCAGCCTGCAGATCCATGGCCCTTCGTGAAGAACACCACCTCCTACCCTCCCATGTAAGCCGGGGGCTTTGGCATCTTTCAGTGGGTGTGCACCTCAAAGTAACACAGGAAGGAGCCAAGGCCATCCTCCAGGTGCCTCACACTTTGTTCTGGAATCCTCAAGATATCGTAGATCCTTAGAGACATTCCAGAACTCTCACACCATTCTAGAGCCCTGTATTCAACACATGGTTATTGAGTACCTACTGTGTGCCAGGCATGTTCTGCATTCCTGGGATCCTCTAGTGAACAGAACCAAGATCCCATCTTCATGGAGTTTGCATTCTAGGAGGGGAGACAGATAATAAACAACATGCAAATTGACAAGTGAATTATGTCATATGGTAGAAAACGGTCAGTGCCTTGGAAAAAAAATAACAAGTTGAGCAGTTGGGGGGATCAGTAGTAATGACTCTATTTATTCTTCTGTCTTGCAGTTTGCCATAGTTTGCGAGTAGGGTGAGCCAGGAGGTGTGTAGGTGGGGAGTGCTTTGGGTTGTTGGCTAGGCAAGTTCTCAACTTCCAGGTGCGTCTAGCCACCTACTCATGAGCAGAGCATTGGTTGGTGTGTTCAGTAACCCTGGCCACCCAGCCTTTCAGCCGCCCCAGAGGGCACCTAGGAGGCTTTCGTGCATCCATTCAGACCTTATACTTCTCAGGACGGCATTTCTGGAAATTTCCCGGGTCCTTCCTCGTGCTCCCTTCTTTTCTTTTTTCCTCTTCTCTATCTTTCTCTCCTTCTTTTTTTCCTTTCTTTTAAAAATAAGATTCACTGTTTTTACTTCCTGATTGCAAGTGTAATAGATACTTACTACGGAAAAGTGAGGAAATACAGGTAAGTAAACTTAAGAGACTGAAAATCATATGCGATTCTACCCCCTGGAGAGAACTGCTGTTTATATTTTAGATTGTGCTTTTCCAGTTTTTGATCATTGCATATTTTCTCCCTTAAAAAGAGAACCACATAAGATTCTGCACCCTACGCATTTGTGCATGTTTGTTTTCCACACTAACAAACAATTCTCTGACACCAACTGGGTATCTTACAATTCAACTAATTCTGACATAATCCATCCCGAGACAGCATCAGATTTTAGAGGTTAAGGGCTCAGTCATGTAACACTGCCCTCAGCTTTGTATACCAATTCTAAGTCCAACTTGTTACTTGTGTGACTGACTGACCGGTTATAAATAAAAATTTCCCTTGACCCCCTCCTTGGGTTCCACTAATTTTCTCAGGCGGCTCACAGAACTCAGGAAACTAGTTTACTCAGTAGATGACCAGTTTATTACAAAGGATATTGAAGGATATGAATCAGTAGCCAGATTAAGAGATCCATAGGGCAAGGTCTTGAAGAAAGGAGCTTCCATCCTTGTGGAGTTTGGGGCTCAGCACAATGGCATGTGAAAGCATGGTTGTTCACCACCCTGGAAGCTCTCTGAACTTCATCCTTTTGCGTTTGTTCAAAAACAAAATTCACTGAGTCAGTTTTAAAGATCTTAGTTGGATTTACTCAGTGATTCATGAATTGGGCAGCATCCCTTCTAGCAGATAGAAAGGGGCTCCAAAGGGCTGGACAAAATGAAAGACTTATAGGCAGAAGGGAGAGGGACAAAAAAGTCACCGAAAAAAACTATTGGTAGCAAGGCCACTTCATTTAGGGGAAGGCTAGGGTTGGTCAGGGAAATTACCTCGTTAGTGCTGACCTGGTAATTCCAGATTGACTTGTTTAAGATTTCACTTGTAGGAGATGTTGAAACTGTCATTGTTAGGCATTAAATCTGAGTTTGGTGACATGGACTTAGCACGTGTGACTCCAATTGTGCCTCTTGTCTCTCTTTAACAATTCCCTCCTTTTGATCAGCCTCAGAGCTTGGCTGGGAATTGTGATCAAAACATAAGGCATTGGTGCCACTCTCCACTACCGGTATGAAGTTCTCACACTTTTTCTGATCCTCTGTGTGGTATTCATAGGTCATGACATTTTTTGCTGAATCTCTGTGATATTCACAGGTCCTGACTTTAGGTTCCCAGTTGGTCATTCTCTTCATTCCTTTTCTGACTTTCAAGTGTCAGGAAATCATTTGTTTGGTGGTTAGTGGCTGCAAACATGCATTTAAAGCTTTTTAGAGAATACAGGACAGCAGGGAGACTTCTGCGATTATTGTAGGCAGGATAATTCTCAATATCTGGAAAGCATTTCAGAGCCATGGTTCCCAAGACCGACACCAATCAAAATGAAACAAGTTAAAGAAAGACCGCATTGAGGGAGTCCCTTTCTTATGCCAAGTGGCTTGTTTAGTAATCTTATGTAGCCTCTGTGGTCAGGAAGCCAAACCAAAGACTTGTCATCACAGTTTACCTGCAATACCTGTAGTTTGGGTGAGTTCCTCTCTTCTCAAGGTCCCTGAAAATATCCTGAGCTTCCTGGGCCTGCTAGGACGTGACCTTCTTTACTCATCTGGTAAGGCTGCTGAGAATCCTACAAGCAAGGTACCAGGCCAGATTTTCCAGGAAGTTGCATAAAGATGTCTGGTCATAGCTGAGCCTATGGACATCTCTCTGAAATTTGACATTTCAGTCAATGCCTTGGTAGTAAAGCCAGTGTTTCCAATTGTATTCTGTTATAAGGAGAACAGATTCTTACTGAACTTATGCAATTAACTAACTCTATTGTCATGAAAAGAATGTTCAAGAGTTCCTGAATTCTGGAGTGATCAAGTAGGGAGAAAGTAAATGTCTCATCTTTGTTCACAAAGGTATACTTTACCAAATTGCTATAAGTCATAGATAGCTTAAGAGAAAAGCTTTCCTTAAATCTGGAAAAACAAAACATTAAGGAACCAGCAATGTTTCAAACAAAAAGTCATAAAAAGTGGTAATCACCTTCCTCAGTTCATTCAGTGCCATGTAATTAATACTGGTTTTGTTTGAATCCTAGTGATTTTTTTTTTTTTTTGAGGAAGATTAGCCCTGAGCTAGCGACTGCCAGTCCTCCTCTATTTGCTGAGGAGGCCTGGCTCTGAGCTAACATTGTGCTCATCTTCCTCTACTTTATACTTGAGACGCCTACCACAGCATGGCGTGCCAAGCGGTGCCATGTCTGCACCCAGGATCCGAACCAATGAACCCTGAGACACCAAGAAGCGGAACGTGTGAACTTAACCACTGCACCACCGGGCCGGCCCCTGAATCCTAGTGATGTTGAAGTGTTTTTCCCTTCTTTGACTTTTTAATTTCTTGTTTTATGAATATTATGCCCCTTGCTCTTGGTAATCTGGGCAAAGTTCCCCCAGAATGGAAATCAGGAAGTCATCTTTATGGGCTCTGACAGTGCCACTTGACAGCTGTGCCATCCAAGCACTTTAGTGCCTCAGTTTCCTCATCTACATACTGGGGGCAGTGATGCCTGCCTTCTGGGTACATTGAGATCAGGACACATTGCTTATAATATCCTTGGAAACATAAACACTCCATAGTATGGATCTTCCTGGCTGTGTGACCTTGGGAAGGTTCTCTAACATCACTGTGCCTCAGTGTTCCCCACTGTAAAGTGGGGATAATAATAGAACTTATGTTATGGGGCTGATGTGAAGATTAAATGAGTTAGTACAGAGGAGGACTTAAAAAGAGCTAAAAGAGGCTGGCATGCTGGGAGCACTCAATAAACGTTACCAAGTATATTCTCTGTTGGATCTTTAAGATCTGTTATTAAGTCAGCCAATAGCGCTTCCCTGGGATCAGTTGATGGTAGAATCTCGGCATATCAGGGCTGTAAGACCCTTGTAGAAATCACTCCTCTCACCTAGGCCTTTCAGATTTAGGCCCAGAGCAGGAAAGGAGTTCACCCAAGTGGACCCAGCAAATTAGTGACTGAGGCAGGACTAGAACACAGTTCTCTCGGTGTGGCCCCACAAATATTACACCCCTGAATTGCTTCTCACATTAAATATCTGCCATTTGAGTGACTTCTCATGCTTTATGGAAGTGTGCTATGGACTAGAACACTTGGTTTACCTGGTGGAGATGCATGGTCGCCATGCATCCCAACGTATGGAGGCCAGTTGGGAGCCAGGCTGAGTCAAGGGCATGCAGGAAATGGTCCTCTCCCAGGTGTAGAGTCAGCCTCCTATTCTTGACCCAGGGCATCCCAAAGGATCTGGGAAGGGGACAGGCGCCAGGCCTCCTCACCATATGCTGGTCTGGAAGACCTTTGTGAATCCCAGAGTCCCCCACCCAGATTCTCAGATGCTTTCCTGCCCATTCCAGTGTCTCCAGTCTGCTAAGAACACCTCTGTTACAGGTGTAACCCTCCCAGTCCAAGGCCCAGACTGACCGCAGGAGACTTCTCCTTGCTTAGCTCTGACTGGCTCAGGACTTCTTTCTCCCCACTCCTCCCAGATGCTCCCAGTATGCAGTGGTGGGGCAGATGGTCTCTGACATCATTACCAACAGAAAGGAGGAGATTGCTCTCAAGTTTTCCGAAGACTGTCTTTACCTAAATATTTACACTCCCGCCGACTTGACAAAGAAAAGCAGGCTGCCGGTAAGTGGTGGGAACCACTGGTCAAGGCTTTTCAGACTCAAGCTAGAGGTTGGGGAAGGTTCTTCTGGAAAAGGAGGGGATCCCTAGGTTGGAGAAGTGAGGGGTGTGAGCACCCAGCCATCTCCCAAGGCACACCTGACATGATGCCCAGGAGTGGAGGAGGGCATCTGTGAACTTGTGACTAGAAGTGGCACTGCATGTGGTGGGGACAAAGGTTCACCCATTCTTTCATTCTTCTGTTTTGTACTCAGTGCTCCATATGAAGAGCTAGATTTGGGGGTTAGGAGAAAGGAGGGACATCAAAGCATTACCAAGCAGCCCCTGCTCTCGAGGGTCTTAGTGTCTGGGCTGCACAGACGGAGACTAACTTCAGTCGATCTCTGCTGCCCCGACCTCGGCTCAGCCTTCACTCAGAGATGACTCAGACTCAGCCGCTCTACCTGGAGGCAGGTGGGGATCGGAGGTGTGGGAGGAACAGGGGCTCTGGGACCCTGCAGGCAGGAGACCTCTAGTTTTGGACACAGTTTCTGGAACTAGAGTCTCCGCTGAAATCCTGATTCTGCCTTTTACTCGCTGAGACACCTGGCTCTGTTTCCTCAAAAGGAGAATAATCATGTGTGAGGATTCAATGATGATGATCAGGCTTTCTCTCAGTGCCTGGAAGCCAGGACAGTTCTCCTGACACGTCACTTAGAGTTGAAGGCAAGATCTTCCTCCTTCCCTAACAGCCGACCTACTGCACCCTTGACATTAGATGCAGTGTGCTGGGTGGCCCATCATGTGGATCTGGAGCCAGACCGCCTGGGTTCAAGTCCTGCTTCCACCACTTATTAGCTGCGTGACCTTGGGCAGGTTAAGTGCCTCAGTTTCCCTGTCGGTTAAATGGGACAATAGCAGTGCCTAGCTATTGGATGGTTTAATTTTAAATGCTTAAAGAGTACTTGGCACATAGTTTGTGCTATGAGTTGTTTTATTAACAGAATTGTTACAGGGGCTGGCCCGGTGGTGTGGTGGTTAAGTTCCCATGCTCCTCTTTGGCGGCTCAGGGTTCACAGGTTCCAATCCTGGGCCTGGACCTAGCACCACTTGTCAGGCATGCTGTGGCAGCATCCTACAAAAAATGGAAGAAGATTGGCACAGATGTTAGCTCAGGGCCAATGTTCCTCACAAGAAGTAAAGAGATTAGGAAAATTATTACAATATTATTATTTTAACCACTCTCACTTCCTTGCCACGTGAGCTCTTTAAATGCTCTTTAAATGGAGCCTTGAGTCCTGAATTGTTGTATGCACACTGATCCTCAATTCTTATCACAGTCCCGGCAGATAGTAGGTTCTCAGATCAGTTTAGTCAAATGATTGAGGACTTCTTGGAGGAGGTGGCTTTTAGGCTGGGCTTTGGAGTATCGGTGGGATTTGGGGATGCAGAGGAATCGGGAGGGGGCAGAGGGAAGTCGTATCAGGAAGACATACCACTGGGGGCATGTGTGCCTCTTGAGATAATCATTCACGCATGAAAGAAGTTTAATTCACCACATAAGAGGTAACTAAGATGAAGCTGAAGTACAAGGGCTGCCACACGCAGAGTATATTGAGCTGGGTGAGGGGTCCAGGCATGAGGATGATGGGAGTGCTGGGGAGATGTCACTCTGAGCCTTGGCTGTTCCCATGATGGTGGTCTCAGCAGGAAGAGCCCTGGAAGGAGGAGGCACTGAGGCTGGGGAGACAGGCAGGGGCAACGAGGATGCATTGAGTGGGGTGGTGGCCTGGGCCCCAGCTGGGAGAGTGGGGGAGGAGAGCAACTGCCTGCTCCAACGTGGCTGGGGACTGCTGGACTTCAGGGCTCCTTGAGTCATTGCTAAGAGGTAGGCGACCAAAGCAGACGGCCTGTTGAGGTCCTTCTCAACTCTGCTGCTTATAACCAGTGTTCTTGCTTCCTCCCTGTCCAGGTGATGGTGTGGATCCACAAAGGTGGTCTGGTTGTAGGTGGAGCATCAACCTATGATGGGCTGCCCCTCTCTGCCCTTGAAAACGTGGTGGTGGTGACCATTCAGTACCGCCTGGGCATCTGGGGATTCTTCAGGTAAGATATTGGACTCTCCTCACTCCACATTGGTGCCCAGAGCAAGGGTGCTAGGACTCAGCTCTTGTCATGTCAGTGCTCAGGGGGATCTTTGCTAAATTCCCTAGTAAGGCCTGCAAGTCCTTTCATAATTTCGCTCCACCTACCTCCTCATTCCCCAGGCACACTGGTCCCCTTGCTTCTGATCTTTTGAATGTAATGTTCCCTCTGCCTGGAATGCCTGTTCTAGCTGACATACTCCTATTTATTATGCAGGGCCTGACCCAAGTGTTACCTCCTCAGAAATGCTCATCTCCTTTTCACCTGTGCTGCCCCAGCACATTGCAGCCTCTAAAGTGACAGTTAGCATGCAGCACAGCAGTTAGAGGCTTACACATCTTACCTCATGGGAAAGGTAGGCACGAACAGACTCATGGTGGGAGCTCAATGAATGCTTGTGGGTGAAGGAATGGGTGGTTGGAGCTGGGTGATCGTCCAGCATGTAAGCCCAGTGGACAACTTCCCAGGAGGAAGTTTGGGTTGATTCATCCCATTTCTTTCTGCATTTGGCACATGAGTGAGACAAGGCTAGAGTTTTCTCCGTTGCATCAACACGGAACCAGAACCAGGTTTCCTGTAGGACACACTTACTATGAACCTTTTCAGAATGTGCTGACCCAGAACCTGTGACCCTGAGGTGGCTGATGGGAAGCCTAGGGGAGGGATGGACTTCATCCTAGAAAGACCTGTTGAGCTTCAGGAAGGTTATTTCAGTGAGTCATGTCGCAGGATGTATTGCCTTTATTAAGACTCCTCATCCCTTTCACCCAAGGTCCTTCTCTCTGCTCCCCATTATAGTAAAACTGCTACTTTACACCTTCATGCTTCCTCTCTTCCCAGTCTATCCTCAAACTTGTGACAGCCAAGTATTCACCCCGACAATGCCATCACCGTTCTGATCCAGGTAACCAATGACCACTGGCTCTTGGCCCACCCTTGGCAAAAGTTCGCAAACGATCTTGGCAGCATCCATACACAGTTGCTCACTCCTTTATGAAATGCTTCCTTCTCTTGGCTCCTGGCCACCTCCTACCTCACAGACTGATCCTTCTCAGCCCCTTCACTGCACTGTTTTCCTCCTTGTCCTAGAGCCTCTGTGCTTGTCTCCCTCTGCATTTGTATTGGTGCCCTGAGTGACCTCAGGGACACTTTCACTGTCCCAACTTTTAGCCCAACTTCTTTGAAACCCAGATGCACATCATTGACTACCTCCTTCTACCTCCTGCTGTCTCCACTGGACGTCTAAAGGGCACCTCCCACTTCACTTGGATAAACTTAACCCTTGACTCCCACTGTCCCTCCCCCCAAACACTCTTACTTTCCCCACAGCACCTCCTGCTCCAACTCACATTACCATCCTGCTTGCTCAGGATAAAGGCCTTGTGGTCTGCCTTGACTCTTCCCTTTATCTCACATCCACATCCAGTGGACCAGAAAATCCTCTTGGGTACACCGTTAAGATTCATTCAGAATCCCGACACTTCTCATCTCCTTGCACCCACCCTAATCTAAGCCCTCTGTGCCTTTCACCTGGATTATTGTAACAACCTCCTCTTTTATAATCCTGCTACTTTTATACTCTGTCTGATCTGCACAGTAGCCAGAGTGATCATTTAAGACATAAACGGAGTCATGACTTTCCCCAGCAGTGACTTCCCCCCTTACTTACATTGACTTCGATGTCCTTACCAAGGCCCACAGTGCCCTCTGTAGCTGGGTGTCTTACAGTCACTCTTTATTCACTGGACCCTGGGACCTTTGCATTTGCTGTTTCTTCCACCTGGAATTCTCTTCTTTGGATATTTGCAAGGCTCATGTTCTCATTCATTCAGGTATCTACTCAAATGCCACAGCCTCCAGAGGCCTTCCCTGGTCATGTGATCTGAAATAGGATCCCACTGCCCCACCTCTGCCATTTCCCTTACCAGATTTTATTTCTCCTGAAAGCACTTTCACTTCCTGACATAGATTGTATACTTCTCTCTTTATTTGTTTATGACCTGTAGTGTGAGCTCTGTGTAGTCAGAGGTTTGCCTGTTTTGTTCTCAGATGAGCTCCTGGCTCTTAGAACAGTGTTGGCACATGGTAGATGCTCCATAAATAGCCGCTGGATGAAGGAATGTAGAGCCCACAACAGAACAATACTACAGGAGAGAAAGGCAGATGAAGAGCCTTCGGTTAGGGTTGTGGAAGCCCCATCTTATTCCAGAAGGCTTTCCTAGAGCCCACAGCCCCATCTGTGGTCCTGAGAGCCCTGCCATGACATCTCTTCTCCCACCCCACCCTGTTCTCTTACTGACAGCACAGGGGACGAACACAGCCTGGGAAACTGGGGTCACTTGGACCAGGTGGCCGCACTGCGCTGGGTCCAGGAGAACATTGCCAACTTTGGAGGGGACCCAGGCTCCGTGACCGTCTTTGGACAGTCAGCTGGAGGTGAAAGTGTCTCTGTTCTTGTAAGTGTTCCTGGCCCTGTTCCTGGCCCTGATGGGACCCTTTAGAGACTAGCCAGTGTAGCCAGGAGTCCCTTTATTGACAAGACCTGGATTCAAGACTGAACCCACCCTGCACAGCATCAGATGGGAGAAGACTAATGGCCAACCTCTCCTTGGCCCCCAGGAAGCTCAGAGCTCAGGTTAGTGTCCTGAGGCCATAAGAATCTCCCGCTGCAGGTGCAATAATGATGTTCTTCTCTTCTCACTTGGTGAGCTCTCTCTCTCCTTCCCAATCATTTTGACATCAGGGCTCACCTCCCTTCTCTTGGAAATAGGGGTTGGTATCATTTATGAGTAACAAGAATCAACCCTGAGAGTTGGGCAGAGTGTCATCATTTGGTTTGAAGCCAAATGTGTCAGGGGGCCATGAGCACTAAGAACCGTTCAGAGGCCTCCTCTGAAGTGGTCTGATGCCTTGTCCATGCCCAAGAGGGAGGGCAGCAGTCTCTGGGATGCGGGATGGAACTGGGCTGGGGAAGGTGAGTGAAAGGGAAGAGGGGCCAGAAGGTGGGATGGGGAGGGATGTGAGAGGGGATGTGGCACGCAGACATGACCTGGGAGCCTGCTGTGGGGAAGGGGGCTGAGGGAGACACTGAGGGAAGCAAAGATAGAAAACCAGGTTAGAGGTCCTGGAAGCTGTAAGGAACCCTCCAGCTGCCTCACTGTTGAGCAGAGGGTCAGCACTATTACTGTACTATTAAAACACGTATTGGTTTTATTGTTGAATATGCAGAGGGAAATGTTTTACAAAATGGAGAAAAAGGAAAAGTATAGATAACCCTAGAAAGGAAAAGAGCCATCCATAATTTAATTATCAAGGAATACCCATGACATTTTGACATGTATGACATGACTTTTGACATGACTCACCCTATCTATCTTTCTATCAATCATCATCTATATTTGTCTATCTTTGATCTATCATCATCTATATATTTATCTATCTATTAATCTATCTTCTATCATCTCTCTATCTGTCTCTCTCTCTCTGTTTATCTACCTAGGATATTTTTAAACAAAAAAACCTTCCTCAACATTATAATACAACATAAATATTTCCCTAATCATTAAGTATTCTTCTATAATTTTATTTTAAAAGTCGTGTCGTATTCCGTGGTAAGAATGAAAGATAGCTTATTTACCCAATCTCATAATATTGGGTCCTTAGATTATCTCCAATTTTTACTCTTATAAACAGCATAAGCATTCTTAGAAATAATTGTGTGTCTCCATGATTATTTTTCTTAGGATATATTCTGAGTAATGGAAATACGGAATCAGAACTGTGTCTTTAAAGTGATGCTAGGACTTTCCAAGAGTCTTTCAGATATGTTTGATTGTTATAATCACCATGTGCCACTACTTCCCGTTCTGTCCCACACTCTGTGCTCCTGGCTCCCTCCAGCTGAGGGAGTTTTCTTGGAGAAGCCGGGTCCCAGTGTCAACCTGGGGAACAGGCCAGGCCAGGCAAGGATATGTCATGTCCACTGAGCCACACAGTCTCCAGGGGAAGGGCCAGGGCAGAGCTGTGGATGGGGGTGTCTCCTGAAGACCCCTTTCCATAAGCATAAACTCTCTTCATCTCCACTTTCCTCCCAGGTGTTATCTCCACTGGCCAAGAACCTCTTCCACCGGGCCATCTCTGAGAGTGGCGTGGCCCTTACTACCGCCCTGGCCAAGGAGGACTCAAAGGCCGCAGCTCAGGTGGGTCTCACACTGGGACACCCCTGTACCCTGAGGTCTGCTCTCCTGGAGTCTTCAGGGGTCTTTCTTGCCATGGGATCCAGATGAGACCCTCAAAGCATCACAGAAGTGAGAATGGCTGGGTAGGAAGGTTGAAGAGACACCTCAGCCAACCTCCCAGTTATCCAGCTGAGCAGACTCGGACAGAGAGTGGAAGCAGCTGGCCAAGGTCAGAGAGTGATGGGGGCAGAGCTGGGACTCAAGCTCACGATACTGGACTGCCAGCTCAGGGCACTGTCCACGGACCACACTTCGCAAAGTGTGCCAAGGTGGGGTGCCGGGCTGGACAGTGGGCAGTGGACTGTTGCTGTGTGTTGTGTCTCTCAGGGTCTGAGTTCTGGTGAACCCACTTGCAGCATATGAGCCTGAGTGGGTCCTCTCTGAGGGCCTGTGCCTGGGAGTGCTTTCTAGAGAATTCATTCATTCACTCAACAAATAATTTTGCTATAGCCAGACATCTAGCAACCTCATGAGGCTTCCATTCTAATGGAGGCGACAGATTAATGACTACATAATCACACAAATTCTAAACTTATAAAATGTCAACTCTGACAAGGCAATAAAGCAGAGAGAGCTGACGTCACAACAGGATCCAAAGGAGCAGTTAGTCCAGTGAGTTGCGGGAGGGTATCATGAAAGGCTTCCTGAAAAAATGATCAATGAGTTAAGATAAGAAGGATGAACGGTAATTAACTTGGTGAGAAAAGAATATTCTAGAAAGAGGAAACGGCATGCAAATGTCCTAGAGCAGGAAGAAGTAGAGAGTTGGCAAGAGAGAGAAAGGCTGATGTGGCCAGAGCAGAAGGAGCAGAGGGAACGTGGAGTGAGCTGAGGATGGGGACATTGCGGGGGCTGCACAGGACCCTGGTGAGGACTTTGTCTTTATCTGGAGTCTGTTAGGAAGCCAAGGAAGAGTGAGCCACAGGAGGCTCTGCTGAGGAGAGCCCACTGGAGTCGGTGATGTGGGGCGTTTATGTAGGGCTGTGAGAGCTGGTTTCATGGAGCAGTGGGGGCAGCAGCCAGACTGAAAGGGACTGGTGAGTAGGAGGAGAAAAAAGGAAGACACCAGGAATTTTTAGAATTTTTGAGAATATTTTTCGGAATTCTCTGGATATTTATAAAAGAAGCCCACTTGACCAGGCTTAAGTTGAGAAGGGGAGATTTAGGTGAGAAGTGCCAGAGATGGGGCTCGATTTCACTATCAATTGGGAACCAGAAATCGGCAAAATGAAGGGAATCTAAGACTCTTATTCTTGCTCTTTCCCTCTTGCTCTCTCTCAATCTCTACTTCCCTCTGTATCTTTCTATTTATTCAACAATTACATTCTGAGCACTGAATCTGTGCCAGACACTGTTCTTGGCTCTGGGGAGTCATGCACACAATCCACGGCCCCACCATCATGGAACCTGCCTTCTCTCCATCTGCATCTTCTCCTCTGGTCACTTTGTAAGGGACTTGCCCAAGGCCAAATGACTAGTAAGTGAATGAGCTGAGATCTGAAACAGGACAGAGTGATTCTGGACTCCCTGCTCTTAGCCCCACTCTTGCAGCCTCTCCTTCGATGTTCAGCTCTGAGATCATTGTGCCCGTTCTAAGAGACAAGGTAACAGAGATAGAGGCTGTGTAAGTGGCATGACTGGGACCAGGACACACACCTACTGGTCTAGAGCATTTTATGCCACCCCTGCTGCCTTTAGAAATTGAGGTTGGCATGGAACACCCCTTCATTGACCAAGGGAAGGGACATGGCTCTGAATTCTGCTGTTGCCTGTGATCTCTGCAGCAAATTGCTCTGTATGCTGGGTGTAAAAGTTCGAGCTCGGATGTCATTGTTCACTGCCTACGCCAGAAGACAGAGGACGAGCTCTTGGAGACGTCACTGAAGATGGTAGGTGCATCTATTCTCGTGGCCACACAAGCCCCGTACCCTGTCAACTTGGCCCCAACTTCAGCTGTCTCCTTGCCCTGGAAAAGCTGCCTGGGACTATGTCTTGCCTCAGGAGCAGTGTCAGCCTTGGTATCTGAATGGGAAATCTCTTTTTTGTTAAGAAATATGTCAAAAATTAGCAAAGCCTAAAAATAACAATGAACAATTGTGTAATTATTCCTCAGCTCTATTAAAACTTACTATTTTGCCGTCTTGTTTTCAGATATATTTTTAAGAAATTAAATGTTACATATTCCCAGAGGTAACTACCATCTTGAATTTTAGGGATGAGGATTTTAAGAACAAAGATTTTTGGGAAGGTTGTCCAAATTTATCTTGGCTAATTTAGGAACTGCTTCAATTATAACCCAGTTGTGACCCAATTTTCTAGATTTTCTGGGACTCTGCCTCTATTGTGATTCTAGGATAAGTATACATTCACCCGTTCATCCATTCAACCAACCATCCATCCATTCCTCCATCCTTTCATCATCTTATTATCCAGCTATCCACCCACCAATCTATCCAATTCATCGATATCCTTTCATCAATCTAATATCAATCTATCCATTACATTCATTCAGCCATTATCAATCATCCATGCATTATGCAGCCACCATATATCTTCACTCCATCATTCATCCTTCTAAAATCAATGATCCATCTATCACCTATAAGCTAGTTTTCATCCAACCATCCACTTATTCATCCAGTTCACCCATACTCCATGTATTGACCAACTCCATCCATCCATCCATACATCCATCCAAGCTAGGTGTGTGGGGGCAGGTGGTAAAATGGCAGGTGACATAGACATGAATCAGATAGAGTCCCTGCTCAAAAAGAACTACCCAAGGAGAACCACTCCATATGTTTCCTGGGTTAAATTTGGTGGGAGTAGAGAGAAGAGATACACTTATTATAGTCAGCAGGGATACTTCACAGAGAATGAGGATTGATGGATAGCTATGGCAATGGGCCATCACAGGGGCAGACACCTAGAGAATAAAGCATCTAGGGCCAAAGACAACCGTTCACTTTGTAGGGGAAGGGTGTTAATGTGAGCCCAGGAGTAGCCTGAGCCCCTACATTCTCTGTCTGGACCCAGGGCTCCTGAGGATTCTCCTGGACCCCCAGGAACAGTCCTCTAGCACTGCGCTCTGCTCCATTTCCATGGTTGACGCCCGTGAGGCCTTGGGGCTTGAATCTTTGTTTCTCACGCTCAAATAAGGTGACCAAAGTGTTCAAAGAACCAAAACACAACTCTTTTCTGATGCCTGGAAAGAGGAAAATTTATTTCAAGAGTTCTCCACGGGGCTCAAAAGTATCCTCTAAGGGGAGATTTGGTGACTTTTGGAAAACCCATAGAACCTACGGGTCCATGTTATCCTTCTGAGATTTTCTGAGATCATGCGGGAGTGTTTCCATGATTATCCACCCTACCCTCTTACAGACATAAACTCATACATACAGCTGCTACGGCTACAACCCATAGGAGACAGACCTTACTGGTCATTTGCTGCATACTGATCAGACCTGTTAACTACAGTGTAATGTTACAATCAGTGCAGTCTAGGCGAAAACACAACAAAGAGAAGTGTAGGGTGGGGTTAATTTCTGTGAGCATGTAGGAGTCAGGACTTTGAAATGCAAGATGAGAAATCTCATCTCAAATTGCCTGGAGCAGAAAAAGGATTGTGTTGTAATAGAATCTTCAGGTGACTAACTGACCACTAAACTCCAGCTCAGAGGTAGATGGCTTCAGACATGGCTGGATCCAGCAGCATACAAATATATTTTTAAGATTGTATCTGTCCCCTGGGGAAGATACAGAGAACAGCAGCACTCTAGACTTACATTCTATCTGCCTAGAGACCCTCTTTCCAAATAGTGCCAGCAAAGTTTATGGGGTAAATTCTATTGAACTGACATAGGCATGTGTCCCTTCCTGAACTACTGTCTGTGGTCAGGGAGATGGGGCACCCCAGGTGACATATAGATGCTTGAATTCATGGACTGAGAGTGGGGAAGAAGGAGGTCCCCCAAAAGACAAAGAGGGTGCTGTTGCCTGGGGAAACAAGAAGGGGAAATGGATGGGGGGGGGCAGGCACCACCACAGACATCCTCTCCAGAGCCACCTCCCCTGTCCTACACCTACACCCTGTGCTCATGCCCAGGGCAGCCAGGGTCCAGCTTTTTCCCAGGAAGCCTTCTGACGGACATCCTCTGACTTCGTCTTCACAGAAATTTTTCACCGTTGATTTCCATGGAGACCCCAGAGAGGTAAGGACCTTTGGTTTCTTGATTACAGGTTTTAAGTCTTGAGACCTTTAAGCTCCAGTTAAATATGAATGAAAGAATTCTCCCTGTGGACTCATAGTAACTCCCTGTGTTCACACTGCCAAGGCCCAGAGAGGGACAGTGACTGCCTGGATAACACAGCCATGAGGGCCAGAAGTAGGACTGGAACCCGTTCCCCTGACTGCCAGCCCAGTGCTCCCAGTCATCAACTCTTCAACCTATCCCCCTTCTTGTTTCCACTTCCTGATCCCAAAAATGCCCCCAAAAGAGAAGGCTGGACTAGGGACTTCCACTATGGGGAGATGGAGATAACTGGAGAAGAGATTTCTTTAGGAACCTTCACTGAGGAGCCCAGATCTTCTCATGGGAGGCTGCGGGGCTGGTTAGCTGTGCCAGCTGCACTGTCTGCAGGGCCGTCAGGAAGGGAGCCAAGAATCTCAGTCCTGAGGACTCCACCCTCCTCCCAGCCATGCAGGAAACTCCAACAGCATCCGTCCCATCTTCTTCATCCTCTTCCCCTACCTTCCAAGGTTTCCAGGTTCCAATGACATTACCATCTTACTATTCTGTCCTCTCTACTCTGTCCCTTGGGATAGTAACACCTTAAGAGGTGTAGTGAGGATTAAATGAGATTCATTCAGTCATTCAGCAAAGATTTAGTTAGCACTTACCATGTGCCAGGACCTGATTCAGGAGGTGAGTATATAGCAGCGAAACAGGCAAAACAGGGAATCCCTGCCCCCCTCTAGTGAGGGAAGAGTCAATAAATAGACAAATAAAACAATACTGTGTGTGATGATGGTCAGCATTAGGGTGGAAAAGTAATTGGGAAATGGGGCTGGAGTTTGCCAGTGATCTGAATTTACATGGCAGAGTTTGGAATGCTCCATGAGAAGGTGACATTTGAGCCAAGTGTTGGAGGACTTGCCAGCTGTCAGGAGTGTTCCAGGCAGAAGGAAGAGCAGCTGCAAAGGCCCTGAGGCAGGAGGCCAGTGTAGCTGGAGTGGAGGGAGAGAGGAATAGGTCTGAGGCTGAAAAGGGAATGGGAGGTGGGGGGCGGTCCTTTCAAGGACTTGGATTTTGATTCCAAGTGTGATGGGAAGTCTTGGGAGGGTCCTGAACAGAGGAGTGAGTGACCTTGGATGTTACAAAGGGCTCACTGATGGCTGTGTTAAAAGGAAGGTGGGGAAGGGGCAAAGCAGATGCGAGGACAGCAGCTGGGGGGGCCTGGTCTGGAACTTTTGAAGAAACAGCTGACAGGATTTGCTAATGGACAGGATGTAGAGCATAAGAGAAAGAAAAGGAATGAAGCAGGACCCTGGGTTTCTGACCTGAGCCAGGGGATGCAGGAGCCCCACACAGGGCAGCCACCCGCAGCCACTCTGGACAGTGGTGATCACTGCCCTTCCCACTGTTGCTGGTGTCCATCAGCCCCCACTAGATGCTGCTTCAATTGGGCCTTCGTTGCCTGTCTCCTGGAATTTCACTATCTTCCACCTCTATGCTCCCTCCTAGTCCCATGCCCCACGGTGCAGCCAGACTTACCCTTGAAGACACAGGTCAGGGCATGTCGCCCCTTCTTAAAAGTCTGACCCTCCTACGAGACAAGTCCCCTCACCTCCATGGAGTTATCCTGCAAAGCATATCTGAGCCCCTGCTCTGTGCCGAACATGGTGCAGAAAGTGTGCTGCACCATCTGCTCTCTCTCTGTCCATGCCCCATAGCCTTCCTCCAAGCCCAGGGCTCCTGGGGTCTGAGGTTCCTGGGATTAGTGCTACACAGTGACACCTCTGTCACTGTGCTCACGCCATTCCCATTGTTTGGAATACTGTTCATTCCTCAGGCCCACTGCAGATGGCAGGCACCTCCCCCATGTGGGCTGCCGTGTGTCTTCCTCCCAGAAGGAGTTGCTCCTTTAGGTGGCTTCCCACAACAGCCCTTTCTGAACTGCACAGCCTTTAGAAGAGAGCAGTGTGGCACCCAGATCCTTGGCCCTATTTTCAGCCATATTGCATTAGGATGTGGGCCCTTGACCTGCTGAGTCAGATCACTTGGCACAACTTCTCCTCTGCAGCCAGAACTGGCTCATCGTCATTGGCCCTTGTGGAGCAGACACAGGTCCTGGGAATCACAGGGTCTCAAAGCCTGGGGGTTGTCCAGTTTCACCTGCCATCCAGGGGGGAATATGACACAAGTATGTGGAGCTGGAAATATGGCACAAGGGGCTGGGGTCTATGCGAGGGATATGGAACAACGCTGCTCATGAATAATATCTAATGTTTACCCAGCCCTTTCCAGGTACCAGGGACTGTGCTGAGCATTCTGCTTGGCTTCAGCCATCTAAGCCCCAAAAGAAATTGTCTTATAGATGAGGAAAGTGAGGCACAAACAGGTGAAATCGCTTTCCCAAGGGACCAGCTAGTAATTGGCAGAGCCGGGTTTCAAATCCAGATAGTCTGGCTCCACAACCCACGCTCTTAGTAACTGCTGTGACCAACTATGAAATATAACTGTACCCACAACCAGCTTTCCAGGTGCTGACGTGTGAGTCAGGCTTTGCAGGATCTGTGGTCATGCAAATATTTCCCATCAACAGTAAAACCTAAAATTAAGACATTTATCCACACAACGTGAGCCCATCCCTGATTCTTTTTCTCCTGCTATTCCTCTCTGATAGGGAGTCAAGTCTTAATTTAGGCACCTTGGGTGATGAGGAGCTCACGGCCTCCTTGAAGCAAACCACTCATCAAGAATAGCTCATGTTTAAATATAGACAGAGAGATACTGTCAGTTGTCATTAATCGTGAATTCTGTTTTTGTGAATTCACTACCACTGAAATGTATTTGTTACATGAAATCAAGACTCCGGGCACTTTTGTGGTCATTCACGGACATGCACAGAGGGGCCGAAAGTGTGAGTCATGTGATGACACGTATATTCCCATCTGATATCCAACAAGGCAACACTGTGTCTTCTTGTTTCATCTTTCATAGTGTTCACAAGTGTCTTTTTCATGGTCTATTTAGTGCCATGTTTTTCAGATTTTTCTGCTTACTATTGGTGGTTTCTCTGTTGAAAATCTCCCCCAAGCATAGTGGTGACATGCTGTCTAGTTTTTCTCAGCACAAGAAGGGGGTGATATGTGCCCCAACATGGGAGAAAGTGCGTGTGTTTGATGAGCTTCGTTCAGGCGTGGGTCACAGCGCTGTCAGCTGTGCGTTCAGTGTTAATGGATCAACCCTGCAGCCCACCCAGAAAAAGGAGGAGGAAATTTGCTGTCAGGCTTCTCTGGAAAGGCTAGAGTAACATCCGTAGGGTGTGATGAAGCTGTGGAAAAATGGCTACAGTTGTGGATTCATGAGATGATGATGATAAAGAGCATATTATAATGAGGGCTGGCTATATGAGAGATACACACATAGATATACATATACTTCAAATTGAAATATATATAAATATGTATGTGTGTGTATACATCTGAATACTTAAATATATGCTTATTAGTATATGTAAATATGGATATATATGCATGTATGTTCCCATTTGTGAGAGACTTGCCTCCATCACCTTACCACCTCTAGCCCCTGGTCGAAGTGCTGCCCTCTGGGGTCACACAGACTTAGCCTCCTTTGACGCGACTCTCAGTTCTGTGTTCACTGTCATGGGCATGCAGCTCTGTGGTGCTGGCCTTGTGCTCAGCCAGGTGGAGATGCGGAGGCAGGTGTTTCCTTGAGAGAGGAAGCACAGACGCTATGCTCCCTCTTCCCCAGAGCCATCCCTTCCTGCCCACTGTGGTTGATGGAGTGCTGCTGCCAAAGATGCCTGAGGAGATTCTGGCTGAAAAGACGTTCAACACTGTTCCCTACATCATCGGAATCAACAAGCAAGAGTTTGGCTGGATTATTCCAATGGTGAGAATGTGCTGGTCTCTCAGACTCACCTCCCCTGCCCTTCACATCACCTCTCCCATCTCAGGTCATGGGAGCTCCATCTTCTCCAGACCCTCCTCGGGGTCCAGGACCGCAGTCCTTTTCACACAAGTTGATATCTCCGTGGAAACCTTCTCAGCAATGGCCCAACTGCCACCTGAGTGTGCAGCCTTGGGGACCTCTCTCCCCAAAGCCTCTCTGATTGCGCTCCAATCTAAGAATGCAGAAATGTCAATGCTGGGAGGGCCTGTAGAGACAATCACAAGAAAGATGAGAAAACCGAGACCTGGAAAGGGAAGGAGCTCGGGGCTGAAGGAGTGTGAGGCTGGGGCCCTGCAGCCTCTCCCCTTGGGCTTGGTGCTTTCATGGTTTCTCCATAAATCCCACACGCACTCCCAATCATTTAAATGGGAAGTTTCAGGGGGAGCTTGCTGCCTCTTTTGTTAAAATTGACTGCTAAAAGCTAGGAAGATCTTTCCCTTCTGTTAAAGATAAACAAAGCCACCAGTAGCTGAAGAGGTGAGGACAGGTTTTATTCATTTATACCACCAGGAAAAGAGTCCAGCGTGAACCGAGCTGGAGTCCCTGAAGCTAAAGGCTGGAGCCTATTTTTTTTTATTAAGATTATGACAGATTACAACCTTGTGAGATTTCAGTTGTACATTATTGTTAGTAATGTTGTGGGCACACCACTTCACCCTTTGTGCCCTCCCCCCCACCCCCCATTTGCCCTGGTAACCACCGATCGGTTCTCCTTGTCTATATGTTAACTTCCACCTATAAGTGGAGTCATATAGAGTTCATCTTTCTCTGTCTGGCTTATTTCACTTAACATAATACCCTCAATGTCCATCCATGTTGATGTGAATGGAACAATTTGGTCCTTTTTTATGGCTGAGTAGTATTCCATTGTGCATATATACCGTATCTTCTTTATCCAGTCGTCAGTTTCTGGGCATGTAGGTTGGTTCTACATATTGGCTATTGTAAATAATGCTGCGATGAACATCGGGGTGCATGGGACTCTTGGGATTGCTGATTTCAGGTTCTTAGGATAGATACCCAGTAGTGGGATGGCTGGGTCATAGGGTATTTCTATTTTTAACTTTTTGAGAAATCTCCATACTGTTTTCCATAGTGGCTGCACTAGTTTGCATTCCCACCAACAGTGTATGAGGGTTCCTTTTTCTCCACAACCTCTCCAACATTTGTCACTTTTGGTTTTGGATATTTTTGCCAATCTAACGGGTGTAAGGTGATATCTTAGTGTAGTTTTGATTTGCATTTCCCTGATGATTAGTGATGATGAACATCTTTTCATGTGTCTATTGGCCATACTTATATCTTCTTTGGAGAAATGTCTGTTCATGTCCTCTGCCCATTGTTTGATCGGGTTGTTTGTTTTTTTGTTGTTAAGCTGTGTGAGTTCTTTGTATATTATGGAGATTAATCCTTTGTCGGATAAGTAGCTTGTAAATATTTTTTCCCAGTTAGTGGGCTGTTTTTTTGTTTCAATCCTGTTTTCCCTTGCCTTGAAGAAACTCTTTAGTCTGATGAAGTCCCATTTGTTTATTCTTTCTATTGTTTCCCTCATCTGAGGAGTTATAGTGTCCGAAAAGATTCTTTTGAAACTGATATCAAAGAGTGTACTGCCTATATTCTCTTCTAGAAGACTTATTTTTTCAGGCCTAATCTTTAGGTCTTTGATCCATTTTGAGTTTATTTTTGTGAATGGTGAAAAAGAATGGTCAATTTTCATTCTTTTACATGTGGCTGTCCAGTTTTCCCAGCACCATTTGTTGAAGAGACTTTCTTTTCTCCATTGTAGGCCCTCAGCTCTTTTGTCAAAGATTAGCTGTCCATAGGTGTGTGGTTTTATCTCTGGGCTTTCAATTCTGTTCCATTGATCTGTGCACCTGTTTTTGTACCAGTACCATGCTGTTTTGATCACTGTAGCTTTGTAGTATGTTTTGAAGTCGGGGATTGTGATGCCTCTGGCTTTGTTTTTCTTACTCAGGATTGCTTTAGCAATTCGCAGTCTTTTGCTGCCCCATATGAATTTGAGGATTCTTTGTTCAATTTCTGTGAAGAATGTTCTTGGGATTCTGATTGGGATAGCGTTGAATCTGTAGATTGCTTTAGGCAGTGTGGACAATTTAACTATGTTTATTCTTCCAATCCATGTGCATGGAATGTCTTTCCATCTCTTTATGTCGTCGTCAATTTCTTTCAAGAAAGTCTTGTAGTTTTCATTGTATAAATCTTTCACTTCCTTGGTTAAATTTATCCCAAGGTATTTTATTCTTTTCATTGCGATTGTGAATGGGATTGAGTTCTTGAGTTCTTTTTCTGTTGGTTCATTGTTAGAGTATAGAAATGCTACTGATTTATGTATGTTGATTTTATACCCTGCAACTTTGCTGTAGCTGTTGATTGTTTCTAATAGTTTTCCTATGGATTCTTTGGGTTTTTCTATATATAAGATCATGTTGTCTGCAAACAGCGAGAGTTTTACTTCTTCATTGCCTATTTGGATTCCTTTTATTTCTTTTTCCTGCTGAATTGCTCTGGCCAACACCTTCAGTACTATGTTGAATAGGAGTGGTGAAAGTGGGCACCCTTGTCTTGTTCCTGTCCTCAGAGGGATGGCTTTCAGTTTTTGTCCGTTGAGTATGATGTTGGCTGTGGGTTTGTCATATATGGCCTTTATTATGTTGAGGTATTTTCCTTCTATACCCATTTTATTGAGGGTTTTTATCATAAATGGGTGTTGGATCTTGTCGAATGCTTTCTCTGCATCTATTGAGATGATCATGTGGTTTTTGTTTCTCATTTTGTTAATGTAGTGTATCACGTTGATTGACTTGCGGATGTTGCACTGTCCCTGTGTCCCTGGTATAAATCCCACTTGATCATGGTGTATAATCTTTTTGCTGTATTGCTGTATTCGGTTTGCCAGAATTTTGTTGAGGATTTTTGCATCTATGTTCCTCAGTGATATTGGCCTGTGGTTCTCCTTCTTTGTGTTGTCCTTGTCAGGTTTGGCGATCAGAGTGATGTTGGCTTCATAGAATATGTTATGGAGTACTCCATCTTCCTCAATTTTCTGGAATAGTTTGAGAAGGATAGATATTAAATCTTCTTTGAATGTCTGGTAGAATTCTCCAGAGAAGCCGCCTGGTCCTGGACTCTTATTTTTGGGGAGGTTTTTGATTACTGTTTCTATTTCTTTACTTGTGATTGGCCTATTCAGATTCTCCATTTCTTCCTGATTCAGTTTGGGGAGGTTGTAAGAGTCCAGGAATTTGTCCATTTCTTCTAGGTTGTTCAATCTGTTGGCATATAGTTTTTCATAGTATTCTCTTATGATCCCTTGTATTTCTTTGGTATCTGTTGTGATTTCTCCTCTCTCATTCCTAATTTTATTTATTTGAGATTTCTTTCTTCTTTTCTTGGTGAGTCTGGCTAAGGGTGTGTCGATTTTGTTAATTTTTTCGAAGAACCAACTCTTTGTTTCATTGATCCTTTCTACTGTCTTTTTTGTTTCAATATCATTTATTTCTGCTCTTATTTTTATTATTTCTCTCCTTCTACTGACTCTGGGCTTTGTTTGTTCTTCTTTTTCTAATTCTGTTAGGTGTTGTTTGAGATTGCTTATGTGAGCTTTTTCTTGGTTAGTGAGGTGAGCCTGTATTGCAATGAATTTCCCTCTTAGGACTGCTTTTGCTGCATCCCAAATGATTTGCTATGACGTGTTCTCATTTTCATTTGTCTCCAGATAATATTTGATTTCTTCTTTAATTTCTTCAATAATCCATTGTTTGTTCAGTAGTGTGTTGTTTAGTCTCCACATTTTTGCACCTTTCTCTGCTTTATTCTTGTAGTTGATTTCTAGTTTCATAGCATTATGATCAGAAAACATGCTTGATATTATTTCAACTCTCTTGTATTTATTGATGCTTGCTTTGTTTCCCAAAATATGGTCTATTCTTGAGAATGTTCCATGCGCACTTGAGAAGAATGTGTAGCCTGCTGTTTTTGGATGAAGTGTTCTATATATATCTATTAAGTCCATCTGGTCTAATTTTTCATTTAATTCTATAATTTCCCTGTTGATTTTCTGTCTGGATGTTCTATCCGTTGGTGTTAATAGGGTGTTGAGGTCCCCTACTATTATTGTATTGTTGTTGATGTCTTCTTTTAGTTCTGTTAAGAGTTGCTTTACAAATGTCGGTGCTCCTGTGTTGGGTGCGTATATATTTATAAGTGTTATGTCTTCTTGGTGGAGAGTCCCTTTTATCATTATATACTGTCCCTCTTTGTCTTTCTTTATCTGTTTTGCTTTGAAGCCGACTTTGTCTGATATTAGTATAGTGACACCTGCTTTCTTTTGTTCATTATTAGCTTGGAGTATTGTCTTCCATCCCTTCACTCTGAGTCTGTGTTTGTCTTTGGGGCTGAGGTGTGTTTCCTGGAGGCAGCATATTGTTGGGTCTTGTTCTTTGATCCATCCTGCCACTCTGTGTCTTTTGATTGGAGAGTTCAACCCATTTACATTTAGAGTGATTATTGAAATGTGGGGGCCTACCGCTGCCATTTTATGTCTTGTTTTCCGGTTCTCTTCAATTTCCTTTGTTTCTCGTCCCATGGTTTAGTCTGTTCTGATGGAGAGCTGCTACTCTCTGTTGTTGTCCTTCTACTTATCTCTTTTGCTCTTGGTTTTGTAGCCCCTTTCCTTTTTTTGATTTTTCAGGAATGATGGTTTTCCTGAGCATTTCTTGAAGAGGAGGTTTTGTGGCAATGAACTCCCTTAATTTTTGTTTATCTGGGAAAGTTTTTATTTCTCCATCGTATTTGAAGGATATTTTCGCTGGGTAGAGAATTCTCGGCTGCAGGTTTTTGTCCTTCAGATTTTTGAATATATCATTCCACTCTCTTCTAGCCTGTAAAGTTTCTGCTGAGAAATCTGCTGATAGGCTGATGGGGGTTCCTTTGTAGGTTAATTTCTTCTGCCTGGCTGCCCTTAGTATTCTCTCCTTGTCATTGACTTTTGCTAGCTTCACTACTATATGCCTTGGGGTTGGTCTACTTGCATTGATAAAGTTTGGAGATCTATTGGCTTCTGTCACATGAAGTTCCATCTCTCTCCCCAGGTTTGGGAAATTCTCAGCCATTATTTCTTTGAATAGGCTTTCTGCCCCCTTCTCCCTCTCTTCTCCCTCTGGTATACCTATAATCCTTAGGTTGCATCTCCTAATTGCGTCAGATAATTCTCGGAGAGTTTCTTCATTTCTTTTTAGTCTTAGTTCTCTCTTCTCCTCTGCCTGCAGCATTTCTATATTCCTATCTTCCAAATTGCTGATTCTTTCCTCCATATTATTGGCCCTACTGTTCAGCGCATCTAGATTTTTCTTAATCTCCTCTATTGTGTTCTTCATTTCCAGTATTTCTGTTTGGTTCTTCTTTATAGTATTGAACTCTTTTGTGACATAGCTCCTGAACTCGTTGAGTAGTCTATCTGAATTCTCTTTTAACTCATTCAGTTTTTTAATGATGGCTGTTTTGAAGTCATCATCATTTAGGTTATATATTTCATTGTCTTTGGGATTGTTTTCCGTGTGTTTGTCATTTTCCTTCTGTTCTGGAGATTTAATATATTTTTTCACATTGCTTGATGGTGTAGATTTGTGCCTCCACATAGAGATAGAGTTTAGTTACTGCTTCCACTTGTTTCTACTGGTGTGGTGGGGGGAAAGCTGTTTATACTGCACCAACCAGGAACCCTATCAGCTGTTGCTAACTGGGCCTGGGCCCCTCCTTGCAGTCACAGTGATCCTGTGGGTTCCCTCTTCAGCTGTGTGGGCCATCACAAGGGGGCTTCAGGCTGCTGGTGCCTACTGTTGCAGACCACCTAGACATGCTCCCTCCTTAGGGTCTGCAGCGGTGTTACAGGCTTTCCCAGCGGCCAGGGGTAGGATCACTTATATTTGCAGCTCTGTCACTGTTGGCGCCCACAAAATCTCACTTGTCCACTATGGGTCACAGCAGAGCTATGGGCATCTTCTGCAGTCTGTGGTTAGCTCATCTAGCTATGCTACTTTTGTCCCAGGGTCTTCCAGCCTTGTGGTTGCTGGGTGGGTGCTCTCTACTAGTGCTGTGCAGAAGCTATAGCTGAGGCTGCTGTGAGACTGTAGAGTTTCCTCCTGGGCCACAGAGCCAGGTCACTGGAACTCCACCCCACCCCAGTCCTCTCGCCTAGGATCTCAGGGAGCCCCTTGCCCTGTCTGGGGGATAGCTGGAGACCTTGAGTTCAGTGGCAGCTGGCCGGCTGCTGCCCTGCCTGGGATTCTCCTCTTCGGGACCCTCCCAGCATTGTGGATGCTGGGCGTGGCCTCTCCGCTAGTGGCAGGTAGAGACTTTGCCTGCTGCCCGGACAGAACTCTGGAGTTTCCCTCCCGGGCTGCGGAGCCAGCTGCTGGAGCTCCACCCAGCCCCAGTCCTCTCCCAGGAGATCTCTGGTAGTCCCGAGCCCCTCCTGGGTGAAAGCCCGGTCAGTGGAGCCGGCAGCGGCAGCTGGCGGGCTGCCGTGCCATTTGGGATTCTCTCCGGGAGCCTCCCGGCATTGTGGATGCTAGGTGGGGCCTCTCCGCTAATTGTGGGTAGGGGTTTTCCCCGCCACCTCAGGTGTGTACCTCTGGAGCTTCCCTCTGGGCTTAGATGTAATTGCGGGGGCTTAGGTAGGGCTCTGGTCACCTGTTTCCACCATTGCTCCTCTGGTGTGTGCTCCCTCCTGCCCTTGGTGTGTGGTGATGTTCTGGGGGCGTCCGCTGGAAGAAAGCCACTTGCAGGTACTAGGCTGTTTGGGGGTCGGGGTAGGAGAATTTTCACCTATCTCTACCTCCTCCCAGAGGGAAGTCCGTCCACCTTCTGATGTATATCAGCGTGGGTCTCTCACGCATCCTGAGATGCTATATGGATATCCAACAGCCAGATGAAGAGAGACATAGGACAAGGTCCCGAATAAAGGAGCTTCTGTCCTTGTGGAGCTTGGGGCCCAGCACAGTGACATGTGGAAGCATTCTGGTTCCCCAGTATGGAAACTCCTGGAGCCTATTTAAAGGCTGAGTGTGCTCAGGGAAAGTCTATGGGATGGAAGTGTGGGTTTGTCCATGTGAGTGGTCTATCTGGATTAGTTAATTGGTGCCTACCCAGAGGAGAAACAAACTCTCTTGTGTTTATGACAGGAGGCAGTGGCATAAGTTGGAGCAAGGTGCCCAAAGAGGTTAGCTGTTTACCCTCCCACAGAGAATGAGAGAGAGCAAAAGTCATCTCCTGAAGTCTGCGTTCCAAAGAGATGGCTCTCAGGTCCTTGAGGAAACAGTTGGGGTAGTTTATTTATATCTTAAACATCAGAGAAAGGATTTCTACTTGCAAATTCTTTAAAGTAACTGCTCTAGGAGGGGTTTCAGACACCTACCTACCTATGTGCAGCTGTGGGTAGAAGAAATAGTAAATTCTCCTAGCAGCAGGGAGCTTTCTCAGGCAGGGGTTTGAAAGGGCACTGGGTCATCCTAAAGACAGGGCCTTGAGCTCCTAGAAGGCTTGATAGAGTTTGGTCAAGTCCCTTAGTGCAGAGGTTTGGATGGAGTAGTTATGTGCAGAGTTCTGCGGTTCTCACTTCAGAACAATTTAGAGGTTACATTGAAGGACTAAAGCCATAAAGGCAGGATTTGGGTTGTCCTCAGTCATTGAGACAGGGAGGCTATTTGTGAGCTCTGTGTCCTCTGCCCAGAGCCCTTCACTTCCACACAAGTCTGGCTTAAGCCTTCCCTCTCTCTCATGGTGACCATTATGGGGACTCTAGCCTGACATATATATGCACATATGTACTGCAAAGAGCTGGGACAGTTTCTCTTAACATTTGCTCTATCCTCTTTGCACTCCTTGAGTTTCTGGATATGATAAGTCCTTCTGACTCACTGATTTTTCCCAGCTTATCCAAAACCCATGCCCATCAAGACATGACAAGGTGATCTTCAGACTCCATTGATTTGGTTGGTTGGTCCGTTTGTTTCTTCCTGCTAATTCCTAATAATTCAGAATTGCTTAACCATTGTTTTAACAGATGATGGGCTACCCACTCTCTGAAGGCAAGCTGGACCAGACGACAGCCACGTCTCTCTTGTAGAAGTCCTACTCCATTGTTGTAAGAGTCTAGGGAATCCCAGGAACTGGCTGAGACCAAAGAGAGGAGGGGCTTGCCTCAAATCACAGACCCATTAAATGACAGAGTGAAGACTGGGGCCAGAGGGATCTACCCCCATTTTTCTGCCTTTTCCTGCCACTTTGGGTAAAGGGTGGTTGCACAGGAATCAAGAGGTTCACCACTAACCTAAGAAGAGAAGCTGTGTCACTCACCAGTGAGTGGCAGTCACTTTCACTCTTGATCAATTTCAGAATATCCCTGAGGAACTGACTCCAGTGGCCACCAAGACGTATTTAGGAGGAACTGATGACCCTGTCAAAAAGAGTGACCTCTTCCTGGTCTTGCTTGGAGATGGGATGTTTGGTGTCCCATCTGTGACCATAGCCCGTTACCACAGAGGTAAGTCCTAGAGGTTGGATAGCAAAGGGACACTGATCCCACCAGCTTCACTGCTTATCCTGCCCACCTTGCAGCATAGACAGATAAGTGGAAACCGCCAAGAGGTAGTCCTCTGAGATCAATTCCATACGGCCTGGGTTGGGACAATGTCCTATTTTGGTTCCACCAGAAGCTGACTCTGAGAAAAGGATCTGAAGACAAGTAGTTTATTTGGGAGGTGATCCCAGAAAATACCAGTAGAGGAGTATGGAAGTGACATGGGAAGGAGAAGGAAGCCAATTCATGCTGCCCTGTCAAGCAAGTATCCACATGGACACTGGAGTTGGGGAGCTCTGAGAAACTAGCAGAAGACATTCTCAGGGTTATCTCGTGTCAGCAGCATGGCCGCTGGGGCATTTATCCTCCAACTCCCATAAGTCATTGGTTGAAGGCAGTTCCCAAGGTTAATTGGTTCCCAGGTTAATTCCCTCATGATTTGACCTGCTGCACATATGGCAAGAGTGGTCTCTGGTGGCCAAAGATCTATAGGTGCCAGACGCAGAAGTCAGGCTGGCATACCCAGAAGTAGGGGGTATGGTGAGGTACAGTCAACATGTGCTAAAGGGACTCATCACCTAAAGTTATGTCTATATGGGAAATCTTGGAGGACGTGTCTTGGAAGATTTCTAAGGTCAGAGCTAGCTGGAAACTAGTTTATTAACCAGTGGAGCTGTGGGTACAGTGAAGCCAAGCACAGGATCCTGAGAGTTGTCCGGGACCAAGAAAGCCCAAAGAACTGAGCAATGAGACATAAGAGGGCAGGTGGCCTGGAATTCTCAATGTCTGTGGCTAGTTTTTGTCCATCCCAGTGTGTGCTGGGTCTACCACAGGACCTTCTACATTGGCCCAAGCCATTGTGGGTGGAATGTGAGGTCATGGTGGATGAACTCGCCTAGAGAGGAGGTGTCCCTTCTGGGTCCATTCTGAGGTCCTCACAGGACCCCTCCTTTTCTAGGAGCCCTCCTTCATCTAGTCTGCAAGCCAGGAAATGGTTCACTTGTCCATACCTCTCCCTCTAACTGTGCTGGGAGGGCTGTGAATTAAGGACATAATAAGCATGATAAAAAGTAGCTACAGCTACCTATTATGTCCCCAGGCACTCGGGACAGTAACGTACAGGTGCTGGTTACCATTTCCTCCTCCCAAGGGTCCTGAGGAAACTCTTCAGCAAGGGCCACCTGGGGTCAAATCTGTTCTTTCATGAACTTGGTCTTGCCTCCTGCCATGTGTCTACTTTGTGGGATCCCTGTCTGCACTGTCTGCTGGTCCAGCTATAGCAGACTTGTGTTTTTTATCTGATATTTCATGACTAGAGTTCAGGGTCTTTTGCCAGGTCTACACAGATTTTATCAACATTGTTCTCTCATTTTTGTCTTTGTCTCACTCCCTCTTTGATAAAAAACAGAACTTTTCGGAATATAAAATCAATTTCTTACAGTTGTAGAAAGTTGTGAAAATACGGGAAGACATGGAGGAGAAACTAGGCACTACTCATCACTCCTCTACCTAGAAGTATCTTCTATAAATCTTTGATATATTTTCTTCTAATAGTATTTCCATGTCTTAGATATAATTTAAAAATTAATTTATACTATATTTTTGTTCATAGAATCTTGTATTGTAGGTATTTTCCCAATGTCATTAAAAACTCGTTGAAAACATCCATTATTTCATGGATTAAAATTTACTTTAGTGTTCCTGTCCTATTGGCTATTTAGGATTGCTGCTCATATTTTGGTGCTCCAAAAAGCATTATGCTCGATCTCGTGTTCATAAATCTTATGAAGTCTCTAATAATTTTCTTAGGATTGGTTTTTAGAAGTGAAATTACTAGGCTGGACTGTAGGGGCATTTAAAGTTCTTGATGCAGTTGGCAAAATTGGCTTCCAGTGTATAAAAGTGTGAATTTCTTAGTTCTCTCACTTGGGATAGTCAGTTAAAATAATAAAATAATGTTACCATTATTTTATTAGGTCCTTCCTCACCAAAAAAATAAAAAATAATAATAAAAAAGAGCATGACACTTTTAAATTGCGTAGTTTTGATTAGTAGCTCTCTCTTTGGCTCTGCTTTTCTTGTTGTTCCTAATTGTTATTATCCAAATTTGTGCCCTACTTTCCTCTGAAGACATGTTGTGATTGTGGGAATTTTATAAATCACAGTGGTTTAAGGCAGAATGTTAAAAAAAAAAAAAAGATTTTTTTTTTGGTGCAGCATCCTGCCAAAAATAAGTTCTCTCGTTCACAGACAGTCTTTCTTCTGTGGTTGGGTTCTGAACATGATCTAAAATTTTTGAGTGGCAGAGGCAAGGTTAAACCCCTCCTTTCAATGAGTTCTGCTTGACCTTGAAGCAATTATTTAACAATTGGATTTCTTGTGATTCTTCCAAACGACACCTCTTGCTAAATTAAGGGTGCAATTATAGGAGGTGAGGGAGGCAATTACATAAACTATTCTACATCCTCATGTCGGGGTGGTGTATATTGTTAAATCATTTTGTGGTTGAATCTTTAACAATTAAAGATCTGATTATTGTCATTAGAAAATAACAAAAAATGTACCCCAATTTTGTATATATAAAAGGGATATGAGTGAAAATATTAGCAGACGTCTCTGAGTAGTGGGGCTATAAGTGATCCTTTTGTTCATTTCCCTTCTGTCTTCATTTTCCAGATGTGATATTGTACCCAAAAAGTTGTAAAATTTCTCCACCAGCCTGACTTGTGGGCATTATCATTGTTGCAAACTGCCAACTTCCCTGGGCCCGGTGGCTCAAGAGTTAGCCCTGAGGGAGCAGGGATGGGCAGCTCTGGTGAAGCCGTCAGCAGGAAAACTGACATCTCTGGGGCTTGGAGAGGGTGAGGTGACGGGGGAGACAGGGGAGAGGAGGAGAGAGGGCAGCAGAGAGGCAACTTGTCCTTCCTACACCCCCTCATCTCTCTTCAGCCACCACCAGGCCGAGCAGGAGGCAAGAGATGTGAGGTGACAGAGAAAAAGGAAAGGCTGAGTTTGCGGTTTGTTGAGCTGCAGGTATTCTCCAAAGGAATGAAAACTAGCCTGTTATCAATGAAATACAGTGGTGTCAACTGCATGTATGTAGATGTTCTTGAGTGTGAATGCATCAGTAGGTGAAGGGGTTTATGTGTCTTCACCCAGTGCCCCCATAATGATAGTTATTTTGAATGGATTTACCCAGGGTTTCAAGATTCACTCATTCATTCATTCAGCCAGTCTTCATTCGCTCATTCCTTCAACAAGCACCTGGCTCAAAACCCAGTTCCACCTCCATCAGCTATGTACCCTTGGGCAAATCAAGGAAGTTTTCTGAAACACTGTTTCTCTATTATGCTGATAACCAGGGTTTTCCTGCAGGGCCACACAGTGTCCAGCACACAGCTGACACTCACAATGGGCAGCTGTTGTTAATGTTATTGTTGTTGTGTACTCAGGACCCAGGTGTGCCACCAATTCCCTGAGTGGTCAGGGCCTCTGGAGACCATCCTGGTGTGTCTCAGGTAAAATGAACTGTGCGTGAATCCATGTCTCCTTAGACGCTGGAGCCCTCACCTGCGTGTATGAGTTTCAGTATAGCCCAAGCTTCTTATCAGACATGAGACCCAAGGCAGTGACAGGGGACCACACGGATGAGCTCTTCTCAGTCTTCGGGGCCCCATTTTTAAAAGGTGATGAACCTTTGGTGACTACGAACTTGGGATTAGGAGATCTGGGTTCAAGTCTCAGTTTGGTGCCCTTCGACAAATTCCTCCTCTCCAGGTCTTAATCTCTGAAATTCACCATAACAGAGTTGAACTATGAAGGTTCCCAGTCTTTCTCTTGCTCTAATGTGACATGTGCTCTCATTCATGATCATTATAAGAATCCATCCCTCGGCATCAATATGACGAGTGGTGGGTCACTGGCAGGGTCCTCCTCAAGGGCCACCACCCACTTCCCACTCAGCAAAGCATATCAGAATGAGTGGGAGTAAGGTTAGAATGGGTGTTGACCTTGAATTAGGGAAAATGTGTATCTAACTGTCTATCTATCCCACCATCTATATATCTATCTAAAACTCATACCTTATTAAATTTAATATATTTAGGAAGGTAATATTTTAAAGAAAATCTTTCCCAAATGTCTTCAGTACCTTAACTCTCAATAGTTATAGGCAACTTGTACCCCCCTCAGACCTGTTTGTAACATACCAGTGCCTCTGGGCATTTCCTGGTTGGGTGAATCCTTAGGGCCGTTGCAGCTCCGTTATTTGTCAGATTTTGCACATATGTTGGTGGGTGAAGGAGATTGAGACAAGAGCCAAAGAAGAGCAATCCTAGGAGGTGGGGTTGCTGTAGTGGAAACCCTGGGATTTGGCATTGCGACCCTGAGGGGAGCCCATTCATGAATTGACTGCATTCCTTTGCTGAGTCCTAGGTTAGTAACTCTCAATCTTAATGTGCTCGTAAATTACCCAAAACTTCTTAGAATGCATCTTTTGACTCAGCAGGTTTGGAGTAAGGGCTCTGATTCTCAATTACTAACAAGCTTTCAAGTGATGCTGCAGGCTCATGAACCACACTTTGAGTAGCAAAATGTTTTTGTCTTCTTCACCACAGAGGGTGCCTCAGAAGAGGAGATCAAACTCAGCAAGATGGTGATGAAATTCTGGGCCAACTTTGCTCAGAATGGGTGAGGCTGGTGGCCAAGATGGAGCAGGGTTGGGAAGCTGTGAGGCATATCTTTTGGGAAGTGGTAGTTTCTAATGTTTGATTGTCAAATTCCTGGCTCTGTGTCCTCTGACATGAAAGCGCCCTAAAAATGGACAGGCTTCCCAGGAGATGGTGAGCTCCCTGTGCTTACGAGCCTCTTGGCGGAGATGACACCATGGGTTCTGTGTAAATCTCAGAGGGTTGTTGAGATCACACAGTAGTTTTGGGGAATTTCTGCTTGATTCTGTTCCCAGGAACCCCAATGGCAAGGGACTGCCCCACTGGCTGGCCTATGACCAGAAGGAAGGGTACCTGCAGATTGGCATCCCCACCCAGGCAGCCCAGAAGCTGAAAGACAAGGAAGTGGCTTTCTGGACCGAGCTCCTGGCCAAGCAGGCAGTGGAGAAGTGATGCGAGACAGAACATGTTGAGCTGTGAATGAGCGGCCCAGCCGGCTTCAGGGGCCTGGGGGAGCTAGCACAGGGCTGTTCTAGAAGAGATGTTTATGACCCAAAGAGGCGTCTTATTGTGGAGGCTGGGGAATTGTCTCATAGGAGGGGGTAGTGGCCAGGGAGGGGGAATTTCTGTATCAATGGTCAATTTTGGGAATAAATGTTCTTTTGGACACCAAGTCCGAGTCTGTGTCTTGGGCTGGAGGTTAAGCCATCCTCCTTAGAGAGAGAAGGATGAAGAGAAAGGGCGCCATAAGCAGAAAGGTGCCTCTGGCCAGTCTAGGTTGGCCTCTGGATAAACAGAATCCAGCAGGTTGGGCCTGGGAACTGCTGGGGTCTCTGGGCCCTCAACAACTTCCAGTAACAAGATGTGGGGTAACGAGGGTGTAGTGTCCCTCTCTGCCATGTGGAGCTAAATGCAGAGGTGGAGGTGGAGGTGGCATAGACTGATGATGTACCTGGAGTAGGAGAGGGAAGGAGGTGCCGTGGTGACTCAGTGGCATGTTTTGTGGACCTTATTGTCGTTTCCGTAGGCCCACAATCCTTTCTTCAACATGCACAGTATCCTCGCAGGCCACTCACTGAGGCCGTCTCTTCCAACAACTTGTCTGAGCCCCTTCTGTAGCCTGGACCACTCAAGGTCCAAGCAGTGACCACCTTGGAAGGAGTCCCTCAAGTGTCACCCTAAAACTGCCTCTTTCAGAATCCCTGGGGTGTCTTGTGGCTTCTGGTGGTTGTAGAAAGCTCTAGGGAGTGACACTCCCACCCTAACCGCAAGAAAATGCTGGACTATCCTCAAAATCATGACTTTCCCGAACCATTCAAAGAGCTGAGGTTGCGGGTGAGCAATCAGCTTGAGGTCTCAGGAAGACAGGCATTGTGGAGCAGAGATGGGATGTGGATGCTGACTCCCTGTCTCCTGCAGTTGGAAGATGGGTTCACCGTGGGTGTGAGTAGAACTACTCTAAAATTCCTGGTCAAGTGCTAACGGCCAAATGTGGGTTGGTATGAGGCTATAAAGTCCTCAGAGCCACTGACTCACGTGGGATTGTACACAGACTCTTCTCCATGGACCTCCATCAGGGGCTCCTGAGAAAGATGGGGAACAGGTAGGAAGACCAGAGAAAGCCTGCCTCAAGGGTACAGGCATGAAGTGCTGCTCAGACACTCCTCCCTTAGGAAGAAACTCCCTAAACCATAGGGGCAAGGGCAGCAAACCCGCCTCCCTCAGGGCCCCGGGGAAGAGCTATTGAGGCTGCAGAAGAGGAAAATTTAAAATCCCTCTACTCCTGTGAAAGGGACAGGAGACCCACGTGGTTCCTTGTCCCTAGAGATCTTTTACTGCTGGGGAGAGGCAGAACCACTGAGAAAGCCCCCTCTCCACGACCAAGGGACACAGGGTCTGCCTAAGGCTGAGGCCCGACCAGGACAAGAGAAACCACTCCTGGATGCCAGCACCCAGTTTTACAAAGTGGTTTTACATTTTAACTCCTCCCAGCAATGTACACTCTGCATCTGTGCCAGTACGTGGTGTAGTTAGTTGCTTTATTTTTTATTTTCAGCCCTTTGGGTGGGTGTGTAATGGTACTCACTGTGGTTTCAGTCACGTTCCCTGGACGGCTGATGATACTGAGCTTCCTTCCATGTGCTTATTGGCAATTTGGACAGCTTCATTTGTCAAATGCCTGCTCAAGTCTTTCGCCCATTTTTAATGAGGTTTTTGTCTTTTTATTCTTGGGGTGAGAATTCTCATATATTCCATGTTTGATTCCTTTGTGAGATGTACATATTGTGAATGTTTTTCCCAGTCTGTGGCTTGTCTTCTTGCCTTCCTAATGATGTCTCTTGATAAGCAGAAGTTTTCAATTTAGATGAAGTCCAATTTATCATTCGTTTCTTTTCTGATTAATGCTTTTGTATCCTCTCTGAGAAAGCTTTGTCCATCCTGATATCATGAAAATATTCTCCTACGTTTTCTTCTGAAAGCTTTATAGTTTAGTTTCCACATTTAGTTTGATGTGTCCTCAGTTAATTTTTGTGTATGGTGAGGTAGGTGTCCACGGACCTTTATGGTAAGTGTTGATATTTGGTAGTGTAAGTCCTCCGACATTTTTCAAGGTCCTTTCAGTTTCCGTATAAGTTTTAGAGTCAGTGTTTAAATTTATCGCAAAAGAAAAGCCTGCTGGATTTCTCATTTGGATTGAATTCATTCTGCAGATCCGTTTGGGGAGATTTGATATCTCAATAACGAGAGCTCAAATGTATGAACATGGTTCCTCTTTCCACTTCTTTGGATCTTCTTTAATTTCTCTATGAATGTTTTATTGTCCTTAAATCAGGGGTCTTCATATCTTCCATTGAAAGTATCCATGAGTATTTGATGTTTTTTGATGATATTATAATTAGCATTTAAAAACTTTATTTTCTGATTTTTCACTAGTAGAAAAAAATAGATTTTTTCATATTGAAAATAAATACGTTCCCACAAACTTAGTAACAGGCTCTTTTTATTTTTTTGAGGAAGGTTAGCCCTGAGCTTACATCTGCTGCCAATCGTCCTCTTTTTGCTGAGGAAGATTGGCCCTGAGCTAACATCCATGCCCATCTTCCTCCAGTTTATATGTGGGATGCCTACCACAGCATGGCTTGATGAGCAGTGCCATGTCCACACCCTGATCTGAACCACTGGCCACCGAAGTGGAACGTGGGCACTTAACTGCTGCGCCACTGGGCCGGCCCCTGTAACAGGCTTATTGTTGTGTACCCATGGTAATAAGTAGCCACCAGAATTGGTTTTGAACTTGTTCAGTTGATCAATGACAACTTGCTTCAGTGAACATACTTTTGCAAATCACCCAATTCCTAGGTTCTTGCTTCTGAAAATTAGTTCATCAGGGACAAACTCACTTTAATAAACACACTTCTGAGTGCCAACAACAGGAGTGTCCCCTGAGTACCCATGCCTCTGCAGGTGACGTCAATCCTCTTGTGTTATCTGCAGTTCACCCATCCCTGAACTCACTGTCTAATTGCCCTTGTGAGTTTTTCCTCTGCCCCACGGGTACTTTGAAAGTTTGTTGTTTAATTTCAAAGTGTTTGGAAATTTTCTGATGATCTATTTGTCATTGATTTCTATGTTGTGATCAGAGAATATACTCTGTGTTATTTTAATACTTTGTGATTTATGCAAACTTATTTTAGGGCCCAGCGTATGGTCTATGTTTGTAAATGTTCCATGTGTCCTTGAAAAGAAGGTATAATCTACAGTTGTTAGGGTAGTGCTTTATATATGTCAGTTAGGTCAAATTGATTAGTACTGCTGTTCAAATACATATGTTTACTGATTTTTTTCTGTCTAGTCAATTAATTATAGTTAGAACTATGTTAAAACTTCTCAGCTATTTTTGATTTCCTCTTTTGTTCAATTTTTGGTCCATATGCTCTGAGGCCCTGTGGTTGGTTGGGTACATAGACAACTTGTATTCTTATATCTTTCTGATCATGGTATTTTCTTTTCATCACTCAAAAATGATCCTCTTAATCTCCAGTAATATTTCTTACCTTGAAATCTCTTGTACTGAATGTACTGAAAATCTTTGTCATAAATTGCCGTGCTTAGTCCATTTTCATTAAAAGTGTTTACCAATATGGGTCAGCTTAAATCTACCTTCTGGCTATTGGTTTTGTAATTTTTTTCCCATCAGTTCTTTTGTTGTTTTTGTTGTTTCCTCTTTCCTATTTTCTTTTAGGTTGATTACGTATTTTTTATGATTTGTCTTTTGGTCTCTTCTATTGAGATTTTTAGCTACATAATACAAGAAACTTAATATAACATCAATCTCTTTACCCCCTTTTGTGTTATTTTGCCATATATTTTCCTTCTGGGCATCTTAGAACCCCATAGTACACTTGCATTATATTTGACTTGTTATTTTCTTCCACCTGAAGAATATCTTGTAAGTTTGGTAGTAATGTTCCCACCTTCATTAGTGATTTTAGTATTTTGAATCTTTTCTCTTTTTGCCTTGGTCAATCTAGAAAAAAGTTTTTTCCATTTGGTTAATCTTTTCAAGCAACCAGTTTTTGGTTTCATTGATTCTCTTTATTGTTTTTCTGTTCTTTATTTTGTTTATCTCCACTCTTATATTTGTGGATTTCATTCTTCTGCTTGTTTTGGATTTAGTTTGCTCTTTGTTTTACAGTTCCTTAAAGTGTAAGGTTTGGTTATTTACTTGAGATCTTCCTTCTTCTCTAATGTAGGCGTTTACAACCATAAATCTCCCTCTGAGCACTGCTTCCACTGCACCCCATAATTGTAGCATGTTGTGTTTCCATTTCATTTACCTCAAAGTATTTCTCGCTTCTCTTTTCATTTCTTCTTTGACGTACTCGTTAAGAGTGTCATTTTTAGATTCCACATATTTGTCAATTTTCTGAATTTCCTTTTGTTATTGATTTCTACTTTCACCTCACTATGGTAGGAAAAGATCATACACTTTGTATGATCTCAAGATTTCAAAATTTATTGAGACTTGTTTCGTAGCCTAACATACGGTATACCTTAGAGAATGTCCCCTGTACACTGAGAAGAATGTGTATTCTGCTGTTGTTGGTTAGAGTGTGCTATAGGTGTGGGGTGTAGTTAGTTTACAGTGTTTTCAAATCTTTTATTTCCTTGTCAATATTCTGTTTAGATGTTCCATCCATTATTGAAAGTGGGGTACTGAAGTGTCCAACTGTTATTTCGAAAAACTCTATTTCTCCCTTCAATCTTGTGAGTTCCTGCTTCATATATTTTGGAAATCTCTTGTTAGGTGCAAATACGTTTATAATTGTTACATCTTCTTGGTGAGTGGACCCTTTCATTATTATAGAATGTCCTTCTTGGTCTATTGTAACGATTTTTGTCTTAAAGTCCATTTTGTCTGATATTAGTATAATCACTCCAGCTCTCTTTTGGTTACTGTTTCCATGGAGTATCTTGTTCCATGCTTTCACTTTCAACCCATTTGTATCTCTGGTTATAAAGTGAGTCTCTTGTAGACAGCATGCAGTTGGATCATGTATTTTTATCTACTGTGCTGATCTCTGTCTTTTAACTGCAGAATTTAATATTTTATATAATGTAATATATATTTAAATGTGTTTAATGTAATATATTTATATTTAATATAATAATTTATAAGGAAGGTTTGACTTCTGCCATTTTGCTATTTGCTTTCTCTATGTCTTGTATATTTTTGATGCTCTATTATTCCATTACAGCCTTCTTTTGTGTGAGATATTATTACAGTACCATTTTTTCCCCTTCTTATTATTTTTACTGTAGAGGTATACCTCAGAGATGTTGTGGGTTTGTTTCCAGACCACTGTAGTAAAGCGGATATCTCAATAACGCAAGTCACAGAAATTTTTTGGTTTCCTATTGCATATAAAAGATATGTTTGGAGGGCGGGCCCCGTAACAGAGTGGTCAAGTTCACGCACTCTGCTTTAGACACCAGGGTTTGGATCCTGGGCACAGACATGGCACCACTAATTAGGTCATGTTGAGGCGGCGTCCCACATGCCACAACTAGAAAGAGCCACCACTAAATATACAGCTATGTACTGGGGGGATTTGGGGAGAAAAAAGCAGGGAAAAAAAGAAGATTGGCAACAGTTGTTACCTCAGGTGCCAATCTTTAAAAAAAAAAAAGAAGATAAAAAAAGTTATGTTTACACTATACTGTAGTGTAATACTTGTGCAATAATGTTATGTCTAAAAAGCAATGTACCTATCTTAATTAAAACTTTCTTTATTGGTAAAAGTGCTAACCATCATCTGAGCCTTCAGTGAGTTGTAATTTTATTGCTGGTAGTGGGTCTTGCCTCAATGTTGATGGCTGCTGACTGATCAAGGTTGTAGTTGCTGAAGGTTGGGGCGACTGGCAATTTCTTAAAATAAGACAACAATGAAGTTTTCCTTATCGATTGACTCTTCCCTTCCTGAACAATTTCTCTGTAGTAGACAATGCTGTTTGATAGCATTTTACCCACAGTAGAACTTCTTTCAAAATTGGAGTCAATTCTCTCAAACTCTGCCACTGCCTTATCAACTAAGCTTATGTAATATTTAAATCTTTCGTTGCCATTTCAACAATCTTCATAGCATCTTCATCAGGAATAGATTCCATCTCAAGAAACCACTTTCTTAGCTCATTCGTAAGAAGCGACTTCTCATTCGTTAGAGTTTTGACATGAGATGGCAGCAGTTCCATGACATCTTCAGGCTCCACCTCTAATTCTAGTTCTTTTGCTATTTCCACCACATCTGCAGTTACTTCCTCCACTGAAGTCTTAAACTGAAAGTTATCCACGAGGTTTGGAATCAGTTTCTTCCAAACTCTTGTTAATGTTGATATTTGACCTCTTCCCACGAATCATGAATATTCTTAATGGCGCATAGAATGGTAAATCCTTTCCAGAAGGTTTTCAATTTGCTTTGCCGAAATCCATCAGAAGAATCACTATCTATGGCAGCCGTAGCCTCACAAAGTGTATTTCTTAAATCTTAAGACTTGAAGGTCAAAATTACTCCTTGATCTCCGGGCTGCAGAATGGATATTGTGTTAGCAGGCTTGAAAACAACAATAATCTCGTTGTACGTCTCCATCAGAGCTCTTGGGTGCCTGGGTACATTGTTAACAAGCAGTAATATTTTGAAAGGAATCTTTTTTTCTAAGCAGTAGGTCTTAACACTGGGCTTAAGATAGTCAGTCAACCATGTTGTAAACAGATGTGCTGTCACACAGACTTTGTTATTCCATTTATAGAGCACAGGCAGAGTAGGTTTAGCATAATTCTTAAGGGCCCTAGGATTTTGGAATGGTCAACGAGCATTGGCTTCAAAACTTTTGAAGTCACCAGCTGCATTAACCTCTAACAAGAGAGTCAGCCTGTCCTTTGAAGCTTTGAAGCTGGGTGTTGGCTTCTTTCTAGCTATGAAAGTCCTAGATGGCATCTTCTTCTGATATAAGGCTGTTTCATCTACATTGAAGATCTGTTGGTTGGTGTAACCACTTTCATTACTTATCTTAGCGAGGTCTTCTGGATAACTTCCTGCAGCTTCTACATCAGCAGTTGCTGCTTTCCCTTGCTCTCTTATGTTATAGAGATGGCTTATTTCCTTACACCTGATGAACTAATCTCTGCTATCTTCAGATTTTTCTTCTGCAGCTTCGTCACCTCTCTTAGTCTTCATAGGATTGAAGAGAGTTAGAGAGTCTCGTTCTGGATTAGGTTTTGGCTTAAGGGAATGTTGTGGCTGGTTTGATCTTCAATCCAGACCACTAAAACTTTCTCCATATCTGCAATAAGGCTGTTTCACTTTCTTTTCATTCATGTGTTCACTTGAGCAGCAGTGTTAATTTCTTTCAAGATCCTTTCCCTTGCATTCTCTACTTGCCTAACTATTTGGTGCAGGAACCCTAGTGTCAGCCTATCTCGGCTTTCAACACGGCTTCCTCACTAAACTTAGTCATTTCCAGCTTGTGATTTAAAGAGAGAGATATACTACTCTTCCTTTCAGTTGAACACTTAGAGGCCATTGCAGGGTTATTTCTTGGCCTAATCTCCATATTGTTGTGTTTCAGGAACTGGGGAGGCTGGGGAGAGGAATTGAGATGGGGAACAGTTGGTCAATGGAGCAGCCAAAACACACACAACGTCTATTGATTAAATTTACTATCTTATATGGGTGTTCTTTGTGGTTCCCCCAAACAATTACAATAGTAACATCAAGTATCACTGATCAGAGATCACCGCAATAAATATAATAATAATGAAAAAGAATGAAATATTTTGAGAATTACTAAAATGTGACACAGAGACATGATGTGAGCAAATGCTGTTGGAAAAATTGTGCCAATAGACTTGCTCGATGCAGGGTTGCTAGAACCCTCCTTTTGTAAAAAACAGAATAGCTGTAAAGTGCAATAACACGTAGCATAATAAAGTGAGGTATGCCTGTATGTTTTTCCATTTTTTTACTGGTTCTTTTGAAAATTACACTTATCTTAATTTATAATGACCTAATTTGGATTAATACTAATTTAGTTCCAATAGTATATGAAGCTTTTGCTACGATATAACTCCACCTCTCTTTATTTTGTTTTTGTCAAAAATTGCATCATTACACATTTTGTGCCCATCACTACCAATTATGATTCTTTTATTTTATTTTATTTTTTATTTATTTATTTTTTAATTGGTGTAACATTGGATTATAACATTATATAGCTTTCGGATGTACATCATAATATATTTCGAATTCTGGGTAGATTACATCATGTTCACGACCCCAAAACTAATCAGAGTCCATCCCCTCATATGTGAGCCTAATCACCCCTTTTGCCCTCCCCCAACCCCTATGGTAGCCACCAATCCAATCTCCAATGCTATGTGTTTGTTTGTCGTTGTTTTTATCTTCTACTTATGAGTGTGATCATACGGTATTTTCCTTTCTCCCCTTGACTTATTTCACTCAGCATAATACCCTCAGATCCATCCATGTTGTCACAAATGGCCAGATTTCATCATTTCTTATGGCTCAGTAGTATTCCATCATGTATAAATACCACATCTTCTTTATCCACTCGTCCCTTGATGACCTAGGTGTCTTCCAAGTCTTGGCTATTGTTTATAATGTTGCAATGAACATAGGGGTGCAAGTATCTTTATGCTCTTGCATTTTCAATATCTTTGGGTAAATATCCAGCAGTGGGATAGCTGGATCATATGGTAGATCTATTCTTAACTTTTCATAGTGGCTGCACCAGTTCGCACTCCAACCAGCAGTGTACAAGGGTTCCCTTCTCTCCACATCCTCTCCAACACTTGTTGTTTCCTGTCTTGTTAATATAGCCATTCTGACTGGAGTGAAGTAATACCTCATTGTGGTTTTGATTTGCATTTCCCTGATAGCTAATGATATTGAGCATCTTTTCATATGCCTGTTAGCCATCCGTGTATCTTCTTTGGAGAAATCTTTGTTCAGATCCTTTGCCCATTTTTTAATTGAATTGTTGGTTTTTTTTGTCGTTGAACTGTGTGAGTTCTTTGTATATTTTTGATATTAACCCCTTATCTGATATATGGTTGGCAAATATCTTCTTCCAATTGTTAGGTTGTCTTTTTGTTTTGTTGATGGTTTCCTTTGTTGTGCAGAAGCTTTTTAGTTTGATGTAGTCCCATTTGTTCATTTTTTCTTTTGTTTCCCTTGCCCAGTGGTACTTGAAAATATGCTGCTAAGACTGATGTCAAAGAGCATACTGTCTATGTTTTCTTCTAGAAGTTTCAAGGTTTCGAGTCTTACATTCAAGTCTTTAATCCATTTTGAGTTGATTTTTGTGCATGGTGTAAGGGAATGGTCTACTTTCATTGTTTTGCATGTGGCTGTCTAGTTTTCCCAACACCATTTATTGAAGAGACACTCCTTATTCCATTGTGTGCTCTTGGCTCTCTTGTCAAATATTAGCTGTCCATAAATGTGTGGGTTTACTTCTGGGCTCTCGATTCTGTTCCATTGATCTGTGTGTCTGTTTTTGTGCCATTACCATGCTGTTTTGGTTACTCTGGCTGCGTAGTATATTTTGAAATCAGGGAGTGTGATACTTCCAGCTTTGTTCTTTTTTCTCAGGAATCCTTTGGCTATTTGGGGTATTTTGTTGTTTCGTATAAATTTTAGGATTCTTTGTTCTATTTCTGTAAGAAATGTTGTTGGAACTTGGATAGGGATTGCGTTGAATCTATAGATTGCTTTAGGAAGTATGGACATTTTAACGATTTTAATTCTTCCGATCCAAGAGCATGGAATATCTTTCCATTTCTTTGTGTCTTCTTCGATTTCTTTCAACAATGTTTTATAGTTTTCGGTGTACAGATCTTTCACCTCTTTGGTTAAGTTTATTCCTAGGTATTTTATTCTTTTTGTTGCAATTGTAAATGGGATTCTATTCTTAATTTCTCTTTCTGCTACTTCATTATTAGTGTATAGAAACGCAACTGATTATTGTACCTTGATTTTGTATCCCACGACTTGACTGTATTCCTTTATTGTTTTTAAAAGTTTTTTCGTGGATTCTTTAGGGTTTTCTAGATATAAAATCATGTCATCTGCAAAGAGTGACCGTTTCACTTCTTCTTTTCCAATGTGGATCCGTTTTATTTCTTTTTCTTGCCTCATTGCTCTGGCTAGGACTTCCAATACTATGTTAAATAAGAGTAGTGAGAGTGAGCATCCTTGTCTGGTTCCTGTTCTTAGAGGGATAACTTTCAGCTTTTCTCCATTGAGCATGATATTTGCTGCAGGTTTGTCATATATGGCCTTTATTATGTTGAGGTACTTTCCTTCTATACCCATTTTATTTAGCGTTTCTATCATAAATGGATGCTGAATCTTGTCAAATGCTTTCTCTGCATCTATTGAGATCATGTGATTTTTATTCTTCATTTTGTTAATGTGGAGTATCACGTTGATAGATTTGCAGACGTTGAAAGATTGTTTTATTTTAAATCATATTAAAAAAGAGCCATTACAAACCAAAAGTACATAAATATTGAGTTTTAAACTCACTGTTACTAGTGTTTTTTATTTCTTCCTGTAGATTCAAGATACTATTTATTGCCCTTTCCTTTCAGGCTATCGCATTTCTCGTAGGGTAGATATACTAGTGAGAAGGTATCTTAGTTTCTGTTTTTCTTGGAATGTCTTAATTTCTCCCTCATTTTTAAAGCATAACTTTGTTACATGTATAATTCTTAGCTCACAAGGGTTTTTTTCCTTTAGTACTTGGAATGTGTCACTCCACTGCCTCCATGCTATCTGATAAGAAATCAGCTATTAATCCTATTGAAGATAGGTTGTATGTGACAAATTGCTTCTCTCTGGTTGCTTTCAGTATTCTCTCTTTGTGTTTGTTTTGAGTGAGTACTTTTTGGGGCTTGTTGAATTTGTTAGATGTGGAGATTCATGTCTTCCTTCAAATTTGGGAAGTTCTTGGCCATTATTTCTTTAACTATTCTTTCTACATTTTTCTCTCTCCTCTCTTTCTGAGACTCCTCTTATATTTTGTCTGTTGGGATGCTTAATGATATCCCACAGGGTAGACTTTATGCTTTTCATTCTCTTTTCTTTCTGCACCTTGAATTGTGTAATCTCAGTTGATCTATCTTCAAGTTCACTTATTCTTTTGCCTACTGAAATCTAATGTTGAACCTCTCTAGTGAATTTTTCATTTCAGTTATTATACTTTTCAATACCAGAATTTGTATCAGGTTCCTTTAAAAAGTTTCTATTTCTTCATTGCTATTCTATGCAATATCATTCTCATGGTTTATTTTACATAGTTTCCCTTAGTTCTTTGGCATGTTTAAAATAATTATTTAAAGTCTTTTTCTAGTAAATCAAAAGTCTATACTTCCTCAGGGACAGTTTTTTCCTTAAAGATTGGCACCTGAGATAACATCTGTTGCCAATCTTTTTTTCTTCTTCTTCTTCTCTTGAAAGCCCCCTGCAGGTAGTTGTATATTCTAATTGTGGGTCCTTCTGGTTCTGCTAGGTGGGACACCACTTTAGCATGGTTTGATGAGTGGTACTAGGTCTGCACCCAGTATCCAAACTGGTGAAGTCCTGGGCTGCTGAAGTGGAGCATGTGAACTTAACCACTCAGCCACGGGGCTGGCCCCAGGACTGTTTTTATTAGTGCTTTTTTCTCCCCGTATATGGCTCATTCTTTCTTGTTTTGTTGCATGCCTCACAGTTTCTTTGTTGAAAACTGGTGCTTTTGAATATTATAATGTGGCAACTCTGGAAATCACATGCATCTTCCTCCCCAGGGATTGTTGTGGCTGCTTGTGGTTGATGTTGTTTGTTTTAGTGACTTTTAGGGACTAATTTTGTAAAGTCTGTATTGTTTGTTTTGTGTGGCCACTGAAATCTTTGTTTAACTTAGTGGTCAGCTAGTGATTTGATAGAGATTTCTTTAAATTCCTGGGACAGCAACAAGAACAACCTTGACTACCACAACAGAAGCTCCTAGATTTTGCAGATGTGCTCTTTTTGTTGGGGTATGTCTTCAACAGTTAGCAGTTTACAGTTCTGTCTCAGCCTTCATGTTTGCTTGGAAGAGCCTGTAAGTTATATATATGTGACAGCTTGGGGTCTTTACATGTCTCTTCTGAGTATGCTCCCAAAGATATGCTTGGCATTAGAGCAATCCCCCACGTGGGGTCTTTTGTGTATGGAGCAAGAGCTGTCCAAGTATGGGAGGTCAAAAGAAAACCTCTGAAACTGCCAGAATCCAAGAGGCCCTCACCCTATGGCCAAGATAGTCAATTTAAAAAGCAATATTGTATGCTGGGGGAGAGGTATGGCAGAGATTAGTGCCACCATCAAGGACCTCAAACATGCAGGGATGGTGGTCCCTCTCACATCTTCATTTAATTCACCAATCTGACACCTGCATAAAATTAATGGATCCTAGAGAATAACTATAGACTACCAGAGACTTAACCAAGTGGTAACCCTGATCATGACAGCTGTGCTAGGTGTGGTATCCTTGCTTGAGCAGGCTAATAAGGCCTCAGCTACAAGGTAGGGAGCCACTGGTTTGACAAATGCAGTCTTTTCATTCCAGTTAGAAAAGGAGATCAGAAACAATTCACATTCACATGGGATGGATAATATTCATTTACAGGACTAAGACTCCCACTGTCTGTCTAATATAGTCCAAAGACATCTAGATTCCCAGGAGTCCCACAAGACAACACACTCACCTATTACATTTACAACTTTATGCTGAGTGGACATGAGGAGGAAGAGGCAGCTAGCATTCTGGATGTCTTGTGCTCCAGAGGGTAGGAGAAATATCCTGTAGAAATTCAGGGAGTAGACACTCCAGGGAAGGTTTTAGGAATCCTGTAATTAGGCACATACTATGATCTCCCATCTAAAGGAACAGACAAACTTATGCATCTTGCAATTCTTGTCAAAAAGCAGGATGCAAGGCCTCCTGGGTTCTATAGGAAACAAGTGACAAAGAAGGCCTAAATAACAAGTGACACGAAAGGCTGTCAGAGTCGAATGTGGTCTGAAGAGGAATGGCACTGTGGAGCAATCAGTCCCGCTGTCTGAGTGATAGGATCTGCCAGGCCCTATGATGGTCGAGATGTCAGGGGCAGGATAAGATACAGTGTGGAGCTTATGGCAAGCTCCAGTGGGAGAATCATGGTAGAAGTCCTGAAAGTATGGAGTAAGGCCATGCCAACTGCAGCAGAGCATTACATGCCCTGTTAGAAGCATCTTCCGGTATGTTCCTGGGTCCTGGTAAAGAAGAAATGCCAGGCAATGGGCACCAAGTGAACACACATCTGGAACTTCCCAGTATTAGATTGGTCGTGGCTACAAATCACTTTAGGGAAGGAATGGGGGAATGTTTATTGTATATATTTGTAGTGGCATTGCATAGTTCTTCCTTGGGGGACCCAGCATCCTTTAATCGATGGTCTCAGTAGTTTTGAAAACTGGTTTAGAAAGATCTGGGAAGAAATTTTGGTTTTTCTTCATTATGGTTGACATCAAACTTTTGCTCACCAGCTCTTGACATTTCCTGGTTTTCCAAGCCGAATAATGGTCAAATTGGCTGCCCACCTATCTTACTTCTATGAATACCATGGTCCATTATCCACTGTCATGGATCTTGTGGACAAAGAACCCTGGTTGCTGCTCTGTCTTTGCTGCCCATTAAGGTAATTATTTCCACCTGCTCTCTCAGGCTTAAATAGCACCAACTGGCCTCTTCTATTCCAGAGTCATTCACATTTGCTGAATCTGAATGAATCCTATTTTCCTGGTAGCATTGCCTATTGTCATCCCTAACCTTACAAGAACTGTCACCATTGGGCTTCTCAAAGATGTTGCTGCCCTCTGCACCCAGTGCATTCCTTACTGCCCTAGTGAAGAAAGCTTCTGGGCACTCCTGATAAACATTATCAAGTTGTGGGCTCCCTCATTCTCGGAAATAAATTTATGCTGACAGACCCACATCCCCGAACCTTCTGATCTCTTCATCGGTACTCTTCTATGGCAATCCTGGCATCTTCATCTCACTTACTGTAGGCTGTCATCATGTTTAAGCTTCAAGGAGCCATTCTTGCAGGATTATTAGACCAGCCCAAGGCATTCTTTCAGGAGAACAAATTCTGAGTCATGAAAATGTGCTCTTGTAGTAATCAATTCTCTCCTGCCCAGTCTTATCTTCTTCCTCATGCCTCAGGTCCACCACCGTGAAGATCCACTCCCACACGTGTTTTTCTCAGCTCCTACCGGGACACATTAACCACATCGTGCTATTAATTCAGTGAGAAAACCATTTCCTCCCAAAGAGGGACTAAATTTCCTTGTTCAGGCCATGCTGAGACCTGGCACTAGTTCTTGGCCTTGGGCAATGAGTGGAATAGGGTGATCTTGTTGAGGAAACACATTTGTTGTATGTACCATTACCCAAAGGATACACTTTTACTTTTCTATCCATATAATCTCTATTATATCAAAATCATCCCCATTATATCCATATCATCCATATTAAATCCATTTGATTCATATAATCCATATTATATCCATATAATTCCCATTATAACATATAATCCCCATAGTATTCATACAATCCCTATTATATCCATTTGATCTATATTATATCTATATAATCCCTATTACATGCATACCATCCATGTTATGTCCACAGAACTTACCAGGGTAATTAGTTTTCCTTTGTGATTGCCTCAAGATTACACATGAGGAGCACAGAGGAGGAGGGTTTCCTGGAGTCATCTGGGTCAGAGATCTCCAATCATAGCCTGAATCTGGCCCACAGGAGTGTTTTGTTTAGCCCACACAACGTCAAAAATGCTTTGGAATTAGTTTCCAGCTAAATTTAAATTAGGGAAATGTCACATTAGCAGCCATATTTCCAGATTTTCCAGGAAAAAAAAAAAAAAACCTCTGACCACCTTGGAGTTGCATTCACGGATGGTAACCAGGGTTTCTGGCAGCCTGTAGAGCACCTTTGTGCAATGAGAAGGCATGTTTTCCTCTAAACCCTCTACAGACATCTTCCAGGAAACTGCCATTGATGAGCATCTACATCTATGACGTGACCGACACCTTCTGTGAAGTAGCACCCTTGTGCAGTGCACAAGTTGTACAACTATTCTCAGTGACCCTGATGGAACAATCTGCAGGAACTGAATATTGTCTGCCCCCTTTACAAAGGCATGAGCTCTCAATTTTCCACAGTCCTCACTATTCCCTTTCGTCTTGTGCCTTGCCTATTCCACTCACTGATATTACCTGATCCCTGAAGGTATTTAAGTTTGGACCCCTGACCTCTCATTTTACAGTAATCTGTGGAATGGTGAAGGGAGTCACCCAGCATCACTCACTGAGTTAGCAGCAAGTCCAGACCAGACCTTGAGTCTCTTGTTTCTCCAGAGCAGGACTCTTCCTGCCGCGCTGCCTGCCTCCCTCAGCAGATGGTCCAAAGCTGTTGATTGTCTCTGGCTTAGGTGGCTGTGGGAGGGGTGGATCAGGGATGCTTGAGGCACTGTAAGGCTCTAGGAAGAGAGACCAGACCAAGTGCAGGCAAGCTGGGAATTCAGTTTCCTCTGCAGCTGCAGAAGGCTAAGGTCTACGTTGATATTTGGAAAAACTAACAGCTAGAAAACACCTCTCAACTCACTTAAAAATTTCTATCATATTAAATGATGCTACATATATTATGTATATCCTTTTCATAGTCCCAGCATCCTCAAATATGGGCCTAATTTAAAGAGGTGTCTTGCAAGAAGGAGAATATTTTGAAGTCATCCTCTTATGGGGGCCACTTCCATCCTTGTTCCTGTCCACATGAAATCAGAAGTTTTATTGAGTTAAAGTTGAAATACCAATGCCACTTGGCATCCTGCTTATTTTCCTTGAACTCAGGGTTTTCTATGGGCTGTGAGAGAAGATTCACTTGGAGGACTTTTCTAAATTCCAATGCCAAGGCCCCTACCCAGTCCAACTGAAGCAGACTCTTCTGGGATGGATCCTTAAATCCACATTTTCAGGTTTTAGGCTTTCAATGCACATCCTGATTAAGAAGTGTTGAGTATTAACATATGCATTTTCCACGATGCTAGAGGATATTTAAACAATCAGGTTTTGTATCTGCCTGATGAAGAACCATCACAATCTCTTTAGCCACCAGCTACTCCTGGACGTTTATGGGCATAATTTGATGGGCAACTTTGGGAATGAGTACTTTTACTTTTAAAAATTATTTATGGCATTGGCAGACAGAGAAAGAGGAACTCTGTATGACTTCACTCATAGGTGGAAGTTAAACATAGAGACAAAGAGAAGTAATTGGTGGTTACCAGGGGAAAGGGGCAGTGGGGGGAGGGCACAAAGGGTGAAGTGGTGCACCTACAACATGACTAACAATAATGTACAACTGAAATTTCACAAGGTTGTAAACTATCATAATCTTATTAAAAAGTTAAAAAAATTATTTATGGCATTGGAATTGCAGAATATGGACTGGGACAAAGTCTGTGACCTTTTAAAATTGTCTCCTTGTGTCTACACATTCACCTCCCTTAAGGGTCACATCATTTCATCCTCCTCAGCAAGACAGGTACATGTATTTCACAGTCAACTCTGCTTTTCCATCATTGTAAAACATAAAGTATTAAATTACTTTTATAGAGTAAATTAAACACTTTACTTATTTACACAAAATTCTTTCTTTCTTTCTTTCTCTTTTCCCAAACAATATTGGGCCTGAATCACTAAATCAACCAAAACAAAATTTTGGAGACGACCTGAATCAGTCTTTGCCTGTGATTGTCCTAACATCCAAAAGAGGGCAGCCATTACAAAAGGAGAACAAAAATTCCCCTCCATCTGAGGCTCCTGGGGTGCTGGTGATGCGATGCTGTAGAACTTGGAAGGAAAAGAAAGCACAGAAAAGAGTTAAATTACAAACTAATGGTACCATTCATCATTGTCCCTTGTCGCTGTAACATCTGGAAAGGTGAAACGTACAATCCATCACCTGAAAATTCTGACTGAAATGACTAGACTCACAGGCAGAACAGAGGTTGGGCCAGCAGTCTTTTTCTTTCCTAATTTGCCTGCCCCACCCCGAGGCCCACTTCTCCTCCCTCTCAGCCTGTAGCCCTGGCTGCAAGTCAGGGGCTTCCCCTGGGCAGAGGTGGGGAGGGAGGGAGGCGGGCTGAGACCCCGCACCTGGGAAGCTGCCCTGCCTGGCTCAGCCCCAGGTAACAAATCTACAGGGTGAGCCTCCCTTCCCCCAGCTCAGACAGACCCACTGGGTCATGGCCCTTGTGCTCTGCTGAAAGTTTGTGTTAAGGGTGTGCCTCATGTTAGTCCCAGGGAAGGGGGAGCAGGGAGAGAAAAACCTAGCTTTGTCACTTGATTGTCAAAATACAAAAGAATTCCTCAGCAAAGACACTGCTGTTCTCTGCGGATGGGTGGGGGCCCAATTTGGGGTGAAAGACTGGATAGAAGGCTAAAGGCCAGGAGAGGTGTGGTGGCAGCATGACCGTGAGTGTGCAGTGGTGGTGAGGGGGCCAGCCCAGCTGGCAGTGTGGCTGGTTTTGCAAGGATATGGACATACCCTGGAGGTGAAGAGGAACAGCTTTTAAACCTTGATATGTAGGAAACAGAATTCTTTGTTTATATGGGGATGATTGATAAAAGATGAATTTGTCTACCAGTCTAGCTGTCTGTCCATCCATCCGTCCACCCATCCAGCCATCCATCCATCGATCATCTATCCATCCATCCATCATCTATCTTATCTGTCCATCGATCCATCAATGTATCTATCATCTATGTATGTATGTATGTATCCATCTATCTAGCATCTATCTATCTTGGCCCCTTATAGAATACATTTGAAGCTCTGTTGACCTCCTAGAATTTTCATATGCAAGACTCAATGTACTCAATATAGGTTTTAGGTAAGTTTAAGTAGGATTTATGTATCACATGTTATAAAGTCCTGATTAAATCAATTGTGCATTTGACTATTTGCATTCTATTCTATTTCTGTAATATATATAGTTCTTGATAATTTTATCTGTAGCGATCTTGTCTCCTCTGTTATATAACTTCTTAAGACATGGTACAAATTTTTGAATTTTTAAAGTGAATATAATTAGCACACACAAAAGCGCATAAGTATATGTAAATTATATATGTATGCATATAGCTACATTGTCTTGAATTTTCACTAAGTGATCCTGGCTGTGTACCAGCATGCAGATCAAGAGGCAGAATATGATGAACATCCCAGATTGCATTCTGAGCTCAGTTCCAGGCCCCGCCCACCATCCCTCTTCCTAACCATCACCCACATTGGTGACCGCGATCCTGACCTCTAGCAGCATATTTTAGTTTCCTGGGTGTTGTACTTCATATAAACAGAATCATGCAAGCTTTCATCTAGCTTCTTTCTTTCAACATCATGTTATGAAGCTCATCCATACAGTATGTGGGTGTAGTTTGTTCTTTATCATTGCTGAATAGTCACTATTAGTGTGAATATCCCTTCTAGTGTTGGGCACATGGATGGTTTCCAGTTTCTGGTTTTTATGAATCGAGGTCCCTTGAATGTTCTAAAACATGTCTTTGAGTGACGACGTGCATGCATTTCTCTTGGATATTTACTTACAAGTGGGTTTGCTGGTCACAAGGGTTATATATGCCAACTTTATAGTAGAAACTCCAAAAAGATTTCCAAGGTGGTTGTACAAGTTTCTCCTCCTCTCAGCAGAGTAAGGGATTTCCAGCTGTTCACTATTATTGTCAACACTTGTTTTTTTCTGAAGGAATTCTACACTTTGTGTCTTATTATTTACTGTATATTTCTTGGCTTTGTTTTAATGTAGGCAACAACTGATTTACATAATTGCATTCCTGAAAATAAGCTACTGAATGGGAAACGTGGACCATTGATGGTTAGTTAGTAATAGAAGGGCAGAAACAACCTTGTCCACCATCATGACTCCTAGGTAGGTGACCAGGCACTGGCTTCTTCAAGGGTCACTGTCACTGCAGCAATGTCCTTAGACTTCAGGGACCTTCTTTTTGACACTCAGATCTCTGGACAGAAATCAATTATGTTGATTTTACCAAGGCCCTTCAGATGCTCTGCCGTGATCAGATGATCAGATTCCCAGGATTCAATCCTGTTCCAGGACTGGCAGAGGCAGAGCACCTGTGGGGACTGTGGCCTGGGGTGGGTCTCAGAGGGGAGAGCTGCCCTCACTGTGTGCATAGGTGAGGAATGCCTGCACCTGTTTCCACAGGTACCTGGCAGCTCTCAATCCAGAGAGTTTTCTGCTGCCTCCGCCTTGAATCCGTGTGTGTGGGTTCCCTCCTCCCTGTGCCTTGACTGTTACTTTCCCTGCTCAGAAAGCGGTTGTCATTGCTCTGTCCAGCTTCCACCTTCCAAAATGATTCCATTCTGTTTGTCCCTGTGGGGTTGTGCCTTTAAAGACTTTATTTTACTGTCCCTCTAGATGAATTTGGGGAGAGAGTGAAAATAAATGCAAATTCCAATCCTTCTTCTTTAGTAGGAAAGGGCCAACTGAATTCTTACTGAACATTTAGGAACAATATTATATACGTATCTACTTTGACAGCTACATTACATCCCATAGTAGGAATAGTTAATACATTACTTAACCATTTAAGGTTGTTGGTCACTAGGTTATTTCATAGTTCTCACTACTGTCAACAGCACTGAGGTGAAGCATCTGATACATGTGCATCTCTAGGCTCATTCAGGATTATTCCTAGAAAGACAATAGCTAGGACAGTGGAGAGTACCTTTTACTCTCCCCTTTTAAGCACAGTCAGCCCTCCATATCCGGGGGTTCCACATCCATGGATTCAATCAAATGCCGATGGTGTACTATGTTTATGATCTGTGGTTTGACAAATAGAAATGGCAAGCAATAGGATATATTGGAGTATATGAGGAAGCCATTTGGTGTAAACCTAATTCGGCCTGACTTTGTTTTTTCCAAAAGGGCCTGACCGTGGCCATTGAGCACGCATTGTATATCTGCTTTCAACATTTACTATGGCAAAAACAAATGGCCTTAAGATAAAGGTGCAGCTTCCCCCCACATTGGCATTTCCTTAAGGATAAGCAACTTTCCTTAGGCTAGGAACTGATTGCTGTGCTCACCTTTGACCACCCAGCTCACCTGTGACCACCCAGTTGGAGACAACAGGCCTGCCACCCTGCTGTGTCCACCGAACAGCAGACTTACCTGCTGTGTCCATCAATCGCTGTGCCGACAGAGCAGTCTCACGACTATTGTAAAAGGGGCATTTCAATCTTATGTGAAACATCCTGTTTGGGGGTATATAAGCAGTCTGTGCACCCCACTCCTTTGGTGCCCTTTCTTCCTTCAGGAAGAAAGGCCCCAGGCCATGGTCCTCACATTTCAGCTCAGAATAAACTCACCCAAATTTTCATTTATAGATTGGTTATGGATTACTTTTGTCAACATTTCTTTGTGTAGTCTCGGCAGGATTTCAGAGAAACCCACCAGGGACCACCTGGAATCTACACTGAACCAGCATTCGCTACCAAGAGGGGCCCATTGAGCCCCCCGGATCACTGCATTCTTCAGCTGACCCTCGTGAGTTCTCCTGAAGTGCGGACCTCCTTATTTTAAGTTGACAGTCCAAGAGTTTATATGAGCTGGTTAAGGTCTTAAGACTAGGTGGGTTAAGGGGGTACTGGTACATACCATAGGTAAGAGGAACCTAGGAGGAATTTCCTAGGCCAGAGGAGCCTAGAGGGAATTTCCCAGGACAGAGGAGCCTAGAGGACCTTGGGAGTGAATGGGGAAGGCTTACCTTTTAAATTTGGCTTTAAAATGGGAAAGAATTGTGTTTATGAAGTCTGAAGAAACTGCTTGACAGAGAAATGAGAGACTGAACATGTTCAGCTCCGAAGGAAAGGGGCACTAGCTCCTGCTGGCCTTTACCAAAAGGGATCCTTTGGTGACTAAGGACCTCAGTGGGAGTGTCAGAGGATCAATCCTTGCGATGTGTAGTTGTCCCATAGGGAACTCCACTCTCATTCACGGTAATTAATTACAGGCTCATCGGGGATGTGCACAGAAGGGCTGGTCACCAGGCACCCCGATCCCCCACGGCGGTGTCAGATTGCCAGAGGGAGAAACCGAGGCACGTAAGAGAGTGTTTACGACCTTTCTATAGGGAGTAGCACTCATAAGCAGCACATTTTCCGATCCATTACTCTGTCCTTACAAGTTGTCTGGACTTTATAACAAAACAAAATTAAAAGAGAAGCGGGGAAATCGGTCTTAAAACAGCCCGATCAGTTCCCGAATGGGCAGCCTCTCCTCTGGACTCAGGTTGGCTTCATGCTGTGACCGCAATTGCTTAACAAAGGGGGATCCCAAGCCAGATTGCTAAGGCCAAAAGAAAGAAAGAGAGAAAGAGGAAAAAAAGAAAAGAAAGAACTGGGTAAAGAAGTTTTCCCACCGCGGTCTGCTATGAGAACACCTAACTCAGAAATCTAAGGAAAATCTTTGTTGTGTCTGTCTGTTGTATGTGTGTGTCTATACGTATGTTACAGATGTGTGGTATTTTACCTCCGGAAGGTACAATTTCTGATGAGCTCTATTCAATTTGCTGTGTGACTCTTATCTTGATAACCCTCTGGAAGAGGCCATGAGGGCGAGGTCTGATCTCTTCTTTTCCTTTCTTTGTCTGTCTTGTTCATCACCTCCTCTGTTGTCACCAAGTGGAGGTTAAGTTCAGGCTGGACCTAAGCAGAACCTGGACATTCTGTAAAATCGAAAAACTTGAAAACCTTTTGCCAGGGACTGAACTCTCAACCCTGGCACTGGGAGCCCTAGCCCCCAGCCAGCTCTAGGCCTTTGCTTCCTGCTTCACTGGTTCCCCTTGTGCTGGCTCAGGGACTAAGTGCCCTGGTTCAGCGGGACGTGATTAAATCTTACAACTATATCGATGCCGGCAGCCGGGCTCTGCACCCTTCTCCAGTCCACTGTCAGTTGGATACTGGCTCTACTGCCACGGGGAATGCCCTAGGCATCCCTGGAGACTCAGCACTCGGGTGCATTCTAACTAATTGGAAACACTTTCAATTGGGTGGGTTATGCCCCAGAAACTCCGGCTGGGAGAAAACTTGAGGGGTTTCTTTGCCTTTATGATGCAGTTGGACAGGTAGATCAACCTGTAACGTAATTTGAGTTACAACCCAGTTTCTGAGAAATCAAGAGCAACCGTCCTTGGAAAATCGTTGTAAGGCTAGGAAAGCAGCTCTAGAGGCATTTGGGTTCCGTCCATTTCCCTTATCTCAAAGAGCTTGCAAATCCTCTGGGGACCACCTAGCCCATCACTAATTCCCAAGACTGATGAAAAAAAGGGAAAAAGAAAAAACAAATGACCAGAAGTGTGCCCTTGCCAAAAATCTAGCATCTCAAGTGTCTTCTCCATAAGTATTAGTCAAAAGGCTCAGACGAAATTTGTATTCATAACTGGTGAGTATTGTATTATTGTGCCTGATTCTTGGCCGTAATCTTTAAAACAATAGCTGTGGAAACTCTGTGTATGTGTGTCTGTATGTATGTTACATGTGTGCAGTATTTTACCTCCAGATGGTATGGCCAAAATCAAGAGCTCTGTTTAATTGGATTAAAGTAAGCGCTTACGTAAATTCTAAACGTAGTGGGAATTAACCCAGTGTCTTTTGAGTTAACGTGTTGTGAATTAATCTTTGGTAAATGAAAGCTTGTTTAAGTTTGTTGGTTTGGTTGAAAGAGTCTTCTTGTCAGAGTTGTCAGTATTTGAATATGATGCAGACGTGCAGCCTGGGTTTACTTGCCAAATAAGTTCATGTTGTCTGTTAGAAAATCGTCAGCAAAATAATAGCTTTAACTTAAAACTTTAGAGTTTTGCCAAGTTAAGTTAAATGACAAAAATCTGAGTATCTGGGTCACTTTTGGTTTGACTAGAACACTGAAACATTGTTGCTAAAAGTATCTAAGTTATCTACTTTTGACTTCTTATTGCAGAGAGGCTAAAAGTGTTTGGGTCTATTCCTGTAAAGAGGCGTGTTTCTAGAGTTTATGAGAAGGGTTTAGAATGCTGACATAAAAGATAATTCACAATCGCTTATCTGTTCAGTGTTTGCTAGGGTCTTTTAAGGGTTAAAAGTTCTAATTAACCTATATAATTAAAGCTACTGGAAATTAATAAGGAAAACAATCCTGTGTACAAAGCAGTTAAAGTGTATGTTTTCAGTAAAGAGGGTATAAAGAATGGAGGTATTTTTGATGGGTTAAGAAAGATAAATTTGTCCTAGTGTAGCAGAAGGGAAGAAAGCAAGCATGGGACAAATTCTGAAGACAAAAAGAAAGTTGTAGAAGGTTTGTGAAAGAGAAATTCAGAAAGGAGTTTTATGCCTGGTCAAGTTGGCTAAGATTAAAGTAAATCCAACTAAGTAAATGAGTTTTAATGTTAAAAATAAGCTGGTCCAGAAATTAAAATTTGGTTTTCTCTCAAAGGATAATTTTCTTGAAATTTTGGTCTGCTCTTGATAAAGAGGTTATATTAAAGGTGTTCCTCTGAGTAAGTCTACCTAAGAGACAAATCTGTTTTGTTAAAATAATGACTGAGGTCACTCAAGATTTTTGACTGTTTCTGTTGTCATTTGGAATGGATACCTAAGCTTCATTTCACAGCGAGTGTTGTTTCCTATTTGAACAAGTGTTTTAAAAACTTTTGATATTTTTGACAGGTTTCTCCTTCAGAAAAATATTCAAATCCTAAGTGAAGGCTTTCCTTTGACCTGGATGAAGGAAGAGAATTTCTTTGAGGATTTTCAGAGGGCCTCTGGGACTTCTCAAAGAAATTTGTTCTCTCTTCCTATAAAGGAGGGATACTAATTAGGCTTGTGTGGTATGTTAAATTGCATGGGAAGCATCGTCAAGTAAATGATGAAAAACCTTAGGTTATCTTGTGTAGGTAAATATTATTCAGTATTTTAACCCTGCTACCTTGCTTCCAACATCACAAGGGGAGAAGACCACGACTGCATTCTATTGTTTAATTTGGTTTAAAAATGGGTCTTACTTAAATGATAAACAAGGATGTTATCAAGCTGGACATGCTGTCCAGCCCAAGAATGCCTGCTACTTTGTTAACTCTGCTAATCCGGTAAAAAGATTTCCTTCTACAGGCTTAAGAAATCGCCACAGAAGAAGAAAAATAATATATAGAGATTGCAACAAAAGGGAAAAACAATACTGCCACAAGCTCAATAGCTTCTACTTGCGCTATATACCCAAAGTATAATCCAGAGAAACGACTTCGTGAGTCACAAGGCCACTTTCCCCTTCCCAAGGGACCCTTTGAGGCATGACACATGGACTTTGTCCAAATGCCACCATCTCAAGGATAAATACATCCTGGTAATGATCTGTATGTTCTCACATTGTTTTGAGGCTTTTCCTTGCAGAAGAGCGATGGCTTTAGGTAAATTATTATTGAAAAGGGTAATTCCTGTTTGAGGAATTCCTACCAAGTTACACAGCGTCTGGGGAACTCAAATCTGTTTGTAATGTCTGACAAATAATACAGCATTTCCACTGTGCTTACCGTCCTCGACCCTCAGGATTGGTAAAAAGAACTAATGGCACAACCAAAACTTAATTGGCAAGCTTTCAGAAGCATTCACTCTCTCATGGCCAAAAGCTCCTGTGCTAGTGCTCCTTAATCTTAGATCTATACTTTTTGTAAACATCGGCTGTCTCCTTTTGAAATAGTAATAAAACAGCCAACGCAGTTAGATGAAGAAACATATGAGCCAACTTTGCTTAAGGGATATATTAAACTGTCGTCACGGTCTAATTGAGGAGCTTAAAAAGACAATGAAAGATTGACAGGTGATTTCTTCACAGAGCTCCCAGAACTTAAGGATCTTGGACTATAACCGGGAGAATTTATTTATCAAAAAAGACATTAAATAAAAGACTCTTTGTAGCCCAGTTGAAAAGGACCGTACCAGGAGGAGAAGAAGACGGTGTCTGTTGTAGACAGCTGTCCCAAGACTCCGTACCAGGCCTGTATTTCCAACCTTATATCTCCTCATTTAAACCTTTGTTATGCTTAAACTGTATTCCTATTTTATAATTTGTTTGGAATACTATCATATTTAAAATAATTAGTTTGGAATAGACTGGTCTTGAAGGCCAGGCATTTATGAAGTGACTCCTAACAGAACTCAGTGGCTATGTGGAACAAATCTTTGGCCTTGCCTACTGCCTGGATGGCTAAAACACTGCACCCTGAGTTTACTTTAAAAGCAGGGAAGGAGTCTGGCTGAGTTAAAACCTGTTGCCAATCTCCCTCTCTTTAAGGTTCAGTGTTCCACTGGTACGGCCACCAAGCGGCTATAGTTGTTTCTTCTTTGGGGCTAAAGATGTAATTATTACATATGAAAGCTCTGACTAAATTTACTCAAGAAGCCCTTAAGGATAGTCAAGCAAGAATAACCTTATTCAAATACCGAAATGTCTTTAATGAGAAGGGCTGTCCTTCAAAACAGAAGGACTTTAGAGATTCTTACTGCCTCCCAAGGTGGTACCTATACAATCATTCAGACTGAATGCTGTGTTATTATACCCGATGAGTCTTGCAATGTGTCATCTCTGCTAAAACACAAGAAGCAGGTGGATGCCTTATGTGATCCTACACCCAGTTTGATTTGCTTGGTTGGCTCCCTTTCAGTATCGCTTCCCTTTTTCAATCCGGATTGCAATTCCTATTTCTATTACTTCTTGGAATTCTTGTACTAGTCATAATCTTCAAACTCATTGTTGTGTTCCTTACTCAGTGCTGTAAGACTGGCATACAAACTAGAGTAATGGTTGCTTGGTGACTCCAGAGGGTTGATCTATCTTATAACCCTGGACAAATTTCCTTTTCTGATAAAAACTATGCCTAAGAACTCATTTTAAACTAATGTTTTCAAATATGTTGAGCTATTATCATTGTTACTATACTTGTTCTACGATCATATACAATATAAGTGTGAAGAGTCATAGAAAAGCACATATACAATGTTTGTGCACCAATCTAAACTTAAATGAAAATTATACAGCATACGAAATGCTTCTTGTGTTACTATATATACCTCTATGCTTGTCCACTATTTCCCCCCAATCTGGACAACTGGGCAAATAAGTGAGATGAAAGCCTAGCACCGAGGGACACGATGGACCCAGGACAGGCAGCAACCACCCTGGCGCCGAGGGACAATGTTTTGATCATCAATGCTTTCTATCGAAAGATAACAGATCAAAAGGGGAAAATGACAAGTAGAAATGGCAAGCAGTAGGATATATTGGAGTTTATGAGGAAGCCATTTGGTGTAAACCTAATTCGGCCTGACTTTGTTTTTTCCAAAAGGGCCTGACCGTGGCCATTGAGCACGCATTGTATATCTGCTTTCAACATTTACTATGGCAAAAACAAATGGCCTTAAGATAAAGGTGCAGCTTCCCCCCACATTGGCATTTCCTTAAGGATAAGCAACTTTCCTTAGGCTAGGAACTGATTGCTGTGCTCACCTTTGACCACCCAGCTCACCTGTGACCACCCAGTTGGAGACAACAGGCCTGCCACCCTGCTGTGTCCACCGAACAGCAGACTTACCTGCTGTGTCCATCAATCGCTGTGCCGACAGAGCAGTCTCACGACTATTGTAAAAGGGGCATTTCAATCTTATGTGAAACATCCTGTTTGGGGGTATATAAGCAGTCTGTGCACCCCACTCCTTTGGTGCCCTTTCTTCCTTCAGGAAGAAAGGCCCCAGGCCATGGTCCTCACATTTCAGCTCAGAATAAACTCACCCAAATTTTCATTTATACATTGGTTATGGATTATTTTCCTTGACAGGTTGGTGACATGAGCATCCACGGTGTTTGATGTGCCCAGGTGATCCTGAAACCAGTGCCCTCACAAATACCCAGGGATGACTGTATTCACATATATTTTGTCACATTGGCCCCCAAGAATGCTTGTATTAGTTTATCTCTCGTTAGTGCTGAAAGTTCCTGTTTTCCCATATCTTTCCAATAATTGGCATGACTGCTAAAATAATAATGGTATAAATCCTGACAATTTGAGATGTGCAATTTGAGTATCTGGCTTTAATTTGCACATCTTAATCTTCATTCTTATTTGGATGTTGAAAGGACATTTTATGTGTGTGAAGCTTGAAAGGCCCTTGGAACCTGGTGATGGGATGAGGGACCGTGGACTGACTCATCCTCCCACACACCCTCTTGTGCCCTCCCCTCATGTGCTCCCCACCTGCTTCCGTAGAAAGACAGGTAGGACAGAACAGACAATGATTTGGGGGATTTCAGAGGGTTACAACTTCTCCGTGGCTTCTATGACCTTCTAAAGTGAGAATTCAGGGCCACCATCAATAACTCATGGGACTTGGCAAAGCTTTGTGCAGTTCAGCATTTTGGAGATGCTTATGTCATTATTCTTGCTGAGGCCTGTGGGAACCCAAAAGGCCAAGCTTTCACATGCAGAGAGCTTAGCCATCTTTGGAAAGGAGAGCTTACCTTCCTCTCTGCCAGTGAATGCCTGAATGGTTCCTTTTCAGAGTAACCCTCTTGGCCTCTCCAATGGCTTGCCTGCTTCTGCCAGATTCCAAATGTCCTTCTTATCTCGTCAGTCCCTAGATTAAAGCCTTTCAATGACCCCCCATTGTCCAAGGTGAAAGTCAGCTTCCTTTAGCTTGGCATTCAAGCCCTCGCTCCTTATTCACCCTTCCAGCCCCAGTGACCTCCCCAAGAAGTCCCCAAACCCACCTTGCACCACTGCTAACATTCTCTGTTTTCTGCTCCTCCAAATCCTGCTCCCCTGTTAATGCCCACTATAATCAGGAGAAGTCACGGAGAGTTTGGGGCATTAATACATATAAACTTTCAGGATAAGAAAACCCACAAACTCTAGTTGAGGTTCCTGTATTTACCGTATGTGTATAATAACGTATATGGTAACAATTTGAGTTTGCTGGGCTCTTTCCAGAATATAACTCATTCTAAATTTTTACTTATCTTTTAAATTCACCCAGTTACATTCTTTACTTATAAAAGGCTGAAGGAAACCTTTAGAGAGTAGCCCTAGCAAGCAGGGGCTTGGTTTACAATCAGGCTTTTAGAATTTAAATCAAAGAAATACAAATGCTCAGTGCTTACCAAAGTGTAGTAAACTTATTCTCAGAGTTATGCAATATCATTTCAGATGGCATGCAAACAAACTTCAAAGCATGTATATAGTGGTTACGTAATTGCTTTCCTGTGTATTAGAAAAAAAATCCCTAGTATCAAATCCATAATTCACTGGATACTATTTGTGGCAGGAGTTGCTAGCTGTCTATTCAAGTCTGTCCTACCTTCTTTGGTGCACAACCAGACCACATTTCCCAGCCTTCCTTGCCATTAGATTGGCCATGTGGCAAAGATCTTTCCGGCGGAATCTGAGCAGAATTGAGGAGTGCCACATCCGGCTCTGACCCCAAATGCCTGCCCCTGCCATGTTCACCTCTCCATGCTCCTCCCTTCTTCAGCTAACTGGAATCAACACCCATAACAACATTAGGAACAACGAATTACTGATGGCAAAGCCACCATGGACTAGATCAGTGGTCAGCAACCTATGGCCCTTTGGCCAAATCTGGCCTGTCATCTCTTTTTAAATTAAAATTTTATTGAAAAACAACCACGCTCATTTCCCTAGGTATTGTCTATACTACTTTTGCTACAACAGCAGAGTTGAGAAGTTGCCAGAAATCATATATGACACGTAAAGCCTAAAATATTTACCATCTGGCCCTTTACAGAGAAGTTTGCTGTCCCCTGGTTAGATCCCTGAATGACCATGTGGAGGACAGCCACTTTGTTGATCTGAACAGCCCCCCAGTTCTTTACATAAGCAGGAAATAGGCCCCTGAAATTCTGGGCCCATTTGCTCCCATAGTTTACCCCACTCTCACAGTACATTCTTACTCAGCAGGAGCTAAACTAGGCAGTCCCATGTGATTACCTGATGCAGATGACCTGACCACCAGTGGTTAGTGCCATGCAGGATGACCACTTACGCCCCTGGGGCAGTGCTCCCCTCCACGACTCACCCCCAGCTCAAATTTCCCACAGGTGCTCTCCCTCACTCAGTACTAGGACCAAATCCACCCTAGGGAGTCTAATCTCCTAATTACAGCTGAACATCAAGAGCCTTGAGAGGGATGAACATCATGCCATTTCTCTGAAATGATCTGAGTGTCAAAAAGAAGAAATTCCCTAAAGCTCAAGGAAATGGCTCCGGTAACAATGACCCTTGATGGAGTAAATGCCTGATCACCTACCAGCGGTCATGATGGTGGGCAAGGTTGTTGCTGCCCTTACATTATTGACTGTCAATGGTCTGCTTTTCCCATTGAGTAACTTTATTTTGAGTATAACCTTTTGTAAGTCAACTGAAGATGCTTTACTTATATTTCCTTATTCACTTTTTTTTTCTGAAGAAGATTCCCCCTGAGCTAACATGTGGGCCAATCTTCCTCTATTTTGAATGTGGGTCACCACCACAGGGTGGCTGCTGACGAGTGGTGGAGGTCTGCACCTGGGATCTGAACCCAGACTATTGGAGCAGAGTGTGCTGAACTTAACCACTAGGGGACCGGGCTGACCCCTTGTATTTCCTTATTCAATTTTTATTTTAATATCATTTTAATTTTTAAAAATACAATGACACATTTTCCATACTTATCTTTAATTCATAGCAGGTTATACAGGTCTTTCAGTGTTGGAAATGCTATAAAATTTCCTTTTTGAATGATTGGATTATAGTAAAAAGGACTAATTCACTTAAGGATAGCTGCTAATAATAGTAGGATGGTATGCTTATATGGCAAAAAACTGATGTTATTAGGAGAATAACTGAGGTTCCAGAAACACTTCATGTGTCTAGGATGCAGTGGAAAATGTCATAGAATTTTAGATTCACAGAGCATTGATCAAAGGTGGACTTTGCATGAGAGATCACCAACCCATAGCCAACCCTGCTTCTTACCACCCCATTCCCAGAAAGGATCCCCGAATGTCACCCAGTGGGGTTTGCTGACATCTGGGCTCCCAGTACAGTGTTCTCCACCTTGAAGGCTCTGCCTGGTTAATCCCATGGTCCGTAGATGAAGTCAAGTGAAGGGCCCAGGAGGACAGCAGCTCATAGCAGTTCAATGTTTGCTCCAGTATGTCCTCTCCGTATATCTACTGCATAAATTGATGAGGATGGGAGGTTTGGGAGGCTCATTTGGAGCCCCTAGAGGTGTCTTCTCTCCTAAGACCTGCCAAGCCACTTAGGAGTTAAGTCCAATTCCTAGGATTTTACTCTTCAGATCATCTAGTTCTACATAAGAAGTCTCAGGGAGTTCCCCAAGAGAAAGTGATAATCCCAATCAACTGCCACTGATACAAGAAGAGCTGTATCTGTATTCCTTACAGGTAATGTGACCCACGGGGATTATACACATTAAACAAAACTGAGCTCTGGCTTTAAGTTTCATAGACTCCAGCCTCTCCCATCACTTCTGCAGAGTCATCATGAGCCAGGAATGAACTTCCAGGCTGCAATCAGACACAGCAAGCTCTGGGAGTGGCTGCCCCTGTTTGTAGAATTGGTTGGTGTCACAAGTGGGCATGAGGTTGAACAGTTGGGGTTAGGAGAATAATTCATCCCTGCCTTTTATAATGTGCTAATTCAGCACCTTAAAATCTTCATAAACTACAAGCCCAGGTTGTACTACTACTGTGTGCCCAGGTTGCAATGGCCAACTGAGTGGATAAAGGGGCAGGATGGTTATGCCTTAACAGGGGTGTGCCTGTGTGTTTGAGTAGTGTGTTTGAGTGAGTGTGTTTTTGTGTGTATGTGCTTTGTGCTAAGTGCTTGCAAACAGCCTTGTTGTCTACTTGTGAGAACCAACTAGATTGTTCCGTGTGGACAGAGTCAGGGGTGCTCTTCACTAGGGTGCTCTTTATGACCCGTGTTTCTTTCCTGGATAAAAGGGAGGAACACAGGCCAGGTCAGTGTTTGCAGAAGCAAAGATGTCTGAGGACTGACTCTAATGCTGTCATAAAGTCCTCACCCCACCACAGACCCCTCCTCACCAGCCTGCCGCAGTGTCTAGAATTAGTGCAAATGAGCATCCCTTTTAGAATTTGTGTCTCCAGAAGCTTCATTTCAGCTATATCCTATGACTATGGCCATGGCCAAGAACCCACGAGCTTTTTAATATTTTCAGGTATTTTAAGGCTGCGGATGGTCCGATAATCTCTGATGTCAATATTGGTCTGGAGTGGACAAAGGCAGGCTTGCCAATGACACTGAGAAAACAGTGTGAGTGCTTGGAAGGCACAGTTGTCTTTTTACTGCACTTCCCTGGAGACAACGATGCTTCACATCTGCCCCCTCTCCCTTGGCAAGAATGAATCCCAAGACTCCAGTTAATGTGAGGGCAACTGGGGCATGCATTCCTGGCCAGGCAGCATCTTCTCAGTCTTAAGTCCACATTGGGAGAGGAGACCATGAAGTTAGAGCCATCAGCAAGCCTTCCACCACCTGGTGACCACCTCTCCCAGGAACCCCAGCACTCCTGTTGCCAACCAGCCTTCCAGGCAGCCTGAGGATCCAGGAGGGGTCAGCAGGAAGGTACAGCACTTTGAAGGGGCGGATGTGGAGGAGATCCCAGGAGACAGAGGCTATATGCGTTCGTCCACAGGGGCATCACGCATGTGTTTAGAGCAACAGAGAGTAGGTTTGTCAGAAAGTTTTTGACACCACAGCAGCATGTTTGAGAGTATGGACCGTCTTGTTAGGCAGCTTTTGTTCAATCCTCAGCTCTTCCTCATACTTTATGTGTGACTGTGGGCCAGTTCCTCACCTGGCTGAGCCCCAGGACATAATAGTATCAACTCACAGGGTTATTTTGAGAACTAAGTGAGATCCTGCAAGTGAAACATAGCACAGTGTTTGGCACAGTAAAATGAACGTCTGAATGAATAAAAGTGGCAAATACAAATGAGCATAAACAATCACAATCCTACAGCCAGGCAATGGCTCTTGTAATATTAATCAGATTAGTAACCTTCCAGAATTTTTCCTGTGCAAGTAAAGATATATATATTTTTACTAAAGTGGGGTATTATAAATGACTGGATTTTCAAGAAAATATTTATTTTATTGAAATATAATTCAAAAACCCTGAAATTTACCTTTTTAAAGTGTGCAAGTCTATGATATTGTTGTATTCACAGAGGTGTGTAACCATCACCACTATCTACTCCCAGAACCCTGCCCTCCCTCCACAAGGAAACCTCACAGCCATTAGCAGTAGTTCCTCCTCCTCTCCTGCCCCAGCCCCGAGAAATGCTAATGCACTTTCTGTCTCTGTGGAGGGGCTTATTCTGGACATTTCTTATAAATAGAATCACATTATATGTGGTCTTTGGTGTCTGGATTCTTTCGTTAGCGTAACGTTTTCAAGATTCTTCCTTGGAGTGAGTGAAAACATTCATGTTGTAGGAAGTATCCGTACTTCATTCCTTGTTATGGCTGGACAATATTGCATTGTCTGGCTAGACCAGCTTTTCTTTGTGCGTTCATCAGTTGATGGACGTTGGGTTGTGTCTCCTTCTGGCTGTTACGAATACTGCTGCTGTTGATGCACAAGTTCTTGTCTGGACGCGTTCTCAACTAACTTGAGTACAGACCTAGGAAGGGAATTTCTGGGAAATATGGTAACTCTGCGTTTAATCTTTGAGGAACTGCCAAACTGTTTCCCGAAGCAGGGATAATGATTTTTTTTTCTTTTTGAGGAAGATTAGCCCTGAGCTAACATCTGCTGCCAATCCTCCTCTTTTTGCTGAGGTCGATTGGCCCCGAGCTAGCATTCGTGCCCATCTTCCTCTACTTTCTATGTGGGATGCCTGCCACAGCATGGCTTAACAAGTTGTGTGTAGGTCCACACTCGGTATCCGAACCTGAGAACCTTGGGCCACCATAGCGGAACGTGCTACCTTAATTGCTGCACCATTGGGCTGGCCCCCAACAGCCATAACGATTTTATAACCTGTTTCTTCCCTTCACAATAGATCGTGACTGTCTTTTCTTGCCAATAAATAGCCGTGTGCGTCACTAGTTTGAGTGAATGCATAGTATGTCCTTAGCCAGCTGTACCAGAGTGTCTTTAATGGATTCACTATTGTTAGACATTCAATGATTCTATGAAACAGGCTTCGAGCATCTTGCTCATGTCCCCAGCAGATAAATGACATTCCAATGTGTACCAAGAGCACTTTGCATCCCTGTATTTCAGTGCTTTCACACTGCATTGCAAACCAACCCCCACCCCCACTCCTGTGTCTTATCTACAACACAGTGAGCTCCTTGAGGAAATGGAACATGTCTAAAATTCACCTTTGTGTTTATAACACCTAGCACAGCGCCAGACATTTGCTAAATGTTTGGAGAATGAATGAATAAATAGAATAATGAATAAATGGAAGGATGGATGGACAGATGAAGGAAGGAATGAATAGAACCAGGGACTATGGAGGGATGGAGTTTCTTATTGTAAGAACAATCTGCTCGAAGATCCCTGTGTCTAGAGGTAGTGAGTTCCCTGACCTGCGTGGTGTGCGACAGGAAGCTCAGTCAACTGGCAGGAATATCGTAAAGGTAATTCAGGCATCAGAATGGAGCCTGGATGCAATTTAAGATGCTTCCAAACCTGACAGCATAGAGCCCTATGAAATAGAAGCCCGGGGAAAAGAAGAGGTTTGTCCTCAGTTCCCCAGCTCAGCAGCTGTGCTCTGGGATCTGCTCTAAAAGTTTTCAAGCTTGTTCTTGGAACCCCAGACCGAGTGTCTCCTTGTCTAAAGGAGTCTGTCTGCTTGTGCCTGGCTTTGGGAAGCTCACAGTGCACTGAGGTGACAGTCCAGGAAGGAATAAACTGTTATGTAACAAGCTGTTTCTCCAGTATGTGGCCATCTTCGTTGGAGAGTTTAGTCCCTGATGCTCAGATAAAAGAGGGTAAACTCTGAGACCTGTGGCCTGGAGGTTCAAAAAATGCCCTGAGGCATCTTTGGAAGGCAGAGAGCTCTCCTGCATGATTAGGCTATTGGCTGGGAGGGTGGGGCTGAGGGGCGGGGCAGGGGCGGGGCTCTGGGGCTGACTGCACAGCCCCTTCCAGCAGCGCTGAGTCCTGCAGGCCCAGGAGCTGCTGTCCTTCCACGATGTGGCTCTTCGCTCTGGTCCTGGTCTCCTTGGCCACTTCTACAGTCTGGGGTGAGTCCTTCTGAAATACAAATGGGGGGCACATTGGAAATGCTGGTCCTGGGATGAGATGAGGGACACACATACAGGACAAAGGTGTGACAGGTCGGGTTCTGCAGCAGCTGCCCTGAGACTTGGATCGCCCAGCCCAGACCATCCTGTTCAGGGGAGGATAAACACCCAAACTCAGGTACCAGTGCTGCACGCAGGAGGTCACCAGCTAACCTGACGCCCCCAGATGCGGACTTTAGAGAGCTCCGTTTCTGTTCCCCTTGATATTAGTCTGAATGTGGCCAAATCATGGAGAGTGGCTTAGCAGAAGATTAATATCGACTCTGGGGCAGAAGTGTGTGGATTCCACTTACTAGCTGTGTGTCCTTGGGCATTTTACTTCACTACTCTGTGCCTCGTTTCCCCTCTCTAAAATGGGGATGAGGATAGTACCTGCCTCACTGAGCTGTTCTGAGGAGGAAGTGGGTGATTGTTTCCAAAGAGCACAGTGCCTGATATGGAGAGAGCGCAAAAAAAGGGTTCATAAATAAAGGAGTTGTTTTAAAATATAGTGCATTAATAGAAATTTGTGATATTGTAAGACCATCAGACCAGAAGCCGATTGCCATTGCAAAGACAGTTTGTTACTCACAGTTCCCAAAGGAAGGGGGCACGTCACCACCATGGAGGCCACAACGTGAGGCACCGAGAGGTCAGGAGGCAGAGGGAGGAGGAGGAATTGAGGACAAGAGTCTTCTTGCTGTGTGCTGTGGGAAGAAAGGGGTGAGGCAGGATAAGCAGGATTAGGGTTGGCAAACTCAACAATTTCAACAGGCTCTGGGGCCTGGGGGCTGTCCGCAGTTGTCAGGTGCCTGGCCCTGCAGTGATTAGGGCAGGAACCTGATAAAGAAGGTGGTCGGGGTGTGGGCTCCGGCACGCTGGAAGGGCAGGCTGATTCTTGCCTTTAGGAATGGCTGAGTCTGGGAGGGGTGGTCCCTTCAGGGTCAGCAGGGGCCCCGATGTCAAAGCATCACAATGGAGAAAATGAAAGATATGATGAATACAAGGTGGCAGCAAGGGACCTTAGAATGTGTCTACCCTGTTGAATAGGTTGCAGTATGGAGACTCAGAAGGGAAATGTAGTTGTTCAAGTACAGCTGGAAAATCAAGATCTGGAGCCAGCCCCGTGGCCAAGTGGTTAAGTTCGCACACTCGGCTTTGGTGGCCCAGGGTTTCACCGGTTCAGAACCTGGGCACCGACCTAGCTTGGCTCATCAAGCTATGGTGAGGTGGCGTCCCACATAGCACAGCCAGAAGGACCTACAACTAAAATATACAACTACATACTGGGGCGAAGAAGAAAGAAAGAAAGGAGAAGATTGGCAACAAATTTTAGCTAAGAGTCAGTCGTTAAAAAAATGAAAATCACGCTCAAGAATGTATCTGTGACTCCTGAATCGAGAGCTAGTGCTCTGGTCATCAGTGTCCTGACAACCCAGGCTCCGTCTGAGTTTTATCTTTTCTTTGGTGGTGTGACACCATGAGAGGCCTGGAACTGAGTGTCAGGATAGAAAATAATGAAATTAGGGGAGATCATTCCTTTACCAATAGTCACCACTTGGCAAGGCCATCCCATTTCCATCTTCAGAAAGTCCATACTGGGTGCCTCCATTTCCTCAGCTTCCTCATCTGTAAAACGGGCACATGAACACCTATCTAGCAAGACTCTTGTGCAGATTAATTTAGCTGGCCTGAAATGCATATCCAGCACATAGGAAGTGCGCAGTACACAAACATTACCTTTAACACACGAGGTAACTGCTGCTCTTACCACTATGGCTGATGCCTCTCACCCCATCGCCCACTTTGTCACCCTTGGCATCTGGCTTCTGTCCACTTCATCTCTCCTGAAGGTTAGCACTGGATATTCTTCTTTAAGAACAAGTCTGGGTTATTCTTTCTGCTCTGGCCACACACTTTGAGGGAGATGCTGCCCTTTTGTCTACATCTAAAGTACAGCAGTTGGGAGGACGAGAGGCTAGACATCATTTCCTACGAGGAACGCTTGAAGAATCTGAGGACGGACAAGAGGAGGCCTGAGGGATGGGCATGCTCAGGGGTCTGCAAGGCCGCTGCCACATGAGAGCTCAGGACGGGCCACAGCAGGTAGAAGCAGGGCTGATGTGGAAGCTGCAGGGGAGGAACTTCGGCTCAGCGAGGAAGAGCTGTCTGCTCCACAAGAACGGAACAGACGGGGATCTGACCCCAGTCTCAGCCCCTCTGGACGACCCTGCTCAGAGCCGCCAGAAGAATCCTCCTCAAGCTGATGGTGTCACTCTCCTGTATTCCAGAGCTGTGCACTGCTGCTCATTTAACCACAAGAAAGCCCAAATCCTTAGCTTGGCATTCGAGGCCCTACCAGACATGAGCTTCGCTCATCCCAGGATTATTTTCCGCTCCCATAGACTCCCTCTGGCTCACATGGGCCATCACTTTTCCTCAGGCAGCCCTTGCCTTTTGCTGTCTCAGAGCCTCGCCTCGGCACATTCTCTTCTCTGCTCTATACCTTTATACCCCTCTTTCATCTTCCCTTGCTCTGTCCCCCACTGCTCAAGTCCCAACTCTAAGGTCACTGCCTGCACAATGCCACCAATCAGAAGGCCTCGCTCCCTCTTCTAACTCCTGTAGGACCTTATTGGTTCCTCTTTCAGGACACTGACCACTTTCTTCCCAGCAGTAGCTCTCTCCACAAGGTTCAGAGCTTCTGAGAAGAGGGGCCGCCTCTTGTCCACCCTCCCATCCAGCACGCAGCTCAGCGCCAGGATCCTCGTGGATAACTGTCTCCAGGGCTCCTGAGAGTGCAACCCAATGTCTGCTTCACTCCCAGCAGCTCTCCTTCTTGCATTTCCTTCTCACTTGATGCCGTTTTACTTCCATGTCCACTTTGCTCCTTAAGACAGCCCTGGGAGTTAGGAGGCACAGTTAACCTCCCCTCCCTTTTACATAAGAAGAAACTGAGGCCTAGAGAGTTGAGGTGACTCATTCAAGGTCACATGCTGAGAGTGTCAAGTCTCCCAGAATCCAGGTCAAGGCTTTCACCGCTGACGTGTCCTCGTTTCCTCTCGCTGTCCCGCAGGGCACCCATCCTCGCCGCCTGTGGTGGACACCGCGCAGGGCAAGGTCCTGGGGAAGCACGTCAGCCTGGAAGGATTTGCACAGCCCGTGGCCGTTTTCCTGGGGGTCCCTTTTGCCAAGCCCCCCCTGGGATCCCTGAGGTTTGCTCCGCCTCAGCCTGCAGACCCATGGCCCTTCGTGAAGAACACTACTTCCTACCCTCCCATGTAAGCCGGGGGTTTTAGCATCTTTCAGTGTGTGTGCGTCTCAAAAAGACAGGAAGGAGCCAAGGCCATCCTCCGGGTGGCTCATACTTTGTTCTGGAATCCTCAAGACATTGTAGATCCTTAGAGACATTCCAGAACTCTCAGAGCATTCTAGAGCCCTCTATTCAACACATGGTTATTGAGCAGACACCAGCTGGGTGGCCTACAGTTCAACTCCATTCTGACAGTGTTTACCAGAGGATGGCATCAGATGTCACAGGTTAGGGGCTCAGTCCCAAAAGGTTATCCTCAGGTCCAAATGTCATTCGCAAGTCCCAGTTGCTACCTGTGCTTCTGATGGACTGGCTGTAAATTGGAGGTTCCCATGACCCCCAGCTCCGGTTCCATTGCTTTGCTAGAGCAGCTTGCAGAACTCAGGGAATTAGTTTACTTGCCAGATGACTGGTTTGTTATGCAGAATATTAAAGGATGCGAATCTGCAGGCAGAGGAAGAGATACACAGAGTGAGGTCCTGAAGCAAGGAGCTTCTCTCCTTGTGCAGTTTGGGGCCTGGCACAGTGGCATGGGGAAGGGTTCCGGTTCACCAACCTGGAAGCTTTCTGAACCCCCGTCCTTTAGGTTTTTTATGGAGGTTTCATTGCAGAGGCATGATTGATTGCCAGTGACCCTTGATTTCACTTCCAGCCCCTCTCCCTTCCCCAGAGGTCAGGGCAGTGGACTGAAAGTTCCAAACCTCTCATCACTGGTTGGTTCTCCTGGCCACCAGCCCATATCCTTAGGTGAGGTCTAAAAGTCACTTCATTAATATACCAAAAGACACCTTTATAGCTCTCATCACTTATAAAGTTCCAAGGGTTTTAGGAGCTCTGTGGCAGGAACTGGAGCAAGACCAAATCTATATTTCTTATTATCAGTTACAGCATCATGTCACACTACACGGAAATTTTGGATGCTGCTTTGCTCATTTATCAGTGTATCATGAGCATCATCCTTGTCATTAAACGTCACAGCCTAACTTTTAACAGCTACTTTAACTTAGATGTGGAATCACAATCTATTTACCCAACATCTTTTTGTGGTCCCTGAGTCATTCTTGATGTTTTTGATCATAAAAATAGCACTCTGATGAATATCCTTTTATTTCTGCTTTTTCTCCCCAAATCCCCACAGTATATAGTTATATATTTTAGCTGTGGGTCCTTCTTGTTGTTGATGGACGTCCAGTAGCTAAAGCTTTCTGCACACTCATGTATATTTTTGCATAAGATTTAAAAAATAACATTTCTGGGTGAAAGAATATGCACCTTTTGCTAAATTTCCCTTCAGAAATGTTCCAACCACACTCCTTTTATTAATATACAAAACCCTCCATTCACTGGACCTTTGGCAATGCCAGGGGTCATTAAAAATTGTTTCTTGGCTAATGTGTTGGCAAAATAATTATTATTATCACCACAATTACATATACATAATTTTGCTATTTATTCAGCATTGTATGAATACTAGTGTTGATCCCTTCTTTGACATTTGAATTTCTTCTTTTATGAATATTAGGCCCCTTGCTCTCAGGGATCCAGCGAAATTTCTCCCAGGGGAGAGATCAGGAAGTCATCTTTGCAGCCTCTGACTCTGCCACTTGACAGCTGGGACGTCCAAGCACCTTAGCGCCTCAGCCACCTCATCTACACACCAGGGCAGTGATGCCTGCCTTCTGGGTGCACTGAGATCAGGAACTGTTGCTTATAATGTCCTTGGAAATATAAGCACTCCAGAGTATGGATCTTTCTGGTTGTGTGAAGGGAGGATTTCTAACTTCTCTTTGCCTCTATTTTCTTGACTATAAGATCTGGTTAGTAAGAGCACCTATGTCATGGGGCTGATTTGAAGATTAAATGAAACAGCACATATGGAGCACTGAAAACAAGACCTGGCATGCTGGGAGGACTCAGTAAATGTTACCAATTATAATCTATGTTGGATCTTTAAGATCTGTTATTAGGGTTACCAACAGCACTTGCCTGGGAGAGGTTGATGATGGAATCTTGGCATTTCAGGGATGCAAGACACTTATAGAAATAACTCCTCTCATCAAGAACTGGAAGATTGAGGCCCAAAGCTGGGAAGGAATTCACTCAAGGTCACCAAACATATTAGTGGCTGAGGCAGGACTAGAGCACAGTTCTTTTAATGTTGCCTCATAAGTGTTTCCTCCCACACCTGTTGTCCGCCCTCAATGTCTGCCGTTTGAGTGACTTCTCATGGTTTATGGAGGTCTCCTGGGACTAGAACACCTGGTTTACCTGGTGGAGAAACATGGTCACACTGCATCCCAATGTATGGAGGCCAGTGGGGAGCCAGACTGTGTCCAGGGCATGCAGGAAATGGTCCTCTCCCAGGTGTAGAGGCAGCCTCCTCTCCTTGACCCAGGGCATCCCGAAGGCTCTGGGAAGGGGACAGGTGCCTGGCCTCCTCACTATACACAGTTCTGCAAGGCCTTAGTGAGTCCCAGGACCCCCTCCCAAATCCCCAAGCAACGTCCTAACCCTTCCAGTATCTTGAATGTGAACAAAACTGCTACAGAGCTAACCCTCCTAGTCCAAGGCCCAGCCTGACCATAGGAGACATCTCCTTGCTTAGCTCTGATCGAGCCTCAGGACTTCTTCTTTTCCTCCCCCTCTCAGGTGCTCCCAGGACCCAGTGATTATGGAAATGACCTCAGATGTTGCTACCTTCAGAAAGGAGAAGATTGCTTTCCAGTTTTCTGAAGATTGTCTTTACCTAAATATTTACACCCCTGCTGACTTGACAAAGAAAAGCAGGCTGCCGGTAAGCAGTGGATACCACTGATCAAGGCTGGTGAGTTCCAGCCCTCCAGTATCTTCTGGTGGAGACTGGAAGAGGATGAAGGCAGTTTGGGGTGGGGCCACCACCAGCCATGGCTGTTTCAGGGGCCCCAGGGCTTTCCTAACCCACCACAGCCAGACCTCCGTGACCACAGGAAGCTGCAGAAGATGAAAACTTTTCCCTTCTTGCCTTCTAGATTCTTTGGCTGGGCTGTTAATTAAATTGACACAAGACAGATTAACAGGGGAAATAGAAACTTCATTTTGTACATTCAGGAGCTCATCAAAATATGAGACTCAAAAACGTGGCCAGAGCAAGCAGACTTTATACCTTCTAGACAGAGAAACATTCGTGAAGATTTGATAAAGCAAAGGGACTTCAGTTGGGCTATCCAATTAAAGAGAAAGTGACAAAGGTTGTTTCTACAGCCTTCTCAGCCTTGACTTCCCCATCTCTGGTGATAAGGATGCCATTTACCCTCAGGTGCAGGGAGGTGCACTTCACATGGGAGATTTACTTCCTGCTCTCAGGAGACAAAAGAGGGTTAGAGTGTCCTTCTTGCACTTGCTGTGTCCTAAGTAGTTTTCTTAAGTATGTTTATGTCAAAATAATCAGTAGAGCAAAATGGCATATTTTGGGGTGGCAGATTCTGCTCCCTTTCAACCTCAGTTTCCCCTAGTGACAGGCATAGGATCTTTCGGGGAGTTTGCTGTGCATCTGTAATCTACCTTTCCATTTTTCCAAGTTTTCCTATGCTAATAGAAGAAGAAGCATGATTATTGTTGGTGCTAGATTAGGAATCTGATGCCCAGAGCAGCTCAGACATAATTTCCAGTAATGTTAGAACTGAAAGGAATCTTAGACATGGGCCAACAACCTAACACTTCCTTTACAGAGAGAGACACTGAGGCCCAGAGAGGGGAAGGCAAGGGGCAAGGTCACACAGTAGGGTTGGCACAACAAGAGCATCAGTCTTCTGATTTTCACACTAGTGCTCTTTGACACAGACTAGGAAACCGAGCCTGTGTGTGGCCTGTCCTCACTCAGCACACAAAAATCAGTCTCTGAAGATACCCTGTTAGGGAAGCAATGAGGCAGAGCCCGGGTCAATCCAAGAAGCAATTTCTTTGCTTATCTCTTGGTTAGCACTTTCCTTGGCCAACTATCAGGGATTTTCTTGTAGCTAATTGCCCTCCCTAATTGTCTTTGGCATGAGCTGATGACCCAGTGAGTCAGCATTTGCGGAATAAAGGGAGGCCAAGAGATGGGGTCAGCTTCCAGACTCAGGCTGGAGTGTGGGAAGGGTCTTCTGGAAAGGAGGGGATCCTTGAGGTGAAGAAGGGAGGTACGTGAGCACCCTGGAATCTCCCGGGACACACCTGGCAGGATGCCCAGGAGTGGAGGAGGGCATCTGTGAACTTGTGACCAAAAGTTGTACTGCATGTGGTGGGGACAAAGGTTCACTCATTCTTTCATTCACTTATTCATTCATTTCTTCTTCTGTTATGTACTCATTGTCTACACATAGCTGGACTTGGGGGTAAGAGGAGGGAGGAACACGATACTATTACTAAGCAGCCTCTGCCTTCGAGGGTCTTACCATTTCAGCTGCACAGACAGAGACTAACTTCAGCAAATCTCTGCTGCCCGGACCTTGGCTCAGCCTTCACTCAGAGATAACTCAGACTCAGCCCCTCCACTTGGAGGCAGGCGGGGATCAGAGGTGTGGGAGGAACAGGGGCTCTGGAACCTGCAGGCAGGAGACCTCTAGTTATGGACACAGCTCCTGGAACTACAGTCTCCGCTGAAATTCTGATTCTGCCTTTTACTAGCTGAGACACCTGGCTCTGTTTCCTCAAATCCGGGATATTCACATAGGAGTGTTCAGTGATGAACATCCAGCTGCGTGTCTGTGCCTGGTGAGGTACGCATGTCAGGCACTCCTGACACATTAGTTAGAGCTGAAGGTGTTCAACTAAAACAAGCAGCCAGCTGCTTTACAAGCTGAACAGGTTTATTCAGGAACAGCAAGTGAATGCCATTCAGGACTTACAGTCAGTCTATGGCTGACCTTGTGCGAATGCAGAGAAACAAAGGAGAGAAACATTCTTTTAGAATTTGGGAGGGCCTGTTGTAAACAGAGTCCATTGGAGGAGACTGGGCTTTCAAAGTGCAGTGTCTTTTCATTGGCTGAGTTATGGCCGTCTTTCATCGGCTGAGGTTGGGAAAGCAGGAATTTCTTATTTCTTCTGCTGGGGTAGTAAGCAATGTCACTTGCTGTCGGAGATGCAGGGTATGCCTCTTCCTGTTGGGGTCTGTAGTGTGCGTTGAGTGGCACCCGCATGAGAATTCTCCATTCTGGTCCCCTGACTCCATTTCAAATGAGGTTACTGCTTATTAATTTTGACATTTTCCCTTTTGATCAAGATTTTTCTCTGAAATCATTGGTGCTCAAGAGTCAGGTTGTTCTGAGAGAGTGGGCGGAACAAAATGGCGGGGTGAGCTGACCCGGGATTCTCTCCCCTCCAAAATACAACAAAAGATTGGAAAAACTGAATTTCAGAGAATAAACATAATGCCAGCTCGTTAGAGACCTACAATACCAAGAAGGCGGAGATCATAAACCTAGCTTTACCCCTTTGGAGGTGCTGGAACGGTAGGAGAGAACATTGCTCCATCCCCTAGAGTCTGCGATGGCTGCAGCACGGGTCGGGAAGGAGGGGGGGAGGGGCCGCGCGACTGGGGGATCATCCAGGACTCCTGGCGGTGATTCAGTGGAGACCCGCTGACGGGGGTGGGGGGGGAAGCTTCCCTCCGAGGGGACCCTATAAATCAAGGGCCTTGGGAGGCCAGAGAACAGAACTGATCTGAACCCAGACCGCCACGTGTGAGTAACAGCCCCTCCCCCCTAACAAAGCCAGTGGGCGCAGCCATCTTGCCCCAAGGCAGAGAGCTAACACGCCGCTCTCGACCCCCACCTAGTGGCGACAGGCTGTAACTGCAACTGAATTCTACCACCATGAGAAAAAACCGCTCCTCTACCATCCAGCAATTTATAAAAGCCCCAGACCAGAAGGAAAACAATAAAAACACAGAATTAAGTCCTGAGGACTTGGAATTAGGTAAACTAAGTGATAATGAATTCAGAGCAGCTATAATAAAAAAACTCAATGAGGTAGAGAGAAAGATAGAGAAACAAGCCGAGTTCTGGAGTTACTTCACAAAAGAGATTGAAATCATAAAGAAGAATCAAACAGAATTACTTGAGATGAAAAACACAATGGACCAGATAAAACAGAATATGGATTCCCTGAATGCCCGTGTAGACAACATAGAGGAGCAAATCAGCATAATCGAGGACAGACAGGCTGAATGGCGCCAGACAGAGGAAGAAAGAGAACTAAGAATTAAAAAAAATGAGGAAAATCTCCAAGAGATAATGGATTCAATGAGGAGTAAGAACATAAGGATCATAGGAATTCCTGAGAATATGGAAAAGGAAAATGGAGCAGAAAGTGTGCTTAACGAAATTATTGAAGAGAACTTCCAAAATCTAGGGATCAATGGAGAAATGTGTGTAGAGGAGGGTTTTAGATCTCCTAGATTTGTCAATGTAAAAAGACCCACTGCAAGGCACATAATAGTAAAGTTGGCAAATAGGAATGATAAGGAAAGAATACTCAGGGAAGTAAGAAAGAAAAAGAGAATAACCTATAAAGGAGCCCCTATCAGACTGTCAGTGGATTTCTCTACAGAAACCCTACAAGCTAGGAGAGAATGGAGTGATATATTCAAAGCTTTAAAGGATAAAAACCTTCATCCAAGAATACTCTATCCAGCAAGAATTTCCTTCAGATATGAGGGAGAAATTAAATCTTTTCCAGACAAACAAAAGTTAAGGGAATTTGTAACTAAAAGTGCTCCATTACGAGAAATCCTCAAGAAGGCTCTCATACTTGAAAAAAGAAAAAAGGGAGAAAGGGGACACAATCCACAGACTAGGGAGACCGATGGATAGAACCAGAACAGGATAGCAAATATTCAACTATAGCATTAGGGTAAAAATAAGGAAACTACCAAAACAAGGACGATCTTAGCACTCTAACTACAAATTAATAAGACGAGTTGGAATAAAAAATGAAGATAATTATTTAGGAGGGGAAGAGCAAAGGGTCTAAATCAGTATTGGTCGAATAAGTAAGAGACCACCAGAGAATAGACTATATTATACACGAGATTCTAAATACAAACTTCAAGGTAGACACTAAAATAAAGTACAGAACAGAGTCACAAATCCTAGATAAGGAAAAATCTAAGAAACCCAGCATAAGAAATTGCAGTATTACATGGATAGTCTAAAGCACACAGGAAAAGAAACACAGGAAAACAAGATAATGAGCGACAGATTGACAGCATTAAGTCCACATGCATCAATAATCACTCTCAATGTGAACGGATTGAACTCTCCAATAAAAAGACACAGAGTGACAAAATGGATTAAAGAACCAGATCCAACAATTTGTTGCCTCCAGGAAACACACCTCAGCCCCAAGGACAAACACAGACTCAGGGTGAAGGGGTGGAGGACAATACTTCAAGCAAATAGCAAGGAAAAAAAGGCAGGTGTTGCAATTCTCATATCAGACCAAGTGGATTTCAAAATAAGACAGGTAAAGAGAGACACAGAGGGACAATATATAATGATCAAAGGGACACTTCATCAAGAAGAAATAATGCTTATAAATATCTATGCACCCAACACAGGAGCACCAAGATTCATAAAGCAACTATTACCAGACCTAAAGGAAGATGTTAAAAACGACACAATAATAGTAGGGGACCTCAACACCCCACTCACACCAATGGACAGATCATCCAGACAGAAAATCAACAAGGAAATAGTGGAGCTGAATGAAAAACTAAAACAATTGGACTTAATAGACATATATAGATCACTCCACCCTGAAGGAGCGGAATACACATTCTTCTCAAGTGCACATGGAACATTCTCTAGGATAGACCATATGTTGGGAAACAAGGCAAGCCTCTACAAATTTAAAAAAATTGAAATAATAACAAGCATCTTCTCAGATCATAGTGCTATAAGGCTAGAAATTAATTACAAGAAAAAAGCTGAGAAAGGCACAAAGATGTGGAGATTAAACAACACACTACTGAACAAGCAATGGATCATTGAAGAAATTAAAGAAGAAATAAAAAAATACCTGGAAACAAATGAAAATGATAGCATGCCATACCAACTCATATGGGATACAGCAAAAGCTGTGTTAAGAGGAAAATTCATCGCAATACAGGCACATCTTAACAAACAAGAAAAATCCCAAATAAGCAACCTTAAAGCACACCTAACTGAACTAGAGAAAAAAGAACAAATGAAGCCCAAAGTCAGCAGGAGGAGAGAAATAATAAAAATCAGAGCAGAAATAAATACTATTGAAACGAAAAAGGCAGTAGAAAGGATCAATGAGACAAAGAGCTGGTTTTTTGAGAAGATAAATAAAATTGACAAACCTCTAGCCAGACTTAAAAAGAAAAAAAGGGAGAAAGCTCATATAAACAAAATCAGAAATGAGCGAGGAGAAATAACAACAGACTCTGCAGAAATACAACAGATTATAAGAGAATACTACAAAAAACTATATGCCAACAGAATGGATAACCTAGAGGAAATGGATAAATTCTTGGACTCCTACAATCTCCCAAAGCTCACTCAAGAAGAGGCAGACAATTTGAACAGACCAATCACAAGGAAAGAGATTGAAACAGCAATCAAAAACATCCCAAAGAATAAAACCCCAGGACCAGATGGCTTTCCTGGGGAATCTACCAAACTTTCAGAGAGGATTTAATACCTGTCCTTTTCAAGCTATTCCAAAAAATTAGGGAAGATGGAACACTTCCTAACACATTCTATGAGGCCAACATCATGCTGATACCAAAACCTGACTTTTCTGCCCCGGAACATTGCACACCGTTAAAATGACACTTAGCCTGCCCCACCGTCGTTAGAGCAGTAGTTGTTACATCTTACCTCTCACGACAAAGTAATGAACAGCAGAATCATGGCAGGAGCTCGGTAAATGCTCAGGGTGAAGGAATGGGTGCCCAGAACGGGGAGGTTGATGGAGCTTCCGACTTGGATAGAGAACCCTCCTAGGAGGTATTTCAGGCCCTCTCACCCCATGTTCTTCTGCATTTGGCTCATGCATGAGTCAAGGCTAGAGTCTTCTCCATCAAGTCTCCATGGAAACAGAACCAGGTGTCCCTCAGGACACAGTCACTGTGAGTCTTTCCTGAAATCACAGGCTGCAGCATCTCTGACCCTGAGATGGCTGATGGGCAGGCTGGGGGAGGGATGGACGTCTTCCTAGAAAGGCCTAGGGAGGTGGGGTGGGTTATCCCAGGTGAGTCATGTCCCAGGAAGTATTGCCTTCACTAAGACTCCCCATCCCTTTCACCCATGACATGCAGAGTATGCTGAGGTGGGTGAGGGGTGCACGTGAGGGGTCTGCTCCTCATTACAGTTAAACTGCTACATTAGCCCTTCCAGGTTCCTCTCCTCCCAGTCTCCCCTCTACCCAAACCCGTCAGCTATTCACCCCGACTACACCACCAGACTGTTCTGGTCGAGGTCACCAATGACCCACCAGCTCTTGACCCTACCTTGGCAAATATCCACACATAGTCTTGGCAGCATCCACACATGATGGTTCACACCTTTTTGAAATGCTGCCTCTGTCGGCTCCGGGCCGCCTCCGACCTCATGGACTGCTCCTCCTCTGCCTCTTCACCGGACCTCCTCCTCCCTGTCCTCGGGCCTCTGCGTGTGTCTCCCTCTCCATGTCCACTGCTGTCCCGAGTGACCTCAGGGGGCACTTCCACAGCTCCCTGTTTTTAGCCCCAAAGTCTTCTTTGAAACCCAGATGCACATCACTAACTACCTCCTTCTACCTCCTGCTGTCTCCACTAGACGTCTAAGGGCACCTCCCACTTAAAGGGACAAACTAAACCCTTCACTCTCGTGCCCCTACCCCCCAAAACACTCTTACTTTCCCCACAGCATCTCCTGCTCAGCTGCTGGCAGCTCCATTCTTCTGGATGCTGAGGATAAATGCCTTGTGGTTTGGGCCTGCCCTATGGCCGAGTGACTGAGTTCATGTGCTCTTCTTTGGCAGCCCGGGGTTTGCTGGTTTGGATCCTGGGTGTGGACCTAGCACCGCTTATCAAGCCATGATGAGCTGGTGCCCCACATGGAGGAGCTGGAAGAACCTACAACTAGGATAAACACATATATACTGGGGTGCTTTGGGGAGAATAAACAGGAGGAACATTGGCAATAGATGTTAAGTTAAGGCCTGTCTTCCTCACACACACACACAAAACCTTATGGTCAGCCTCGACTCTGATCTTTTCCTCACTTCCCACATCCAGTCGATCAGCAAATCGTATGGTTCCACCTTTAAGATTCACTCAATATCCGAGCATTTCTCACTGCCATCATTCCGCCAACCCCAATCAAAGCCTTCTGTATGTCTTACCTGGAGTACTGTAACAACGGCCACTTCTATGATCCTGCTACTTTATACCCTGTCTGATCTGCACAGTATCCAGAGTGACCATGTAAGACATAAATGGAGTGATGTCCTTCCCCTGCAGTGACTTCCCTCCTGACAATGACATTGATGTCCTCACCAAGGCCCACAGGGCCCTCTATAGCTGCATGTCTTACATTCGCACTTTGTTCGCTGGACTCTGGGCCCTTGGCACTTGCCGGTCTTTTTCCACCTGGAATTCCCTTCTTTGGATACTTGCAAGGCTGTGTGCAGACTCATTCAGGTTTCTACTCAAATGCCACAGCACCAAAGAGATGTGTCGTGTGATCTGAGATAGGAGCCCACTGCCCCACCCCTGCCTTTCTCTTACCAGATTTTATTTCTCCTGAAAGCACTTTCAGTACCTGACATCATATTCTATATCTATCTCTTTATTTGTTTATGATCCATAATGTGAGCTCTGTGTAGTCAGAGGTTTGCCTATTTTGCTCTCAGATGTGCTCCTGGCTCTTAGAACAGTCTTTGCACATAGCTGATGCTCTATAAATAGAAGCCACATGAAGGAATGTAGAGCCCACAACAGAACAATGCTACAGAAGTGAAGACGCCGTGGAGACCCCTGCATCAGGGCAGTGGAAGCCTCATCTTATTCCAGAAGGCTCACCTAGAGTCCCCAGCCCCATCTGTGGTCCTGAGAGACTTGCCATAATGTTTCTGCTTCTCCTCCAGCCTGTTCTCTTACTCACAGCACAGGGGACGAACACAGCCCAGGAAACTGGGGTCACTTGGACCAGGTGGCCGCACTGCGCTGGGTCCAGGAAAACATTGCCAACTTTGGAGGAGACCCAAGCTCCGTGACCATCTTTGGAGAGTCAGCAGGAGGTGAAAGTGTCTCTGTTCTTGTAAGTGTTCCTGGTCTGATGTGGCTCCTGATGGGACCTGTCAGAGACCAGCCAATCTAGCCATGGGCCCCTTTATTTACAAGATATGGATTCAAGACTGACTCCACTCTGCAGAGTATCAGATGGTGGAGAGCTAATGACCACACTGTCCTCGCCCCCTGGAAGCTCAGACTCAGCTTAGTATGCTGGGCCCATAAGAATCTCCAGCTGCAGGTGCAGAAATGACATTCCCCTCTCTCACTTGGTTGAGCCCTCCCTCTTCTTCCCGATCATTTTGCCATTAGGACTCCCTTCACTTCTCTTGGAAGTAGGGGTAGGCATCATTTATGAACAAGGGAAATCAACCCTGAGAGATGGGCAGAGTGTTGTGGTTTGGCTTGAACCAAGCCGACCTAGATTATTGTAACAACCTCCACTTTTGAAGGTTGATCTACATATCAGGGGGGCATGAGCACTAAGAACAGGTCCGCGGCATCTTCTGAGGTTGTCTTATGTCTTGTCCATGCCCAAGAGGGTGGGCAGCAGTCTCTGGACTGATAGATGCACCTGTGCTGAGGGAAGTACGTAAGAATGAGGAGGGGTAGAAGGTGGGATGGGGAGGAATGGGACAGGGAATGTGCGACATGGACACGACCTGGGAGCTTGGGATATCTTACTGATAGGGTGGGGCTGAGGGAGACACGAGGGAATTAAGGATGGAAAACCAGATTGGAAGATGCTAGGAGGGGTGAGGAATCCTCAGCTGCCTCAGAGTGCAGCAGAGGGTCAGCTCTATTAGTATATTTTTAAAACATGTTTTCGTTTCATAGTTGATACTCCGTTGGCAATGGTTTTATATCATCTAAAGAGGTGAAAAAAGAAAAGTACAGATAACCCTATAGAAGAGTCCTCCGTAATCCCATTATACAGGGAAACTCAGGGTGGACATTTTGAGACATAGGACACGACTTTTAACATGACTCACCCTATCTATCTATCTAACATCTATCATCCATCTGTCTCTCTGTCTATCTTTCTATCTGTCTATCTATCTATCTACCTATCCAGGATTTGCTTAAACAAAAAGATCTTCTTAACGTTCTAATGCACCATCAACATTTCCCCTAACCAGAAGTACACTTATAAAATTTTATTTTTTAAAGTCACATAGTATTCCATGGTAACAATGAAAAATAGCTTATTTACCCAAGTCATAATGTTGGATCCTTGGATTATTTCCAATTTTCACCCTTTTAAACAAAAGAGAATTCTTAGTAATCGTTTTGTGCCTCCATGATTATCTTTCCTAGTATATGTTCTGAGCAATGCAAATACACAATCAGTACTGTGTCTTCAAACATTGGCAAGGAATTGCTAAGCATCATTCGGATACGTTGATTGTTATAATCAACACATGCCACACATTTCCTGTTCTGTCCCTCACTCTGTGCTCCTGGCTGCCTCCAGCTGAGGGAGGTTTTCCGGGAGAAGCCAGGTCCCAGGGTCAGTCTGGGGAACAGGCCAGGGCAAGTAAGAAGCTGTAATGTGCACTGCATGCCAGGGTTCCAGGGGAAAGGGGGTCAGGGGAGAGCTGTCGATAGACACAGCTCTCACAGACCCCTCCCCAAGCATGAACGCTGTTCCTCTCCGCTTCCCTCCCAGGTGTTATCTCCACTGGCCAAGAACCTCTTCCACCGGGCCATCTCTGAGAGTGGCGTGGCCCTCACTACTTGCCTGGTCAAGAAGGACTCGAAGGCTGAAGCTCAGGTGAGTCTCACACTAGATCTTCCTTGCACCCTTTGCTCTGCTCTCATGGAGTCTTCAGGGGCCCTTCTGCTATGGAATCCAGCTGACACCCTCAAAGCATCACAGAAGTGAGAATGGCTGAGTGGGAAAGGCAAGGAGACACATCACCCACCTCCCGTCCGCTGAGCAACCTGGGGCAGAGAGTGGAAGCAGCTGGTTAAGGTCGGAGAGTGATGGGACAGTGCTGGGACTCAAGCTCATGATACTGGACTGTCAGCTCAGAGCACTGTCCACAGACCACGCTTCCCAAAGCGAGCCAAGGTGGGGTGTTGGGCCAGTCCCACCATGCCACTGGCAGTGGACTGTCACTGTGTGTTTTGCCTCTCAGGGTCTGAGTTCTGGTGAACCCACCTGCAGCATGTGGGCCTGATGTGGCTCCTCCCTGAGGACCGGTGCCTGGGGGTGCTTCCTGGAGAATTCATTCATTGATTCACTCACTTACTCAACAAATAATTTTGATCTAGCCAGATGTCTAGAAACCTCATGAAACTTCCGTTCTCATGGAGGAGACAGGTTAATGATTACATAATCACACAAATTATAAACTTATAAAATGTCAGCATTGACAAGAGCAATAAAGCAGAGGTATGTGATGTCACAACAGAATCTAAAATCGCAGTTAGTCCCTTGAGTAGGGGAGGTCATCAAGAAAGTGTTTCTGAAAAAATGGCTAGTGAGTTGGGATAAGAAGAAGGTACAGTAATTTACTTGGTGAGAAAAGCATATCTGAAAGAGGTATAGGATGCAAGGTGTTCTGCAGTAGGAGGAAGTATCTCAAGTGAGAGAGAACGAGAAAGGCTGATGTGACCAGAGCACAAGGAGCAGAGGGAACCTTGAGTGAGCTGAGGATGGGGACATTGCGGGGGCCGTGCTGCACAGGACCCTGGTGAGGACTTTGTCTTTATCTGCAGACTGTTAGGAAGCTAAGGAAGAGTGAGCCACTGGAGGCTCAGCTGAGAAAAGCCTGCTGGAGTCGGTGATGTGGGGCATTTACTTAGGGCTGTGAGAGCTGGTTTCATGGAGCAATGGGGGCAGCAGTCAGACTTAAAGGGGCTGGTGAGGAGGAGGAAAGGAAAGGAAGACACCAAGAGTTTTTAAAATTTTTGAGGAGGCTTCAGAATTCTCTGTACATAAACAACAGAAGCCCACTTGACCAGGCTGAAGTTGAGAAGGGAGAAGTCATTTCAAGGAAACAGAGTTGGCAAAGATGGGGCTGGATTTTGCTATTAAATCGACACTAGAAATTGACAAAATGAAGGGAATCTAAGACTCTTTTTCTCTACTCTTTCTCTCTCTCCTCTACTTCTCCCTGTACTATTTCTTGGTGTGGAAGATTGGCCCTGAGCTAACATTCGTGGCAACCTTCCTCTATTTTGTATGTGAGACACCACCACAGCATGGCTTGATGAGTAGCGTGTAGGTCTGTGCCTGGGATCTGAAACTTCAAACTCTGGGCCACTGAAGTGGAGCATGTGAACTGAACCACCATGCCACTGGGCCAGCCCCTGTATCTTTCTATTTATTCAACAAATACATCCTGAGCACTGATTCTGTGTCGGACACTGTACTAGGCTCTGGGGAGCTGTGCACACTCTCCACAGCCCCACCATCATGGAGCCTGCCTCCTCTCCATCTGCATCTTCTCCTCTGGTCACTTTGTAAGTTACTTGTCTGAATCCAAATGGCTAGTAAGTGGATGAGCCAAGATGTGAAACAGGACAGAGTGATTCTGGACTTGATGCTCTTAGCCTCACTCCTGCTGTCTCTCCTTAGATATTCAGCTCTGAGATCGTTGTGCCTGTTAGAACAGAGATAAGTTATCAGACACAGAGGCTGAGTAAGTGGCATAACTGGGACGAGGACCCACACCCACTGGTCCAGAGTATTTTCTGCAACCCCTGCTTCCTTTAGAAATTGAGGTTGGGATGGAACAGCTCTTTATTGAACAAGGAAAGGTATATCACTCTTGAATTCTGTTATTGCCCATGATCTCTACAGCAAATTGCCATCTTAGCTGGGTGTAAAACCACGACCTCGGCTGTCATTGTTGACTGCCTGCGCCAGAAGACAGAAGACGAGCTCCTGGAGACGTCACTGAAGATGGTAGGTGTATCTATTCTCATGGCTGCCCAAGCCCCCCACCCTGTAAACTTGGCCTCAGGCTTGACCATTTCAACTGTACCCTCACCCCGGAAAATCTAGTTGGGGCACTGTCTCACATCTCAAGAGCAATGTCAGCCTCTGGATGTGAATGGCGAATATCTGGAGTTTTTTGGCATGATATATCAGAAACGTTAGCAAAGTCAAAAAATAGCATGATAAACACTTGTGTAATAATCCCCTTGCTCTATCATAACTTACTGTGTTTCCATTCTAGTTTGCAGATATATGTTTAAGAAATTAAAAATTGAAACATGACATATTCCCAGAGGTAACTACCATCCTGAATATTAGGGATGAGATTATTAAGAACAAAGATTTTCAAGAAGGTTGTCACAACTTGCCTTGGCTAATTTAGAAACTACCTCAATTATTACCCAGTGGTGGCTGAGTTTTCTAGATTTTCAGAGACTCTCTGTCTCAGTTGTGTTGTAGGATAACTATGTATCCACTCACTTGTCCATTCAACCAAGTATCATCCATTCATCCATCCTTTCATCATCTTATTATCCATTTATCTACCAATCAATCCAATTCATCGATCTCCTTTCATCAATCTAATATCCATTCTTTCACAAATTTCATTCATCTATTAACAACCATCCATGCATCATCCAGCAACTGTATATTCACTCCATCATTCATCCTTCTAAGGACAACGATCCATCCATGTCCTATATGCTAGCTATCATCTACACATCCATTTCTCCATCCAATTCACCCATACTACATGTGTTGACCAACTCCATCCAGCGATCCATCCATCCATCTGTCCATCGATCCACCATCCACTCATTCATGCTAGGTGTATGGGCGGTTAACAGGGAGGCTGATGCAGACATGAATCGAATGCAGTCCCTGTTCAAAAAGAACTGTACGAGGAGAAACACACCATATGCTTCATGGGCTAAGTGTGATGGAAGTATAGAGAGGAGAAACACTTATAATAGTCAGCAGGGATGCTTCAAACAGAAGGTGACATTTGAGGATTGATGGATGGCTATGGGCAGAGTGTCATCACAGGGACAGACACCCAGAGAATACAGTATCTGGAACAAACAGGAACTCTTCTCTTTGTGGGGGGAGGGTGTGAATGTGAACCTAGGAGGATCTTGAAGCCCTGAGCACTCTGTCTGGACCCTGGGCTCCTGAGGATACTACTCGAAGCCCCAGGACAGGCCTCTAGCACTTGATGCTGCTCTATTTTCATAGCTTGAGTTCACTGTGGCCTTGGGGCTTTGATCCTGGTTTCACAGGCTCAACCAAGGAGACCAATGGTTCAAAGAATAAAAGCACGACTGTCTTATTCTGATGCCTGGAAGGGGGAAAATTCATTTCAGCCTCCTGCATGTCACACAAGAGGAACCAGTTTTTACAGGGAGAGTTGGTGACTTTGAGAAAACCCGGAGAACCTAAGAGCCCATGTCATCTTTCTGAGATTTTCTGAGATCATATGGTAGTGCTTCCCTCATTATCCACTCTTCTCAAAACACACACACACATACACACCCCCCACACACCCCTGGCTGTTATGGCTACAACCCATAATAGAGGGACTAAACTGATCACTTGCTGCATACTGGTCAGAACCTGTTAGTTACAGTGTGACATTCCAGTCTGTGCAATCTTGGTGAACACACAACACAAGTGAAGTGTAGGGTGGGGGTGAATTTCCAAGAGCTTGTATGAGTCAGGACTTTCAAACGCAAGATGGGAAAACTCATCTCAAAGTGTCTTGAACAGAAGAAGGAATGTGTTGTGACAGACTCTTAGGTAACTACCTGAAAACTAAACTACAGTTCAGGAGCAGGGGGCTACAGGTGCCGCTAGATGCAGATTCACATATGATATTGTTAAAAATCTCTCTGTCCCCAAGGGAAGTTAAAGACAGCAATAGCCCTCTAGACTTGCATCCTCATCTGCTTCAAATCGTTGTTTCCCAATAATTCCAGAAAATATTTGGGGTAAACACTATTGAACTGACATGGCATGGTGCCCATCCCTGGACTAATCTCTGGTCAGGGAGATGGGGCACCCCAGGTCACATGTAGATGCCTGCAATCGTGGGCTGAGAGTGGGGAAGAGTGAGGTCCCCCAAAGGGAAAAGAAGGTGTTGTCTCCTGGGGGAACAAGAATGGGAAATGGATGGAGGGCGGGGCACGCGCCACCACAGACGTCCTCTCCAGAGCCCCTCCACCATCCTACACCTGCACCCTGTGCTCATGCCCAGGGCAGCCAGGGTGTCCAGCTTCTTTCTCCAGGAACCCTTCTCACCTACATCCTCTGCCTTTGTCTTCACAGAAATTTTTCACCCTTGATTTCCATGGAGACCCCAGAGAGGTAAGGACGGATGTTTTCTTTTTTTTCTCTTCTTTTCTTTTCTTTCTTTTTTTGGTTAGGAAGATTCACCCTGAGCTAGCATCTATTGCCTATCTTCCCCCACTTTGCATGTGAATCACTGCGGCAGCGTGGCTGCCGTGGGTGTTGTTGGTCTGTGCCCGGGAAATGCACCCGAGCTGCTGAAGTGGAGCGTGCTGAACTTAAGCACAAGGCCACAGGGTCAGTCCCAGGACCCATAGCTTTAAGCTCCACTTAAATATGAATGAAAGAATTCTCCCTGTGGACTCATAGTAACTGCCTGTGTTCATATTGCTGAGGCCCAGAGAGGGACCATGACTGCCTGGATAACACAGCCAAGAGTACATAAGACTGGACCATGTTCCCCTGACTCCCAGCCCAGTGCTCCCAGTCATCAAATCTGTTTCCCCTTGGCCCAGCTAACCCTCTTCTGGTTTACATTTCCTGATCCCAACAATGACCCCAGGGAGAAGCCTGGATTAAAATTTCCACTATGGGAAGGTGGAGAAAACTGGGTAAGGGGTTTCTCTGGAGCCTTCATTGAGGAGCCCAGATCTTCTCCTCGAGGCTGCAGGGTTGATTAGCTGTGAAGGCTGCACCATCTTCAGGGCTGTCCGTGAGGGAGCCAAGAATCTCAGTCTTCAGGACACCTCCGTCCTCCTGGATGCACAAGAAATTCTTAGGAAGGTTCTGAACAGAGGAGTGAGGGAGTGAGTGACCTTGGATGTTACAAAGGGCTCGTTGATGGCTGTGCTAAATGGAAGGTGGGGAAGGGGCAGAGCAGATGCAGGGACAGCAGCTGGGGGGAACCCTGGGCTGCAGCAATCCAGGCAAGGGGTCATGGCGGCTTGGACAAGCCCACTGCAGAGGGGGTGTTGAGAAGGGCTTGGCACCTCAATATTTTTGAAGTAACAGCTCACAGGATGTGCTAGTGGACAGGATGTGGAGCAAAAGAAGAAGAGAAGGGATGAATCAGGCCACTGGGCTTTTTACTTGAGCCAGGTGATGCAGGAGCCCTACACAGGGCAGCCACCTGCAACCATACTGGACAGCGGTGATCACTGCCATTCCCACTGTTGCTCGTGTCTGTCAGCCCCGCAGGATGCCTCCCGGATCACGCCCTCATGGTCTGTCTCCTGGACTTTCCTATCTTCCACCTCTACTCTCCGTCCTACTACCATGCCCCACAGTGCAGCCAGACTTACCCTTGTGGACCCAGGTCAGGGCATGTCACCCCCTCTTAAAAGGCTGACCCTCCTTACCAGACAAGTCAGCTCACCTGCATGGAGTTATCTTTCAAAGCATATCTGAGTCCCTGCTCTGTGCCGGACATGGTGCAGAAAGTGTGCTACACCATGTACTCTCTCTCTGTCCACGCCCCACAGCCTTCCTCCAAGCCCAGGGCTCCCGGGGTCTGAGGTTCCTGGGATTTGTGCTACACACTGACACCTCGGTCACTGTGCTCATGCCATTCGCATTGTTTGGAATAGTCTTCATTCCCCAGGCCCACTGCAGATGGGAGCCACCTCCCTCATGTGGGCTGCCGTGTGTCTTCCTCACAGAAGGAGTTGCTCCTCTAGGCAGCTTCCCACAGCAGCCCTTTCTGAACCGCACAGCCCTTTGTAGACATCAGTGGTGGCATCCTGATCCTCTGTTCCTATTGTCAGCCATATTGCATTAGGATTTGGGCCCTTGTCCTGCTGAGTCAGATCACTTGACACAACTTCTCCTCTGCGGCCAGAACTGGCCGGTCTTCATTGGCCCTTGTGGAGCAGACACAGGTCCTGGGAGTCACAGGGTCTCAAAGCCTGGGGATTATCCAGTTTCGCCTGCCATCCAAGGGGGAATATGACACATAGTATGTGGAGCTGGAAATATGGCACAAGGGGGTGGGGTCTATGCAAGGGATCTGTAACAATGCTGCTCATGAATAATATCTAATGTTTATCCAACCCTTTCCAAATACCAGAGACTGTGCTGAGCATTTTGCATGGGTTCAGCCATTTAAGCCCCACAACAACCCATCTTACAAATGAGGAAAGTGAGGCACAAACAGGTGAAATCACTTTCCCAAGTTACCAGCTAGTTAGTGGCAGAGGCAGCTTTCGAATCCCAATAGTCTGGCTCCAATACCCATGCTCTTAACAACTTCTGTGACCAACTATGAAACATAACTGTACCCAGAACCAGCTTCTTAGACAGTGATATGTGAGTGAGGCCCTGCTGAATCTGTGATCGTGTAAATATTTTTCATCAAAAGTGAAACCTAATATTAATACATTTTTCAACACAACATGAGCTCATCCCTGATTCTTTTACTCCTGCTGCTTCTCTCGGATAGGGAGCCAAGTCTCAGTTTCAGCACCTTGAGCGTTCGGGAGCTCACTGCCTCCTTCAAGCAAATCACTTATCAAGAATAGCTCATGTTTAAATACAGGTACATAGCTACAGTCAGTTGTCATTGATCGTGAATTCTGTATTTGTGAACTCACCTATTCACTGAAATGTATTTGTTACCCAAAATCAATACTCGGGGCACTTTTGTGGTCATTCACGGATATGCACAGAGGGGCAGAAAGTGTGAGTCAAGTGATGACACGTACGTTCCCATCTGAGATCCAACAAGGCAACACTATGTCTTCTTGTTTCATCTATCATACTATTAAGAAGTGCCCTTTTCACAGTCTAATTAGTGCCACATTTTTCAGATTTTTCTGCTTTCTGTTGGTGGTTTCTCTCTTTAAAATGGTCCCAAGGATAGTGCTGAGGGGCTGTCTAGTGTTCCTAAGCACAATAATGCCATGATGTGCCCAACATGGGAGAAAGTCCGTGTGTTTGATGAGCTTCGTTCAGGCGTGGGTCACAGTGCTGCCGGCTGTGTGTTCAGTGTTAATGGATCAACCCTGCAGCCCATCCAGAAAAAGGAGGAGGAAATTTGCCGTGAGACCCCTCTGGAAAGGCTAGAGTAACATCCATAGCGTGTGATGAAGCTGTGTAAAAACAGCTGCATTTGTGCTTTCATGAGATGACGATGGATAAAAAACGGTCTTATGTGGCACTGTGATGATGCTGGAGGCCAAGGAAACTGCAGTCACATTACCCAGGGCCTGGGAAATGTGGAGCCCTTCTATACTGGTGCTTTATTATCAATAGCAGCTACCGATAACTAATCGTGTGTAATAGATGTGTATTACATCAGATGTTTTTAAACACTTGTAAACCAGGGTGGGTGAAAATGTGACCAGAGGCTCGCAGGAACCTGACCCTGTACTTCCCCCGGGAGAACCAACCTGAGAACCTGGCTCAATGTTCACTAATTCAGGGTGCACAGTGACTTACAGACCTAAACTACCAGGAATAATGAAGACTGACTGTAGAGAGAGAGATACCCATAGATAGACATACACTTCAAATTGAAATATACGTAAATATGCGTGTGTACATACATCTCAACATTTCAATCTATACACACAAATATATGTAAATATGGATATATATGCATATATATTCCCATTTGTGATTGACTTGCCCCCATCACCTTACCATCTCTAGCCCCTGGTCGAAGTTCTGCCCTCCGGAGTCATACAGACTTAGCCTCCTTCGTTAGGATCTTGAGTTCTGCGGTGTCTGCCGTGAGCACGCAGCTCTGTGGTGCTGGCCTTGCGCTCAGACAGGTGGAGATGCGGAGGCAGGTGTTTCCTTGAGAGACGAAGCACAGACACTGTGCTCCCTCTTCCCAGAGCCATCCCTTCCTGCCCACTGTGGTTGATGGAGTGCTGCTGCCAAAGATGCCTGAGGAGATTCTGGCTGAAAAGACGTTCAACACTGTTCCCTACATCATCGGATTCAACAAGCAAGAGTTTGGCTGGATTCTTCCAACGGTGAGAATGTGCTGGTCTCTTAGACTCACCTCCCCTGCCCTTCACATCACCTCTCCCAACTCAGGTCACAGGATCTCCTCCTCCTGTGGAGCCCCTCCGGGGTCCAGGACAGCTGTCCCCTTCACACAAGTTGACATTTCCTTGGCAACCTCTGGAGGGCCCAATTCTCACCTGGGTGTGTGGCCCTGAGGTTCCCTCTCCCCAGACACTCTCTGATTGTGTTCCAATCCAAGAATCCTGAAATGTCCATGCTGGGAGGCCTGTAGAAACAATCACTGGGCAGATGAGAAAACTGAGGCCTGGAAAGGAAAGGAGCTCGGGGGTGAAGGAGTGTGAAGCCGCGGCCCTACAGCCTCTCCCCTTGGGCCTGGCGCCTTCATGGTTTCTCCGTAAACCCCACACACGCTCCTGGTCATCCAACTGCAAAGATTCAGAGGAACTTGCTTCCTCTTGACTTAAAATGACTTCTACAAGCTAGGAAGAGCTTTCCCTTCTGCCAAAGATAAACAAAGCGCATACTAGTTGACATGATGAGGACAGGTTTTATTCATTTATACCACCGCAGTAGGGAAAAGAGTCCAGTGTGAACTGAGTTCAAGTCCCTGAAACTCAAGTTTGGAGTCTATTTAAAGGGTCCCTGTGCTCAGGGAAAGGCTACGGGGTGGGAGTGGGAGTTTGCACTTGCCTAGGCTGCCAGGATTAGTTAATTGGTGCCTACCCAGGGGAGAAACAAGCTCTCCTCTCTTTGTAACAAGGGGCATTGGTATAAGTTCTAACAAGGTGTCCAGTGTACTTAGGTCTTTCTCCCATCACAGGGAATTAGAGAGAGCAAGAGTCATCCCCTGAAATCTGCATTTCAAAGAGATGGCTCTCAGGTCCTTAAGGAAACTGTTTGGGTGATAGATTTACATCTCAAAGGGCACAGGAAGGATTTGCAATTGCAAGCTTTCTAAAGTAGCTGCTCTAACAGGGGGTTCAGGGACCTACCTACCCATCAGCAGGTGTGGCTGGAATAAAGGTTAAATTGCCCTGGATGCAGGGAGCTTTCTCAGGCAGGAGTTTTAAAGGGGACAGGGTCATTCTAAAGACAGGGCCTTGAGCTGCTAGAAGCCTTGATAGAGTTTGATCAAGTCCGTTACAGCAGAGGTTTGGATGGAGTCATTACGTGCAGAGTTCTGCAGTTCTCACATCAGAACAATTTCGGGGTTACACTGAAGGACCAAAGCCATAACGGCAGGATTCTGGGCTTCCCCTGTCAGCTGAGCCAGGGAGGGTATTTGTGAGCTCTCTGTCCTCTGCCTAGAGCCCTCCACTTCTACACTCTCACTCTGTCTCAATGACCGTTGTGAGGACTGTAGCCTGACGTATATATACACATACAAACTGCAAAGGACTGGGACAGCTTCTTTTAACATTTACTTTCTCCTTTTTGCACTCCTTGAGTTTCTGGGTCGAATAAGTCCTTTTGATGTACTGAATTTGCCCAGCTTATGAAAGACCCATGCCCATCAAGACGTGACAAGGTGACCGTCAGCCTGCATTGGTTTGGTTGGTTGATCAGCTTGGTTCTTCTTGCTAATTCTCAATGATTCACAACTGCTTTACCATTGTTTTAACAGTTGATGGGTTACCCGCTCTCTGAAGGCAAGCTGGACCAGAAGACAGCCACGTCTCTCTTGTGGAAGTCCTACCCCATTGTTGTAAGAGTCTAGGGAATCACAGGAATTGGCTGAGACCAAAGAAGAGGGGCTTGCCCCAAATCACAGACTATTAAATGGCAGAAGGAAGACTGTTGCCAGAGGGTTCTACCCCCATTTTACTACCTTTCCCACCTGCCTCGTGAAGTAAGGGGTGGTTGCACAGGGCTGGAGAGGTTCACCATTAATGCAAGAAGAGAAGCTGTGTCATTTGCCAGGGGTTGGTGGTCACTGTCACTCTTGATCCATTTCAGAACATTCCTGAGGAACTGACTCCTGCGGCCACTGAGAAGTATTTGGGTGGGACCGATGACCCTGTCAAAAAGAAAGACCTCTTCTTGGATTTGATTGGAGATGTGATGTTTGGTGTCCCATCTGTGACTGTGGCCCGTCTCCACAGAGGTGAGTCCCAGAGGTTGCACAGCAAAGGGCCACTGACCCCCCCAGCTTCTCAGTTTGTCCTGCTCACCCCTCAGCATCGACAGATATGTGGAAACTGCCAAGGGTCAGCCCTCTGTGATCAATTCCACATGGCCAGGGGTGGGACACGGTGCTATTTTGGTTCTATCAGAAGCAAGCTCTGAGAAAAGGATCTGAACACAAGTAGTTTACTTGGGAGGTAATCCCAGAATCCACCAGTAGAGGAGTAGAGAAGTGACACGGGAAGGGGAAGGAAGGCAATTCATGGTTCCCTATCAAGCAAATGTCAACTGTGGACACTGGAGCTGGGGAGCTCTGGGAAACCTGCAGAAGATATTCTCAGGGTTACCTCGTGCGAACAGTAAGAAACTGGGGCATTTATCCTCGAACTCTCATGAGTCACTGATTGAAGGCTGTTCCCAGGTTGGTGCTTTGACCTGCTGCACATGTGGGCAGAGTGGTCTCTGATGTCCAAAGGCCTCCGGCAAATAGCTATCAATGCTGGAGATGGAAGTCAGGGTGGCATCTCCAGAAGTAGGGGATGTGGTGAGGCACCGACAGCATCTGCTACAGGGACTCCTCACCTGAAATGGTGGCTACAATTCAAATCTTGGGAAGATGTCTTGGAAGGGTTCCAAGGTCCGAGCCAGCTGTCAACTAGTTTGCTAACCAGTGGAGCTTGGGGTACACTGAAGCTAAGCATAGGATCCAGAGGGTTGTCCCGGACCAAGAAAGTCAAGAGGAGTGAACAGTGGGTGGTGAGAAGACAGGTGAACTGGAGAATGTCAACATCTCCAGCTGGCCCTTGTCCATCCCACTGTGTGCTAGGGCTACCAGAGGACCTTCCACTTTGACCCAAGGGGTGTGGGATCAGGGTGGGTGAGGTCACCTAGACAGGAGGTGTCCCTTCTGGGTGGCTTTCTGAGGTCCTCACAGGACCTTTCCTTTTCTACGAGCCCCTCTTCACCTAGTCTGCTATCCAGGAAATGGTTCTCTGGTCTAGACCTCTCCCTCTAACCTTGCTGGGAGGGTTTTAAATTTGGGATGTTATAAGCCTGATAAAAATTAGCTATAGCTGAACTACTATGTACCCAAGCACTCAGGACAGTACCACACGGGTGTTAGTTACTGCTTCCTCCTGCCCTGGGTCCTGATGAATCTCTTCAGCAAGTGGACCATGAGGGTCAAATCTGTTCTTTCATAAACTTGTTCTTGGATCTTTCTATGTGTCTGCTTTGTGATATCCCTGGCTGCACGGTCTGCTGGTCCAGCCGTACTGGACTTGTGTTTTTATCTGATATCTCATGACAGTGAGTTCAGGGTCTTTTGCCAGGAGGACACAAATTTTATCAATATTATTCTTTCATGTTCGTGTTTGTCTCATACTCCTTTTGTTAAAAAAGAATGTTTCTGAATATAAAATTAATATATAATAAAATATAGTATCTTACAGCTGTAGAAAGTTTTGAAAATATGGGAACGCATAAAGTAGAAATGAGGGATAACTCATAAGTCCTCCTTCTAGCTATAAATTTTTGATATATTTTCTTCTAATAACATTTCCATGTCTTATATATAGTTTAAAAATTAATTGTATATATATATATTTGTTCCTGGAACACTATGTTGTAGGCATTTCCTAACTGTCCATAAAAACTCATGGAAAACCTCCATTATTTCATGGATTAAAATTGACTTTAGTATTCCTGTCCTATTGGATATTTAGGGTGGCTCCTCATATTTTTGTGCTACAAAAACATTATGCTCAACCTTACGTGCACAAATCTTTATCCAAGTGTCTAAGAATTATCTTAGGATTGGATTTTAGAAGTGAAATTACTCGACTGGACTGTAGGAGCATTTGAAAGTTCTCCATATAGACTGCAACACTGGTTTGCAGTGTATAGGAGGCAGGTTTCCTAACTCTCTCACTTGGGACAGTCAGTTTAAAACACACAAATAATGCTGCCAGTTTCGTAAGCCGCTCCTCACCAAAAAAAAAAAAAAAAAAAAAAAGAACATCATGCTCTTTCAATTTGCATATTTTTGATTACTAGGTCTCTCTTTACACATAGTCTCTCTTAGACTATGTGTAAACTCTATGTATATAGGGTTCTCAAGTAGGAATGCATCAGTAGGCAAAGTGGTTAATGTGAATTGACCTGGTGCCCCCATAATAGTTATTTTGCACAGATATACCCAGAGTTTCAACATTCATTCATCCATTCAATCTTCATTCATTTATTCATTCATTCAACAAATACATGGATCACATCCAGCCCCATGGCCACCATTTACGCACTCTTAAGCAAATCACAGAACTTTTCCAAATTATGTCTCTATTATACTGATAACCAGGGGTTTTGTGTAGGGCCGCGTGTGTCCAGTGCACAGTTGACACTCACAATGGACAGCTGTTATTAATATTGCTGTTGTTGCCTACTTAGGATCCTGGGGTGCCACCAATTCCCTGAGTGTTCAGAACCCCTGGAGAACTTGATACCATCAAGGTGTGCATCAGGTCAAATGAACTGTGCGTTAATCCATGTCTTCTCAGATGCTGGAGCCCCCACCTACATGTATGAGTTTCAGTATCGCCCAAGCTTCTCATCAGACATGAAACCCAAGACGGTGATAGGGGATCACGGGGATGACGTCTACTCAGTCTTCGGGGTCCCGCTTATCAAAGGTGATGGCTGTTTGGTTACTACAAACTTGGACTTATAAGATCTGGGTTCAAATTTTGGTTTGATATACTTGGGAAAGGTCTTCTTTCTCTCCAGGCCTTAGTTTCCAGAATTCACCATAAGAGAGTTGAACTAGAAATGTTCTCAACCTTTCTCTTGCTCTATGATGCATGATGGAGAATGTACATGCATGTGCTCTCCTCCATGTCAACTAAAGAATACAGACCTGGGCATCAATATGGCAGGTGGTGGATTACCTGCTGGCGTCTGCTCAACGGCTAGAATGCCACGACTCAGAAAAACATGTCAGAATGAGTGAGAGTAAAGTTAGAATTTGTGTTGACCTTGAATCAGGGCTAACATGTGTCTGTCTGTCTATCTATCCAGCTATCTATCTATCTATCTATCTAAAACTCATGCCTTATTAAACTTCAAATATTTAGGAATGTAATATTTTAAAGAAAACTTTTCACCAATGTCTTCAATACCTTAACTATCAAGAGTTACAGATAACTTGTACCTCCCTCGGACCAGTTTGTAACACACCAGAGCCTCTGGGCATTTCCTGGTTGGGTGACTCCCTAGGGCCATTACAGCTCCATCATTTTTCAGATTCTGTGCATATGTGAGTGGGTGAAGGAGATTTGAAAAGACCCAATGGAGCGCAAGCCTGGAAGGCTGGGTTGCTCTAGTCTGCCAAACCCTGGGGGGCACGGGGGGGGGAGGCGTTGTGTCTCTGAAGGCAACCTGCTCATGGATTGACGACAGCCCTTTGCTGAGTTCTACATCAGTGATTCTCAACCTTGATTTGCACATAAATTACCCAGAAACTTCTTAAAATGCATCTTCTGACTCAGTGGGTCTGGAGCAAGGGCTCAGATTCTGAATTTCTAACAAGCTTTCAAGCGATGCTGCTGCTGGGGCCCCATGAACCACACTTTGAGTAGCAAAGGCTTTTTGTCTCCTTGCCACAGAGGGTGCCTCAGAAGAAGAGATCAAACTCAGCAAGATGGTGATGAAATTCTGGGCCAACTTTGCTCGGAATGGGTGAGCTTGGCGGCAAAGTGGGAGCAGGGTTGGGAAGGGGTAAGGCATGTCTAGTAGAAAGGCGTAGCTTCTAATATTTGACGGTCAAATTCCTGGCCCTGTGACCTCCGACATAGGAGCTTTCTAAAAATGGACAGGCTGCCTAGGGGATGGTGAGCTCCCTGTCTCTTACAAGCCTCTTGGCAGAGATGACACCAGAGGTCCCTGAAAATCTCAGAAGGTTGTTGGAATCACACGGTAACTTTGGGGAATTTGTATTTGCTTCTGTTCCCAGGAACCCCAATGGGGAGGGGCTGCCCCATTGGCCAGTGTACGACCAGAAGGAAGGGTACCTGCAGATTGGCGTCCCCACCCAGGCAGCCCAGAAGCTGAAAGACAAGGAGGTGGCTTTCTGGACCAAGCTCCTGGCCGAGGCAGTGGAGAAGCCACTCCAGACAGAACACATTGAATTGTGAATGGATGGACCAGCCAGCCTCAGGGGCCCTGGAGGAACCAGGACAGCCGTATTCTATAGAAGATGTTTCTGGATCCAAGTAGGTTCTTATTGTGGAGGCTGGGGAATTCTCTGGTGAGAGTGGGCAGAAGCCAAAGAGGGGGAACTTCTGTATCTGTGGCCTCAATTTTGGGAATAAATATTCTTTGGACACTAAGTCAGAGTCTGTGTCTTGGACAGGAGATTAAACCGTCATCCTTAGAGAGGGAAAGATGAAGACAGAGGGCTCCATTGACAGGAAGTTGCCTCTGCTGGGTCTGGCTTGGCCTCTGGACAAGCTGAGTCCAGCAGGCTGGGCCCTGGGAGTTGCTGACACACACTCTGAATCTGCTCCATGTCTCTGTTCCCACAACAACTTGCAACAACAGGCTGTGTGTTACCAGAGTGCAGTGTCCCTCTCTTCCATGTGGAGCCAAACGTAGAGACCGAAGTGGCATAGACTGATAATGTGCCTTGAGTGAGGGAGAGGAGGAGGTGCTGTGGTGACCCTGTGGCACCTTGTGTGGCCATTAATGACCTTTACACAGGTCTACACTTCTTTCGTCGACATACACAGTATCCTCGCAGGCCACTCGCTGAGGCTGTCTCTTCCAACAACTTGTCTGAGCCCCTTCTGTAGCCTGGACCACTCAAGGTCCAAGTAGTGACCGCCTTAGCGTGAGTCCCTGAAGTGTTACCCTAAAACTGCCTCTTTCAGAATCCCTCGGGTGACTTCTGGCTTCTGCTGCCTGTAGAAAGCTCTAGGGAGTGACGCTCCCACCCTAACAGCAAGGAAACACTGGAATATCCACAAAATCGTGACTTTTCCTGAACCATTCAAAGAGCTGAGGTTGCAGGTGAACAATTACCCTGAGGTCTCAGGAAGACAGTCACTTTGGAGCACAGATGGGGTGTGGAGGCTGACTCACCGTCTGCTACAGGTGGAAGATGGGGTCACCATTGGTGTGAGTAGAATTACCCTAAAATTCTTAATCAAGTGCTAAAGGGCAAGTGTGGGCTTGTATGAGAGTATAAAGTCCTCGGAGTCACAGACGCACAGGGGCAGTTTACATAGACTCTTCTCCATGGACGTCCATCAGGGGCTCCTGAGAAAGATGGGGATCACGTAGTAAGACCAGAGAAAGCCTGCTTCAGGGGTGCAGGCAGGAAGCCCTGCTCAAATGCTTCTCCCTTAAGGAACGAAATCCCTAAACCTTTAGGAAAAGGGCAGCAAATCTGCCTCCCTTGGAGCCATGGGGATGACCTCTTGAGGGTATGGAAAGAGGAACATTTAGAAACACTCTGTCCCTGGGAGAAGAACAGGAGACCATCCTGGGTCCTGGTCCTTAGAGATCTTTTACTGCTGGGGAGGGGCAGAACCACTGAGAAAGCCCCCTCTCCATGACCCAGTGACACAGGGTCTGCCTAAGGCTGAGGCTCAGCCAGCACAAGAGAAACCACTCCTGGATGCCTGCGCCCAGGTTTACAAAATGGTTTTACTAGTTTAACTCCTCCCAGCAATGAACACTCTGCCTCTTTGCCAATAAGTGATGTACTTAGTTGCTTTATTTTTTATTTTTAGCCCTTTTGGTGGGTGTGTAATGGTATTCACTGTGGTTTTAGTCACGTTTCCCTGATGGCTGACTATACTGAGCATCCCTTCATGTGCTTATTGGATATTTGGACAGCTTCATTTGTAAAGTGCTTGATCAAGTCTTTTGTCCATTTTTAATGAGGTTTTTGTCTTTTTATCATTGAGGTGTGTGAATTCTTATGTATTCCTGACACAATTCCTTTGTCAGGAATACATATTGCGAATGTTTTCTCCCAGTCTGTGGCTTGTCTTCTGGCCTTTGTAATGGTGTCTCTTGAGGAACAGAAGTTTTTAATTTGGATGAAGTCCAGTTTATCAGTCTTTTTCCTTTTCTGATTGGTGCCTTTCGTATCCTCGCTCAGAAACCTCTGCCTATCCTCATATCATGAAAATAGTCTCCTACGTTTTCTTCTGGAAACTGTATAGTTTAGTTTTCACATTTAGGTTTATGATAGTCCTAAATTAATTTTTGTGAATAATAAGGTAAGAGTCAAGATACTGTTATGGGAAGTGACAATATCTGGTAGTGTAATTCTTCCAATAGTTTTCAATGTCCTTTGGATTTCCACATAAGTTTTAGACTCAGCTTTTAAATTTATACAGAAAAACCCTGCTGAAATTTTCACGTAGATTGAATTGGCTCAGATAAGTCAGTTTGGGGAGAATTGGCATCTTAATAATATTGAATCCTTGAATTCATAAACATGGTTTATCTTTCCACTTATTTAGATCTTCTTTAATTTTTCCTAGCAACGTTTCATAGTTTTTAAGTCAGAGGTCCTCAAATCTTCCATTAAATGTGTCCCTTAGTATTTGATGTTTTTTGATGCTATTGTAATTAGCATTTAAAAGTCTTATTTTCTGATTCTTTGGTTAATCGATAGAAATTGAGTTTTTCATATTGAATATAAATATGTTCCCACAAACTTAGCAGCAGGCTTATTCTTCTGTACCCATGGTAACAGGTAGCCACCAGAACTGGTTCTAAACTTGCTCAATTGATCAATGACACTTGCTTCAGTGAACAAACTTTTGCAAATCACCAAATCATTCCTAGCTCCTTGCTTCTGAAAATCAGCTCATCAGGCCCCAAATTACTTGAATAAACCCACTTCTGAGTGCCAGCCCAACAACAAGCATCTCCCCTGATGTCACGCTTCTGCAGGTGACATCAATCCTCTTATGTTATCTACAGTCCACCCATCCCTGAACTCACTGTCTAATTGCCCTTGTGAGTTTCTCCTTTGCCTCATGGGTACTTTGGAAGTTTGTTGTTTAGTTTCAAAGTGTTTTGAAATTTCTAATGATCTATTTGTCACTCATTTCTACATTGCGATCAGGGAATATTCTCTATATTATTTTAATACTTGGCAATTTATTAAAACTTGTTTTAGGGCCCAGTGTATGGTCTATGCTGGTAAATGTTCCATGTCTTCTTGTAAAGATTGTATAATCTGCAGCTGTTAGTGTGGTGTCCTATATATGTCAGCTAGGTCAAATTGATTAGTTCTGCTGTTCAAATATATATCTTTACTGATTTTTCAGCTTATTCTATTAATTATCAACAGAGCTATGCTAGAACTTCCAACTACCATTGTAACATTTTCTTTTTCTTTTTTGTTTTTTTGGGAGGAAGATTAGCCCTGAGCTAAATGCTGCCAATCCTGCTCTTTTTGCTGAGGAAGGCTGGCCCTGAGCTAACATCCGTGCCCATCTTCCTCTAGTTTGTATGTGGGACGCCTACCATAGCATGGCTTGCCAAGCGGTGCCATGTCCGCACCCGGATCCAAACGGGGTAACCCAGGGCCGCCCGAGGCGGAACATGCGCACTTAACCACTGCGCCACGGGCCGGCCCCCCATCGTAACCTTTTCCACGTCTTTTGTTCAATTTTTACTGCATGTCCTGTGAGGCCCTGTTGTTAGGTGCACACACAATTAGTATTGTTATATCTTCCTGATCATGGTATTTTCTTTACATCGCTCAAAAATGATCCTCTTTATCTCTGGTAATATTTCTTACCTTGAAGTCTCTTGTACTGAATGTGCATCCCTCTCTTAAATGGCAGTGCTCAGTCCATTTTCACAAATGTGAAAATACCTATGTGGGTCAGCTTAAGTCTACCCTCTAGCTATTGGTTTTGTACCTTTTCCCATCAGTTCTTTTGTCGACTCCCTTTTCCTATTTTTTTTAGATATTAAGTATTTTACGTGATTCTCTTTTGCTTTTTGTCTCTGCTGTTGAGGTTTTTAGCCACGTAATACAAGAAACTTAACACAGCATCAATCCCTTTACCCTGCTTATTGCTATTTTGCATATCTTTTACCTGTGCGTCGGAACCCCATAATACATTTGCATTATACTTGATTTGTTATTTTCTTTCAGCCTGAGGAATATCTTGCAATTTCGGTAGTAACGTTCCCACTTTCATTACTGATTTTAATATTTTGAGTGGTTTTTTTTTTTCTTTGCCTTAGTCAATCTAGAAAAAGACTTTTTCAATTTTGTTAATCTTTTGAAACAACCAGCTTTTGTTTTCATTGAATCTCTTCATTGTTTTTCTGTTCTTTATTTTGTGTATCTCCACTCTTATAGTTGTTGCTTCCATTCTTCTGCTTGTTTTGGATTTAGTGTTTTCTTCTTTTTACAGTTCCTTAAAGTGGAAGATCTGGTTATTTATTTGAGATCCTTCTTCTTTTCTATGTGTGCATTTACAAGCATAAATCTCCCTCTGAGCCCGGCTTTCAGTGCATCCAATAAGTTGTGGCATGTTGTGTTTGGTTTCATCATCTCAAAGTATTTCTCAATTCTCTTGTGATTTCTTCTTTGACCTACTGGTTGTTTAAGAGCTTCATGTTTAGACTTCACCTATTTCTCAACTTTCTGAATTTCCTTTTGTTACTGATTTCCACCTTCACTTCATCATAGTAGGAGAAGATAGTTTGTATGCTTTCAGACTTTTTAGATTTTTTAAGACTTGTTCTGTAACCCAACATATGGTATGTCTTGGAGAATGTCCCATGTACACTTGAGAAGAATGTGTCTTTTGTTTTTTTGTTGTATAGCGTGTGCTATATATGTCTGCTAGGTCTAGTTGGCTTATAGTGTTTTTCAAGTCTTTAATGTCCTCGGCAATTTTCTGTCTAGGTGTTCCATGCTGTATTGAAAGTGGTATATTGAAGTCTCCCACTATTGTTTTGGAACTGTCTATTTCTCCCCTTAGTCCTGTTGAGTTTCTGCTTCATTTACTGTGTGGCTCTGTTGATAGGTGTATGAATGTTTATAATTGTTACGTCTTCCTGGTGAGTTGACCCTTTTATCACTAGATAATATCCTTCTGAATCTATTGTAACATTTTTTGTCTTAAGCTCTATTTTGTCTGATATTTGTATAACAACTCCAGCTCCCTTTTGGTTGCTGTTTGCACAGAATATCTTGTTCTACGCTTCCAGTTTCAACCTATTTGCATCTCTGGTTATAAGGAGAGTCTCTTATAGATAGTGTGCAGTTACATCATGTATTTTTCTCTACTCCACTGATTGTGTCTTTTAATTGCAGAGTTAAATATTTTATATAGTGTAAAATATATCTATATATATTTAACGTAATGTATTTTATATTTATATTTAATATAATATAAGAAAGGATAGACTCTGCCATTTTGTCACTTGTCTTCTATATGTCTTGAATCTTTTTGATGCTCAATTATTCCATTACACATCCTTCCGTGTGAGATATTTTTCGGGTGCCATTTTGTTCCCCTTATTATTTCTTTTACCATACAGGCATACCTCCGAGATATTGTGGGTTTCAGTCTAGACAACTGTAAGAAAACAAATATCACAGTAAAGCCAGTCACACAAATTATTTCTTTTCCTAGTGCATATAAAGGTTATGTTTACATTATACTCTTATCTAGTAAGTGTGCGATAGCATTGTCTAAAGAACAACATGCATACCTTAATTAAAAAATACTTTATTGCTAAAATATGCTTCCAATCATCTGAGCCTTCAGGGAGTCATAATATTTGGCTGCTGGTGGGTCTTTCTTCGGTGTTGATTAGGGTGGAGGTTGCTGAAGGTTGGGGTGGCAATGGCCTTTTCCCAAAATAAAGCAACAATGAAGTTTGCCTCATCAATTGACTCTTCCTTTCACGCACTATTTGTGTGTAGCACGCAATGCTGTTTGCTTGCATTTTACTCACAACAGAACTTCTTTCAAAATTGGAGTGAATCCTGTCAAACTGTGTGCTAATATGTTGGCTAAATTTATGACATATTCTAAATCTCTGGCTGTCATTTCAACAATCTTCATAGCATCTTTACCAGGAGTGGATTCCATCTCAAGAAACTACTTTCTTTTCTTGTTCATAAGAAGCATCTCCACATCCATCAAAGTTTTATTATGAGATTGCGGCAACTGAGCCACTTCTTCAGGCTCCCCTTCTAATACTTCTATTTCCCTTGCTATTTCCACCACACCTGCAGTTACTTCTTCTAATAAGACTTGAACCCCTCAAAGTAATCCGTGAGGCTTGGAATCCAATTCTTCCAAACTCTTTCCATGACATTTTGATCTCTTCCCATGAATCATGAATGTTCTTAATGGCATCTAGAATGGTGAACCATTTCCAGAAGGTTTTCAATTTACTTTGCCCAGACCCATCAGAGGAATCACTATCTACGGCAGCCATAGCCTAACAAAATGTATTTCTTAAATCATAAGACTTGAAAGTCAAAATTACTCCTTGATTCATGGGCTGCAGAATGGGTGTTGTGTTAGCAGGTAAGAAAATAAACCTCAATCTCGTTGTACGTGTCCATCACAGCTCTTGGGTGACCAGGTGCATTGTCCACAGAAAGTAATATTTTGAAAGCAATCTTTTTTCCTAAGCAGTAGGTCTCAACAATGGGCTTAAAATATTCAGTAAACCACTGATAACAGATGTGCTTTCCTCCATGCTTTGTTATTCCATTTATCGAGCACAGGCAGAGTAGATTTAGCATAATTCTTAAGGGCCTTGGGATCTTTGGAACAGTAAATGAGCATTGGCTTGAATGTAAAGTCACCAGCTGCATTATCCCCTTACAAGAGAGTCATCCTGTCTTTTGAATTTTTTAAGCCAAACACTGACTTCTCCTTTCTAGATGTGAAAGTCCTAGATGGCATCATCTTCCAATATAAGGCTGTTTCATGTACATTGAAAATCTGTTGTTTAGTGTACCCACTTTCATTAATTATTATAGCTACATCTTCTGGTCGACTTGCTGCAGCTTCTACATCAGCATTTTTTGCTTCCCCTTGCACTTTTCTGTTATAGCGATGGCTTCTTTCCTTACACCTGATGAACTAACATCTGCTAGCTTCAAGTTTTTCTTCTGCAGCTTCTTCACCTCTCTCAGCCTTTATAGAAGTGAAGAGAGTTAGGGTCTTGCTCTGGATTAGGCTTTGGCTTAAGTGACTGTTGTGGCTGGTTTGATCTTCAATCCAGAGCACTAAAACTTTCTTTGTATCAGCAATAAGGCTGTTTTACTTTCTTGTCATTCATGTGTTCACTTGAGTAGCATTTTCATCTCCTTCAAGAACTTTTCCTTTGCATTCTCTACTTGTCTAACTATTTGGTGCAGGAAGCTTAGTTTCATCGTATCTCGGCTTTTGACATGCCTTCCTCACTAAACTTAATCATTTGCAGCTTTTGATTTAAAGTGAGAGATGTGAGACTCTTGTTTTACACTTGGACACTTAGAGGTCATTGCAAGGTTATTAATTGGCCTTATTTCCATATTGCTGTGTCTCAGGAAAGAGGGACGCCAAGGAGGAGAGAGACATGGAAATATCCGGTCGGTGGAGCAGTCAGAACACTCTTTTATTGATTAAATTCACCATCTTATCTGGGAGCTATTCAAGGCACCCCCAAACAATTATAGTAGTAACATCAAATATCACTAATCACAGATCACAATAACAAATATAATAGTAAGGAAAACGGTGAAATATTGCAAGAATTACCAAAATGTGACAAAGAGGCATGAAGTAAACAAATGCTGTTGGAAAAATGGTGCCAATAGACTTGCTTGATGCAAGGTTGCAGAAACTTTCAATTTGCAAAAAAGGCAATATCTGCAAAGTGCAGTAAAATGAAACACAATAAAGTGAGTTATGCCTGAATATTTTCCAATTACTCTTTACTGATTCCTTTGGGGATTACACTTAATATCTGAATTTACAACAATCTACTTTGGATTCATACCAAGTCAGTTGCAATAGTGTCTGAAACCTTTTCTCCTCTATAGCTCTACATCCCTTCATTTCGTTTTTGTGAACAATTGTATCGTTTTACATTTTGTGTCCATTAATATCAGTTATAATTATTGTTTTATTTTGTCATATAAAAAGAGGCGTCACAAACCACAAGTACATTAGTACTGACTCTTAAACTTACCTATGTTGTTACCTGTACTACTGATGTTTTTTACTCTTTTGAAGATTATGGTAGTTTACAACTTTGTGAAATTTCAGTTGTACATTATTGTTTGTCAGTCACGTTGTAGGTGCACCACTTCACCCTTTGGTGCCCATCCCCCACCCCCCTTTCCGCTGGTATAGTGATTTTTATTTCTTCATTTGGGTTTAGGTTACTGTCTATTTCTGCCAGAAGAACTCCTTCTAGCATTTCTTGTAGCACTGATACACTAGTGAAAACCGGTCTTAGTTTTTGTTTTTCTGGGAATGTCTTAATTTATCTCTCATTTTTGAAGCACAATTTTGTTGGATGTAGAATTCTTAACTCACAGGGTTTTTTTCTTTCAGTACTTTGAACATGTCATTCTAATGCCTCTGTGGTGTCTGATGAGAAAGCAGCTATGAATCTTATCAGTGATAACTTGTCTGTGTAGAGTTGCTGCTCTCAGGTGGCTTTCAGGATTCTCTCTTTGTCTTTGACTTGAGTTAATAGTTCTTGGGGCTTGTTGAATTTCTTAGATGTGTAAATTCATGTCTTTCATCAAATTTGTGAATTTTTTGCTTTTATTATTCAATTACTCTTTGTCCCTTTGTCTCTCTCTGCTCTCCTTCTGAGATTCCTATTACATATTCTATACTGGGATTCTTGATGAAATGCCACAGTGTAGGCTTTATTTTTCTTCATTCTCTTTGCTTTCTGCTCCTTGAATTAGGTAATCTCAGTTGACCTATCTTCTAGTTCACTTATTCTGCCTACAGAGATCTGCTGTTGAACCCCTCTGGTAAAGTTTTCATTGCAGTTATTGTACTTTTCAATGCCAGCATTTCTGTTAGATTCCTTTTAAAACTTTCTAAGTCTTCATTGCTCTTCTCTGTTTGATGAGATGTCATTCTCGTGGTTCACTGTAGTTCTTTGTTCATACTTTCCTTTAGTTCTTGGGCATATTTAAAATAGTCATTTAAAGTCTTTTTCTGGTAAATCCAATGTCCATTCTTCCTCAGGGACAAGTTTTATTAATTCTTATCTCCTTGTGTATATGGCCAGTGCTTTCTTATTTCTTTGCTGGCCTCATAATTTTTTGTTGAAAACTGGTGATCTTGAATAGTATAAGGTGGCAACTCTGGAAGTCACATGCATAGGGCTTGTTTTTACTGCTTGTGGTTGGTGCTGTTAGTTGTAGTGACTTTTATGAACTAATTTGGTGAAGCCTGTATTGTTTGTTCTGTGTGGCCACTGAAATCTTTGACTACCTTAGTGGCCAGCTAGTGAATTGACAAGAGATTCCTTTAAATTCCTAGAACAGCAATGGCACCAATCTCCCCTCCACCACAATTCCTAGTTTTTGCAGATGTGCTCTCTTTGTTGGGGTATGTCTTCAATACTCAGCTGGGCAATTTACGACTCTGTCGTAGCCTTCATAGTTATTTGGAGAGAGCCTGAAGGTCAGACATATGTGAGACCTTAGGATCTTTACAGGTCTCTTCTGAGTGTGCTCCTCCGCCTTGACATATACATGGCCTTTTTAGATTCTCAAGGTGGGAGCTCTCAAAGCCTTTTTCTCCAAAGTAGCTCACTCCCAAGTTTTCCCTCTCAAGCTTTTCTGTTTGTCTGTTGTTTGCTCCATCTAATATGCTTTGTCCCATGTGGCAGCAGCTAATACATTTGTCTTTAAGTGTTTTTGACAAAAGCCCTCTGATTAGTCACCTCTTCATGTTGGGAAACTTGTGATTTAGCCTCAATAAAAGCAAGTCTTTTGAACTAGTCCTTCAGGAGACACTGGACTGCTATGGAGATGGGGATGGGGGGATGGGGGAGTGGCAAAGTAGGTTACCATGCCACAAAGCTGTCCTACAAGATTCAGCCACCTTTTTCTAGATTCAGTGTTCGCCTGGTTATGTACAGCGTTGACTCATTTCCAGAGTTCATAGAAAGTTGACTCTGACAGTTTTTTTTTTTTTTACCAGTGTCCTCACTGGTTTTGTGGAATGATGGGCCCTTGAGATTCCTCATGGCACCATTTTCTCTAATGGCACCCCACATCTCCTGAAGAACATCCTTTAGCCTTTCTTGCAGTAAGGGCCTAGCCATAACATATTCTCTCTGCATTTCTTTTCTGTATGTCTTTATTTCTTCTTCCATCTTGAACGATATTTTCCATGGATAAAAAGTTTTGGATGGAGAGTGCTTTTACTTTCATCATTCTGCTATCTTCTGCCTTCCATTGTTCTAAGAAAACTAGCTATCATTCTCATTGCTTTCCTCTAAAATCAAGGGGTATTTTATTCTGTGGCTGCTGGTTAGATTTTTTTAACTTGAGTTTTCAATGATTGATTATGATGTGCTAAGGTGTAACATCTTTCCTTGTGTTTATCCATTTGGGATTTGTGGAGATTCTTAGATATGTAGGTTGATGTCTTTCATCAGTTTTTTAACCAACATCTCTCAAATAGTTCTGCTACTTCCTTCTCCTTCTACTCTCCTCTGGCCTTCATTATGCGCATGTCAGACCATTTCATATTGTACTTCATGTTATTGATGCTCTTTTTATTCCTTTTTGTTCCGCTTTGTGCTTCAGTTTGGAACTTACCATTACCATGTCCTTAAGATCACTAATTTTCTTTTTCTTCAGCTTTCTTCAGTTTTCTGTGGAGCCTACTCAATTGATTCTTTATTCAATATACTGTAGTTTTCAGCTGTAGGATTTTTCTTTGGTTTCTTGTAGAGTTTTCATTTCTCTACTTTAATTCTAAAACTTTTCACTCATTTTTTCCAATTTTCCCTCTAAACTCTGTAATGTCTTTTTTTTTTAATTTTTATTCTTTTTTTGAGGAAGATTAGCCCTGAGCTGACATCTGTACCCATGTTCCTCTCTTTTATGAGTCTGATGCCTACTACAGCATGGCTTGACAAGTGGTGCCATGTCTACACTGGGGATCTGAACTGACGAACCCCGGGCCACTGAAGCAGAATGTGCAAATGTAACTGCTGCACCACCTGGCTGGCCCCTGTAATGTCTTTATGATAGTCATTTACCTTTCATAGATTTAATTCCTTCTCAGCTTGATGGAATATATAGAGGAGGCCCAGCATACCCAGGTGCTTACAGGACCCTCCACAGACTCAGCTTATGCACTACCAGAGGCACCCAAATAAATTTCCTTTTAGTGAGTGTGCATCTGATCCATTCTTGCCTGGAAGGTCACTATCACGTGGTTCTGAGATCCAGTTGAATAGTTTTGTCTGTAAGGTGTTTCCATTTTAAGACTAGCCCACCAAAATCCAGTTGAGGCTCTTTATAGTCATAATAGCTGTCAGATTTGAGTATTTTCCTGGGTTTGGGTAATTCAAGTACACATTTTATTAAAATTCCTCTTTATCAAATTGCATGAGAATCACATTTACAATTTTATATTTAACATTTATTATAATCCTGTTCAGTCAGGCTCAACACTGGTCTTTGATGGTGAAGATGATTCCAAAATGTCCCTCCCCTCATGTAGTCCATACCCTGGTGAGAGAAGGAGACCTGAGCCAGTATTAAGATGTGGAAAGCATTGAATGGGTGGGGGACTGTGTCCCTTGGAAGAGAGGCTGGGCAACATTATGGCAACCATATATTGTCACAATTTTCCTAGTTCTTCTTCAAAAGGACCTGCGGCTATTTACTTGAGTGACTATGTGCTGAGCAAGCATTTCCAAGACTACTGGAGACAGAGTTTGAATTGACATTAATATCTGGAGACTTAAGTGTTATTATGATCCCCCTTGTTAGAGTAGGGTCCTGAAGGGACTAGGTAATAAATGGAGTCTTGGCTAAAGTCCAGCTCATGGTGTATCCACTGGCTCAATGGACCCCACCCAGTGGTCATTTCTCCAGTGTTCAAGTTCATAATTTGGGCTTGATCTACTTGGAAATTAGATCAATCTCCAATATAGGGTCTCTAGTCTATGGAGTAAGAGCTATCATAGTATGGAAGGTCAAATGGAAACATCTGAAACTGCCAGAATCCAGGAGGCACCCAACCAATGGCCAAGATAGTGAGTAAGAAAACAATATTGTATCCTTGGGGAGGGGTGTGGCAGAGTTTAGCGCCTCCTCTGAGGACCTACACGATGCAGGGATGGTGGATCTTTCACATCATCGTTTAATTCCCCAACCTGGTACATCTGAAACTTAATGGATCCTAGAGAATGAGGAGCACAGAGGAGGAGGGTTTCTGGGATGTCAGTAACTTACAGTCATCTGGGTCAGAGATCGCCAATCATAGCCTGAATCCAGCCCCCAGGAGTGTTTTGTTTAGCCCACACAATGTCAAAAATGCTTTGGAATTAGTTTCCAGCTAAATTTAAATTAGGGAAACTTCACATTAGCAGCCATATTTCCAGCTTTTCCAGAAAAAAAGATCTGGACACCTTGGAGCTGCATTCCCACATGGTAACCAGGGCTTCTGACAGCCCATGCAGCACCTTTGTGCAATGAGAAGGCATCTTTTCCTGTAAACCCTCTACAGACATCTTCCAGGAAGCTGCCATTGGTAAACATCTACATCAGTGATGTGAACGACACCTCCTCTGAAATAGTGCCCTTGTGCAGTCCACCACTTGTACAACTATTCTCAGTGACACCTATCCTTGGAGACAACTGATCTGCAGGAACTGAGATGTGGCTGCCCCTTTTACAAAGGCATGAGCTCTCAACTTTCCACCATCCTCACTATACCCCTTTGTCTTGTGCCTGGCCTATTTCACTCACTGATATTACCTGATCCCTCAAGGTATTTAAGTTTGGACCCCTGACCTCTCATTTTACAGTAATCTGTGGAATGGTGAAGGGAGTCACCCAGCATCACTCACTGAGTTAGCAGCAAGTCCAGACCAGACCTTGAGTCTCTTGTTTCTCCAGAGCAGGACTCTTCCTGCCGCGCTGCCTGCCTCCCTCAGCAGATGCTCCAAAGCTGTTGATTGTCTCTGGTTTAGGAGGTTGTGGGAGGGGAGGGTCACAACGTATGGGTCACTTTATGGCTCTGGGAAGAGAGACAAAACCACATACAAACAAGCTGGAAATTCAGTTTCCTCTGCAGCTGCAGAAGATTAATGTCTCCATTGATATTTGGAGAAACCAACAGATTAAAAACACCACTGAAGTCATTTAAAAAATACGATCATTTTCAATGGCATTACGTGTATTATTTATATCCTTCTCACAGTCCCAGCATCCTCAAATATGGGTCTAATTTAAATAGGTGTCTTGCAAAGAAGGAGAATATTTCCAAGTCATGCTGATACAGGGCCTACTTCCATCCTTGTTCCCGTCCACATGCAATCAGATGTTTTATTGAGTTAAAGTTGAAATATCAATGCCACTTGGCATCCTGCTTTTTCTCATTGAACTCAGGGTTTTCTGTGGGCTGTAAGAGAAGACTCACTTGGAGGAATTTCCTAAATTCCAATACCAAGGTCCCTCCCCAGTCCAACTGAAGCAGAATCTTCTGGGATGGGTCCTGAAAATCTACATTTTCAGTTTTTAGGCTTTCAATGCCCACCCTGATTAAGAACTGTTGAGTATTAACAGTGTGGCATAAGCATTTTCCACGATGCTAGAGGATTTTCCAAAAATCGCCTTGCATACCTGCCTGATGAGGATCCATCACAATCTCTTTAGCCACCAGCTGCTCCTGGACTTTCACGGGCACAATTTGATGAGCAACTTTGGGAATGAGTACTTTTAGTTTTAAAAAGTATATCTGTCATCTGAATTGCAGAAGACGGACTGGGTCAAAATCCACGCCCTTTGTAAATTCTCTCCTGTGTTCTACACATTCACTTCCCTAAAGCGTCCCATCACTTCAGCCTCCTCAGCAACATGGCTGCATGTATTTCACAATTCACCTCTGCTTTTACATCATGGTAAAACATAAAATATTTAATTACACTCTTGTTGTAAATTAAACAATTTATTTGTTTACAGAAAATCCTTCCCTTTCTTTTTGTTTTTTTCCAAACGACTTTGGGCCTGAACCAGTTAAAGCAAACCAAAACAAAATTTTGGAGACCACCCAAATCAGTCTTTACCTGTGAGTGTCGTAATGTCCAGCAGAGGACAGCAATACAAAGGAAAAAAGCTCTCCATCTGAGGCTCCTGGGGCGCTGATGATGTGATACTGTAGAACTTGAACTGAGAAGAAAACCATAGGAAAGAGTTAAATTACAAACAGTACCATTCATCATTGTCCCTTTTCCCTGTAACATCTGGAAAGGGGAAACGTACAATCCATCACCTGAAAATTCTGACTGAAATGACTAGACTCACAGGCGGAACAGAGGTTGGGCCCACAGTCTTTTTCTTTCCTAATTTGCCTGCCCCACCCCGAGGCCCACTTCTCCTCCCTGTGAGCCTGTAGCCCTGGCTGCAAGTAAGGGGCTTCCCCTGGGCAGAGGTGGGGGGAGGGAGGTGGGCTGAGGCCCTGCACCTGGGAAGCTGCCCTGCCTGGCGCACCCCAGGTAACACATCTACAGGGTGAGCCTCCCTTCCCCCAGCTCAGACAGACCCACTGGGTCATGGCCCTTGTGCTCTGCTGGAAGTTTGTGTTAAGGGTGTGCGTCATCTTATTCCCAGGGAAGAGGGGCTGGGGAGATAACCTAACTTGGCACTTTCCTGGCCAATAAAAGGGAATTTGTTCGCAAAGATATTGCTGTCTATCTGGATGAACTGGAACTGAAGTTAGGACTTAAAGGATGGATAGGAGGATAAAGGCCAGGAGAGGTGTGGTGTCAGCATGACCATGAATGTTCAGTGGTGGGGAGGGGCCCAGCCCAGTGGGCATCATGGCTGATATTGGCAAGGTTTCTGGACACACCCTGGTGGCCTAGAGGAACAGCTTTTAAACCTTGACCTGTAGGAAACAGAGTTCTTTCTTTACAGGGGGATGATTGATAATGAATTTATCTACCAGTCTAGCTGACCTTCCATCCATCCACCCACCCATCCATCCATCCATCCGTCATCTGTCCATTTATCCATCAATCTATCTATCCATCTATCATCTATCTACCTGTGCCCTTTTATAAAATTACATTTGAAGCTCAATTTACCTCCTAGACTTTTCAAATATGAGAGCCAATGTACTCAATATATGCTTTAGGTAAGGTTAAGTAGGATTTGTGTATCTCATGCTATAAAGTCCAGAATCAAATAATTGCACATTTGACTTGTTATATTGTATTCTATTGCTATGATTTATAAAATTCTCAGTAACTTTGTCCAAAACAGTATTCTCTCCTCTATTAAACAGTAAGTTCTTAAGACTGGTACAAATTTTTGATTTTTTTAAGTGAATATAATACACAAAGCAGTAATTTTTATGAATTTTCACTAACTAATCATGCCTGTATAGCAGCATCCAGATCAAGACAAAGAATATGATGAGCATCCCAGATTCCATCCTGAGCTCAGTTCCAGGCCATGCCCACCACCCCTCTTCCTGCCCCATCACCCTCAAAGGTACCCACTACCCTGACCTCTATCAGTATATTTCAGTTTTCTGGGTGTTGTACTTCATAGAAACAGAATCATGTACTCTTTTGTGCAGCTTCTTTCCCTCAACATCATGTTTATGACACTCATCCATACAGTGTGTGCTTGTAGTTTGTTCTTTTATCATTGCTGGATAGTCGTTATTTGTGTGAATGTGACATAAGTTTATCTATTCTACTGCTGTTGGGCACTTGGATGGTTTCCAGTTTTAGGTTTTTATGAAGAGTTCCCTTGGATATTCTAGAACATGTCACTTAGTGACTGTGTGTATGCATTTCTCTTGGATATTTACTTACAAGTGGCTTTCTTGGGTCACAGGGGTTGCAGATGTCAACTTTACAGTAGACACTCCAAAAAGTTTTCCAGCATGGTTGTACAAATTTGCCCTCCTCTCAGCAGAGTAAGAGATTTCCAGCTGTTCTCTATTGTTGTCAAGACTTGGTATTTTCTGAAAGTCTCTACACTTTTATTCTTATTAATTAGTGTACCTTTCTTTGTTTAGTTTTACTATAGGCAACAATTGATTTACAAAATTGCATTCCTGAAAATAAGCCACTGAATGGGAAAAGTGGGCCATTGATGGTCAGTTAGTAACATAAGGGCAGAAACAACCTTGTCCACCATCATGACTGCTAGGTAGGTGACCAGACACCGGCTTCTTCAGGGGTCACTGTCACTGCAGCAATGTCCTTAGACTTCAGGGAACTTCTTTATGACACTCAGATCTCTGGACAGAAATCACATTATGCTGATTATGCCAAGGCCCTTTGGATACTCTGCTGTAATCAGGTGATCAGATTCCCGGGATTCAATCCAGTTCCAGGCCTGGCAGAGGCAGAGCACCTGTGGGGACTGTGGCCTGGGGGTGGGTCTCAGAGGGGAGAGCTGCCCTCGCCGTGTGCGTAGGTGAGGGATGCCTGCACCTGCTTCCACAGGTACCCGGCAGCTCTCAATCCAGAGAGTTTTCTGCTGCCTCTGCCTTGAATCCGTGTGTGTGTGGGCTCCCTCCTCCCTGTGCCTTGACTGTTACTTTCCCTGCTCAGAAAGTAGTCGTCACTGCTCTGTCCATCTTCCAGCTTCCAAAATGCTTGCATTCTGTTTATTCCCTGTGGGCTTGTGCCTTTAAAGACTTTATTTTACTGTCCTTCTAGATGAATTTGGGTAGAGAGTGAAAATAAATGCAATGTCCAATCCTTTTTCTTTAGTAGGAAATGGCCAACTGAATTTTTAATGAACATTTAGAAACAAAAGTATATATGTATCTACTTTGACAGCTATATAACATCCCATAGTAGGAATAGTTAATAAATTATTTAACCATTTATTATTGTTGGTCACTCAGGTTAATTCATTGTTCCTACTACTGTCAATATCACTGAGGTGAACCATCTGATACATGCACATCTTTAGGCTCATTTAGAATTATTCCTGGAGGGACAACGGCTGGGGCAACGGAGAGCACCTTTTGCTCTCCCCCTTTAAGTACTGTCAGCTGTCTGTATGCATTGATTCAACCAACTGCCGATGGAGTTCTTTTTTTTTTTTTTTCTGCTTTATTTCCCAACCCACCGCCCCCGCTCCCGGTACATAGTTGTATATCTTAGTTGCAGGTCTTTCTAGTTGTGGGATGTGGGACGCGGCTTCAACGTGGCCTGACGAGCGGTGCCATGTCCGCGCCCAGGATCCAAACCCTGGGCCGCCGCAGCGGAGCACGCAAACTTAACCACTCAGCCACGGAGCCGGCCCCGCCGATGGAGTTCTATGTTGATGATCTGAGGTTGGTTGAATGTCGAAGTGCAAAATCTGTGGATACAGAGCGCCTACAAAAGGACATGAGCATCCACAGAGTTTGGCATCCACAGGGGATCCCGGAACCAACTCCCCAAGGATATCCAGGGATGACTGTATTTGGATATATTTTGCCAAATTGCCCCCTAAGAATGCCTGTACCAGTTTATCTTTCATCATTGGTGAAGGTTTTTATTTTTTCCCATATATTTCTGTTACTGAACCTGAAGTGAGTTTGCTCACCCGTTGCGCAGCAAGCCAATCTCTGATACCAGGTGTGGTGGAAGAAAGCAGGACTTTTATTTTTTTGCACAGCACTGAGCAAGGAGAGAGGGCAGCTAACGCTCAAATCCCAAACTCCCCGAAAAGCTAAAAGGAAGGGTTTTTATTTGGGGTTTTAGGTAGGGGAGGGGGAGCATATGGCCTTGCTGGTCAGAGCTTTCCCACCAGCCTGTCTTTGGCCTTGAGACACTTGCAGAGAGGAGGGAGCTCATGACCTTGCTGGTCAGCAGCTTTCCCACCAGCCCGTATCTCTTTGCGGGAGGAGATAGTCCAGGTGCTTGTCCTTGATGATGTCTGTCTCCATGGAGGATAGTGGATTCTGGAGCCAGGAAGCCAGAGAGTAAGCAGGGAATGAGTGTTTTGGTTTTAACCCCATATATGCTGGGTTTAATGTGGGGAAACTGGTATCAGGGTTGATATCAACTCCCCCCCTATTTTATGTCCATCCCTCAATCTTGAGGGATTTGGGGTGGTGACCGATCTAGCTACTTCCTGCTGAAATGGGGCGTAGGTTGTTTCATCTCATTGAACCAGTCTTTTAATAAGGCGATGATGCTGGTGGGCTCCCAAAGTTAGGCCTGTATCATGTAAGTAAGTAACCAGGTATTTATTAAGAAGTTTTTCTAGAGAAACAAAAAGAGAAAAACAAGGTTAATGGTTGGAGCAAATTATAAACCAGTTTCTGAGCCCAGGGGGCAGCCAATCAAGATTCCTAGAAGTCAGGGTCGAAGCATCTTTTGCAGTTTGAAATGTCTCTGATGGTGTCATCGGGCACTCAGATAGACTTTTGAGTGGCTTACACAGCAGTAGACATGAATCTCTTTTAAGTTTATATTAGGTCCTCCAGCTTCAGTTTGTAAAGCTTTAGGAAAAGGACAGATTTAGTTTTCAATGACTCTAAATAAAAATAATGGGGAAAAGCCCTGAAAATGTTAGTTTGGAGATTTTTAGCCGGATATTTCAGGAGACTAAAAGAATTCAAGGTCCAGTCCAGTTAACAGAAGTGAAACAAAATTTCAAAGGTAATCGAAAAAATTAAAATCTAATATCTATAAACATGTATTATAGTTTCTATTGAAACATAATCTTCCTCCCTAAAATCACCCTCAATTTCTCTAGACATAGCCAAATTAAGACTAACTGGTTTGCACAATGTTTAGTTTTAATAAATTTGGCATAATTATTTGCATAAGTACAGCAAGAATAGTAGTTGACCATATAGGCTCTTTTTTAATCTGCTTTGCTGGAACCTTATAAGGAATCTCAGGTTGAACTTTAAAGGTCTCTCAAGGAAAGCCAAGCAAAGGACCTGTTATCACATTCTGCCTTCAGCACCTGCAGATTTGGGTGAATTCCTCTCTTCACGAGGTTCCCCAAAATATTGAGGTTCCTTGTACCTGCCAGAGGGAACGACATTCTTTGCTCAACCTTATCAGGTTACAGAATCCATAAGCACAGTACCAGGCCAATATTTCCAAGTGGCTTTACTCCAGAATGTCAACCTTCATTCCTCAAAAAGCTGTCTTGTTATATCCAAGCCTGTATGTTTTTTCAAATATGATGTTCCAGTCAAAGCCTTGGTAATATAACCAGTGTTTCCAATTGTGTCCTGTTAACAGAAGAACAGATTCTTATTGGACTTATGCAAACAACCAAATTGCCATAAGAATAAGAATACTTACTCATCAGGGGTTTTTACATTTTGGAGGGCTCACATAGGGAGGAAAAGATAAATGCTTCAATTTTGTTTATAAATTGCTGTAAGTCATAGTTCTTTAAGGGAATAGAGGAAAAGGTTTTCTTAACTCTAAAAAAGAGCAAAATATCAAAAATCAGCAATATCTCAATCAAAAAGTCATAAAAATTACAATCATCCCTATCAGTTTATTCTGTCCTGTGTAATTGGTTCTTGATCTTAATCTTCTGTCAGCAGTTTGTGAGGTCATCAGTTTCTCTGTTGGAGTTCTGTAATTTTTACCCAGTTTGGTTTTGCAATCTGAACGTTTATTGGAAACCTGTATTCTAGAGTGTCAGAGTCCTTTCCATGAATTTCTCTGCAGATGAAACGTATTTGCAAAAACATCAAAGTAAAATAGCCATTGTTCATAAATAACAAAACATTCAAAAATGGTAATTGACAAAGGCATTTGACCATGTCTGTGATATATAGCATTTTGAGATAATAACCAGGATTATAGCTGACAATCAGAACAGGTCAGATAATTTTTAAAATATTTATATCAATAACACTCATTTACATAATATCATTTAAGAAAGTTTATCATTACTTATTTGACAATGCTTCTCATGTAATTTAACATACAAAATAAGCCTTATTAGTTTAGCTTTCTTTTCTTATAGGAAGAGAGCAAAATTCTCCAAGAAGTCCCAGGGACCCTCTGAAAATCCCCAGAGAAACCTTCTCTCCTCTTCCAGGTCAAAAGAAAGCTTTTATTCAATACTTGAATATTTCTGTCAGGGGGGAAGCTTGTCAAAAATACTAAAAACTTTAAAACATTTGTTCAGATAGGAAACAAAGTTCACTTGTAAAACCATGTTCAGGTATCTATTCAAAGTGACAACAGAAACAGTGAAGGGGAAACAGAGTTAAAATAGTCAAGAAAGCCTTTCTATAATCTTTTTGTCAAGAAAAGATTAAAAATTGAGGAAAATTAACCTTTTAAGAAAGAGGAAACCAAGTTTTAATTTTGTACCAGTTTACTTTTGACATATAAGTTTATTTACTTAATTGGATTTACTTTAATCCTGGACAACTTGACCGTACCTAAAACTCTTTAGGGCTTTACTTTTACAAATCTTTGGTTACTTTTTTACATTCAGAATTTGTCCCAGGACTTTAGGACAAATTTATCTTTCTCAACTGAAGAAACAAAAATATTTCCATTGTTTATATCTTTTTACTGAAAACATATATTTTACTTTCTTTGTATACAGACCTTTTAGAAATATATGTTTTCTTATAGAAAATTTCTCAGCATACATATAACATGTTTATTAATAAACCTAAGCACTTTTTAGTCTCTTTGATATAAGAAACCAAAGGCAGACAATTATATGCTTAGTAGTTAACCTTTAATATTTTATCTTTTGTGGAAATGACCTAGATACCCAATAAAGTGTTATTATTTAATTTAACTTAGTAAAGCTATAAAATTTAAGTTTCCAAAAGGATTTTGGAAGCTGTTAAGTACGCAGACGATAAAACATAATTATTGTACTTAAAACTCTTACCCAGTTTTAACAATTACTCTTCAAAACTTCATGTGACATTATAGCAGTTAAATATCATCCTCAGTTGTTTTAAGTACATATATCATAATATAATTATTATACATATAATTATATATATAATTATTGTTAAAAAGTTTTTCCAAAAACTTTTATTTTTTACATTTATTTAGTTTACCTGTTCTTAACAATTATATTTAGATTGTCTACAAAACCTCCATGAGACATTAAACAAAATTAGCTATTATACAGAGTTATGAGTTTTGCTGATAAATTTTGTAACAGAGATGACATGAGCTCATTTGACCAGTAAACCCAGGCTGTATGTCTGCATTATAGCCAATGCTGATAACTTTGAAGACATGTTCATTTTTAAATGAAACCAGCAAACTTAAACAGGCTTTCATTCATCAAAGATCATTTTATATCATGTTAAATAACTTTGTCTCTCAGAAGTTTTTGCTTATTCATTAAAGACTGCATTCCATTATGAAAGATTTTGAATCCTCTTCTGAAATAGGTTTTCAGAATGGTCATTACAATTCTAAATTATCTCAGAAGTTTACTTATTTTTACTTGTTCAATTTTAGATCATACATTTTGGGGGAGTTGAAGCGAAGCTCAGCTTGCTGGGAAGCTTAGCAAGAGACAGACAAAAGCAGCAGATTTGGGTTCGGCTGCTGGCATGTTTAATTATTTAATTATTTTCTCTTAAATAGGCAGTAAAGTATTTTTAATTTTATTTAGAAGCCTCAAAAGATTAAAACAGGCTCCCGGTTGTTGGCTGGCTTTTCCAATTGCATACATCAGTTAGGGTGAACTGTAATTGGCTCGTTTAAGTACATCAATTTTTACAAAACTTTATCTTAGTTTTACTAACCCTTATACTTTTAATTATAACTTACATTAGAATTCTCTTAACAAGTTTTGGTATTACAATATTGTTCAGTGGAAGCATCCCAGTTAGACATAACATTTATTCCCAAAGAAAACATCCAGACAATGTTGACATAACCTCTTCGTATAATATTAGCTTAAACACTTCAATTTTTATAGTCTTATTAATCTTAGTAGCCTAACTGTTGCCCCAAACAATTGTTGGTCAGGTTTCTCACTCTGATTTTTGCCTCCTGACCTTTTACATTTTTCAAACTGGGGAAATAGAACAGGTTTGTCTGATGTCCTCTAATGTTGGGGAGCCGATAGGGGGGTCCCCTTAGCCCATCCAACCTTAGGCAGTGTTTTATTACAACCTTTGTTTTAACTTCATTCATATCTGTTCCATTTATCCCATTGGGACGAGTCCTGTGACTCTTCCCTTTCTAATTTCTCTTTGTTAACTTAGCATTCTTATTAGCATCTGTAAGACTACGAGAAGCTGAGACCCCAAGTTTGATTAAGTTCTTAAGACTAGTCATTATAGTTTCCTCTTAATTTGGTCTTTTCGTAGGTACCAATAAAACAGTTGTTGATCATAAGAGCCCTCTAAAAAGCTTCCCAACTCGAGGATCCATCTTTTGGCCATTGTTTTCTTTCCGAGGTCTAAAGAATATTGTGGCCATGTGGTGTTACAAAAGAAAATCATCCCTCTTTAGACATTGGCTTATAGCTATAGGTCGACCATCAGCCACTTTTTCCCAAGGGGCTCTTAGGTGGAATAGATGCAGCATCTCCCATGTTAACACTTTTAAAAGGACAGACAAACAGACAGACAACAAACACCAAACAAGCGCGCATTCCCAAAAACCCTCGGCCACAAACGGAAGCCAAAGCAAAGACCAAAACCAAAAACCAAAGTGCTTCCAGTCCCACCTTAGTCCGTGTCCTGCACTCGGGGGCGCCCAACAAATGAAGATCCGCCATGCAGGTCTTCCCAGATGAGCAAGGACAAGGGGCCTCGGCTGTGCACACCCGGGGGACTTACCAAAACCTGGCCGGGGCGTCGCAGCGACTTCAAAACAAACGGAGCCCAGAGGGCTGCCAAGATACCCATTATTTCCGGCCGGTCCTGTTGGAAAAGGTTAACACAAAGACAAAGACAAAAACTACCAGCTACTTACAAGAGACGTCTTCCTAAGTCCTAACCCTAGTTTCTTCCACCACCAAAGCAAAAGCGCCGTGGGCCAACGACGTCTGGCTAGCAGCCAGCCACTTGGGGCTGTCCCTGAGACAAGGGGCTCAGGCAGCTGCAGGACAGTTTCCAAGAGAGGCCTTTAGCCAGAGGCTGGTGTGCCACAGGCCAGACATCCACCTAGGACACAGTCCCATCTGGGTCGCCCAATTGTTACCAAACCTGAAGTGAGTTCACTCACCCGTTGCGCAGCAAACCAATCTCTGACACCGGGTGTGGTGGAAGAAAGTAGGACTTTTATTGTTTGCACAGCGCTGAGCAAGGAGAGAGGGCAGCTAACGCTCAAATCCCAAACTCCCCGAAAAGCTAAAAGGAAGGGTTTTTATTTGGGGTTTTAGGTAGGGGAGGGGGAGCATATGGCCTTGCTGGTCAGAGCTTTCCCACCAGCCTGTCTTTGGCCTTGAGACACTTGCAGAGAGGAGGGAGCTCATGACCTTGCTGGTCAGCAGCTTTCCCACCAGCCCGTATCTCTTTGCGGGAGGAGATAGTCCAGGTGCTTGTCCTTGACGATGTCTGTCTCCATGGAGGATAGTGGATTCTGGAGCCAGGAAGCCAGAGAGTAAGCAGGGAATGAGTGTTTTGGTTTTAACCCCATATATGCTGGGTTTAATGTGGGGAAACTGATATCAGGGTTGATATCATTTCCAATACTTGCCACGACTACTAAAATAATAACGATAAAAATCCTTGCCAATTTGATAGGGACAATTTGAGTATCTGGGTTTACTTTACACGTCTTGATTTTCATGCTCATTGGGATGTTGAAATGACATTTTATATGTATGAACTTGAAAGGCCCTTGGAACCCTGTGATGGGATCTGTTACCGTGGACTGACTCACCCTCCCACACACTCTTGTGCCCGCCCCCAATGTGCTCCCGACCTGCTGGTACAGAAGGACAAGTAGACAAGTAGGACAGAAAAGACAATGATTTGGGAGATCTCAGAGGGTTACAACTTCCCCGTGGTTTCCATGACCTTCTAAAGTGAGAACTGAGAACAGCATCAATAGATCCTGTGATCCAGCAAACTTTGTGCAGTCCAGCACTTTGGAGACACTTATGTCATTATTCTCGTTGAGGCCTGTGGGAGCACAAAAGGCCAAAAGCTTTGACACACAGCGAGTTTAGCCATCTTGGGAAAAGAGAGCTCACCTTCTACCCTTCCAGTGATTGCCTGGGAGGTTCCTATTCAGAGAAATCCTCTTGGCCTCTCCAATGGCTTGCCTGCTTCTGCTGGATTCTACTTTCAGAAATGCCTTTTTTATGCTGTCATTTCCCGGATTAAAGCCTTTCAATGGCTCCCCATTGTCCGAGATGAGAGTCAGCTTACCTTCACTTGGCATTCAAGCCTTGGATCCTCTATTCACCCAACCAGCCCAAATGACCTCCCCAAGAAGCCCACAAACCCACCTTGCACCACTGCTAATGTCCTCTCTTCTCTGCTCCTCCAAATTCTGCTCACCTGTTAATGCCCAATATAATCAGGAGAAGTCACGGAGAGTTTGGGGCATAAATGCATATAAATTTTCATGGTAAGAAAACACACAACCCTTTCAGTAGTTGAGGTCACTGTATAAACCCACATGTCTAAAATGAAATCTATGATAACAATTTGAGTTTGCTGAGCCCTTTCCAGAACATAATTCAATCTTAACTTTTCGGGCCTAATTGTTTATCTGTCTTTCTGGTTCACCTGTTTAAATCTTTCTTCTTAAAAGGCTGAAGGAAACCTTTAGAGAGTAGCCCTAGCAAGTGTGGACTGGGTACAATCAGGCTTTTGGAATTTAAATCACAGAAATGCAAATGCTCCGTGTTTACCAAAGTGTAGTACACTTGTTCCCAGAGTTATGCAAGATCATTTTAGATGGTGTGCCAACAAACTAAGGCATTTATATAGTGGTTATGCATTTGTATTACTGTTATTAGAAAAAAATCTCTAATATCAAATACGTGATTTAATTGATAATATTTGTGGCAGGATTGCTAACTGTCCATTAAAGTCTGCCCTGGCTTCTTTGGCACACAACACAAACGAAATTCCCAGCCTTCCTTGCAATTAGATTGACCATATGTCAAAGTTCTTTCCAGTGGAATGTGAGCAGAGGTGAGGAGTGCCACATGCAGCTCTGGCCCCAAATGCCTGCCCCCCGGAACCATGTTCACTTCTTTATGCTCCTCCCCTCCTCAGCTGACTGGAATAAACACCCATAACAACATTAGAACCTATGAGCTAAAGATGGCAAAACCGCCATGGTCTAAATCAGGGGTCTGCAAACTCCAGCCCATGGGCCATGTCTGGCCCACCACATGTTTTTAAAATAAGGTTTATTGAAATGCAGCCATGCCCTTTTCCTAGGTATTGTCTATGCTGCTTTTGCTACAACAGCAGAATTGAGAAGTTGCCACAGAGACCACATGACCCCCAAGCCTAAAATATTTACCACTTGGCCCTTTACAGAATAAGTTTTCAGACCTTGTTAGAACCTTGAATAACAAAGTGGAGGAGAGCCACTTTGTTGCCCTGAATAGCACCCCAGTTCTTTTTTTGTTTTTTTTAAAGATTTTATTTTTTTCCTTTTTCTCCCCAAAGCTCCTCAGTACATAGCTGCGTATTCTTTGTTGTGCGTCCTTCTAGTTGTGACATGTGGGACGCCGCCTCAGTGTGGTTTGATGAGCAGTGCCGTGTCCGCACCCAGGATTCAAACCAACAAAACACTGGGCCGCCTGCAGCAGAGTGTGAGAACTTAACCACTCGGCCATGGGGCCAGCCCCACACCCCAGTTCTTTACACAAGCAAGAAAGAAGCTCCCAAAATTCTGGATGTGTTTGCTACCATAGGTAACCCTACTTTCACAATACATGCCTACTCAGCAGGAGCTAAACTGGGCAGTCCCATGTGATTGCCTGATATAGATGACATGGAAACCAGTTGTTAGTGCCATTCAGGATGATGACTTTTGCCCATGGGGCCGTGCTCCCCTCCAGGACTCACCCTCAGGTCAAAATTTGCCATAGGCGCTCACCCTCACTCAGTCCTAGGACCCAAGTGACCCGGGGCAGTTTGACCCCCTAATTAAAATACAGCATGCAGGGGCTTGAGATTGGGAACATGATGAGATTTCTCCCCAGTGATCTGAGTGTCAAAAGGAAGGTCCCTGAAACTCAAGGAAAGGGCTGCAGTAACTATGACCTTCGATGAAGCTAAAGCCTGATCACCTGTCTAGTGGCCATGAAGGTGGTGAAGGTTGTCCCTGCCCTTATATTACTAACTGAACAACAATGGATCAGTTTTCCCATTGAGTAACTTATTTTTCAGTATACATTTTTGTAAATCAATTAGAGGTGTTATTGCTTATGTTTCCTTATTCACTTTTTAATTTTACCATCATTTTAATTTTTAAAAAAACAGTGACGTGTTTTCCATGCTTACTGTTAATTCATGACAAGTTATTCAGGTCTTCCATTTATGGAAAAGGTGTGAAATTTCCTTTTTGAATAAGTGTGCTCAAGTAAACAGAATTAACCAGTTTAAGAAAATTGCTAACAATAGTACAGATGGTATGCTGTTATGACAAAATCATGACATTATTATGAGAAGAACTGAGATTCCAGAAACACTGCTCATGTCTAGCCTGCATTGGAAAATGTCGAAGAACTCTAGATTCACAGAATATTGATCCACGTTGGATGGTGCAGACAAGGTCACCACACTCATAGCCACCCCTGCCTCTTGTGTGCTGGTTTCCAGAAAGGATCCCTGAAAGTCACCCAGGGAGGTTCCCTGACCTCTGGGCTGCCAGTGCAGTGTTCACCACCGTGAAGGCTCTGCCTGATTAATCCCATGATCAATAGACAAAGTCAAGTGAAGGGCCCAGTAGGACGGGGGCTCATGCTAGTTCAGCACTTGTTCTAGATGTGCTCTTCATATATCTATTGAGTAAATTAACGGAGATGGAGAGTTTTTTGGGGGGCTAATTTGGAGCCCCCAGAGGTTTCTTCTCTCCTAAGATCTGCCCAGATACTTAGGAGTTAAAGCTGGTTCCTAGGAGTTTACTCTTCAGACCATGTAGTTCCACATGGTAAACCTCCGCGAGTTCTGCAAGGGAAAGGCGATAATCCCAACCAACCACCACTGACCAAGAACAGCTGTATCGCTTACCGATACTAATGTGATAGAAGGAGGTCACACACATTAAGCAAAACTGAGGCCTGGCTTGAGCCTTCATAGACTCCATTCTCACTCATCACTTCCACAGAGATGTCATGAACCAGGAATGGGCTTCCAGGCTGCAGTCGGACACAGAAAGTTGCAAAATTGGTTAGTGTTACAAGGCGGCATATACTTGAACAACAGAATTGGGTGAATAATTCATCCCTGCCTTTTATATTGTGCTAAGTCAGCACCCTACAATCTTCATAGGCTAAGATCCAAGGTTGTGTGCCAAGGTTGCAAAGGCCAGCTGGCCAGGGCAAAAGGCAGGATGGTTATACCTTAACAGGGGTGTGCCTGTGTGTGTGCACGTGTGTGTGGTGTGCTAAGTGATTAGAAACAGCCTTGTTCTCTGCTATGAGACCACCCAGATTGCCCCATGTGGATAGAGATAGGAGTGCTCTTTAGTAGGCTGCTCTTTATGATGTGTGTTTCTTTCTTGGATAAAAGTGAGGACCCCCAGGCCAGGTCAATCTGTGCAGGAGCAATGACCTCTGGGGACTGGCTGTAATGCTGTCAAATGCCCTCACCCCACCACAGGGCTCCCTCTGTGGCCTGCCACAGTGTCTAGAATTAGTACAAATGAGCATCCCTTTTTGAATTTGTGTGTCCACAAGCTTTGTTTAGCTGTAACCTACAGCCTTGGCCAAGAACCTGTGAACTTTCCTAGGATTTTCATGTGTTTTATGCCTGCTGGTTTCCCAGTTGTCCCTGATGCCAATGCTGGTCTGGCCTGGACACAGGCAGGCTTGCCGATGACACTGGGAGAAGAGTACCAGCGTGGAGAAGGCACAGTTGCCTCTTTACTGCGCTGGCCTGGAGACAATGGTGCTTCACACCTGCCTCCTTCTCCATTGGCAAGAATGAATCTCATGACTCAGTTAGTGTGAGGGGGACTGGGGCAGGCGTTCCTGGCTGGGGAGCACCTTCTCAGTGACAAGTCCTCACTGGGAGAGAGAACCATGAAGTGTGAGCCATCAGTAAGCACCTCTACCATCTGCTCACTACTGCTCTCAAGAACCCTAGCACTTCTGTTTCCAACCAGCCTTCCAGGCAGCCTGAGGATCCAGAAGGGGTCAGCAGGAAGACATGGCACAGAAAAGGGGCAAAAGTGGAGAAGATCCCAGAAAAGAGAGGCCACCTGAGCTCACCCACAGGGGTACCGACCATGTGCTTAGGGAAACAACAAAGTCAGTTTGTCAAAAAGTTTTGACACCACAGCAGCATGGTGGAGAGTATGGTGTGTAACGTTGTGCAGCTTTTGTTCAACCCTCAGCTCTTCCTTGTACCCGCTGTGTGACTGTGGGCCAGTTCCTGACCAGGCTGAGCCCCAGGAGATAATAGTATCAGGTCACAGGGTTATTTGAGGTCTAAGTGAGATCCTGCATACAAAACACTCAAGCACAGTGTTCATCACACAGTGAGCTCTCAACAAATATTTGTCAAATGAACGTCTGAATGAATAAAAGTGGAAAATGCAAATGAGTATAAACATTCACAATATTACAGCCAGGAAATGGCTATTGTAATACTAATTAGATGTGTAACCTTCTAGAATTTTTCCTGTGCAAATAAAGATAGATATTTTCACTAAAGTGGGATATTATACTTGACTGAATTTTTTAAAAAAATACTTTTTTTTGTGGAAATATAACTCACATACCATAAAATTCACTGTTTTAAAGTATAATTTAGTGGTCTTATTATATTTCAAATTTGTGTAAGCACCACCACTATCTAATCCCAGGACATTTTCTTCACTCCAGAAAGAAGCCTCTTACCCAATGGCAGTCATTCCTCATTCCATCCTCCCCCAGCAACCTCTAATCTACTTTCTGTCTCTGCGGATTTGGTTATTCTGAACATTTATCGTAAATAGAATCATACCATATGTGGCCTTTTGTATTTGGCTTCTTTCATTAACATAATATTTTCAAGGTTCATTGATGTTGTAACAAGTATCCATACTTCATTTCTTTTCATGGCTGGACAATATTCCGCTGTGTGAATACAACACACTTTATTTGTCCGTTCATCAGTTGGTGGACATTTGGGTTGTTTCCACTTTTGGCAATTATGAATAATGCTATTTGCGTACAAGTTTTTTATGGATGTGTTTTCAGTTATCTTGGCTACACACCTAGGAGTGGAATTTCTGGGAAATAGGCTAACTCTGCGTTTAATTTTTGAGGAACTGCCAAACTGTTTCCAAAAAGCAGCCATGACTGTTTAAGACCTTATTTTTCCTTTATAATAGGTCATGTCTGTCTTTCCTTGTCAATAAATAGAGGTGAGTATCACTAGTTTGAGGGAATGCATAGTGTGTCCTTAGCCAGCTGTACCAGAGTGCATTTAAGGGATTCTCTACTATTAGATATTTAATGCTTCTACGAAAAAAGCTTTGAGCATCTTCCTTGTGTCCCCAGCAAGTAAACCACACTTTCCTAAGTATACCCAGAGCACTTGGGATCCCTGAATTTTGGTGCTCTTGTATTGCATTGAAATTCACACCTCTCCCCATGCCTCATTTGCTTTTTTACTATACAGTGAACTCCTTGAGGAGATGGAACATGTCTTGAACTCATCTTTGTATTTATAACACCTAGCACAGTGGCAGGCATTTGGTAAATTTTGGAGAATGAATGAATAAATGGAATAATGAATAAACAGAAGGATGGATGGATGATTATAGTGAGGATCCATGGAGAGATGGAATTTTTTTATGCAAGAACAGGCTGTCCAAAGATCTTTGCCTCTAGAGGTAATGAGTTCCCTGAGCTGGGAGGTGTGCAACAGGAGCTCAGTCACTTGGCAGGAATATTGTAAAGTTAATTTAGGCATCAGAAGGCAGCCTGGATGAAATTTAAGATGCCTCCAAACTCGGCAGCATAGAGCCCTATGAAATCGAAACCCAGGGAAATGGAGAGTTTTGTCCTCAGTTCCCCAGCTGAGCAGCTGCAGGGCTGGGAGTTTCTCTAAAAGTTTTCAAGCTGGTTCTGGGAACCACAGACCAAAATCTCTCTAAAGACTTGTGCAAAGGCTTCTGTCGCTTGTACCTGCTTTTGGGAAGCTCACAGTGCACTAAGGTTGGAGCTTAGGAAGGGAGACATGCTTATGTAACAAGTTGTCTGACCAGTCTGTGGCTGTCTGTAATCGGAGAGTTTACTCAGTGCTGCTCAAATAACAGGGTAAACTCTGGGTGGGTGTGGTGTAGAGGCTCCAAAAAGGCCCAGAGAGATCCTTAGAAGGGAGAGAGCTTCTCTGCCTGATTAGGCCATTGGCTACGAGGGTGGGACTTGAGGGGCAGGGCGGGGAAGGGCTCTGGGGCTGACTGCACAGCCCCTTCCAGCAGCACTGAGTCCTGCAGGCGCAGCAGCTGCTGTCCTTCCACGATGTGGCTCTTCTCTCTGGTCCTGGTCTCCGTGGCCTCTTCCACAGTTTGGGGTGAGTCTTTCTGAAATACAAATTGCGGGCACATTGGAAATTCTTGTCCAGGGATGAGGTGAGGGAAACACATATAGGACAAAGGTGTGACAGGTCCAGTTCAAAAGCAGTGTGCCCACCAGACTTGGAGCTCAGACAATCCCCAGCCCTGAGTCTGACAGAGATGCAGTGGAGGATAAACACCCTGAGACCTCAGTTGCCTGCACACTCGCAAAAGGCAACCAGCTAACCTCATGTCTCACAGATAATGACTTTTGAGATCTCGGTTTGTTTTCTCCCCGATTATTAGTCTGGATACAGCCAAATCATGGAGACTAGCTTAGCAGATATTAATACTGACTCTGGGGCCACAGCGTCTGGGTTTAGGTTCCAGCTCAGCACTTTGTAGCTGTGAGTTCTTAGCCATTGTCGACGAAAATAATCCATATCCAATCTATAAATGAAAATTTGGGTGAGTTTATTCTGAGCTTAAACCTGAGGATTATAACCCAGGAGAGTCTTTCCACAAAGGAACAGAGCACTCCAAAGAGGTGGGGGGGTATACAGGGTCGTTATATACCTTCAAAGAGGATGTTTCACATATGATTGGAATGTCCCTTTTACAATAGTCGCGAGACTACTCTGCCGGCACAGCGATTGATGGAAATAGCAGGTAGGTCTTCTGTCTCGGTGAACACAGCAGGGTGGCAGTCTGTTGTCTCCAGCTGGGTGGTCACAGGTGAGCTGGGAGGTGAGTGCAGCAATCAGTTCCTAGCCTAAGGAAAAATGCTAATGTCGGGGGGAAGTTGCATCTTTATCTCAAGGGCCTTTGTTCTGGCCATAGGAAATGTCTAAGCAGATGTGCAATGCGTGCTCAACAGCCAGTCAGGCCCTTTTGGAGGAAAAAAAAAAAAGTCAGGCCGAATTAGGTTTATACCAAATGGCTTCCTCATATACTCCAATATATCCTATTGCTTGCCATTTTTATTTGTCACCATGTTACTTAACGTTTCTGTGCCTCAGTTTTCCCACTAAAACTGGACATAACAACAGTAGCTTCTCACTGGGCTATTGTGAAAATGAAATGGGTTGTTGTTTCTAAAGAGCATGGTTTCTGGTATAGAGAGAATGCAAAAAAGTATTCATAAATGAAGGCGTTGTTTGAAAATATGGTATACTAACAGAAATTTGAGTTATGGTAAGCCTAACAGACCACGAGCTGACTGCCGTTGAGAAGATAATTTGTTACTCACAGTTCCCAAGGGGAGGGGACACATCACCACCATGGGGGTGCCACAAGGTGAGGCACTGGGTGGGTCAGGAGGCAGAGGGAGGAGGAGGAATTGGGGACAAGAGTCTTCATCCTGGTTGTTGTAGAAATGAAAGGATGAGGCAGGATAAGCAAGATTAGGGTTGGCAAAATCAATAATTTCAACCAGCTCTGGGGCCTGGGGGTTGTCTGCAGTTGTCAGGTGCCTGGCCCTGGTGTGCTTAAGGCAGGAACCTGATAAAGAAGGTGGTCGGGTTGTGGGCTCCGGCATGCTGGAAAAGGAGCTGATTCCTGCCACTAGCAATGCCTGGCTTCAGGAGGAGTGGTCCCACCAGGGTCAGCAAGGGCCTAGATGTCAAAGCATCTGATCAGAGAAACTGAAAGACAAGGTTAATACAACGGTGCAGCAAGGGACTTCAGCTTACATCTGTGCCATTTGATAGATCGAGAAACTGAGACTTAGACAGGGAGATCTACTTGTTCAATGTCAACTGGAAATTCATCCTCTAGAATCGATCTGTGAGTCCTGAATCTGGAGCCAGTGCTCTGGCCGTCACTGTCCTGACAGCCCACACCACACATGGATTCTGTCTTCTTTCTGGTGGTGTGACACCATGAGAGGCCTGGAACTGTGTATAAGGGCAGAGTAAGAACCAAATTAGGAGGGATCATTCCTTTACCAATGGTGCCCAGTTAGCAAAGCCATCCCATTTCCGTCTTCAGAATGTCCATACTGGGTGCCTCCGTTTCCTCAGTGTCCTCATCTGTAAAATGGTCATATGAACACCTACCTAGCAAGGCTTTTGTGAAGATTAATTTAGCCGATCTGGAATGCACATCAGCACAGAGGAAGTGCTCAGTATATTAACATTACCTGTAACACACGTGGTAAATGCTGCTCTTACCACTATGGCTGATGCCTCTCACCCCATCGCCCACTTTGTCACCCTTGGCATCTGGCTCCTGTCCACTTCATCTCTCCTGAAGGTTAGCATTGGGTTTTCTTCTTTAAGAACAAATCTGGGTTATTCTTTCTGCTCTGGCCACACACTTTGAGGGAGATGCTGCCCTTTTGTGTACACCTAAAGGAGAGCAGTTGGGAGGACGAGAGGCTAGACATCATTTCCTACGAGGAACGCTGGAACCATCTGAGGACGGACAAGAGGAGGCCTGAGGGATGGGCAGGCTCAGGGGTCTGCAAGGCCGCTGCCACATGGGAGCTCAGGACGGGCCACAGCAGGTAGAAGCAGGGCTGATGTGGAAGCTGCAGGGGAGGAACTTCAGCTCAGCGAGGAAGAGCTGTCTGCTCCACAAGAACGGAACAGACGGGGATCTGACCCCAGTCTCAGCCCCTCTGGACGACCCTGCTCAGAGCCGCCAGAAAAATCCTCAAGCTGATGGTGTCACTCTCCCGTACTCTAACAGTTCATTCCTGCTCATTTACCCAATAAATAAAGCCCAAACCCTTAGCCTGGCATTTGAGGCCATGCCAGAGATGAACCTTTATCACCCCAGGATTATTTTCCACTCCCCATAGACTCCCTCTGCCTCACATGGGCCATCACTCTTCCTCAGGCAGGCCTTGCCTTTTGTTGTCTCAGAGCCTCGCCTTGGCATAATCCCTTCTCTAGTCTATACCTTTATAACCCATCTTCCATCTTCCCTTGCTCAGTCCTCCCCTACTGCAAGTCCCAACTCTAAGGTCACCACCTCCAGGATGCCACCCAATCAGAAGGCCTCGCTCCCTCTTCTAACTCCTGCAGGACCCCACTGGTCCCTCTCTCAGGACACTGACCACTTTCTTCCCAGCAGTAGGGTCAAGTGTGTATGTGGCTCATTCTCCCCACAAGGCTCAGAGCTTCTGAGAAGAGGGGCCGCCTCTTGTCCATCCTCCCATCCAGCACGCAGCTCAGCACCAGGATCCTCGTGGATAACTGTCTCCAGGGCTCCTGAGAGCGCAACCCAATGTCTGCTTCACTCCCAGCAGCTCTCCTTCTTGCATTTCCTTCTCACTTGATGCCGTTTTACCTCCATGTCCAATTTGCTCCTTAAGCCAGCCCAGGGAGTTAGGAAGGACAGTTGACATCCCCTCCCTTTTACATAAGAAGAGACTGAGGCCTAGAGAGTTGAGGTGACTCATTCAAGGTCACAAGCTGAAAGTGGCAAGACTCCCAGAATCCAGGTCAAGCCTTTCACTGCTGACATGTGCTCATTTCCTCTCGCTGTCCCGCAGGGCACCCATCCTCGCCGCCTGTGGTGGACACCGCGCAGGGCAAGGTCCTGGGGAAGCACGTCAGCCTGGAAGGATTTGCACAGCCCGTGGCCGTTTTCCTGGGGGTCCCTTTTGCCAAGCCCCCCCTGGGATCCCTGAGGTTTGCTCCGCCGCAGCCTGCAGACCCATGGCCCTTCGTGAAGAACACCACCTCCTACCCTCCCATGTAAGCCGGGGGCTTTGGCATCTTTCAGCGGGTGTGTGCCTCAAAGTGACGCAGGAAGGAGCCAAGGCCATCCTCCGAGTGGCTCATACTTTGTTCTAGAATCCTGAAGACACTGTAGATCCTTAGAGACACTCCAGAACTCTCAGAGCATTCTAGAGCCCTCTATTCAACACATCGTTATTGAGCACCTACTGTGTGCCAGGCATGTTCTAGGTCCTGGGATCCATTAATGAACAGAACAAAGATGCCGTCCTCATGGAGCTTGCATTCTAGGAGGGGAGACAGATAATAAACAACATGCAAATTAATAAGTGAATTATGTAATACGTTAGAATATGACAAGTGCTTTGGAAAAAAACTAAAATGTGAGCGAGAGAGGATCAGATGTAGTGGTTCTGTTGATTCTCCTTTCTTGAACTTTGCTATAGTTGGCAGGTAGGGTGAGCCAGGCAGTGTGTGGGTGGGGAGTGCTTTGGGGTGTCGATCAGGGAAATTCTCAGCTCCCAGGTGTGTCTAGCCACACAGTCAGGAGCAGAGCAATGCTTGGTGTGTCCTAATCACCCTGGCCAAGCTGGGCAAAGGAACCCGTGAGCCACACCCGAGGGCACCTGAATGCCTCCATGCATCCATTTAGACATTATTCTTGTCAGCAAGACCCTTCTGGGAATTTCCTCCTTTTTTTTCTTTTGTTTTCCTCTTCTCTACTCTTCACCACTTCCTTTAAAAATAATGTTACCTGTTTTTATTTCCTGATTGCAAGTGGAATGCATACTTATTACAGAAAAGTGAGGACATACAAATAGGGAAAGATAAGAAAATGAAAATCATATACTATTCCACTCCCTGGAGGGAACTGCTGCTCATATTTGTATTGTGTTTCTGCAGTCTTTTATCTGTTGGCTATTTACTCCCTTAAAAATAGTACCACAGAAGAATCTGCACACAGCTCCAATGTGTTTTGCTTTTTTACACACCAACAAGCAATTCTCAGACACCAGCTGAGTGTCCCACAATTCAACTCAATTCAGACACTATTTACCAGGAGATAGCATCAGATGCCACAGTTTAAAGGCTCAATCCTACAAGACTGCCCTCTGCTTCAGATGCCAATACAAGTCTGGATTGTTACCTGTGCTTCTGATTGACCGGCTATAAATCAGAGTTTGCCATGATCCCGCTTTGAGTTCCACTAATTTGTTAGAGCAGCTCACGGAACTCAAGAAATTAGTTTACTCACTAGACGACCAGTTTATTATGCAGAATATTAAAGGTTACGAATCAGCAGCCAGATGAATAGATACATAGGGCATGGTTCTGAAGAAAGGAGCTTCTGTCCTTGTGGAGTTTGGAACCTGGCACCATGGCATGTGGACCTGTTCTGGTTCACCAACCTGGAAGCTCTCTGAACCCCTGTCCTTTTGGTTTTTTATGAATGCTTATGTGCATATGCATTATCAATTAAATCCTTGGCCCTTTACCATTGATTCAACATCCAGACCCTCTCCCTTCTCCAGAGATCAGCCGAGTGGACTGGAAGTTCCAAATCTCTAGTCACTGGTTGGTTCTCCCACAACCAGCATCCATCATCAGCTGTGGTCCAGAGGTCACCTCGTTAATATCACAAAAGACGCCTTTATGGTTCTCATCACTCAGGAAATCCCAGCATTTTAGGAGCTGTGTCCCAGAAACTAGACAAAGAAATATGTATTTCTTATCATAAATCGCAATATCCCCTTACTCTATACAGAGAGTTTAAATGGCCGCTTTGCTCATTTATAAATATATCATGAATATCATTCTATGTCATTAAATATCACAGGCTGACATTTTATAGCCACATTACCTTGAGTACTGAATCATATTTTATTTACCTTATCTCTTATTTGAGGTCATTAATTTGCTTTTGATGTTTTTGATAATATGTGGTGCTCTGATGAACACATTGTAGCTAAATCTTTGTGCACACTCAGGAATATTTTTGGATAACTTCTAAGAAATGACTTCTCTGAGTCCAAGAAAATGCACCTGTTGTTAAATTTTCCTCCAGAAATGTCCTAACTACATTACTTCCATTAATATACGAAAACCTCCATTCACTGGACCTTAGGCAATGCTTGGGGCTATTAAAAAATGTTGTTGGCTAATGGATGGACAAAATGATAATTATTATTATAATCATAATTATATATATATTTTCTTTTTCTTCTGCGTTATTTGAATATTAGTATTGTTCTCTTTTTTGACATATGAATTTCTTATTTTGTGAATATTATGCCTCTTGCTCTTAGTGATCCAGGAACGTTTCCCCCAGGGTGGAGATCAGGAAGTCATCTTTGCAGCCTCTGAACATGGCACTTGGCAGCGGTGCCATCCAAGCACCTTGGTGCCTCTGTCACCTCATCCTCATACTGGGGGCAGTGATGCCTGCCTTCTGGGTACACTGAGATCAGGAAATGTTGCTCATAATAACCTTGGAAATATAAGTGCTCGATAGTATGGATCTTTCTGGCTGTGTGAAGGGAGGATTTCAAACCTCTCTTTGCATCAATTTTCTTGCCTATAAAACTTGGATAGTAAGAGAACCAATGTCATGGGGCTGATTTGAGGATTAAACGAGTTAATGCACAGAAGTACACACCCGGCATGCTAGGAGGACTCAGTAAATGTTACTAATTGCAATCTATGTTGGGTCTTTAAGACCTGTTATTAGGGCAACCATTAGTGCTTGCCTGTGATGGGTTGATGACAGGATTGTAGGTTACCAGGGCTGTGGACCCTTATGGAAATCACTCCTTTCACTACGTCTGGCAGATTGAGGCCAGAGCAGGGAAGGAATTTAACCAAGGCACCCTGTGATATTAGTGGATGAGGCAACACTAGAACGCAGTTCTTTTACTGTTGCCCCACAAATATTTCATCCCTGACCTGTTGTAAGCCCTAAATGTCTGCCATTTGAGTGACTTCTTTCGGTTTATGGAAGTCTCTCATGGACTAGAAGATGTTTACCTGCAGCCCAACATACAGAGCCCAGGGGAGAGCCAGGCTGCATTGGGGTGTGCAGGAAATCGTCCGCTTCCAGTTGTAGAGGCAGTCTCCTCTCCTTGACCCAGGGCATGTCGAAGGCTCTGGGAAGGAGACAGGTGCCAAGCCTCCTCACTATACGCCATCCTGGGAAACCTTAGTGAGCCCCAGGGCCCCCCACCCAGATTCTCAGATACTTTCCTGCCCATTCCAGTGTCTCCAGTCTGGTAAGAACAGCTGTGTTACAGGTCTAACCCTCCCAGTCCAAGTCCCAGACTGACCACAAGAGATGTCTCCTTGCTTAGCTCTGACTGACTCGGGACTTCTTCTTTCTCCCCACTCCTCCCAGGTGCTCCCAGGACGCAGTGATGGGTCAGATGCTCTCAGACCTCGTTACCAACAGAAAGGAGAAGATTGCTCTCAAGTTTTCTGAAGACTGTCTTTACCTAAATATTTACACTCCCGCTGACTTGACAAAGAAAAGCAGGCTGCCGGTAAGTGGTGGGAACCACTGGTCAAGGCTAGCGAGTTCCAGCCCTCCAGGATCTTCTGGTGGAGACTAGAAGAGGATGAAGGTAGTTTGGGGTGGGGCCACCACCAGCCATGGCTGTTTCAGGGGCCCCACGGCTTACTTTATCCAGCACAGCCCAACCACGTGATCATAGGAAACTGCAGAGGATGAAAACCTTTCCTTTCTTCTCTTCTAGATTCTTTGGATGGCCTAATAATTAAATTGACTTAAAACAGATTAACAGGAGAAAAACAAATTTAACTTCATGCATACAGGAGCTTATCAAAATTGAAGCATCTAAGAAATCGCCAAAGGAAGCAGCATTTACATGCTTTAGATAAGGAAACAGTAATTTGTGAAGATTTGACAAAGCAAAGGATTTTGGCTTGAAGTAGAAAGGGAAAGAGGGAGTAGCAAAGTTTGTTTATTCAGCTTTCTCGGCCTTGAATTCCCCACCTCTGGTGATAAGGATGCCTTTTCCCCTCCTGGTGCAGGGAGGGTACCCTTCACATGGAGATTTACTTCCTGCTTTCAGGAGACAAAAAAGGGTTAGAGTGTCCTTCTTGCACTTGCTGTTTCCTAAGTAATTTTCTTAAGTAAGTTTATTTCAAAATAAGCAATATACCAAAATGGCATATTTTGCAGTGGCATATTGTACTTCCTTTCAACCCCATTTTCCTCTAGTGACAGACATAGGATCTTTGGGGGAGTTTGTTACATCTCTGTAATGTGCATTTCGATTTTTCCGAGTTCTCTTACACTAACAAAGAGGAAGAATGATTGCTCTTGGATGATAGGTTAAGAATCTGACACAGAGAGCAGATAAGACATAATTTCCAATAATGTTAGAATTGAAAAGAACCTTAGAGATAAGCCAACAACCCAATCCTTCCTTTACAGATAGACAAATTGAGGCCTAGAGAGGGGAAGGCGAGGTCACACAATAGGGGTGGCAGGATAAGAGTTCGTTCAAGTCTTCTGATCTTCAAACCAGTGCTCTTTGATACAGACTAGGAAATCGAGCCTGTGTGCGGTGTTACCTCAACATGCAGATCAGTCTTGGAAGGTGTCCTGTGAGGGATGTGTGGGGACAGAACCTGGGTCAATCCAGGAAGCACTTTGTTTTGTCTTTGGCCAAACATCTGAGATTTTGTTCTTGCTAATTTTCCTCCCTAGTTGTCTTTGGCATGGGCTGATGACCCAATGAGTCAGCATTTCCTGAGTAAAGGGAGGCCCAGAGATGGGCAGGCTTCCAGACTCAGGCTGGAGTCTGGGGAAGGGGCTTCTGGAAAAGTAGGGGATCCCTGGGGTGGATAAGGGAGGGGTGTGAGCAGCCAGCCATCTCCCGGGACTCACCTGGCATGATGCGCAGGAATCATGAGTCATGAACTGTGCCCACCCTGATCCTCAGTTCTTATCAAAGTCCCCAGGACATAGTAGATTCTTAGATCATTATGTCAAGTGATTGAAGACTTCTTGGAGGAGGTGGCTTTTAGGCTGGGCTTTGGAGTATAAGTGGGATTTGGGGATGGAGAAGACTCAGGTGGAGGCAGAGGGAAGGCATATTAGGAAGACATGCCACTGGGGACATGTGCTCCTCTTGAGAGAATCATTTACACATAGGAGAAGTTTAACTCACTGCCTAAGAGATAACTAAGATGAAGCTGAAGTACAAGGGCTGTGGCGTGCCGAGTATGCTGAGCTGAGGGAGGGGTCCAGGCATGAGGATGACAGAAGTGTTGGGAAGAAGATGACACCCTAAGCCTTGGCTTTTCCCATGATGGTGTTCTCAGCAGGAAGATCCCTGGGAAGGGGTGGCACTGAGGCTGGGGGACACGCAGGGGAAATGAGGATGCATTGAATGGGTTGGTGGCCTGGGCCCCAGCTAGGAGAATGGGGAAGAAGAATGACCGCCTGCTCCAACTTTACTGTGGACTGGTGAACTTTGGGTAACGGCCTCCTTGAGTCATCGCTAAGAGGTAGGAGAGCAAAGTAGGCAACCTCTTGAAGTCCTTCTCAGATCTGCTTCCTGTAACCAGTAATTTGGCTTCCTCCCTGTCCAGGTGATGGTGTGGATCCACGGAGGTGGTCTGGTGGTAGGCGGAGCATCGACCTATGATGGGCTGCCCCTCTCTGCCTATGAAAATGTGGTGGTGGTGACCATTCAGTACCGCCTGGGCATTTGGGGATTTTTCAGGTAAGATATTGGACTTCCTCACTGCACACTGTCCCCCAGAGCCAGCGTACTAGGACTCAGCTCTTGTCAGGTCAGCCCCCAGGAGGATCTTTGCTAAATTCCCTAGTGAGGCACCCAAGGCCCTTCACAACTACGCTCCATCTACTTTCTCATTCCCCAGCCACATTGGTCCACTTGCTTCTAAGCTTTTGCATGTGCTGTTCCCTCTGCCTGGAATGCCTATTTGACCCAACAAACTTTTATTCATCTTGCAAGGCTCAGCTCAAAGGTTTGTTGTTAGTGTCATTGATTCAATTCAGACTCCTAGCCACCACGTACAGCAGAGCAGAACTCTGCCTGGTCCTTCTGTGCCATCCTCTCATCTTCTGGCGCTAGATCAGACAATGCTCCATCACTGTTTCACAGTGTTTTCATGGCAATTTTTTTGGAAGTGGGTAGCCAGGTCCTTCCTCCAAGTCTGTCTTGGTCTGGAAGCTCCACTGAAACCTGTCCACCATGAGTGACCCTGCTCGTGTTTGAAGTGCTGGTGGCATAGCTTTCAGCATCACAGTAATACTCAGCCACCACAGTTTGACAACTGACAGACTCGGGGTGCGGTTACCAGCCTCGGAAATAAGCCTGAGCCACAACGGTGAGAGTACTGAATCTTAAGCGCTAGACCGCCAGGGCTGGATAACTCAAATGTCACGTTCTCTGAAATACTCATGTTCTTTTCATCTGTGCTGCCCCAGCACATTGCAACCTCTAAAGTGACAGCATGCTGCACAGCAGTTAGAAGTTGACACATCTTACCTTATGGGAAAGTGAGGGAGGGGCAGACTCTTGATGGGAGCTCAGTGAATGGTGTGGGTGAGAGAATGGGTGGCTGGAGCTGGGAAGTTGTGAGAGCATATGATCTCGAGGGACAACCCTCCCAGGGAATGGCAAGTCCTCTCATCCCGTTTCCTTCTGCATTTGGCACATTCATGAGTCAAGGCTAGAGTCTTCTCCATCGCATCTCCATGGAACCAGAAGCAGGTTCCCTGCAGCATAGGGTTCTTGAGAGCCTTTTCTGAATGCATCAGCCTCAGGACCTCTGAACCTGAGATGGCTGATGGGTGGCCTTGTGGCGTGGGGGGGGGGTGGCAGGTGGGCTACTCACTGGAAAGACCTATGGAGGTAGAGAAGGGTTATCGCAGGCAAGTCATGACTCAGGATGCATTGCCTTCTTTGAGATTCCTCCTCTGTTTCACCCAGGGGCCATTACTCCGCTCCGCATTACAGGGAAACTGTTATATTAGCTCTCCCTGCTTCCTCTCCTCCCATCTCTACTCTACCCACACTAGTGAGGTGTTCATCTTGATGACACCACCAAACTGCTCTGCTCAAGGTCACCAATTAGCCCAACCTTGAAAACAACCATACACAGTTTGGGCAGCATCCACTCATGGTCACTCACATGTTTTTGAAAAGCTTCCTGCTTTTGGCTCCCGGCCACCTCCTACCTCACGGACTGCTCCTTCTGGACCCTTCACTGGGCCCTCCTCCTCTCCGTCCTTGGGCCTCCATGTGTCTCCTTCTCCATCTGGACTGCTGCCCTGAGCTACCTCAGGGAGCAATATCACAGCTCTCTATTTTGGGCCCCAAATTCTCTCTCGAAACCCAGATGCACATCACTAACCACCTCCTCTACCTCCTGCTGTCTCCACTGGACATCAAAGGGCACCTCACACTTCACCGGGACAAACTAAAGCCTTGATTCCCACTGCCCCTCCCCCAAAAACACTCCCACTTTTCCCACAGCGCCTCCTGCTCAGCTGCTGCAGCTGCATCCTTCTGCTTGCTCAGGATAAAGGCCTTGTGGTCAGCGTTGACTCTTCTCTTTTTCTCACACCACATCCAGTGGACTAGAAAATCCTCTTGGCTGCACCTTTAAGATTCATTCAGAATCCAGCCAAGTCTAACCTCCTCCCTTGCATCCACTCCAGTCTAAGCCCTCTGTGTGTCTTGTTGGAATCATTGTAATAATCTCCTGCTTGTATAACTGCTCCTTTTATTCTCTGATCCGCACAGTAGCCAGAGTGATCACTTAACACATAAACGGAATCATGTCTTTCTCTTGCAGTGACTTCCCACATTACTTACAATGGCATCCAGTCCTTACCAAGGGCCACAGGGCTCTCTCTAGCTACATGTCCTACACTCACACTTTGCTCACTGGACCACGGGGCCTTTGCACTGGCAGTTTCTTCCACCTGGAATTCCCTTCTTTGGATATTTGCAAGGCTCTGTGCTCACTCATTCACTTCTCTACTCAAATGCCACAGCCCCAAAGAGGCCATCCCTGGTCATGTGATCTCAAATAGGATCCCACTGCCCCACCTCTGCCATTTCCCTTACCAGGTTTTATTTTTCCTGAAAGCACTTTCAGTACTTGACCTCATATTCTATGCTTATCCTTTATTTGTTTATGATCCATAGTGTGAGCTCTGTGTAGTCAGAGGTTTGCCTGTTTTGTTCTCAGATGAGCTCCTGGCTCTTAGAACCGCATTTGGACATAGCTGATGCTCAATAAACAGATACCGGATAAAGGAATGTACAACCCACAACAAAACAATGCTACAGGAAGGAAGGCAGATGAATAGCCCTGTGTCAGGGCTATGGAAGCCCTGTCTCATTTCAGAAAGCTCACCTAGAGCCCACAACCCCATCTGTGGTCCTGAGAGCCCTGCCATGACATCTCTGCTCCCAGCTCACTCTGTTCTCTTACTCACAGCACAGGGGACGAACACAGCCCAGGAAACTGGGGTCACCTGGACCAGGTGGCCGCACTGAAATGGGTCCAGGAAAACATTGCCAACTTTGGAGGAAACCCAGGCTCTGTGACCATCTTTGGAGAGTCAGCAGGAGGTGAAAGTGTCTCTGTTCTTGTAAGTGATGCTGGCCCTGATGTGGCTCCTGATGGGACCCCTTGTAGCCTAGCCAGTCTAGCCTGGGGCACCTTTGCTTACAAGACCTGGATTCAAGGCTAATGCTACTCTGCACAGCATCAGATGGTGGAGAACTAATGGCCAAGCTCTCCTTGGCCCCCAGGAAGCTCCAGAGCTCAGCTTAGCATCCTAGGTCCATAAGAATCTCCAGTTACAGCTGAAACAAGGACATTCCTCTCTTCTCACTTGATTGACCCCTTTCTCTCCTTCCTAATGATTTTCGCATTAGGATTCACCTCACTTCTCCTGGGAAGTAGGTGTGGGTATAAATTATGAATAAGAGGATTCAGCTATGAGATTTGGACAGAGTGTCATGATTTGGCTTGTAGTCAGATCTACGTGTCAGGGGACACAAGCACTAGAACAGGTCAGGGGCCTCCTCTTAGGTGGTCTGAAGTCTAGTCCATGCCCAAGAGGGAAGGCAGCAGTGTCTGGATGAGGGATGGAGCTGGGCTGAGGGAAGCGGGTAAGAGGGAGGAGGAGTCAGGGGGAGGGATGGGACTGGGGATGTGGGACACAGGCATGACATGGGAGCCTTGTGTGGGGAATGGGGCTGGGGGAAGCAAAGATGGAAAACTACATTAGAAGGTGCTGGAAGCTGTAAGGACCCCTCCAGCTGCCTCACAGCAGAGCAGAGGGTCAGCACTGTTAGCTAACTTTTAAAACACGTATTGTTTTCATAATTCAATATGCCGAGGAAACTGTTTTCATATTTTATACAGTGGAGAAAAAGGAAAAGCCCGGATAACCCCAGAGAAGGAAAAATTCACCCACAGTCTCATTCCAGGGATACATACCATGGGCATTTTTCTACACTTTTTTCCATGACTCATTCTATCAATCTATCATCTATCAGTCTATCTATCTATCTATCTATCTACCTATCTATCATCTGTCTATCTATATAGGATTTATTAAAGAAAAAAACCCTTCATTGAGGTTAAAATATACCATCAATTTGCCGCTAATCATTAAATACTCTTGCATAATTTTATTTTTCAATGTCACATAGTATACCATCGTAAGAATGAAAAATAGCTTGCTTACCCAATGTCAAAATATTGGAACCTTCAATTGTTTCCAATTTTTACTCTTATAAGCAGTATGAGCATTCTTAAAAATTGTGTGTGGGCAGACCAGGGAGTGTAGTGGTTAAGTTTGTGCATTCCGCTTGATCAGCCCGGGGTTCACAGGTACAAATCCTGGGTGCAGACTGCACACTGCTCATCAGGCCATGCAGTGGCAACATCCCACGTACAAAAAATAGAGGAAGATTTGCGCAGATGAGTGAAAATTTTCCTGACAAAAAAGAAGAAAAACATCGCATGTGCCTCCACGATCCTTTTCCCTAGGATATGTTCTAAGTAGTGAAAATGCAGAATCAGAATTTTGCCTTTGAATTACTGCTAGGAATTTCCTAACATGTATCAGATATTTTTGATTATTACAATCAGCGTGTGCCACACACTTTCTGTTCTGTCCCTCACTCTGTGCTCCCGGCTCCCTCCAGCTGAGGGAGGTTTTCTTTGAGTAGCCAGATGCCAGAATCAGCCTGGGGAACATGCCAGGCCAGGCAAGGACCTGTCATGTCCACTGAGCCCCAGGGTGTCCAGAGGTGGGGCCAGGGCGGAGCTGTGGATGGGGGCAGCTCCTGAAGACCCCTCCCATGAGCATAAACTCTCTTCATCTCCACTTTCCTCCCAGATGTTATCTCCACTGGCCAAGAACCTCTTCCACCGGGCCATCTCTGAGAGTGGCGTGGCCCTCACTACTGCTGTGTGCAAGAAGGACTCAAAGGCCGCAGCTCAGGTGGGTCTCACACTGGGACACCCCTGCACCCTTAGCTCTGCTCTCCTGGAGTCTTCAGAGGCCTTTGTTGCCATGGGATCCAGCTGACGTCCACAAGGAATCACAGAAGAGAGGATGGCTGACTGGGAAGGGCAAAGAGATACCTCACTCAACCTCCCAGTTATCCAGCTGCGTAACCTGGGGGAGGGTATGGAAGCAGCTGGTCAAGGTCAGAGAGTCATGGGGGCAGAGCTGGGCCTCAAGCTCATGATACTGGACTGCCAGCTAAGAGCACTGTCCACAGACCACACTTCCCAAAGTGTGCCAAGGTGGGTTGCTGGGCCAGCCAGTGGGCAGTGGACTCTCACCGTGTGTTGTCTCTCTCAGGGTCTCAGATCTGATAAACTCACTTGTAGCAAGGAGTCTCATATGGTTCCTTTCTTAGGGCCTTATGCCTGGGGTCCATTCCTGGGGATTAATTCATTTATTCAATCATTCACTCAACAAATAATTTTGATATAGCCAGACACCTAGAAACCACTAGAAGCATCTTCTAATGGAGTAGACAGATTAATGATTACATAATCACACAAATTAGAGAATGTCAACTGTGACAAGAGCAATAAAGTAGAGGACCTGATGTCGTAACAGAATCCAAAGGAGCAGTTAGTCCATGAGTAGGGGGCGGTTATCAGGAAAGACTTCCTGGAAAAATTATCAGTGAGTTGAGATCAGAGGGATGAGCAGTAATTTACTTGGTGAGAAAAGAATATTCTGGAAAGGGAACAGTACATGCAAATGAACTGTGGTAGGAGCAAGCATCTCTAGTGAGAGAGAATGAGAAAGGCTGATATGGCCAGAGCAGAAGGAGCAGAGGGAACCTGGAGTGAGCTGAGGATGGGGACATTGCAGGGGCCATGCTGCACAGGACCCTGGTGAGGACTTTGTCTTTATCTGGAGACTGTTAGGAAGCCAAGGAAGAGTGAGCCACAGGAGGCTCAGCTGAGGAGGGCCCGCTGGAGTCGGTGATGTGGGGTGTTTACGTAGGGCTGTGAGAGCTGGTTTCATGGAGTGGTGGGGGCAGAAACCAGATTTAAAGGGGTTGGAAAGTAGGAGAAGAAAGGAAGACAACAGGAACTTTAGAATCTTTGAGTGTGTTTTTTCAGAATTCATTGGTTGTAAAAAACACAAGCCCCCTTGACCAGGCTGAAGTCAGGACATGCAATGTATTTAAGAGAAACAAGTGGCAGAGATGGGGCTGGATTTGACTATCAAACAGGAATCAGAAATTGGCAAAATTAAGTGTATCTGAGACTTTTATTCTTGCTCTTTCTCTCTCTCTCATTCTCTCCTACTTTTCCTCTTTCTCTCACTGTCTTCTCCTCCCCTTCTTGACTTGACTTTTTATTTATTCAACAAATACACACTGATCTGTGATTCTGTGTCAGACACTGTACGAGGCTCTGGGGAGCCGTGCACACTCTCCATGGCCCCGCCATCGTGGAGCCTGCCTCCTCTCCATCTGCCTCTTCTCCTCTGGTCACTTTGTAAGTGTCTTGCCTGAGTGCAAACGTCTAGTAAATGGATGAGCTCGGATTTGTAACAGGACAGAGTGATTCTGGACTCCATGCTCTTAGCCCCACTCCTGCTGCCCCTGCTTAGATGTTCAGCTCTGAGATCATTGTGCCCGTTCTAACAGAGATAAGATAACAGAAATAGAGGCTGTGTAAGTGTCATGACTGGAACCAGGACCCACATCCGCTGGTCTAGAGCATTTTCTGCCACCCCTGCTGTCTTTAGAAATTGAGGTTTGGATGGAACACCTCTTTATTGACTGAGCGAAGGGACATGACTCTTGAATTCTGCTATTGTCTGTGATCTCTGCAGAAAATTGCCGTCTTCAGTGGGTGTAAAACTACCACCTCGGCTGTGATTGTTCACTGCCTGCGCCAGAAGACAGAGGACGAGCTCCTGGAGACATCGCTGAAGATGGTATGTGCTCCATTCTCCTGTCTGCCCAAGCTCTCCACCCTGTAAACCCTGAGTCAGGCTTTGTCATTTCAGCTGTCCTCTCACCCAAGAAAATATACCTGGAACAATGTCTTATCTCTCAGGAGCAGTGTCAGCCTCTGCATCTGAATAAGAAATTTCTTTTTTTCTGTTTTATTATGAAATATCTCAAATATTACCAAGGCAAAAAATAACACAAGGACCAATTGTGTAATAATCCCCCAGTTCTGTCAAAACTTACTGTTTTGCCATTCTTGTTTGCAGATATATTTTTAAGAAATTAGGCATTACATATTCCCAGAGGAAACTACCATCCTGAATTTTGGGCATGCAGATATTAAGGAAGATTTTCAGGAATGTTGTCACAGTTCATCTTGGCTAATTTAGAAAGTAGCTCAATTATAACCCAGTGGTTCCCCAATTTTCTAGATTTTCTGAGACTCACCTCAATTGTGATTCCAGAATAACCATACGTCAACCCATTCATCCGTTCCACCAACCAACCATCCATTCATCCATCCTTTCATCATCTTATTATTCACCAACCCATCCAATTCATCGATATGCTTTCATCAATCTAATATCAATCCATCTGTAATTTTCTCTTTTCTGTTATCTATCATCATGCATTATGCAGCCACCACATATCTTTAATCCATCATCCATCCTTCTAAAACCCATGACCCACTTATCACATACCTGCTAGTTTTCATCAATCTAGCCACTTAACCGTCCTATTTATCTATACTCCAGGTATTGACCAACTCCGTCCATCCACCCACCCATCCATCCATCCATCCATCCAAACTAGCCAAATGGGAGCAAGTGTAAAAGGGAAGGTGATGCAGACATGAATTGGATACAGTCCCTGCTCACACGAAATTATTCAGGAGAAACACACCGTAGACTTCTTGGGTTAAGTGTAGCGGGAGTATAGAGAGGAGAAGCATTCAATATAGTCAGTAGGGATACTTCATAGAGAAGGTGACATTTGAGGATTGATGGATGGCTATGGCAGTGGGTCATCACAAGGAGAAACACCCAGGGAATGCAGCATTTAGGGCCAGTGACGACCATTCCCTTTGTGGAGGAAGGATGTGAATGTGAGCCCAGGAGTCGCGTAAGACCCTGGCCCCTCTGTCTGGACCCTGGGCTCTTGAGGATACTCCTGGAAGCCCCAGGACAGGCCTCTAGCACTGGACTCTGCTCTGTTCCCATGGGTTGACTCCAGTGTGGCCTTGGGTCTTGGATCCTTGTTTCTCTGGCTCAAATGAGGTGACCAATGTGTTCAACGAATCAAAGCACAACAGTCTTCTGATGTCTGGAAAGAGGAAAATTTATCTCAGCAATTCGCCACGTGGCTCAAGAGGACCCGGTTTTAAGAGGAGAGTTGGTGACTTTGAGAAAACCCAGAGAACTTAAGATCCCGTACTATCCTTGTGAGATTTCCTGACATCGTGAGGAAGTGTTTCCATGATTATCCATTTACCTAAAATAAACACACAAGCACACAGAAACACACTGTGCACCCCCCCACACCCCAACATACACCCCTGGGTCGTTCTGCTATAATCCATAATAGAGTGATCCTTAATGATCACTTACTTGCATGCTAGTCAGACCCCTTAACTCTCATCAGTGCAGTCTTGGTGAACACACAATAAAGAAAAGTGTAGAGTGCAGTGAATTCCCGCGAGCTTGTAGGAGTGAGGACTTTCTAATGCAAGAAGAGAAAACTCATCTCAAAATGCCTTGAGCAGAAAAAGAAATGTGTTGTAACAGAATCTTCAGGTAACTAACTGAAAACTAAACTACAGTTCTGGAGTAGATGGCTTCAGGCATGGCTGAATCCAGATGCATGTATTGTACTATTAAGAATCCATCTCTGTCCCACAGCTTTTTATCTTTCAGTGTTGGCTTCATTCTCAGGCAGGTTTGTCCCCTGGGGAGGTTAAAGACAAGAAGAGCACTCTAGACTTACATTTTATCTGCTTGGAAACCTTCTTTCCCAATAATTCACTTAAATGTCTTGGGGTAAATTCTATTGGACTGACATGGGCATGTGCTCATCCCTGAACTAATCTCTGTGGTCAGGGAGATGGGGTACCTCAGGTCACATGTAGAGGCCTGGATTCATGGACTGAAAGTGGGGAAGAAGGAGGTCCCCCAATGGAAAAAGGGGGTGTTGTTGCCTGGGGAAACAAGAGGGGAAATGGATGGAGGGCGGGGCAGGCACCACCACAGACATGCTCTCCAGAGCCCCTTCCCCTGTCCTACACCTACAGCCTTTTCTCATACCCAGGTCTGCCAGCGTCCAGCTTTTCTCCAGGAAGCCTTCTCACCCACATCCTCTGCCTTTGTCTTCACAGAAATTTTTCACCCTTGATTTCCATGGAGACCCTAGAGAGGTAAGGACCTTTGGTTTCTCAATTACAGGTTTTAAGTCTTGACAACTTTCAAGGTCGGCCTGTGGAGTCATAGTAATTCCTTCTGTTTATATTCCTGGGGCCCAGAGAGGAAGTGACTTGTCTGGATAACACAGCCAGGAGGACCAGACTGGAACCCATTCCCCTTACTCCCAGTCCTGTGCTCCCAGTCATCAACTCTGTGTTCACTCCACCCAACCTACATCTCCCCTTCTTGTTTATATTTCCTGCTTCCAAAAATGCCCCCTTTAGAGACAGTTGGAATAGAAATGTCCACTGGGGGAGATGGAGATAACTGGGTAAGGGGTTTCTTCAGGAGCCTTCACTGAGGAGCCCAGATCTTCTCCTGGAGGCTGCAGGGTTGGTTAGCTGTGCAAGCTGCACTGTCTGCAGGGCCATCAGGAAGGGAGCCAAGAATCTTAGTCCTGAGGAACCACCCTGCTCCCAGCCATGAAGAAACTTGAACAGCATCCTCCCCATACTCCTTCTTCCTCCCCTCCTGCCTTCTAACATGTTTCGAGATTTCAATGGCATTACCTCTGCAACATCTCACATTCCTGTCCTCTCTGCCTCTCCCTGGGGATGGTAGCGCTTAGTTTAAAAGGTGTGGTGAGGATTAAAAGAGATTCGCTCAGTCATTCAGCAACGATTTAATTAGCACTCACTATGTGCCAGCACGTGATTCAGGAGGTGAGTATATAGCAGCTAAACAGGCAAAAGAGAACTAATGACCTGCCCTTCTGGAGTGAAGGAAGAGTCAATAAGTAGACAAATTCAATACGTACTGTGTGTGATGATGATCAGCCTTAGAGTGGAAAGGTAATGGGGAAAGGAGGCTAGAGTTTGCCAGTGGTTTGAATTTATATGGCATGGTCAGGAATGTCCATGAGAAGGTGACATTTGAGCCCACTTCTGGAGGAGGAGAGGAAGCCAGCTGTCAGGAATATGGGAGGAGAAGTGTTCCAGGCAGAGGGAAGAGCAAGTGCAAAAGCCATGAGGCAGGAGGCCAGTGTGGACGGAGTGGAGGGCAGAGAGGAACAGGACTGAGGCTGAAAAGGGAGTGGGAGGTGGGGGTTGGTCCTTTGAAGGACTTGGATTTTGATTCCGAGTGTGACTGGAAGTCTTGGGGGGGTTCTGAACAGAGGAGGGAGTGACCTTGGATGTTACAAAGGGCTCATTGACGGCTGTGTTAAATGGAAGGTGGGGAAGGGGCAGAGCAGATGCAGGGACAGCAGCTGGAGGGCCCCTGGGCTGCAACAATCCAGGCAAGGGATCATGGTGGCTTAGACTAGCCCACAGCAGAGGGAGTGGTGAGAAGCGCTTGGTGCCTGGATATTTTTGAAGTAACATCTAACAGGATGTGCTAATGGACAGGATGTGGGGCGTAAGAAAAGGAGAAGGGGTGAAGCAGGCTGCTGGGTTTCTGCCCTGAGCCAGGGGATACAGGAGCCCCATGGAGGGCAGCCACCAGTAGCCACTCTAGGCATTGGCCACACTGCCATTCCTACTGTTGCATCAGCCCGTGCTGGACGCTGTTCCGTTTGGGCCCTCGTGGTCTGTCTCCTGGACTTTCACGATCTTCCACCTCTGCTCTCCCTCTCACTCCCATGCCCCATGGTGCAGCCAGACTTACACTTGTGGGCCCAGGTCAGGGTATGTCACCCCTTCTTAAAAGGCTGACCCTCTTTATGAGACAAGTCCCCTCACCTCCATGGAGTTATCCTTCAAAGCATATCTGAGTCTGTGCTCTGTGCCAGACATGGTGCAGAAAGTTGCCGCACCATCTGCTCTCTCTCTGTCCACGTCCCACAGCCTTCCTCCAAGCCCAGGGCTCCCAGGGTCTGAGGTTCCTGGGATTAGTGCTACACACTGACACCTCGGTCACTGTGCTCATGCCATTCCCACTGTTTGGAATACTGTTCACTCCCCAGTCCCACTGCAGATGGCAGGCACCACCCCATGTGGCCTCTCCTGTGTCTTCCTTCCAGAAGGAGCTGCTCCTCTAGGCGGCTTCCCACAGCAGCCCTTTCTGAACTGCACAGCCTTTCGAAGAGAGCAGTGGTGGCACCCAGATCCTTTGTCCCTGTTGTCAGCCATATTGCATTAGGATGTGTGCTCTTGTCCTGCTGAGTCAGATCACTTGACAGAGCTTCTCCTGTGCAGCCAGAACTGGCCCATCGTCATTGGCCCTTGTGGAGCAGACACAGGTCCTTGGAGTCACAGGGTCTCAAAGCCTGGGGTTGTCCAGGGGGGAATATGACACATAATGGATGGAGCTGGAAATACGGCACGTGGGGGTGGAGTCTATGCACAGGATCTGTAACACCACAGCTCATGCATAATATCTAATGTTTATCCAGCTCTTTCCACATACCAGGTACTGTGCTGAGCATTTTGCATGTGTTCTATCATTCAATCCCCACAACAACCCATCTGATAGGTGAGGAAACTGAGGCACAAACAGGTGAAATTATTTTCCCAGGTTCTTAGCTAGTAGGTGGCAGAGCCAGGTTTCACATCCAAATATTCTGGCTCCAAAACCCACCCTTTTAACAACTTCTGTGACCAACTATGGAACATACCTGTACCCAGAATCACCTTCCCAGGTGGTGACATGTGAGTCAGGCTCTGTGGGATCTGTGACCTTGAAAATATTTTTCATCAAAGGTAAAACAAAAATAAAGACCCAATGTGAGCCCATCCCTGATTCTTTTACTCCTGCTGTTCCTCTCTGATAGGGAGTCAAGCCTCAGTTTAGACACCTGGAGTGATGAGGAGCTCACTGCCTCCTTGAAGCAAATCACTTATCAAGAATAGCTTGTGTTTAAATATAGATACAGTCAATTGTCATTGATCATGAATTCTGTATTTGTGAATTCACCTACTCACTGAAATTTATTTGTTACCCAAAATGAATACTCGGGGCACTTCTATGGTCATTCACGGACATGCAAAAAGGGGCAGAAAGTGTGAGTCACGTGATGACACTATGTTCCCACCTGAGATCAAACAAGGCAACACTCTGTCTTCTTGTTTCATGTCTCAGACTATTAACGTGGTCTATTTAGTCCCACATTTTTCACATTTTTGTGCTTTGTCTTGGTGGTTTCTCTGTTTAAAATGGTCCCAAGCATAGTGCTGAGGGGCTGCCTGGTGTTCCTAAGCACAATAACGCCGTGATTTGCCCAACATGGGAGAAAATGAATGTGTTTGACGAGCTTCATTCAGGCGTGGGTCACAGCACTGTCAGCTGTGTGTTCAGTGTTAATGGATCAACCCTGCAGCCCACCCAGAAAAAGGAGGAGGAAATTTGCCGTGAGCCCCTCTGGAAAGGCTAAAGTATCATCCCTGGGGTGTGATGAAGCTGTGGAAAAACGGCTACATTTGTGGATTCATGAGATGATGATGATAAACTCATAGTGGACAGCACTGTCACAAGGCTGAAGCACAAGGAAATTATAGTCCCATTACCCAGGGCCTGGAAAATGTGGAGCCCTTCTCGGCTGATGCTTTATTATAAATAAGAACTACAGATCACTAATTATGTATAATAAATGTATATTACATAAGACCTTTTTAAACACAAATAAAACACAGTTGATGAAAATGTGACCAGAGGCTTGCAGGAACCTGAGCCCGTACTTCCCCTGGGAGCAGTGGCTCAGTGTTTGCCAATTCAGAGTTCACGGTCACTTACAGACCTAAACCACCACGAATAATGAGGACTGACTGTAGAGAGAGACACACATAGATATACATACAGTTCAAATTGAAATATATTTAAATATTTATGTATGTGTATACATCTAAATACTTCAATATATACACATAAATATATGTAAATATGGATGTTATGCATATATATTCTCATTTGTGAGAGACTTGACCCCATCACCTTACCTTCTCTAGCCCTTGGTCAAAGTGCTGTCCTCTGGGGTCACACAGACTTCGCCTCCTTTGATGGGACCCTCAGTTCTGTGGTCACTGCCATGGGCACGCAGGTCTGTGGTGCTGGCCTTGTGCTCAGACAGGTGGAGATGAGGAGGAAGGTGTTTCCTTGAGACGAGAAGTGCACACACTATGCTCCCTCTTTCCCAGAGCTACCCCTTCCTGCCCACTGTGGTTGATGGAGTGCTGCTGCCAAAGATGCCTGAGGAGATTCTGGCTGAAAAGAAGTTCAACACTGTTCCCTACATCGTCGGAATCAATAAGCAAGAGTTCGGCTGGTTTCTTCCAACGGTGAGAATGTGCTGGTCTCTTAGACTCACCTCCCCTGCCCTTCACATCACCTCTCCCATCTCAGGTCACAGGAGCTCCTCCTTCTCCAGATCCCCCTTGGGGTCCAGGACAGCTGTCCCCTTCGCACAAGTTGACACCTCCATGGAAACCTTCTCAGTGGTGGCCCAGCTGTCACCTGGGTGTGTGGCCCTGGGGACCCCTCTCCCCAGACACTCTCTGATTGTGCTCCAATCCAAGAATCCCGAATGTCGATGCTGTGGGGCCTGTAGAGACAATCACAGGACAGATGAGAAAACCGAGGCCTGGAAATGGAAGGAGCTCAGAGCTGACGGAGTGTGAGGCCTGGGTCCCTGCAGCCTCTCCCCTTGGGCTTGGTCCCTTCGTGGTTTCTCCATAAGCCCCACACACGCTCCTGGTCATCTAACTGCAAAGATTCAGAGGAACTCGCTTCCTCTTGAGTTAACATGACTGCTGAAAGCTCGGAAGGGATTTCCCTTCTTTCTAAGATAAAGCTGACAGGAGTGTAGGTGGTGAGGACAGGTTTTATTCAGTTATAGCACTGCAGCAGGGAAAAGAATCCAGCGTGAACTGAACTCAAGTCCCTGAAAATAAAGGCTGGAGCCTATTTAAAGGCTGGCTGTGCTCAAGGAAAGACTGTTGGGCGGGTGTGGGGGTTTGTCCATGTGACTGGCCACCTGGATTTGTTAATAGGCACCTACACAGAGGAGCAACAAACTCTCTTGTCCTTATGGTCTACGGCAGTGGCATAGTTTGGAGGAAGGTGCCCTAAGAAGTTAGATCTTTACGCTCCCACAGGGCCTGAGAGAGAGCAGAAGTCATCCCTGAAGTGTGAATTCAGAGATGGCTCTCAGGTCCTTGAGGAAACAGTTTGGAGTGGTAGATTAACCTCTCAAAGGCAGAGAAAGGATTTGTAATCACAAGCTTTCTTTTCTGTCTATGTGTGAGGTAAGAAAGCATTTTGTCATTATTTAATTGGAAATATTTTTTTTCATTGAGGTAATATTGTTTTATAACATTAGATAAATTTCAGGTTTGTAGCGTTATATTTCAACTTCTATGTAGACTTTATCGTGTTTACCACCAAAAGTCTAATTTCTGTGGGTCATCATACAAATGTGCCCCTTTACGGCTTTTGCCCTCACCCCACCCTACTTTCTCTCTGGCAAAACCAAGTAAATGCTCTAAGAGGGGGTTCAGGGAGCTATTCACCCATCAGCAGGTTTGAGCTGGAACAAGCAGTAAATTCTCCTGGCAGCAGGGAGCTTTCTCAGGCAGGCATTTTAAGGGAAGCTGCATCATTCTAAAGACAGGGCCTTAAGGCACTAGGATTTGTGTTAGAGTTTGGTCAAGTCCCTTAGTGCAGAGGTTTGGATGGAGTTGCTATGTGCAGAGTTCTGCATTTCTCACTTCAGAACAATTTCAGAGGTTACAATGAAGGACCAAAGCCAGCATGGCAGGATTTGGGGCTTCCTCAGTCAGCTGAGTTAGGGAGGGTATTTGTGAGCCCTGTGTCCTCTGCCCAGAGCCCTCCACTTCCACACTACCCTGGCTTAAACTCTCCTTGTTTGTGTCGATGGCCATTGTGAGGACTCTAGCCTGACATATATGTACACATACATACTGCCAAGGCCTGGGACAGTTTTTCTTAGCATTTAACTTATCCTGTTTGCATTTCTTGAGTTTCTGGATATAAGTTCATTTGATTCATTGATTTTGCCCAACTCATCAAAGATTCTGACTGTCAAGACGTGACAAGGTGACCTTCAGCCTGCGTTGGTTTGGACAGTGGGTTAGTTTGGTTCTTCTTGCTAATTCCCAATGGTCCCCAATTGCTTAATGAACCATTGTTTTAACAGATCCTGGGCTACCCACTCTCTGAAGGCAAGCTGGACCAGAAGAAGGCCACATCACTCTTGTGGAAGTCCTACCCGATCGTTGTAAGTGTCTAGGGAATCAACAGCAACTGGCTGAGACCCAAAGAGGGGAGGGGCTTGACCCAAATCACAGCCCACTTAAATGACACAATGAAGACTGGGGCCAGAGGGTTCTGTCCCCACTTTTCTGCCTTTCTCACCTCACCACCCAGGGTAAGAGGTGGTTGCACAGGGCTTGGGAGGTTCACAATTAACATAAGCCTTCCTCACTGGTTGGAAAAGCTGTTGTTCACCAGGTAAACTCTTGATCCATTGACTCTTGATCCATTTCAGAACATCCCTGAGGAACTGACTCCAGTGGCCATTGAGAAGTATTTAGGAGGGACCAATGACCCTGTCAAAAAGAAAGATCTGTTCCTGGACTTGATGGCAGATGTTGTGTTTGGTGTCCCAACTGTGACTGTGGCCCGTTATCACAGAGGTGAGTTCCAGGGATTGGACAGAAAAGGGAGACCAAACCCACCAGCTTTGCTGTCTGACTTGCCCACCCCTCAGCATAGATAGATATGTGGAAATTTCTGAGGGTCTCCAAGCTCAATTCCATACAGCCTGGGGTGAGACATTGTCGTATTTTGGTTTCTGCCAGAAGCCGACTCTAGGAAAAGGATAGGAATGCAAGTAATTTATTTTGGAGATGATCCCAGAAGACAGCAGTAGAGGAATGGAGTTGTGGCATGGGAAGGAGAAGGAAGCCAATCCATGCTGCCCCATCAAGCAAGTATCCACCATGGACACTGGAGCAGGGAGCTCTGGGAAACCTGCGTAAAACATTCTCAGGGTTATCCTGAGTGAGCAGCATGAGAGCTGGGTATTTATCCTCCAACTCCCACGTGTCATTGGTTGAAATCTGTCCCCAAAGGGTTGTTAATTCTCTGGTGCTTTGACCTGCTACACACATGGCACAGAGGTCTCTGTTGGCCAAAGACCTCCAGCTAAGGGCTACAGACCTTAAGGTGGAAGTCAGCCTGACATGTTCAGAAGTTGGGGATCTAGTGAAGCACCAACAGCACCTGCTACAGGAACTCCTCACCTGAAGCTGTGGCTAGAAGGGAAATCTTGGAAGATGTGTTTTGGAATGTTTCCAAGGTCAGAGCTATCTGCAAACTAATTTCTTAACCAGTGGAGCTGGGGATAGAGTGAAACCAAGCATAGGATTGGTGCTGTGGCAGGGTTTTGGGGGGCTGGTTTTGGGACCAAGAAAGTTGAAAAGACTAAGAAATGGAAGGTATGGGGGCAGTTGTTCTGGAGAATGTTAATGCCTACAGCTGGCTTTTGTTCTTCGTGGTGTGTCCTGGGTCCACCACAGGACCTTCCACATTGACGCAAGGCTGTGTGGGTGGGGTGTGAGGTCACGGTGGATGAGCTCGCCTAGAGAGGATGTCTCCCTCCTGGGTACCTTTTTGAGGTCTTCACAGGACCTTCCATTTTCTAGGAGGCTTCTTTCACCTAGTCTGCAAGTCAGGAAATGGTTCTCTGGTCCAGACCTCTCTCTCTAACTGTGCTGGAGGTTTATAAATTCGGGATGTTTTAAGAGTGTTAAAAATAGCTGGACGTGACCTATTATATGCCCAAGCACTCAGTGCAGTAATGTACAGGTGCTGGTTGCTGCTTCTTCCTCCCAAGGGTCCTGATGAAACTCTTCAGCCCGGGGACATTGTGGTCAAATCTGTTCTTTCATAAACTTGGTCTTGTCTCTTCCTGTGTGTCTGCTTTGTGGTATCCCTTTCTGCATTGTCTGCTGGTCTAGCCATACCAGACTTGTGTTTTTATGTGATGTCTCATGACTTGAGTTCAGGGTCTTTTGTCAGGACTGCACAGACTTTATCAACGTTGTTCTTTCATTTTTATATTTGACTTGCTCTCTTTTTGATAAAAAAGATCTTCTCTAAACATAAAATTAATATATAATAATATATAATCTTACATTGTGGAAGGTAGTCAAAATATAGGAAAACATAACGAGGAAACTCGATACCACTCATAACTTCTCCACTAGAAGTATCTGCTATAATTCTTTCGTTCATGAGGAAAATTGACCCTGAGCTAACATCTGTGCCAATCTTCCTCTATGTTGTATGTGGGATGCTGCCACAGCATGGCTGACGGGTGGTGTAGGCCCACACCTGGGATCCAAACCTTGAATCCCGGGCTGCAACAGCGAAGTGGGCGAACTTAAACACCATGCCACCGGGCTGGCCCCCTGCTATAAATTTTTGATATATTTTCTTCTAATAATCTTTCCATATCTTACATATAATTGAAAAATTAATTTTTTGTTATGGTTTTGTTCATAGAACACTATATTATAAGCCTTTCCTCACTGTCAATAAAAATTCATTGAAAATATTCATTATTTCACAGATAAAATTTACTTTAGTATTCCTGTCTATTAGGTATCTAGCCTGACTGCTTATATTTTGAAGCTTCAAAAAATATATGCTCAATCTTATGTGCATAAATCTTTAAAAAGTCTCTAGGAATTTTGTTAGGATTGGTTTTCAGAAGTGAAATTCCGAGGCTGGACTGTAGGAGCATTTTAAAGTTCTCGATACAGATTGCAAAATTTGTTTCCAGTGTATAAGAATGTGGAATAGTCAAATTGAAAAATAAAATATTGCTGCCAACATCATAAGCCTTTTTCACATACAAAAGAACATGATGTTGTTTTATTTTGCATGTTTTTGATTACTAGCTCTCTTTCACTCTGCTGTCCTTGTTGTTCCTAATTATTGTTATCCAAATCTGTGCCCTATTTTCCTTTGAAGACATGTGTTGTGATTGTAAGAATTTTACAAATCTCAGTGGCTTAAGGCAGAACGTTAAAAAATAGAGAAAAAGCAATATATCTTTTGGGCAGCATTGTGCCAAAAATAAGTTCTCTCATTCACAGAAGATCTCTCCTCTATGGCTGTGTTCTGAGCTCCTCTCTAAAACTTTTGGGCGGCAGAGGCGAGGTGAACCCCCTCCTTTCAGGGAGCTCTGCTGACCTGGAAGCAGCTGTTTAACAAGTGGATTCCTGAACAGCAGGGGATTGCTTCTTCCAAACATCTCCTCTCCCCTAACCAAGGGTGCAATGATGGGGTGTGGGAGGCAATTAAACAAATTATTCTACTTCCTCATTTCGGGATGGCATATTTGTCAAATTATTTTGTGGGTGAATATTTAATGAGGTGAAGAAATGATCATAATCATGACAAAATAAGAGGCACACTATTATCCCAATTTTACATACATCAAAGGGATATGCGCTAAAATATTGACAGGTTTTTCTGAACGGTAGGACTATAAGTGATCTTTTTGTTCATTTTCCTTTTTTCTGCATTTTCCAAAGTGGTTACTGCACGCAAGGTGGGAAATGTTGTAAAATTTCTCCACCCACTCACTTGTGGGCATCATAATTGTTGCAAAGTGCCGACCTCCCTGGGCCGGGTGGCCCAAGAGTTAGCCCTGAGGGAGCAGGGATGGGCAGCTCTGGTGAAGCCGTCCGCAGGAAAAGTGACATCTCTGCGGCTTGGAGAGGGGGAGGTGAGGGAGGAGGCAGGGCAGAGGAGGAGAGAGGCAATGTTGTCCTTCCTCAGCCCCCTCTTCTCTCATCAGCCACCAGCTTACCACTCCCCAGGCCAAGGAGGAGGCAAGAAGTGACAGAGAAAAAGGAAAGGCTGTTTATGGTTTCCTGAGGCACAAGAGACAGATTGTTCCCTTTCTGCATGTGTTTGCATTTAAATATTCACGCTTTTGGACCAGTAACTTAGATTTGCTTCACTCTTCTCAGAATCGTGAAAAAACATTGGAAATACTCAAAACTGGGCAGAATAAAATACATCTATTGGGCTGAAGATATTCCCCAAAGGAATGAAAACTAGCTTGTTATCAATGAAATAATAGTAGCATAAATTGTATGTTCGTAGATGTTGTTGGGTGTGAACGCATCAGTAGGCAAAGGGGCTTATGTGAATTGACCCGGTGCCACTGAAATCCACTTCCACCTCCAGCAGCTATGAGTCATTTAGCAAGCCACATGACTTTCCCGAAACTCTGTTTCTCTATTATGCTGATAACCAGAGGTTTCCTGCAGGGCAAGAGTATCCAGCATACAGTTGGCACTTACAATAGCAGTTGTTGTTAATATCGTATTTGTGTCCTCAGGCCCCAGGAGTGCCACCAATTCCCTGAGTGCTCAGGGACCCCAGAAGTGTTGATATTATCCAAATGTGTGTCTGGTAAAATGAACTGTGCATGAATCCATGTCTTCTCAGATGCTGGAGCCCCCACCTACGTGTATGAGTTTCAGCACTACCCAAGCTTCTCATCGGACAGGAGACCCAAGACGGTGATAGGGGACCACATGGATGAGCTCTTCCCGCTCTTTGGGGCCCCATTTTTAAAAGGTGATGGCCCTTTGGTGACTACAAATTTGGGAATGGGAGATCTGGGTTCAAGTTTCAGTTTAGTGTCCTTGGGCAAGTTCCTCCTTTTCACGTCTCAGTTTCTGGAATTCACCATAACAAGGGTGAACTACAACAGTTGCCAATCTTTCTCTTACTCTAATGTGAATGATGGATAATGTGTACCCATGTGCCCTCATTCATGATCACTGCAAAGATCCAGACCAGGGCATCAGTGTGACAGGTGGTAGGACACCTGTAGGGCCCTGCTCAAGAGTTAGAATGACATCGCTCACTTCCAGTCACAGGAGTTTATCAGCATGTGAGTGAGACTAAGATTAGAAGGTGAATAGACATTGAGTGAGGGCTAACATGTGTCTGTCTATTCAACTATCTATCAATCCATCTGTCTATCTATCTAAATATCATCTTATTAAGTTTAATATATTTAATAATGTGACCTTTTAAATAAAACTTTTCACAAATGCCTTAAATGCCTTAACTGTCAACAGTTACAGACGACTTGCACGTCACCCACCTCAGGACTGTTGTGACACACAGGTGCCTCTGGGCACTTCCTGGTAGGGTCACTCCTTAGGGCCACTGCAGCTCTGTTAGTTTTCAAAGTCTGTGCATATGTGGGTGGGTGGAAGGAGATTGTGAAAAAATTCAAAGAAGAGCATCCCAGGAGGAGGGTTGCTGCAGTGGAAACCCTGGGATGTGGCATTGCCACCCTGGAGCGGGAGAGCGGGGCAGGTGGGCACAGAAGACAAAGGCGGGCCACTTATGGATTGACTGCAGCCCTTTACTCTGTCCTAGATCAGTAACTCTCAAGCTTAAAGTGCACATAAATTACCCAGAGTCTTCTTAAAATGCAGCTTCTGACTCAGTAGGTCTGGAGTAAGGGCTCAGATTCTGAATTTCTAACAAACCTTCAGGTGATGCTGCTGCTGAAGGACCATGAACCACACTTTGAGTAGCAAAGGCTTTTGTCTTCCTCACAGGGGGTGCCTCAGAAGAGGAGATCAACTTCAGCAAGATGGTGATGAAATTCGCGGCCAACTTTGCTCGGAATGGGTGAGCCTGGTGGCAAAGATGGAGCAGGGATGGGAAGGGGTAGGGCATGTCCTTCAGAAAGGGGTAGCTTATACTGTTTGATGGTCAAATTCTGGCCCTGTGACCTCTGAGATAAGAGCTCTCTAAAAACAGGCAGGCTGCCCAGGAGATGGTGAGCTCCCTGTCTCTGGAGGCATAGGAGCCTCTTGGCAGAGATGAAGCCAGAAGTTTCCTGAAAATCTCAGTGTTGTTGTGACCATACAGTAGCTTTAGGGAATTTGTATTTTATTCTGTTCCCAGGAACCCCAGTGGCAAGGGGGTGCCCCATTGGCCAGTGTATGACCAGAAGGAAGCATACTTGCAGGTTGGCGTCACCACCCAGGTAGCCCAGAAGCTGAAAGACAAGGAAGTGGCTTTCTGGACCGAGCTCCTGGCCAAGGGGGCAGCGGAGAAGCGACAGGAGACAGAACATGTTGAGCTGTGAACGGGCATCCCAGCCAGCCTCCAAGGCCTAGGGGAACCCAGATGGGGGATTCTACAGAAGGTGTTACGGGCCTAAGAAGCATCTGATTGTGGAGGCTGGGGAATTGTCTGGTGGGAGTGGGCAGAGGCCAGGGAGAGCGAATTTCTATATCTGTGGCCTCAAATTGTGGAATAAATGTACTTTTGGGGACTAAGTCAGTGTCTGTGTCTTGAATTGGAGATGAAGCCATCCTCCTTATAGAGAGAAGGCTGAAGAGAGATGTAATATCTGCAGGAAATTGCCTCTGACAGGTCTGACTTGGCCTATGGACAAGCAGAGCAGCAGGCTGGGCCCTGGGATGCTTTGCATCTGCTCCATGTCTCTGGGCCCTAAACACCTTCCAACAACAGGATGTGAGGTGGCCAGAGTGTAGTGTCCCTGTCTTCCCTATTAAACCACCTGTAGAGATAGAGGTGGCACAGATTGAGGATGTACCTGGATTCGGGTGGGGGTGGGGTGCCGTGGTGATCCTGCGGCATGTTGTGTGCCCCTTGCTGACCTTTCTACGGGTCTACAATTCTCTCTTCAACACACACAGTATCTTGATAATATTGAGTCCTCAAATCCATGAACATGATTTATCTCTCCATTTATTAGATCTTATTTAATTTCTCTTGGCAATGTCTTATAGTTTTGAAGTCAGAGGTCTTAAAATCTTTCATTAAATGTATCCATGAGTATTTGATGGTTTTTGATGCTATTATAATTAGTATTTCAAAAATTTTATCTGATTTTTGTTTTTTTTGCTTGAGGAAGATAAGCCCAAGCTAACATCTGTGACAATATTCCTCTACTTTATATGTGGGTCACTATCACAGCATGACTGATGAGTAGTGTAGGTCCACACCCAGGATCTGAACCCATAAGCCTGGGTTGCCAAAGCAGAGCCTCCCAAAATGAATTACTATGCCATAGGGCTGACCCCCCTGATTTTTTGTTAGTAGAAGAAACTGAATTTCATATTGAAAATACACATGTTCTCCCGAACTTAGTAAAAGACTTATTGTTCTGTATCCCTGGTAACAAGTAGCCACCAGAACTGGTTTTAAAGTTGTTTAATTGATCAATGACACTTGTTCAGTGAACATACTTTTGCAAATCACCAAATCACTCCTAGCCCCTTGCTTCTGAAAATCAGCTCATCAGGCCCAAACTCACTTTAATAAACACACTTCTGAGTGTCAGCCCAACAACAAGAGTCATCCCTGAGTAACCATGCTTCTATGATGTCTATCCTCTTGTGTTATCTACAGTCCACCCATCCCTGAACTCACTGTCTAATTGCCCTTGTGAGTTTTTCCTTTGCCCCCATTGGTTCTTTGGAAGTATGTTGCTTAGGTTTCAAGGTGTTTGGAAATTCTCTAATGATCTACATTGACTTCTACCTTGTGATCAGAAAATATATTCTGCATTATTTTAATACTTTGCAGCTTATTAAAACTTGTTTTAGGGCCCAGCGTATGGTCTGTGTTGGTAAATATTCCATGTGTCCTTGAAAAGAATGTATAATCTGCAGTTGTTAGTGTAGTGTCCTATATATGTCAGTCAGGTCAAATTGATTAGTACTGCTGTTCAAATATAAATCTCTACTGATTTTTCAGCTCATTCTATTAATTATCAACAGAGCTGCATTAAAACTTCTAACTATCATTGTAACATTTTCTACTTCTTTTGTTCAGTTTTTACTGCATGTCCTGTAAGGCCCCGTTGTTAGGTGCAAACACTACTTTTATTGTTATATCTTCCTGATCATGGTATTTTCTTTCCATCACTCAAAAATGATCCTCTTTATCTCTGGTAATATTTCTTACCTTGAAGTCTCTTGTACTGAATGTGCATCTCTGTCTTAAATTGCAGTGCTCAGTCCATTTTCACTAAATGTCTTTTCTTATATGGGTCAGCTTAAGTCTACCCTCCGGCTATTGGTTTTGTCTTTTTTTCCCATCAGTTCTTTTGTTGCTTCTGTTGTTTCTCCTTTCTTATTTTCTTTTAGATTCACTAAGTATTTTCTATGATTCTTCTTTTTTGATCTCTGCTATGGAGTTTTTAGCTACATATGAAACAATATAACATCAATCTCTCTACCCCCTTTTGTGCCATTTTGCCACATATTTCACTTCTGTTCATCTTAGAACCCTGTAATACATTTGCATTATATTTGACTTACTATTTTCTTTCAACCTGAAGAATACCCTGTAAGGTTGGTAGTATTGAACTGATTTTAGTATTTTGAGTCTTCTTTTTTTGTCTTGGTCTATCTAGAAAAAACAGTTTTATCAATTTTGTTAGTCTTTTCAAACAACGAGCTTTGGGTTTCATTGAATCCCTTTGTAGTTTTTCCATTCTTTATTCTGTTTATATCCAATCTAATATTTGTTACTTCCATTCTTCTGCATGTTTTGGATTTAGTTTGCTCTTCTTTTCAGAGTTCCTTAAACTGGAAGATTTGCTTATTTAGTTGAGATCCTCCTTCTTTTTTCATGTAGGCATTTACAGCCATAAATCTCCCTCTGAGCTTGGCTTTCTCTGCACCCCATAATTGTGGCATGTTGTATTTTGGTCTCATTCATCTCAAAGTATTTCTCAATTCTCTTGTGATTTCTTCTTTGACCTACTGGTTGTTTAAGATTGTCGTGTTTATATTTCACACATTTGTCAATTTTCTGAATTTCCTTTTGTTTTTGAGTTCTACTTTCATTTCATTATGGTAGTAGAAGATAATTTGTATGCTTTCAAACTTAAAAAAAATTTTTTTTTAGAGGAAGATCAGTTCTGAGCTAACATCTGCTGCCAATCCTTGTGTTTTTGCTGAAGAAGACTGGCCCTGAGCTAACATCTGTGCCCATCTTCCTCTACTTTATATGTGGGACACTTACCACAGCATGGCTTGCCAAGTGGTCCCAAGTCCACACCCGGGATCCGAACCAGTGAACCCCAGGCCACCAAAGCAGAATGTGCACACTTAACCATTGCGCCACCAGGCCAGACCCTACTTTTTAAATTTAAGACTTGTTTTGTAACCCGAACATATGGTATAAGTTGGAGAACATCCTATGTACAGTTGAGCAGAATGTGCATTCTGTCATTGGATAGAGTGTGCTATATATGTCTATAAGGTCTAGTTGGTTTATAGCATTTTTCAAGTCTTTTATTTCCTTACCAGCCTTCCATCTAGATGCTCAATCCATTATTGAAAGTGGAATGTTGAAATCTCCCAGTATTATTGTGAAACTCTCTCTTTGTCCCTTCAATCCTGTGAGTCTCTGCTTCACATATTTTGAGATCTGTTGATAGGCGCATAGATGTTTATAATTGTTATATCTTCCTGGTGAGTTGACTCTTTTATCATCAGGTAATATCTTTCTCAGGCTATTGTAACAATTTTTGTCTTAAACTCTATTTTGCCTGATATTCATATAACCACACCAGCTCTCTTTTGGTTACTGTTTCCGTGGAATATCTTGTTTCATGCTTTCACTTTCAACCTATTTGTATCTCTGGTTATACAGTGAGTCTCTTGTAGACAGCATGCAGTTGGATCATGTATTTTTATCTACTCTACTGATCTCTGCCTTTTACCTGCTGAGTTTAATACTTTATATAATATAATAAATATTTTGTTATGTATTATTCTAGTATATTTATATTTAATGTAACTACTTATAAGGAGGGATTGACTTTTGCCATTTTGCTATGTGTTTTCTCTAAGTTTTCTATCTCTTTCATGTTCAAATCCTCCATTAGAGCCTCTTTTGTGTGGGATATTTTTAGGATACGATTTTGTTCACTTTCTTATTTCTCTTACCATACTGGCATACCTCAGAGATATTGTGGGTTTGGTTCGAGACCACTACAATATAAGAAATATCACAATAAAGCAAGTCACACAAACTTGTTGGTTTCCCAATGAATACAAAAGTTATATTTACACTATATTGTAGTCTATTAAGAGTCAGTAGCATTACGTCTAAAAAAACAATGCACGTACCTTAATTTAAAAAGACTTTATTGCTAAAAAATGCTAATTTTCAGCTTAGCCTTCAGTGAGTCATAATCTTTTTGCTGGTGGTGGATCTTCCTTCGATATTGATCAGTGTGGTGGTTGCTGAAGGTTGGGGTGACAGTGGCGATTTCTTAAAATAAAGCAACCGTGAAGTTTGCTCATCAATTGACTCCTCCTTTCATAAACTATTTCTCTGCAGCACATCATGCTGTTTGACCACATTTTTCTCACAGTAGAACTTATTTCAAAATTGGAGTCAATCCTCTCAAACTCTGTGCTGCTTTATCAACTAAATTTATGTAATAAATTCTAAATCTTTTATTATCAGTTCAACTGTCTTCATAGCATCTTCATCAGGAGTAGATGCCATCTCAAGAAACCACTTTCTTTGCTCATGCATAAGAAGAAACTCCTCGTCCATTAAAGTTTTATCATGAGATTGCAGCAATTCAGTCACATCTTCACCCTCCACCTCTAATTTTAGTTCCCTTGCTGTTTCCCCCACATCTGCAGTTGCTTCCTCCACTGAAGTCTTGAAACCCTGAAAGTAATTCATGAAATTTGGAACTGACTTCTTCCAAACTCTTCCCATGATATTTTGATCTCTTCCCATGAATCACGAAGGATTCTAATGGCATCTGGAAAAGAGAGTGTTTTCCAAAGAGTTTTCAATTTACTTTGTCCAGATCCATCAGAAGAATCACTATCTATGGCAGCAATAGCCTTACAAAATGCATTTCTTAAATAATAAGACTTGAAAGTCAAAATTACTCTTGAGTGACGGGCTGCAGAATGGATGTTGTGTTAGCAGGCATGAAAACAACATTAATCTCATTGTACATCTCCATCAGAGCTCTTGGGTGACCAGATGCATTGTCAAAATGTGGTGATATTTTGAAAGAAACATTTTTTTCTAAGCAGTAGGTTTCAATAGTGGGCTTAAAATATTCAGTAAACCATGTTGTAAACTGATGTGCTGTCACGCAGGCTTTGATGTTCCATTTATACAGCACAGGCAGAGTAGATTTAGCATGATTCTTAAGGTTTCTAGAATTTCGGGAACGGTAAATGAGCATTAGCTTAAACATAAAGTCACCAGCTGTGTTAGGTCCTAACAAGAGAGTTAGCCTGTCTTTTGAAGCTTCGAAGCCAGGCATTGATTTCTCCTCTCTAGCTACTTGACATCTTCTTCCAAATTAAGGTGGTTTTGTCTACATTGAAAATCTCTTGTTTAGTGTAGCCACTTTCATTAATTATCTCAGCTAGATCTTCTGCACAACTTGCTGCAGCTTCTATATCAGCACTTGCTGCTTCATCTTGCACTTTTGTGTTATAGAGATGGCTTCTTTCCTTAAACTTCATGAACCAACCTGTGCTACTTCAAATTTTTCTTCTGCAGCTTCCTCCTGTCTCTCAGCATTCACAGGATTGAAGAGAGTGAGGGCCTTGCTCTGGACTAGGCTTTGGCTTAAGAGGAGTGCTGTGGCTGGTTTGATCTTCCATCCACTCTACTCAGACTTTCTCCATATTGGCAATAAGGCTGTTTCACTTTCTTATCATTCATGCATTCACTTGAGTAGCACCTTTAATTTCCTTAAAGAACCTTTCCTTTGCATTCACTACTTGGCTAACTATTTGGTGCAAGAGGCCTAGCTTTCAGCCAATCTCAGCTTTTGACATGCCTTCCTCAGTAAACTTAATCATTTGTTGCTTTTGATTTAACATGAGATTTATGTGACTCTTTTTTTCACTGGGACACTTATAGGCCGTTGTAGGTTACTCATTGGCCTAATTGCCATATTGTGTGCCTCAGGGGATAGGGAGGCTGAGGAGAAGGAGAGAGACATGGGAAAAGCTGGTTGGTTGAGCAGTCAGAATGCATACAACATTTAATGATGAAGTTCATCGTCTTATATGGGAGCTGCTGATGGTGTCTCAAAACAATTACAATAGTGACATCAAATATCACTGATCAGAGATCACCATAACAAATATACTAATAATGAAAAAGTTTAAAATATTGCAAGAGTTACCATAATGTGACACAGAGACATGAAGTGAAGAAATGCTGTTGGAAAAATGATGCCAATAGACTTGCTCAATGTAGAGTTGCCGCAAATCGTCAATTTGCAAAAAATGCAATATCTACAAAATGCAATAAAGCAAAGCACAATAAAATGAGCTATGCATATATATTTTCCCATTAGTTTTTTTTGTTTGTTTGAGGAAGATTAGCCCTGAACTAACACCTGCTGACAATCTTCCTCTTTTTGCTGAGGAAGCTTGGCCCTGACCTAACATCTATGCCCATCTTCCTCTACTTTATACGTGGGATGCCTGCCATAGCATGGCTTAATAAGCGGTGCCTAAGTCCTCACTGGGATCTGAACTGGCAAACCCCAGGCCTCTGAAGCAGAGAGTGTAAACATAATGAATACACAGCCGGCCCGGCCCCCCATTAGTATTTTACTGGTTCCTTTGGGAATTACACTTAATATCTTCATTTGCAACAATCTAGTTTGCATTAATACCAACTCAGTTGCCATAGTATATGAAACATGTACTCCTATATAGCTCTACCTCCCTTTATTTCATTTTTATCAAAAATTGCATCATTATACATTTTGTCTCCATCCATATCAGTTGTAATTATTGTTTTGTGCAATTTTATTTCAAATCATATAAGCACAAGGCATTACAGACCGAAAGTGCATCAATGCTGACTTTTAAACTTTACACGTCTCTTCTGAGTATGCTCTCCATACTTGACATGCACATGGCTTTATAGATTCGCAAGGTGGGAGCTTTTAACACCCATATTCTCCAAAACATCTCACTCCCCAGCCTTCCCTTCAAAGCTTTTCTGTGTGTCTATCGTTTGCCCCAACTAGTATTGGGGCATATGCCAGCAGCAAATAGATTTGTCTTTAAATATTTTTGACAAAGGCCCTCTGGTTATTCACCTCTCCATGTTGGGAAATTTCTGAGTATGGCTCAATAACAGCAAGTCTTTTGAACTGTTCCTTCAGGAGACACTGGCCTGCCATGGAGATGGGGATGAGGTAGAGAGGCAAAGTAGGTTAAAATGCCACAAACTCTCCTACCATGATTCAAACACCTTTTACTAGGTTCAGTGTTTGCCTGCTCTGTAAAGCCTTGATTCATTTCTAGAGTCCCTATGAGTTGATTCTTGACAGCTTTTTACCAATATACTCACTGCTTTTGTGGGGTGATGGGCCCTTAGAATTCCCCATAGCATCATTTACTCTGAGTCCACCCTGCATCTCCTGAAGAACATCCTTTAGTCTTTCTTGCAGTATGGCACTATCCATAGCATATTCTGTCAGCGTTTTTTCCCCTGAATGTGTCTTTATTTCTTCTTCCTTCTTGAGGGATATTTTCCATGGATAAAAAGTTTTGGACAGAGAGTACTTTTTCTTTAATCATTCTATTATCATGTAACTTCCATTGTTTCTAACAAAACTAGTTGTCATTCTCATTTTTTCCTCTAAAATCCAATGTATGTTTTATCCTGTGGCTGCTGATTAGATTTTTTAACTTGAGTTTTCAATGATTGATTATGATGTGCTAAGGTGTAACATCTTTCCTTGTGTTTATCCATTTGGGATTTGTGGAGATTCTTAGATATGTAGGTTGATGTCTTTCATCAGTTTTTAACCAACATCCCTCAAATAGTTCTGCTGCTTGCTTCTCCTTCTACTCTCCTCTGGTCTTCAATCATGCACGTGTCAGGCCATTTCATATTGTACTTCATGTTATTGATGCTCTTTTTATTCCTTTTTTTTTTCCACTTTGTGATCAGTTTGGATACTTACCATTACCCTGTCCTTAATTCCACTATGTTTTTTTCTTCAGATTTCTTCAATTTTCTGTGGATCCCACTCAAATAATTCTTTATTTCATATACTGTATATTTCAGCTCTAGGATTTTCCCTTCATTTCTTGTAGCATTGCCATTTCTCTACTTAAATTCTAAATCTTTTCACTCATTTTGTCCAATTTCCCCTCTGACTTCTTTAGTGTCTTTATGATAGTCATTTACCTTCCATGCATTTATTTCCTTCTCAGCTTGATGGAATACATAGAGGAGGCCCAGCATTCCCAGGTGCTTACAGGACCCTCCACAGACTCAGGTTGTGCACTACCAGAGGCACCCAAATAAATTTCCTTTTAGTGAGTGTGACACTGATCCATTCCTGGCTGGAAGGTCACTAGGACTTGATTCTGAGATCCAACTGAGAAGTTCTGTCTGTAAGGTGTTTCCATTTTTTTCCATTTCAAGACTAACCCACCAAAATCCAGTTCAGGCTCCTTATAGTCCTAATAAGTGACAGATTTAAATATTTTCCTGAGTTTTGGTCATTCCAGGCCACCTTTGTGTAAAATCCCCCTTTAGCTATAAAATTGGAGGAGAAGCACATTTATAATTTTATATTTAATATTTTTTAAAGTCCTGCTCTTTCAGGGTCTACATTGGTCATTGAGGGTGAAGATAAATCCAAAATGTCCCTGCCCTCATGCAGTCCAAACCCTGGTGGGAGAAAAAGATCTGAGCCAATATTAAGATTGGGAAACCTCTGAACTGAAAGGCGACTGGGTTCCTTGGAAGAAGGGCTGTGCAACATTATGGCAAGGACCTATGGCTGTTTTCTTGGGTGATTGTGCATGGAGCAAACACTTCCAGGACTACTGGAGACAGAGTTTGAATTGACATCAATATCTGGAGACCCAATGTGTCATCATGACACCCTTGTTAGAGTGGGGTCCTAAACAGACCAGGTAATAAATGGAGTCCCTGCTAAAGTCCAGCTCATGGTGTCTCCACTGGCTCAATGGACGCCACCCAGTGGTCATTTCTCCAGTTCTCACATTCATAATTTGGGATCGATGTACTTGGCAATTAGAGCAATCTCCAATATATTGTCTCTGGTCTATGAGTAAGAGCTATTACAGTACGGAAGGTCAAGTGGAATATGTGAAGCTTCCAGAATCCAGGAGGCACCACCCCATGGCCAATATAGTAAATAAGAACAGAATATTGTATCCTCAGGCAAGGGTATGGCAGAGATTAGTCTACCATTGAGGACATAAAGGATGTAGAGTCCTAAGCATTCCTTATCTGGGCCCTGACTGCAGGGCCTGACTCCTTTGTAGCTCTCTCACTCTTTTTTTTTTTTTTTTTTAAAGATTTTATTTTTTCCTTTTTCTCCCCAAAGCCCCCCGGTACATAGTTGTGTATTCTTCTTTGTGGGTTCTTCTAGTTGTGGCATGTGGGACGCTGCCTCAGCGTGGTCTGATGAGAAGTGCCATGTCCGTGCCCAGGATTCGAACTGACGAAACACTGGGCCGCCTGCAGCGGAGCGCGCGAACTTAACCACTCGGCCACGGGGCTAGCCCCCATAGTTGCATATTCTTAGTTGTGGGTCCTTCTAGTTGTGGTATGTGGGACGCCTCCTCAGCGTGGTTTGATGAGCAGTGCCATGTCTGCGCCCAGGATTCGAACTGACGAAACACTGGACCGCCTGCAACGGAGGGCACGAACTTAACCACTCGGCCACGGGGCCAGCCCCCATGTAGCTCTCTCACTCTTATGGTTAAATCCTGGGTCCAAGTCTCAGCATGGGCTAACAATGGTTCTAGGAGACAACGTTGTCTTTAAAAGCTGCCTGGAGGCCTTCTAATTTTCCTGGCATTCTCTGTGATGAGAGCTGATTGAACTGAGCCTGTCACTTTCTCCCAGGTTTCTAAGGTAGCTAACAAATCCAGCCAACATCACAATCCTCACAATTACCTTGCCTCTATGCCTTAGAGGTGCTGAGTTGATGGATACCTCAGTGCTGCCCCTTCAGCAGGACCACATCCCAACCCACCACGGAGAGTCGCAGAGACATGATGCTGTCTGACTAGTGAGTGATCCAGTTACAGAATCCCACGGAAGGTCTGCTTTCTAGATCTCCTTGTAGGACCAATGAACTTTGTTTGATTCCTGGGATCAGAGTCTGATGCAGGGAGAGGAGAGGGAAAGGATAAGGTAAGGGTGCACTACTGAGGCTGCTGCTGTGAGCAGTGAGAGCCCAGTTTCTCTAGGACCTCTTGCCTCCCAAGCAGCATCCAGAATGCCTCCAGAGGTGGAGCATGCATCTCCCAATCTCCTGACCCTTTGTTGAGGGTCCTCCTGGGCACTTGAGCTGTCCTGTAATTGCAGTCTCCCTTGAGCAAAGACAGAGGCGACATTTGTGATGGAGGAGAAGGCCCTAAATCCACAAAATGTAGAGTCATGGTTTCCAGGGGAGTTAGGGAGTGGCAAATGGGGAGTGCTCAACCTTGTTAAGTCATCAAGAAAATGTGAAATAAACCCCACATGAGGCAATGATTTCCGCCTACTAGAATGGCAGTTAAAAGCACAAACTATACCAAGAGTATTGCCAATGATGTGGAATGTTCAGAACTATCATGAAATTCTGTGGGGAGTGTAGAATGGTACAACCACTCTGGAAAGCTGTCAATTTCTTGTAAATTAAATGTGTGTCTACCCTATTACTCAACCATTCCACTCTTACATATTCAAGGAAGAGGAGTGAGAGCATTTGTCCATACAAAAGACTTGCTTACGGACATCCTTAAGAGCTTTCATCATAATAGCCTCTGACTAGAAAGAACCCAAATTCCTATCACCAGATGAATGGATAAATAATTGTGGTATATTCATGCACTACTTGGAGATGAAAAGGTATCAACTATTGATACGCATGACATGGATGAATCTCAGAATCATTAGGCAAAAGGAGCCAGACACAAAAGACTGTATACTGTGTTATTCTATTTGTGCAGAGTTCAAGAACAGGCAAAATTCATCTATGGCGATAGGGATAAAAACATTGATTATCTCTTGGTAGAGGGGCGAGAAGGAGAACAAGAGTATTTTCTAGGGTGATGGAAATGTTCTATATTCCCGCTGACCACAAAGCCCCTCATTCTCCCCAACACTATGCGAGAGCCCAGGGACACTGATGAGTTGGCCTTTAATCTGTGGTTCACAGACACAATCTTTGCCTGGAAAATGCCACCCACTACCATTTTCGAAAACCATGAGGAAAATGAGCTGCCAGTATCTGCTTAATGACTGTTTCTTTTTGAACTAAAGCCTATCAGGTGGGCACTTATGCATCTAATTTTTTAAAGAATTAGAACCAATTTCTTCCTTCTCTCTGAGTACTGTTCTCACCCTCCCTGCACTTTCCAGAACTCCCGTGAGAATACCACCCAGAGCTTTAAAAGGCAAGGACCATGGTTTTCATAATTCCAGCCCAAAGTGGCCTGGATCCAGGTGGTCTAATGTAAATGTTTGTGAAATGTTACTAGCGAGGTTAGCCCATTTATTCCTGAGTTTTGGACCTATTCTTTGTCTAAAATAATAAGCCAATTAGATGAGGTTAGCAATAGAAAAAATTATAGGAACTGCACACAGGAGATATCACTAAAATCTTTAGTTTAAAAGAATGCACAAAATAGGCTCTTAACCAGTTCATCCTGCCCTCTCAACGATGAGGACAGAGCTTCTCCCATAGAGTGTCTTGGTGCCCTGTGGTTCACTCAGGATTTCATGTATTCATTCTCGTCTTCTAGTACAGACGATAAAAGAACTACCTCCTGGGTGGGCATAAGAAGTAAATGAAACAGTTCTCATAAGGCACATAGTGAGTGCTTAATAAATGCTCCTATTATTATCATTCAGCAACCATCACTGAGCCCATACTTGGTGATGGGCACATGGACTGTCCAGCTGGAAAAAATCAACAATATATGTATCAAAGTGTTAAATTCCGGGATGTCTAAAGAGCTCCTAAAATCACTGAGAAAAGAACAAGCCAATCAAAAACTGGGTAACAGATATAAACATATAGTTTATGGAAAAAGAAACATGATTGGCTTCTAAACATGAAAATCCACTCAACCTCACTCATCACAAGAGGGTTGCTTGACTGAGGAATCCTTTTTCGCTGATCAAAGCTGAAGAACAATACATATTATGTAATGTATTTGAGCAGGTGTGGGGAAGTAAGCAACCTCATATATTAAGAAAAACTCTGTCAAAATTTAAAGCGCCTATAGTCTTTAGCTTAGCAATTCACCTTCCAGGATTTCTTTGTGCAATTATACTTCTGTTTGTGAAAAAATATCCTTAAACACTAAAGCATTACTTTTACCACCAAAATATTGGAAACAAGGTCAAGAGCCATCAACAGGGTCATGGATACATGAATTATGTATTTATACATAATTATATATTTATATATGTAACATACATATGATTACAATAAGTGTCAACAAATAGATGCTTTGCAGGCAACAATGTGGGACTATCTCCCAGATACAGTTTTAGTAAAAAAAGATGCAGAATATGTGTCCATATTACACTGAGTGTGTAAAAAGCTTTCTGCTTAAACCCTTGCACATGTGTGACCTGCCCTGAGAGGGCGCTCAAGAAGCGGGTAACAATGGTTTCCTCTGAGTTTGGCAACTGTGTGTCTGGAGGGAAGAGGCTGGAGGGAATTTTGGATTTTGCACTTTGAGCAAGTATTTCTTTTTCAAATAAAGCACTACACTAATTAATTAATTGTTTGAGAAAAAGAGAGGTGATCTCTATCTCCAAGGCACTTGCAGCCTCATGAGAATGGCTGGAAGAGCAATGGGGGGACAGGGAAGACATGTGTCCAGCCTCTGCCATTTGGAAGCCAGGACTCCTTGGGCAAGTCACGGCTGCTCTGAGCCTCAGTATCTGCATGGACAAAATGAACACAGTGACTCGGTAGGCTGGGAGGATCCAAAGGGAGGAGAGTTTGCAAGTGATTCATCACGTGTGGGGCACCTCAGGGTCTGGGAATCATGGTGAGAGCCGGATTTTGTGATTATCTGCTTCAGAAGGAGCCACAGAGGAGGAGAGATTGCTGAGCAGAAAGATGATGCGATACTGGGCTAACTTTGCTCGCACTGGGTAAGAAGACCTCCTGGCTTCGCCCACAAGCAGGTGTCTGGGGATGAAAACCTCATCCCTTTTCTGCTCTCCCTTCCAGGGATCCTAACGGGGAAGGCCTGCCTCTGTGGCCGGTCTACAATAAGACCGAGTGGTACCTGCAGCTGGACTTGAATGTGAGCCTGGGACAGAGTCTGAAGGAGCTGGAGGTGGAGCTTTGGACAAAACCTCTCCACTTGACAATGTCCACTTCCGGGGCGCTCCCCAGTCCTCTCTCCTCCTTAGTCTTCCTTTCTCTGCTCCTGCCTTCCTTTTTCTCTTTCGCTCCTTGAGAAGTTACCTCCCTGTGATTTCCATTTTCCTTCTCCTTCTGCAATTTCTCCTGCAATCATTATCTTCACTCTGAGTTTAGTTACTTTGTGGAATCACTTGCATTTGCTGATGTTTTATGGACTGGAGATGATTCTTAGGGAATTCTTTTCAACATTGAAAAATGCAGTTTGCCTGGAAGGGTACCAGATTTCTACAGTAAATCTGCAGAAGGGCTGGCCCATTATTGGGCATAATCATGATGTTGTTACTCATATGAAATAAATCATAATGTAAAATATACACAGGGGAAAGAATTTAATTCTGTGATGAAGACTCCCTGATTCACCCCCAGGATCCAGGATGAAGTAGATTTTCTATCAGGGAAGCTGTCTGTGTGTTACTGAAATATGAGTCCTCCAGCCCCAATCCAGGTGGGTTTCAGCCACAAGCCAAGCACGGATGTCCTGAACATCACTGGCTTGAGCTGGGCTCTTCTCTGGCTCAGGAGTTATGTGGGGGAGGGAGAAATGCTGGAGAGCCTCCTGCTCAGCGATAGAAGTCAGATGTCTCCAAGGTCAGGAACCCAGAAGTCGAATGCCAGGCAGCAAGGTCAGTTCAGGGACACCAAGGAGAAAAGATGTTTCCCTGATGGGGTCGATGTTAATCCGTCATTCAATAAATCTACATTGGGTGTCTGACATGTTCCAGATATGTCCTCACCGGGGATACAATGACGGGTAAAGAAATGCTCTCCACCAAGTGATGAGCAAACAGACAGTAAGGGAACATTCAGACAAGCGAATGTCTTATGATGTAAGTTTGGTAAGTTCACTCAGGAAAAGTAAGGTGTTTTAAGAAAGAGTAACAGGGGAACCTAATTTAGATTGAAGTCTTAGGAGATTCTCTCTGGAAAGATAACATTGATATTAAGAAAGGAGGAACTAAGGTTATCCAGATGACATGTAGGGAGAATGTTGCAAGTACATTCAAATGATGCAGTTTTACTTTTTATATCCGTACCATCCCTACTATAGCCATATAATCCATGTTATATCCATGTAATCCATATTGGAATCACATAAGCCCTAGTATATCCATATCATCCAATTATATCCATATAATCACTGGTATATCCATATCATCCATGTTGTGTCCACATAATGTACCAGGGTAATTAGTTTTCCTTTGTGACTGCCCCAGGATTACACATGAGGACCACAGAGGAGGAGGGTTTCTGGGATGTCAGTAATTTAGAGTCATCTGGACCAGAGATCTCCAATCATAGCCTGAATCTGGCCCCCAGGAGTGTTTTGTTTAGCCCACACAATGTCAAAAATGTTTTGGAATTAGTTTCCAGCTAAATTTAAGTTAAGGAAATTTCACATTAACAACCATATTTCCAGCTTCTCCAGAAAAAAAGAAGATCTGGCCACATTGGAGCTCCATTCCCACATGGTAACCAGGGACTCTGAGAGCCCATATTGCCCCTTTGTGCAATTAGAAGGTGTCCTTTCCTCAAAACCCTCCACAGACATCTTCCAGGAAACCATTATTGATAAACATCTACATCTGTGGTGTCAATGACACCTCCTCTGAAGTAGTGTCCTTGTGCAGTGCAAGACTTGTAGACCAATTCTCAGTGACGCTGATGGAACAATCTGCAGGAGCTGAGTAGTGGTTGCCCCTTTACAAAGGCACGAGCTCTCAACTTTCCACAGTGCTCACTAATCCCTTTTGTCTTGTGCCTGGCCTATTTCACTCACTGATGTTACCTGGCCTCTGAAGGTGTTTGGGATTGGACCCCCAGCTTCTCATTTTACAGTAATCTGTGGAATGGTGAAGGGAGTCACCCAGCATCACTCAGTGAGTTAGCAACAAGTCCAAACCAGGCCTTGAGACTCTTGTTTCTCCAGAGCAGGACTCTTCCTGCAGCGCTGCCTGCCTCCCTCAGCAGATGCTCCAAAGCTGTTGATTGTCTGGCTTAGGTGGCTGTGGGAGGGGTTGATCAGGGATGCTTGGGGCACTGTAAGGCTCTAGGAAGAGAGACCAGACCAAGTGCAGTCAAGCTGGGACTTCAGTTTCCTCTGCAGCTGCAGAAGGCTAAGGTCTCCGTTGATATTTGGCAAAACTAACAGCTTCAAAACAACACATAACTCATTTAAAAAAATATTATCATGTTAAATTGCATTGTATATATTGTTTATATACTACTTGCAGTCACATCGTCCTCAAATATGGCTGTAATTTTCGTAGAGGTCTTCCAAGAGGGAGCATATTTCTAACTCATCCAGATACAGGGCCCACATCCCTCCTTATTCCTGTCCACATGGAATGAGATGTTTTACTGAGTTGAAGTTGAGATATAAATGCCACTTAGCATCCTGCCCTTTTTTCACTGAATCAGGGTTTTCTATAGAGTGTATTTAGAAGACTCCTTTGGAGGGCTTTTCCTAAATTCCAATGCCCAGGCCACTTTCCTGTGCAACCAAAGTAGAATCTTCCTGGATGGGACGTGGAAATCTTTGATTTCAGACTTTAAGTGTTCTGTGCACACACATGGTTAAGAACTGCTGGGTATTCGCAGCATGTCATATGCATTTTCCACAAGACTAGAGATCTTCCCGAAAATCAGCTTTCATACCTGCCTGATGAGGATCCATCACAATCTCTTTAGCCACCAGCCGCTCCTGGACTTTCATGGGCATAATTTGATGAGAAAGTTTGGGAATGAGTATTTCTACTTTTAAAACAATTTCTGGCATCTGGATTAGCAGGAGGAGATGGCCCGGTCAAAGTCCATGCCTTTTTAAATTCTCTCCTGTGTTCTACACATTCGCTTCCCTAAAGGGTCCCATCACTTCAGCCTCCTCAGCAGCACAGGTGCATGTATTTCAGTCACCTCTGCTTTTCCATCATTGTAAAACCTAAAATATTTAGTTTTCTATCATAAAGTAAACAATTTACTTTTGAACAGAAAATCCTTTCTTCTTTTCTTTTCAAACAATCTTGGGCCTGAATCACTAAATCAAACAAAAACAAAACTTTGGAGATACCCAAAATCAGTCTTTGCCTGTGAATGTCCTAATGTCCAGCAGAGGGCAGCATTACAAATGGAAAAAAACCCTCCGTCTGAGGCTCCTAGGGTGCTAAAGATGTGAAACTGTAGAACTAGGAAGGAAAAGAAAACCATACAAAAGAGTTAAATTACAAACAGTACCATTCATCATTGTCCCTTTTCCCTGTAACATCTGGAAAGGGGAAACGTACAATCCATTACCTGAAAATTCTGACTGAAATGACTAAACTCACAGGCAGAACAGAGGTTGGGCCAGCAGTCTTTTTCTTTCCTAATTTGCCTGCCCCACCCCGAGGCCAAATTCTCCTCCCTCTGAGCCTGTAGCCCTGGCTGCAAGTCAGGGGCTTCCCCTGGGCAGAGGTGGGGAGGGAGGGAGGCGGGCTGAGGCCCCGCACCTGGGAAGCTGCCCTGCCTGGCGCAGCCCCAGGTAACACATCTACAGGGTGAGCCTCCCTTCCCCCAGCTCAGACAGACCCACTGGGTCATGGCCCTTGTGCTCTGCTGGAAGTTTGTGTTAAGGGTGTGCCTCATGTTAGTCCCAGGGAAGGGGGGGTGGGGAGAGAACCTAACTTGGCACTTTCCTGGCCCGTGAAAGGGAATTCGTTGGCAAAGAGGTTACTGTCTGTCTGGATGAACTAGAACTCAAGATGGGGTATAAAGAATGGATAGGAGGATAAAGGCCAGGAGAGGTGTGGTGGCAGCATGACCATGAATATTCAGTGGTGGCAAGGGGGCCAGCCCAGTTGGCATCGTGGTTGGTATTGGCAAGGTTTCTGGAGACATCCTGGTGGCCTAGAGGAACAGCTTTTAAACCTTGACCTGTAGGAAACAGATTTCTTCCTTTACAGGGGGATGATTGATAAAAGATGAATTTAGCTATCAATCTATATATCTGCCGGTCCATCCATCCATCCATCCATCATCCACCAACCACTTGTCCACTGGCCATTAATGTATCTATCAACTATCTGTCTATAGCTATCTACCTACCTATCTACCTATCTATATACCTATCTATCTATCTATCTATCTATCTATGTATCCATCTATCTACCTGTCTATCTATCTATCTATCCATCCATCTATCTATCATCTACCTGTCTGAACCTCTTTATATGACTACCCTTGAGTCTCTATTGACCTCCTAGACTTTTCATATGCGAGAGTCAACGTACTCAATATATGCTTTAGGTAAGATTAAATATGATGTATGTATCACATGTTATAAAGTCCTGATTAAAATAATTGCCCATTTGACTATTTGCTTTCTATTCTATTTCCATAAGTGATATAGTCCTTAGTAATTTTGCCTATATCAATCTTCTCTCTTCTATTAGGTAATAGGTTCTTAAGACATGGTACAAATTTTTGAGTTTTTAAAGTGAATATAATACACATACAAAAAAGTGTATATGTGTATATATTCTATAAATATACATATATAATATATATTGTCTTGATGAATTTTCACTAACTGATCATACCTGTATAGCAGCATCCAGATCAAGACACAGACTATGATGAGCATTCCAGATTCCATCCTGAGCTCAGTTCCAGGCCATGCCCACCACCCCTCTTCCTGCCCCATCACCCACAATAGTAACCACGATCCTGACATCTAGCAGCATATTTCCGTTTTCTAGGTGTTGTACTTCATAGAAACAGAGTCATGTACTCTTTTGTGCAGCTTCTTTCTCTCAACATCGTGTTTATGACGCTCATCCATACAGTATGTGCTTGTAGTTTGTTCTTTATCATTGCTGCATAGTCATTATTTGTGTGAATGTGACATCATTTATCCATTCTACTGCTGTTGGGCACTTGGATAGTTTCCAGTTTCAGGTTTTTATGAATAGAGTTTCCTTGAATGTTCTAGAACATGTCTTTTAGTGACTATGTGCATGCATTTCTCTTGCAAATTTACTTACAAGTGGCTTTGCTGTATCACAGGGGTTGCATGTGTCAACTTTATAGTAGACACTCCAAAAAATTTTCCAAGGTGGTTGTCTCACCTTGTCCTCCTCTCAGCATACTAAGAGATTTCCAGCTGTTCTCTATTGTCGTCAACATTTGGTATTTTCTGAAAGTCTCTACACTTTTATTCTTATTAATTACTGTACATTTCTTTGTTTAGTTTTACTATGTGCAACAATTGATTTACAAAATTGCATTTCTGAAAATAAGTTACTGAATGGGAAAAGGGGACCATTGACGGTCAGTTAGGAATACAAGGGCAGAAACAACCTTGTCCACCATCATGACCACTAGTTAGGTGGCCAGGCACTGGTTTCATCAAGGGTCACTGTCACTGCAGCCATTTTCTTGACCTTCAGGGAACTCGTTTTTGACACTCAGATCTCTGAACAGAAATCACTTATGTTGATTTTACCAAGGCCCTTCAGATGCTCTGCCGTGATCAGGTGATCAGATTCCCCAGATTCAATCCCGTTCCAGGCCTGGCAGAGGCAGAGCACCTGTGGGGACTGTGGCCTGGGGGTGGGTCTCAGAGGGGAGAGCTGCCCACGCCGTGTGCATTGGTGAGGGATGCCTGCACCCCACTTCCACAGGTACCAGGTAGCTCTCAATCCAGAGAGTTTTCTGCTGCCTCCGCCTTGAATCCATGTGTGTGTGGGTTCCCTCCTCCCTGTGCCTTGACTGTTACTTTCCCTGCTCAGAAAGCGGTCTTCATTGCTTGTCCAGCTTCCAGCTTCCAAAATGCTTCCATTGTGTTTGTCCCTGTGGGCTTGTGCCTTTAAAGACTCTATTTTACTATCCTTTTAGATGAATTTGGGGAGAGAGAGAAAATAAATGCAAGTTCTGATCGTTCTTCTTTAATAGGAAATGGCCAACTGCTTTTTTTAATGAACATTTAAAAACACGTTTACATGTGTTTCTACTTTTTGACAGCTGCATAACATCCCAGAGCAGGAATACTTAGTAAATTGTTTAACCGTTTACTGTTGTCACTCACTAGGTTGTTTCATAGTTCTTACTACCGTCAGTATCACTGAGGTGAACCGTTTGATACACATACGTCAGAGTTATTCCTAGAGAGACCATCGCTGGGACAACGGTCATCGATAGAGTCAGTCTTCCATATCCATGGATTCCACACCCACGGATTCGACTAACTGCGGATTGTGTACTATATTTATGATCCACAACAGTGGATACAGAGGGCCTACTAAAGGACATGAGCATCCATGGATTTTGATATCCACAGCAAGTCCTGGAACCAATCCCTCATGGATATCCAGGGATGACTGTATTCGGATATGTTTTGCTAAATTGCCCCCCAAGCATACTTGCACTAATTTATCTCTCACACCAGCTGTATAAGTTCCTGTTTTTCCATATCTTTCCAATACTTGGCACAACCACTAAAATAATAAGGATACAAATCCTTGCCAATTTCATAGGGGCAATTTGAGTGTGTGGTTTTAATTTTCACGAGTTAATGTTCATGCTTATTAGTATATTGAAACGACATTTTGTATGCATAAGGTTGAAAGGCTCTTGGAACCTGGGTAACGGGATTGGGGGACAGTGGACTGACTCATTGTCCCACACACACTCTTGTGCCCGACACCAATGTGCTCCCAACCTGCTTGCATAGAAGGACAAGTAGGACAGAACAGACAATGGTTTGGGGGATCTCAGAGGGTTACAACTTCCCCATGGTTTCCATGACCTTCTAAAGTGAGAACTGAGAACAGCATCGATAGATCCTGTGATCCGGCAAACTTAGTGCAGTCCAGCACTTTGGAGACACTTATGTCATTATTCTTGCTGAGGCCTGTGGGAACCAAAAAGCCAAGCTTTCCCAGGCAGAGAGCTTAGCCATTTTTGGAAAGGAGAGCTCACCTTCCTCTCTGCCAGTGAGTGCCCAGGAGGTTCCTTTTCAGAGTTATCCTCTTGTCCTCTCCAATGGCTTGCGTGCTACTGACAGATTCTACTTTCAGAAATGTCCTTTTAGGGACCGGCGTCATGGCCGAGTCGTTAAGTTCTCGCACTCCACTGTGGCAGCCCGGGGTTTTGCTGGTTCGGATCCTGGGCGCGGACATAGCACCGCTCATCATGCCACGTTGGGGCATCGTCCCGCTTGCCACAACTAGAAGGACCCGCTGCTAAGATATACAACTATATGCGGGGGGATTTGGGGAGATAAGGCAGGAAAATAAAGGAAAGAAATGCCCTTTTTATCTCGACATTCCCTTCATTAAAGCCTTTCAATGGCTCCCCATTGTCCGAGATGAAAGCCAGCTTTTCTTCACTTCGCACTCAAGCCCTCACTCCTCTACTCACCCATCCAACCCAAACGACCTCCCCAAGGAGCTCACAAACCCACCTGGCAGCACTGCTAATGTCCTGTCTTCTCTGTGCTTCCAGATCCTGCTCCCCTGTTAATGCCCAGTATAATCAGGAGAAGTAACAGAGAGTTTAGGGCGCTAATACGTATAAACTTTCTGGGTAAGAAAACGCACAAAACACTTGTCTAGTTAAGTCACTGTATTTCCCAAATGTCTATAATAAAATATAACAGTAATTTGAGGTGACTGAGACCTTTCCAGAATATGATTCAATCAACGTTTCTGGGCCTAAATTTTAATATATCTTTCTAATTCACCCATTTACCTTTTTTATTCATAGAAACCTGCAGGAAACCTTTATAGTTAGGACTAGGAAGCAAGGACTGGATTTAAAATCAGGCTATTGGAATTTAAATCAAAGAAATGCAAAAGCTCAGCGTTCACCTGAGTGTAGTACACTTATTCCCAGAGTTAAACAAGATCATTTTAGATGGCATACGAAGAAACTTTAGTGCGTTTGTATAATGGCTACATATTTGTTTTGCTGTGTATTAGAAAAAAATCCCTAATATCAAATCCATCATTTATTATTTGTGGCAGGAATTGCCAGCTGTCCATTAAATTCTGTCCTACCTTCTTTGGTGCACACATGCCAGCCTTCCTTGCAATTAGATTGGTCATATGCCAAAGTTCTTTCCAGTGAAATGTAAGCAGAAATGAGGATTGCCAGATTCACGTCTGGTTCAAAATGCCTGCCCCTGACCATGTTCACTTCCTTATGCTCCTCCTCTCTCTAGCTGACTGGAATCGACACCCATGAAACTGTTAGAAACCATAAGTTAAAGATGCCAAAGCCATCATAGTCTAGGTCACAGGCCGGCAAACTATGGCCTATGAGCCAAATCTGGCCCACCTTCTGTTTGCCCAGGTATTGTCTATGGGGCTTTTGCTACTACAGCAGAACTGAGAAGTTGCCGCAGAGACCATCTGAACCCCAAGCCTAAAATATTTACCATCTGGCCCTTTACAGAATAAGTTTGCTGACCCCTGGTTAGATCCCTGAATGACCATGTGGAGGACAGCCACTTTGTTGATCTGAACAGCACCCCAGTTCTTTGCATAAGCAGGAAATAAGCTCCTGAAATTCTGGGCCCATTTGCTCCCATAGTTTACCCCACTCTCACAATATGTTCTTACTCAGCAGGAGCTAAACTAGGCAGCCCCATGTGATCGCCTGATGCAGATGACCTGATCGCCAGTTGCTAGTGCTGTGCAAGATGACCAGTTATGCCCATGGGGTAGTGCTCCCCTCTGGGACCCACTCTCAGGTCAAAATTTCCCACAGGTGCTCTCCCTCACTCAGTCCTACGACCAGATTGACCTTTGGGAATCTGACCCCCTACTCACAATACAGCATTGTAGGGCTTGAGATTGGGAACGAGATGTGAGTTCTCCCCAGTTATCTGAGTATCAAAAGGAAGAAGTTCCCTGAAGCTCAAGGAAATGGCTGCAGTAACAATGACCCTCGAGGTAGCCAAGGCCTGGTCACCTGTCTAGGTGGTCATGATGCTGGACTAGGTTGTTCCTGCCCTTATATTAATAACTGTCTGTCAATGGTCCTCTTTTCCTGTTGAGTAACTTATTTTTGGGTGTACACATTTGTAAATCGATTGAAGGTATTATTGCTGCTATTTCCTTATCCACATCTGATTTTTACCCTTATTTTAATTTCTAAAAATACAATGACACATTTTCCATGCTTACCTTTAATTCGTGGTAAGTTGTAGAAGTCTTCCGTTTGTGGAAATGATGTAAAATTTCCTTTTTGAATGATTGTTTTCAATTAAAATGTATTAAACTGTTTAGGAAATGGAAAACTGCTAATAATAGTATAGATGGTACGTTGATATGACCAAAAATCATGATGTTATTATGAGAAGCAAAGAACATCAGAAATAACGTCAAAATAATGCACAAAAACAAAGTAACATCAAATAACATCCAGAAACATGACGTTATTATGAAAATAACTGAGGTTCCAGAAACACTGCTTGTGTCTAGGCTGCTTTGGAAAATGTGATGGGATGCTAGATTCACGGAATATTGATCCAGGTGGGATGGTGCATGAGAGGTCACCGCACCCATAGCCAGCCCTGCCTCTCACCTCCTCATTTCCAGAAAGGGTGCCTGAAAGTCACCCAGTTGGGTTCCCTGACCTCTGGTCGCCCAGTGCAGTGTTCTCTAACATGAAGGTTCTGCCTGGTTAATCCCACGATTAATAGATAAGGTCAAGTGAAGGGCGCAGTAGAAGAGCTTCTCATACTAGTTCAGTGCTTCTTCTAGTGTGTGCTTCCCATATCTATTGAGTGAATTGATGGAGATGGAGAGGTTTGGGGGGCTAATGTGGATCCCTCAGAGGTGTCTTCTCTCCTAAGACCTGCCCGACCACTTAGGAGTTAAGGCCAGTTTCTAGGATTTTACTCTTCATCTAATTCCACATGGGAAACCTCAGGGAGTTCCCCAAGGCAAAAACGATAATCCCAATTAACTGCCACTGAAACAAGAAGAGCTGTATTGCATACAGGTGATGTGACCGAGAGAGATTACACACGTAAAGCAAAACCGAGGTCTTCATGAGGTTTCATGCACTCCAGCCTCTCCTATCACTTCTGCGGAGTCATCATGAGCCAGGAATGGCCTTCCAGGCTGTAGCTAGACATAGCAACTTCTGGGAGTGGCTCCCTCTGTTTGCAGGATTGGCAGGTGTCACAAGTGGGCATGTGATTGAACAGTGGGGTTGGGAAAATAATTCACCCCTGCCTTTTATATTGTGCTGAGTCAGCACCCTACAATCTTAGACTATGAGCCAGGGCTGTGTGCCCAGGTTGCAAAGGCCAGCTGAAGAGGGAAAAAGGTAGGATGGTTATGTTTTAACAGGTGTGTGTGTGTGTGTGTGTGTGTGTGTGTGTATGCTAAGTGATTAGAGACAGCCTTGGTGTCTACTTGTGAGAACCACCCAGATTGTCCCATGTGGATAGAGACAGGGGTGCTCTTCATTAGGTTGCTCTTTGTTACCTGTGTTTCTTTCCTGGATAAAAGGGAAGAACACAGCCTAGGTCAATCTTTATAGAAGCAATGAGCTCTGGGGACTGACTCTAATACTGTCACAGAGTCCTCACCCCACCACAGGGCTCCCTCTCTGGCCTGCCACAGTGTCTAGAATTAGTATAAGTGAGCATCCCTTTTGGAATTTGTGTCTCCAGAAGCTTCATTCAGCTATAACCTACAGCCTTGGCCAAGAACCCGTGGGTTCTTTCTGGGGTTGTCATGTGCTTTATGCTGCTGGTTGCCCAGTTTTCCCTGATGTCAATATTGGTCTGGCCTGGACACAGGTGGGCTTGCCAATGACACTGAGAAAACAGTGTGAGGGTGGAGAAGGCACAGCTGCCTCTTTCCTGTGCCGGCCTGGAGACAGCCCTGCTTCACATCTGCCCCTTCCCCATTGGCAAGAACGGATCTCATGACTCCAGTTAATGTGGGGGGCCTGGGGCATGCGTTCCCGGATGGGCAGCATTTTCTCAGTGACAAGTCCACACTGGGAGAGGGAACCGTGAAGTGTGAGCCATCACAGCAAGCCCTCCACCACCTGGTCACCACCTCTCCCAGGAACCCCAGCACTCCTGGTTCCAAACAGCCTTCCAGGCAGCCTGAGGACCCAGGAAGACATGGCACTTTGAAGGGATAGAGGTGGCGGAGATCCTAGAGGAGAGAGATGACCTGAGTTCATCCACAGGGGAAACAATCATGTGCTTAGGGCATCAGAAAGTCGGTTTGTCAAAAAGTTTTGACACCACAGCTGCGTGGTTGAGAGTATGGCCCGTAATGTTATGCAGTTTTTATTCAATCCTCAGCTCTTCCTCGTACTTTATGTGTGTGTGGGCCAGTTCCTGACCATGTGAGCCCGAGGAGATAATAATATCAATTCACAGGGTTATTTTGAGAACTAAGTGAGATCCTGCAAACAAGACACTCAGCACAGTGTTTGCCACACACTCAAATGAATGTCTGAATGAATAAAAGTTTTCAAATGAGTATAAACTCTCAAAATACTATAGCCAGGAAATGGCTACGGAAATACTAATTACATGAATAATCTTTCAGAATTTTTCCTATGCAAAAAAAGATATATATTTTTACTGAAGTGGAATATTATACATAACTAGATTTTTTAAAAATAATTATTTTATTGAAATACAATTCATGTACCATAAAATTCAGCATTGGTTTTAGTATATGCACAAAGTTGTGTAATCATCACCACTATCTCATCCCAGAACATGTCTATCACTCCAAAAAGAAACCTCATACCCTTTATCAGTCATTTACCTTCCCTCTTCCCCCTGCCCCTGGTAATGGCTAACCTCCTTTCTGTCCCTGTGGATTTGCTTATTCTGGATATTTCTTATACATAGAAGCATACAATATGTGGCCTTTTTTGTCTGGTTCCTTTCATTACCATAATATTTCCAAAATTCAACCTTGTGATGAAGGAAAAGATTCTTGTTGTAAGAAGTATCCGTACTTCGTTTCTTTTTATGGCTGAATAATGTTGCATTCTTTGGATAGATCACATTTTGTCCGTCCGTTCATCAGTTGATGGACATACGGGTTGTTTCCACTTTCCGTTATTAAGAATAATGCTGCTATTTGTGTACAAGTTTTTGTAGGAATGTGTTTTCATTTACCTTGGGTAATTACCTAGGAGTGAATGCTAGAAAATACGGTAACTTTACATTTAATCCTTTTGAGAAACTGCCACACTGTTTCAAAAGAGCAGCCATAACTGTCTTATAGTCCTTTTTTCCCTTCACAATACATCGTGACTGTCTTTCCTTGCCAATAAATAGCTTTGGGCATCACTACTTTGAGTGAATGGATAGCGTTTCCTTAGCCAGCTGTACCAGAGTGTCTATAACTGGTTCCCTGTTGTGGGACATTTAATGATCCTATGAAACAGGCTTTGAGCATGTTCCTTGTCCCCCCAGCAGGTAAAGGACACTCTTCCAGGGGTACCCAGAGCACTTTTTATCCATTTTGGACCTTTCAGATTGCACAGCAATTCACCCCTCCCCCCCCCACACACACACACACCCTATCTGTCTTATCTATACACAGGGAGCTTCTTGAGGAGATGAAACATGTCTGGAATTCATCCTTGTATTTATAACACCTAGCACAGTGTCAGGCATTTGCAGAATGAATAAGCAGAATAATGAAGAAATAGAAGGATGGATGGATGGATGGATGGATGGATGAACAGATGAACAGAGCCAGGGACAGGGAGGGATGCAGTTTGTTGCCGTAAGAACAATCTGTCCAAAGATCCCTGCCTCTAGAGCTAGCGAGTTCCCTGAGCCTGGAGGTTTGTGGCAGGAAGCTCAGTCACCTGGCAGGAACATTGTAAAGTTAATTGGGCATCAGAAGGGAGGCTGGATGCAATTTAAGATGCTTCCAAACTGGACAGCATAGAGCTCTATGAAATAGAAGCCCAGGGAAGCTAAGAGATTGGTCCTCAGTTCCCCATCTGAGCAACTGCAGGACTGGGAGTTGCTCTGAAACTTTTCAAGTTGTTCTGGGAGCCCAAACCAAACTCTCCCCTTGTCCAAAAGCATCTGTTGCTTGTGTCTGCCTTTGGGAAGCTTACAGTCCACTGAGCTTAAAGTCCAGGAAGGCAGAAACTCTTATGTAACAAGTTGTTTAACCAGTCTATGGCTATCTGTAATCAGAGAGTTTACTCTGTGCCGTTTTGATGAAAGAGGGTACACTCTGGGAGGCGTTGCTTAGAGGTTCTGAAAAGGCCCTGACTGATCTTTGAAGGGGGAGAGTTTTCTGCCTGATTAGGCCGTTGGCTGGGAGGGAGGGAATTGAGGGGCAGGGCAGGGAAGGGCTCTGGGGCTGACTGCATAGCCCCTTCCAGCAGCGCTGAGTACTGCAGGCCCAGGAGCTGCTGTCCTTCCACGATGTGGCTCTTCGCTCTGGTCCTGGTCTCCTTGGCCACTTCTACAGTCTGGGGTGAGTCCATCTGAAATACAGATAGGGGGGCACATTGGAAATGCTGGTCCAGGGGTGAGGTGAGGGACACACATACAGGACAAAGGCGTGACAGCTCCGGTTCCACAGCAGCTGCCCTCCGGATGTGGGGCGCCCGGCCCAGACAGTCCCGTCCAGGGGAGGATAAACACCCAACTTCAGCTGCCAATGCCGCACGCAGGAGGGTACCAGCTAACCTCATGCCTCCAGATGAGGACTTTGAAGAACTCAGTTTATTTCCCCTTGAGATTTGTCCAGATATGGCCAAATCATGGAGAGTGACTTAGCAGAAAATAAATCTCAACTCTGGGGAAGAAGAGTGCAGGTTGGAGACCCAGCTCAGCCCTTAACTAGCTGTTTATCCTTAGGTAAGGTACTTCACTTTTCTGTGCCTCACTTTCTCTCTCTAAAATGGGGATGAGGACAGTACCTACCTCACTGAGCTGTTGGGAGGATGAAACACATTGTTTCTAAAGAGCATATTTTCTATTATGAGGAGAGAGAGTGCAAAATAAAGATTAATAACTGAAGTGGTGGTTTTGAAATATAGTGTATAGATAGAAATTTAAGGTATGGTAAGATCAACAGACAAGGAGCCGACTGCCATTGAAAAGAAGTTTTTTACACACAATTCCCAAGGTGAGGTGGAATGCCAGCACAAGGTGAAGCACCTGGAGGGTCAGGAGACAGAGGGAGGAGGAGGAATTGTGGGCAAGAGTTTTTATCCTGCTTGCTGTGAGAAGGAAGGGGTGAGGCAGCATAAGCATGTTTAGGATTTGCAAACTAAACAAACTGCTCTGGGGCCAGGGGGCGGTCCACAGTTGTCAGGTAAGTGGCCCTGGAGTGGTTAGGGCAGGATGATAGAGGCCTGGAAGTCCCTCCAGGGTCAGCAAGGCCCCTGATATCAAAGCACCAAATACAGAGCATAAAGACATGGTTAATACAAGGGTGCAGCAAGGGTCCTCAGAATACATCTTGTGCCATTTGATAGATGGAGAAAAAGAGACTCAGACAGGGAAATGTACTTGTCCAAGGTCAACTGGAAAATCACACTCAGAATCTATGTGTTTCTCCTGAATCCAGGGTCAGTGCTTTGTCCAGTAATGTCCTGACAGAGTAGGCGCCATCTGGATTTTATGTTCATTCTGGTGGAGTGACACCATGAGAGGCCTGGGAGTGAGTGTCAGGGCAGAGTAAGAGATAAATTGGGAGGGATAATTCCTTTACCAATGGTCATCTCCTGGCAAGTCCATCTCAATTCGATCTTCAGAAAGTCTATAATGGCAGCATGCATTTCCTCAGCTTCCTCATTTGTAAATGGGATATATGAACACCTACCTAGCAAGGCACTTGTGAAGATTAATTTAGCTGACCTGGAACACAGATCCGGCACATAGGAAGTGCTAGTACACAAATATTACCTATAACACACGTGGTAACTGCTGCTCTTAACACTATGGCTGATGCCTCTCACCCCATCGCCCACTTTGTCACCCTCGGCATCTGGCTTCTGTCCACTTCATCTCTCCTGAAGGTTAGCACTGGATATTCTTCTTTCAGAACAAGTCTGGGTTATTCTTTCTGCTCTGGCCGCACACTTTGAGGGAGATGCAGCCCTTTCGTCAACATCTAAAGGAGAGCAGTTGGGAGGACGAGAGGCTAGACATCATTTCCTACGAGGAACGCTGGAACCATGTGAGGACAGACAAGAGGAGGCCTGAGGGATGGGCATGCTCAGGGGTCTGCAAGGCCGCTGCCACATGGGAGCTCAGGACGGGCCACAGCAGGTAGAAGCAGGGCTGATGTGGAAGCTGCAGGGGAGGAACTTCGGCTCAGCGAGGAAGAGCTGTCTGCTCCTCAAGAACGGAACAGACGGGGATCTGACCCCAGTCTCAGCCCCTCTGGACGACCCTGCTCAGAGCCACCAGAGGAATCCTCCTCAAGCTGATGGTGTCACTCTCCCGTACTCTAACAGTTCATTCCTGCTCATTTACCCACAATAAAGCCCAGATCCTTAGCCTGGCATTCAAGGCCCTCCCAAACATGAACCTCTCTCACCCCAGGATTATTTTCCGCTCCCCGTAGACTCCCTCTGCCTCACATGGGCCATCACTCTTCCTCGGGCAGGCCTTGCCTTTTGCTGTCTCAGAGCCTCGCCTCGGCACATTCTCTATACCTTTATACCCCTCTCCCATCTCCAATTGCTCCGCCCTCCTCGACTGCTAGTCCCAGGCTCCAAGGTGACAGCCTCCATGATGACACCTATCAGAAGGCCTCACTCCCTCTTCTAACTCATGAAGGACCTTACTGGTCCCTCTCTCAGGACACTGACCACTTTCTTCCCAGCAGTAGGGTCGAGCGTGTATGTGGTTCATTCTCCCCACAAGGCTCAGAGCTTCTGAGAAGAGGAGCCGCCTCTTGTCCACCCTCCCATCCAGCACGCAGGTCAGCGCCAGGATCCTAGTGGATAACTGTCTCCAGGGCTCCTGAGAGCGCAACCCCAATGTCTGCTTCACTCCCAGCAGCTCTCCTCCTTGCATTTCCTTCTCACTTGATGCCGTTTTACCTCCATGTCCAATTTGCTCCTTAAGACAGCCCTGGGAGTACGGAAGGATAGTTAACCTCCTCTCCCTTTTACATAAGAAGAAACTGAGGCCTAGAGAGTTGAGGTGACTCATTCAAGGTCACAAGCTGAAAGTGGCAAGACTCCCAGAATCCAGGTCAAACCTTTCACTGCTGACATGTGCTCATTTCCTCTCGCTGTCCCGCAGGGCACCCATCCTCGCCGCCTGTGGTGGACACCGCGCAGGGCAAGGTCCTGGGGAAGCACGTCAGCCTGGAAGGATTTGCACAGCCCATGGCCGTTTTCCTGGGGGTCCCTTTTGCCAAGCCCCCCCTGGGATCCCTGAGGTTTGCTCCGCCGCAGCCTGCAGACCCATGGCCCTTCGTGAAGAACACCACCTCCTACCCTCCCATGTAAGCCGGGGGCTTTGGCATCTTTCAGTGGGTGTGCACCTCAAAGTGACGCAGGAAGGAGCCAAGGCCATCCTCCGAGTGGCTCATACTTTGTTCTGGAATCCTGAAGACATTGTAGATCCTTAGAGATACTCCAGAACTCTCGAAGCATTCTAGAGCCCTGTATTCAACACATGGTTGTTGAGCACCTACTGTGTGCCAGGCATGTTTGAGGTCTTGGGATCCATTAGCGAACAGAACCAAGATCCTGTCTTCATGGACCTTGCATTCTAGGAGGGGAGACAGATAATAAATAACATGCAAATTAATAAGTGAATTATGTCATATGTTAGAATATTTGATAAGAGCTTTGGAAAAAGATTAAAAGGTGAGCAGGTGAAGGCGACCAGGTGTAACGGTTCTGTTTATTCTCCTGTCTTGAACATTGCTATAGTTGGCAAGTAGGGTGAGCCAGGCAGCGTGTGGGTGGGGAGTGCTTTGGGATGTTGACCAGGCAAGTTCTCATCTCCCAGGTGTGTCTAGCCACCTAGACATGAGCAGAGGAATGGTGGATGTGTCCTAGTCACCCTGGCCATGTTGGGCAAAAGAGCCCCTCAGCCACCCTCAAGCCTCCATGCATCCATTTAGCCCTTATTCTTCTCAGCAAGGCATTTCTCGGAATCTCCAGCTTCCCACCTCTTGCCTTCTTTTCATTTCTTTCCTTTTTCCTCTTCTCTACTCTTCTCCCCTTCCTTTAAAAATTATATTCACTGTTTTTGTTTCTTGATTGTAAGTGTAATACATTCTTATTACAGAAATGTGAGGATGCACAGGTAAGGAGAAGTAAGAAAGTGAAAATCTTTTATGAATTTACCACTGGAGAGAACAGTGGCTCGTGTTTTAGGTTCTGTTTTCCAGACTTTCACGTGTTGCATGTTTTCTCTCTTAAAAATAGAACCACCCAATATTCTGTACCAAATTTAACATTTGTGTTTCTTTTTCACACTACTTGGGTATCTTACAATTCAACTCAATTCAGACGCCATTTACCAGGAGGTAGTATCAGATGCCACCGGTTAAGAACTCAGTCCCATAGGATTGCCCTCTACTTCAGATGCCCAATAAGGGTCCACGTTGTTATCTGTGCTTCCGATTGACCAGCTATAAATCAGACATTCTCATGACACCCTCCTTATGTTCCATTAATTTTCTATAACGGTTCACAGACCTCAGGAAACTGATTTAGTCACTAGATTAATGGTTTCTGAAGGATTTTAAAGAATATGAATCAACAGTAGATGAAGAGATTCATAGGGTGAGGCTGTGAAGAAAGCAGCTTCTGTTCTCATGAAGTTTGGGTCTGGCAAAGCGGCAGTGGGAGGCATTCTGGTTCACCAACCAGGACGCTCTCTGAGCCCTTGTCCATTTGTGTTTTTAAGGATGCATCCTTATATAGGCATGATTGATTAAACCTTTGGCCATTGAACATTGATCCAACACCCAGCACCTCTCCCTTCTCTAGAGATTAGGTGAGTGGGACTGAATTTTCTAAGCCTCTAATCACTGGTTTGTTTCCTGGCAACCAGCCCACATCCTTAGCTGAGGTCCAAAAGTCACCTCATTAATATGACAAACACACCTTTATGGCTCTCATCTCTTAGGAAATTCCAAGGTTTTAGAAGCCCTGTGCCAGAAACTGCATGAAGAACAAATAGATGTTTCTTATTATAAATCACAGTATCCCATCACCCTATACAGATAGTTTGGATGCCTCTTTTGCTCACTTATAAGTCTATCCTGAATATCGTTCTATGTCGTTAAATATCACAGCCTGACATTTAATAGCTGTGTTACGTTGGGTATTGAATCATCATTTATTTACCTGATCTCTTATTTGGGGTCACGGTTGTTCTTAATGTTTTTGATAATATACATAGCATGAACAACCCATAGTCAAATCTTTATGCACACTCACAATATTTTTGGAGAAGTTCCAAGAAATTATTTTCTGAGTCAAAGAATATGCACCTTTTTAAAAATTCCCCCCAAGAACTGTTCCAACTACACTCCTTTCATTAATGTAGGAAAACCTCCTTTCCCTGGACCTTTGGCAATACTTGGGGTTTTTTAAAAATGTATTTTGGCTAGTGGATAGACAAAATAATAATTATTATCACCATGATAATATGTATGTATAATTTTGCTATTTATTTTGCATTCATTTGAATACCAGTGATGTTGAAGTGTTTTCTGCTTTTTTGACATTTGATGTTTTTATTTTATGAATATTATGCCTCTTGCTCTTAGTGATCCCAGAAATCTTCCTCCGGGATGGAGATCAGGAAGTCGTCTTTTCAGGCCTGACTGCCTCCTGACAGCTGCGTCATCCAGGCACCTTAGTGCCTCAGCCACCTCATCTGCACACTGGGGGTGGTGACATCTGCCTTCTGCTTACATTGAGACTCAGAAATGTTGCTTTTAATGTCCTTCGAAATGCAAGCACTCCATAGTATGGATCTTTCTGTCTGTGTAAACAAAGGATTTCTAACCTGTCTGTCCTTCAATTGTCTTCTCTATAACATCTGGATAATAACAGAACCCATGTCATGGGGCTGCTTGAGGATTAGGTGAGTTAATACAAAAGGAGTACACACCTGATGTGCTGGGAGGACTCAGGAAATGTTACCAATTATAATCTATACCTGATCTTCATGATCTGTTATTAGGGCAACCATTAGTGCTTGTCTGGGCTGGATGATGGTAGAATCTTAGTATGTCAGGACTGCAAGGCCCTTAAAGAAATCTCTCCCTTCTCCTAGATCTGAAGATTGAGGATTAGAGCAGGGAAGGAATTCAACCAAGGTCACCAAGCTCAGTAATGGCTAACACAGGACTAGAACACAGTTCCTTTAATGTTGTCCCACAAGTATTTCTCCTGACATGTTGTACGCCCTGAATGTCTGCCACTTGAGTGACTTCTCATAGTTTATGGAAGTCTCCCGGGACTAGAACACCTGGTTTACATGGTGGAGGAACCTGGTCACCCTGCAGCCCACCATACAGAGCCCTGGGGAGAGCCAGGCTGTGTCAAGAGCCTGCAGGAAATGGTCCTCTCCCAGGTGTAGAGGCGGCCTCCTCTCCTTGACCCAGGGCATCCTGAAGGCTCTGGGAAGGGGACAGGTGACAAACCTCCTTACTATACACACTTGTGGAAGAACCTAGTGTGCCCCAGGGCCCCCCACCCTGATCCTCAGTTACCTTCCTTGTCATTCCAGCATCTCAAGTCTGGTAAGAACAACATTAATACATGCCTAACACTCCCAGTTCAAGGCTCAGCCTGACCGTAGGAGACATCTCCTTGCTCAGCTCTGACTGACTCAGGAGTTCTTCTTTCTCCCCTCCCAGGTGCTCCCAGGACACAGTGGCAGGGCAGATGCTCTCAGACCTCTTTACCAACAGAAAGGAGAACATTTCTGTCCAGATTTCTGAAGACTGTCTTTACCTAAATATTTATACTCCCGCTGACTTGACAAAGAAAAGCAGGCTGCCGGTAAGTAGTGGGAAGCACTGGTCAAGGCTGGTGAGTTCCAGCCCTCCAGGATCTTCTGGTGGAGACTGGAAGAGGATGAAGGCAGTTTGGGGTGGGGCATCACCAGCCGTGGCTGTTTCAGGGCCCCAGGGCTTTCTTCACCCACCCCAGCCAGACCACATGATCACAGGAAACTGCAGGGGATGAAAGCTTTTCCCGTCTTCCCATCTAGGTTCTTTGGCTGGCCTAATAATTAAATTGACATAAGACAGATTAACAGGAGGAAAACAAATTTAATTTTGTACATACAGCAGCTTATCAAAATTTGAGTATTGAAGAAGTGACCAAAGCAAGCAGAATTTATACATTTTAGACAAAGAAACATTTATGAAGATTTAGCAGCAAAGGGGTTTGGGTTGGAGGGGAAAGTTAAAGACGAAGTAACGAAGGTTGTTTCTACAGCCTTCTCGACCTTGACTTCCCCATCTCTGGTGATAAGAATGCCTTTTCCCTTCCAGATGTAGGGAGATTACCCTTCACATGGGAGATTCATTCCTGCTTTCAGGAAACCAAAAGGGTTAGAGTGTCCTTGCACTGGCTGTTTCCTAAGAAATTTTCTAAAGTAAATTTAATTTCAAATAATCAGTATACCAAAATGGCATATTTAGGGGTGGCATGTTCTCCTCCCCTTCAACCTCAGTTATCCCTAGTGACAGACATAGGATCTTTTGGGGAGTTTGCTGTACATCTGTAATGTACCTTTCCATTGTCCAGGTTCTCTTACACTAACAGAAGAAGAAGAATGATTACTCTTGGTTGCTACGTTAGGAATCTGACACCCAGAGCAGCTTATATATAATTTCCAACAAGGTCAGAGCTGAAGTAATCATAGTGATAAGCCAACAACCCAACCTGTACTTTACAGAGAGAGAACTGAGGCCCAGAGAGGGGAAGGAGAGGTCACACAGTAGGGTTGGCAGGATGAGAACGGTTGTCTTCTGATTTTCAAACCAGTGCTTTTTGGCACAGACTATGAAATCAAGCCTGTGTGTGAACTTTCCTCAGCACACAAAGAAACCTGCCTCACAGTGTCCCTGATAAAAGCGTGGAGAACACAACATGGATCAATCCAAGAAGCACTTTCCTTGGCCAGCTCTCTGGGACTTTGTTGTAGCCTACTTCCCTCCCTAGCAGAATTTGGCACAGGGTGATGACCCAGTGAGTCAGCATTTCCTGAATAAAGGGAGGCCCAGAGATGAGGGAGCCTTCCAGGCTCAGGCTGGATGGTGGGGGAGGGGTTCTGGAAAAGAAGGGGGTCCCTGGGGTGGAAAAGGTAGGGGTGTGAGCACCCTGGAATCTCCCAGAACACATCTGGTGTGATGCCCAGGAGTGGAGGAGGCGTCTATGAACTTGTGACTAGAAGTGGCACTGCACATGCTTGGCTCAAAGAGGTTGGAACAAAGACTCACTCATTCTTTCATTCATTCATTGATTTATTCTATGATGTACTCAGTGCCCCATATACAGAGCTAGACTTCTTAGCAGAAAGGAGGAACGTGATACAATTACCAAGCAGCCCCTGCCTTTGCGGGTCTTACCATCTGGGCTGCACAGACGGACACTAACTTCAGCAAATCTCTGCTGCCCCGACCTTGGCTCAGCCTTCACTCAGAGATGACTCAGCCTCAGCCCCTCCACCTGGAGGCAGGCGGCGATCAGAGGTGTGGGAGGAACAGGGCCTCTGGGAACCTGCAGGCAGGAGACCTCTAGCTATGGACACAGTTTCTGGAACTAGAGTCTCCGCTGAAATCCCGGTTCTGCCTTTTACTAGCTGAGACACCTGGCTCTGTTTCCTCAAAAGGAGAATAATCACATATGAGGATTCAACGATGACTATCAGGCTTTAACTCAGTGCCTGGCCAGGTACACAGAACAGTGCTCCTGGCATGTTGCTTAGAGCTGAAGGGAAGATCTTCCTCCTTCCCTAACAGCCGACCTACTGCACCCTGGACATTGGCTGCAGTGACTTAACATGTGGACTCTGGAGCCACACTGCCTGGGTTCAAGTCCTGCTTCCACCACTTACAGGCTGCCCAACCTTGGGCAGGTTAAGTGTCTCAGTTTTCCTGTGTGTTAAATGGGAGAATAGTAGTTCCTATTTTAGGCTGGTTTAATTTTAAATGCTAAGTACAGTACTTGGCACATAGTTTGTGCTATGAGTTCTTTTTTGTTAAAGAACAAAATTATTATAATATTATTATTTTAGCTACTCTCACTTCCTTGCTATGTGAGCTCTTAAATGCAAGAGCCATGAGTCATGAATTGTTTTGTCCACTCTCATCCGTAATTCTTATTACGGTCCCTGGCACATAGTAGTTTCTCAGATCATGTTAGTCAAATGACTGAGAACTTCTCAGAGGAGGTGGCTTTTAGGCTGGGCTTTGGAGGATTGATGGGATTTGGGGAGGCAGAGGAATCAGGAGGAGGAAGAAGGAAGGCATATCAGGAAGACACACCACTCGGGGCATGTGCGCTTCTTGAGATAATCATTCACGCATGAGAGAAGTTTAATTCACTGCATAAGAGATAACTAAGATGAAGCTGAAGTACAGGGCTGTGGCATGCCGAGTATGCTGAGCTGAGGGAGGGGTCGAGGGACGAGGGTGATGGGAGTGTTGGGGAGAAAATGACACTTATAGACTTGACTGTTCCCGTGACGGTGTTCTGAGCATGAAGAGCCCTTGTAGAAGGTGGCACTGAGGCTGGGAAAACAGGCAGGGCCAGCCAGCATGCATTGAGTAGGGTAGTGGCCTGGACCCCAGCTGGCACAGTGGGGGCAGAGGGCAACAGAAAGCTGTAACTTTGGGGGACACTGGTGGACTTTGGGTAATGGCCTTCTTGAGTCATGGCTAAGAGATGGGTTTCCAAACCAGATGACATCTTGAGGTCTTTCTCAGATCTGCTTCCTGTAACCAGTGTTATCATTTCCTTCCTGTCCAGGTGATGGTGTGGATCCACGGAGGTGGTCTGATGATAGGTGGAGCATCAACCTATGATGGGCTGGCCCTCTCTGCCCATGAAAACGTGGTGGTGGTGACCATTCAGTACCGCCTGGGCATCTGGGGATTCTTCAGGTAGGATATTAGACTCTCCTCACAGTGAATTGGCCCCCAAAGCAAGGAGGGTAGGGTCCCACTCCGGTCATCTCAGCCTTCAAGCGGATCTTTACTAAATTCCCTAGTGAGGCACCCAAGTCCCTTCATAACTGAGCTGCACCTCCCTTCTCATTCCCCAGACACACTGGTCCGCTTGCTTCTGAGCTTTTGCATATGATGTTCCCTCTGCCTGGAATATCTATTCTTTCAAACTTTTATTCATCCTGTAAGATCCTACTCAAATGTTTGTTGTTAGTGCTGTTGGGTCGATTCTGTCTCCTAGTGACCATGTAAGGAAGAGACAGAAGCTGCCTGATATTTTTGCATCATCCTCTCATCTTTGGTGCTGTATCAGACAATGTTCTGCTGCTATTTATGAGGTTTTCATGGCCAATTTTTTCTTAAGTTGGTGGCTAGGTCCCTCTTCCTGGCATGCTTTGGTCTGGAATCTCTGATGAAACCTGTCCAGCATGGGTGACCCTACTGGTATTTGAAGTACTGGTGGTATAGCTTTAGCATCACAGCAACATGCAGCCACCACATTATGGCAACTAGTAGACTAGTGTTCTATTTCCCTGACGAGCAAACAAACCTGGGATGCAACGGTGACAGTACTGAATCTTAACCCCTAGACCACCAGGGCTGGATAACTCACGTTACCTCCTCAGAAACACTCACCTCCTTTTCACCTGTGTTGCCCCAGTACATTGCAACCTGTAAAGTGACAGTTAGCATCAGCACAGCAGTTATAGGCTTACATATCTTACCTCATAGGAAAGTAAGGAAGGAGCAGACTCATGTTGGGAGCTCAGTGAATGCTTGTGGGTGAAGGAATGGGTGGCTGGAGCTGGGAGATTGTTGCATCATCTGAGCTCAATGAAGCCCTCCTAGGAGGAACATCAGGTCCACTCATTCATTTCCTTCTGCATTTGGTGCACACATGAGTCAAGGCTAGAGTGTTCTCCCTTGAGTCCTCATGGAAGCAGGAACCACGTTTCCTGCAGGACACAGTTACTAGTACTAGGAGCATTTTGTAAACGCACCAGCCCCAGGAACTCTGACCCTGAGATGGCTAATGGGTGGGCTGAGGGAGGGGTGGACTCCTCACTGAAAACAGCTATGGAGCTGGAGGAGGGGTATCCTAGGTGAGTCATGACTCAGAATGTCTTACCTGCTCTTTCAGCCATGTCCCGTTTCTCTGCTCCCCGTTACAGTCAAACTGCTACATTAGTGCTTCCCAATTCCTCTCCTCCCAGTCTCTCCTTTAACCTATGTCAATCAGGTTTTCTCCCTGACCACGCCATCTGACTGTTCTGGTCGAGGTCACCAATGACCTACCAGCTCTTGGCCCAAACTTGGTAAACATCCACATACCAACTTGACAGCATCCATACACGACCGTTCACTCCTTTTTGAAATGCTGCCTTCTCTCGGCTCATAGCCACCTCCTACCTCACAGACTAATCCTGGTCAGCCGCTTCACTGGAGCCTCCTCCTGCCCCTCCTAAAGCCTCAGTGTTTGGCTCCATCTCCATCTCCACTACTGCCCTGAGTGATCTCAGGGGGCGCCTTCACAGCTCCTTGTTTTAGCCCCACTTTCTCCTTTGAAACACAGATGCACACGATTAACTATCTCCTTCTATGCCCACTGGACGTCTAAAGGGCACCTCACACTTCACTGGGACAAGCTAAAGCCTTGACACCCACTACCCCTCCCCCAAAATACTCCTCCTTTCCCCACAGTGCCTCCTGCTCAGCTTCTGCTTGCTCAAGATAAAGACCATGTGGTCAGCCTTGACTCTTGTCTTTTTCTCATATCCCTCATCCAGTGGATTAGAAAATCCTCTTGCTTCCATCTTTAAGATTAATTCAGAATCCAGCCACTTCTCATCTCCTCCCTTTCACCTACCCTAATCTAAGCCCTCTGTGCCTCTCACCTGGATTATTGTAACAACCTCCACTTTTATAATCCTGCTACTTTTATACTCTGTCTGATCTGCACAGTAGCCAGAGTGATCATTTAAGGCATAGATGGAGTCATGTCCTTGCCTTGCAGTGACTTCCCTCCTTACTTACAATGACATTGGGGTCCTTACCAAGGCCCACAGGGCCCTCTCTAGCTGTGTGTCCTGCAATCATACTTTGTTCACTGGACCCTGGAGCCTTTGCATTTGCCATTTCTTCCACTTGGAATTCTCTTCTTTGGATGTTTGCAAAGCTCCTGTGCTCATTCACTCAAGTTTCTCTCAAATGCCACAGCCTCCAAGAGGCCTTTCCTAGTCATGTGATCTCGAATAGAATCCTACTGCCCCACCTCTGCCTTTCCTTTTACAAGATTTTATTTCTCCTAAAAGCACTTTAACTACCTGACATTGTATTCTATGCCTATCTGTTTATTTGTTTATGATCTGTAATGTGAGCTCTGTGTGGTCAGAGGTTTGCTTGTTTTGTTCTCACATGTGCTCCTGGCTCTTAGAACAGTGTTTGCTCATAGCAGATGCCAGATAAATGCCAGATAAAGGAATGTAGAACTCACAGCAGAACGATGCCACAGAAGAAGAAGGCAGGTGGAGACACTTGTGTCAGGGCTGTGGAAGCCCCGTCTTACTCCAGAAGGCTCGCCTAGAAACCCTAACCCCGTCTGTGGTCCTGAGAGCCCTGCCATGACATCTCTGTTCCCACTCCAGCCTGTTCTCTTACTCACAGCACAGGGGACGAACACAGCCCAGGAAACTGGGGTCACTTGGACCAGGTGGCCGCACTGCGCTGGGTTCAGGAGAACATCGCCAACTTTGGAGGGGACCCAGGCTCCGTGACCATCTTTGGAGAGTCAGCTGGAGGTGAAAGTGTCTCTGTTCTTGTAAGTGTTCCTGACCCTGATGTGACTCCTGATAGGACTCTTGGAGACCAGTTTAGCCATGGGCACCTTTATTTACAGGACCTAGATTCAAGGCTGACCCCACCCTGCACAGCAACAAATGGTGGAAAGCTAATAGCCCAACTCTCCTTGGCCCCCAGGAAGCTCAGAGCTCACCTAGCATCCTGGCGCCATAAGAATATTCAGTCACAACCGCAACATTTCTCACTTTCCAATTTGGTTGCGCTCTCTCGCTCCTTCCTAATCATTTTCCCATTAGACTCATCTCACTTCTCTTGGGATATAGGGGTGGTTATACATTATGAATAAGAGCAGGCAACCTTAAAGGTTGGGCAGAGTGTCATGGTTTGGCTTATAGTCATATACATGTCAAGGGGACACGGGCACAAAGATCGGGTCAGGGGCCTCCTCTGAGATGGTCTGAATGTTTGTGCGTGCCCAAGAGGGAAGGCAGCAGTCTCTAGGATGTCTTGCTAGTGGCAATGGGGCTGGGGGAAGCAATGGTGGAAAATCAGATTAGAAGGTGCTAGGAGCTGTAAGGAATCCTCCAGCTGCCTCACAGGTGAGCAGAGGGTCAGCACTATTACTGTTTGTTTTTTGGTGAAGGAGATTGTCCCTGAGCTAAGATCTGTGCCAATCTTCCTCTATTTTCTGTATGGGACGCTGCCACGGCATGGCTTGAGGAGTAGTGTGTAGCTCCACACCCGGAATCTGATCCTGTGATCCTGTGAACCCCGTGCTGCAGAGCAGAATGCGTGAATTTGACCACTATGCCAGGAGGCCGGCTGACTGTTACTGTACTTTTACAACATGGATTGATTTCCTAGTTAAATACTCAGGGATAAATGTTTTTATATTTTATCGAATGGAAAAAAAGGAAAAGTACAAATAAGCTTAAAGAAGAAAAAAGTCATACAAAATCCCATTACCCAGGGATACCCACCACAAACATTTTGACATGTATTTTTCTAGGCTTTTACCATGACGCACCCTATCCATCTATCTTTCTATCTACCTATCCCTCTATCTGTCTAACTACCAGCTGTCTGTCTGTCTGTCTATCTATCTGTCCATCTAGGATTTTTTAAACAAAAAATCTTCCTTAGCATTTTAAGAGAACATTAATATTTCCCTAAACATTAAGCACTCCTCCATAATTTTATTTTTTATAATAATGTAGTATTCCATGGTAAGAATGAAAAATAGCATATTTACCAAATCTCATAATATTGAAAACTTATGATATTTTCTACTTTACTTTTATAAACAGCACGAGCATTCGTAGAAATCGTTGTGTGCCTCCGTGGTCATTTTTCTAAGGCTATATTCTGAGTAATGGAAATGCAGAATCAGAACCGTGTCTTTAAAGTGTTGTTAGGAATTCCTAAGCATCTTTCAGATACCTTTGATTGTTTTAATCAGCGTGCATGCCGCACACATCCTATTCTGTCCCTCGCTCTGTGCTCCTGGCTGGCTCCAGCTGAGGGAGGTTTTCTTGGAGAACCGGGTCCTGGGGTCAGCCTGGGGAACAGGCCAGGCCAGGACCTGTCATGTCCACTGAGCCCCAGGGTCTCCAGGGGAGGGGCCAGGGCAGAGCTGTGGATGAAACTAGCTCTTCAAGACCCCTGCTGTGAGCGTAAACTCTCTACATCTCCACTTTCCTCCCAGGTGTTATCTCCACTGGCCAAGAACCTCTTCCACCGGGCCATCTCTGAGAGTGGGGTGGCCTTCACTGCTGGCCTGGTCCAGAAGGACTCGAAGGCCGCGGCTCAGGTGAGTCTCACACTGGGACACCCCTGCACCCTTAGCTCTGCTCTCCTGGAGTCTTCAGGGGTCTGCCTTGCTATGTGATCCAGCTGAGACCCTCAAAGCATCACAGTAGTGAGAATGGCTGGGAGGGAAGGGCAAGGAGACACCTCAGCCAACCTCCCAGTTATCCAGCTGAGCATACTCGGGCAGAGAGTGGAAGCAGCTGGCCAAGGTCAGAGAGTGATGGGGCCAGACCTGGGACTCAAGCTCACGATTCTGGACTGCCAGCTCAGAGCACTGTCCATGAACCACATTTCCCAAAGTGTGCCAAAGTGGGGTCCAGGCCAGACGGTGGGCAGTGGACTGTCACCATTTGTTGTGTTTCTCAGGGTTTGAGTTCTGTTGAATCCACTTGCAGCATGTGAGCCTGGAGTGGTCCTCACTGAGGCCTGTGACTGCAGGTGTTTCCTCGTGATGGGGAAAAATTCATTCATTGATCCATTTATTCATCAATGAATAATATTTTTTTTTTTGAGAAAGATTAGCTCTGAGCTAACATCTGCTGCCTATCCTCCTCTTTTTGTTGAGGAAGACTGGCCCTCAGCCAACATCCATGCTCATCTTCCTCTACTTTATATGTGGGACGCCTGCCACAGCATGGCTTGCCACACAGTGCCATGTCTGCACCTGGGATCCGAAACTGTGAACCCAGGGACGCTAAAGCGGAACATGCACACTTAACCTCTGCGCCACCGGGCCGGCCCCCATCAATGAATAATTTTGATGTACACAATATCTAGCAACCTTAGGAAGCTTCCATTCTAATGAAGGGCACAAATTAATGAAGACATAACCAAAAAAAACCTAAAATGTCAACTCTGGCAAGAGCAATAAATGAGAGATACCTGATGTCATAACAGAATCCAAAAGGAGCAGTTAGTCCAGTGTATAGGGTGAGGGTATCAGGAAAATCTTCCCTGAAAAGATGGTGAATGAGTTGAGATCATAAAAATAAGCAGTAATTTACTTGGTGAGAAAAGAATATTTCAGGAAGAGGGAACAATGTGTGCAAATGTCCCGTGGCAGGAGGAAGTATCTCAAGTAAGAGAGAATGAGAAAGGCTTATGTGACCAGAGCAGAGGGAACCTGGAGTGAGCTGAGGATGGGGACATTGTGGGGACTGCACAGGACCCTGGTGAGGGCTTTGTCTTTATCTGGAGACTGTTAGGAAGCCAAGGAAGAGTGAGCCACAGGAGGCTCTGTGGAGAGGAGAGCCCACTGGAGTCGGTGATGTGGGGCGTTTACGTAGGGCTGTGAGAGCTGCTTTCATGGAGTGGTGGGGGCTGCAGCCAGACTTAAGGGGGCTGGTGAATAGGAGGAGAGGAAGACACGAGGGATTTTTAGAATTTTTGAAAATGTTTTTCAGAATTCTCTGCTTATAAACAACAGAAGCCCCATTGACCAGGCTTAAGTTGAGAGGGGGAATTTATTTAAAGGAAACAAAGTTGACGTAGATGAGGATGGATTTTGCTGTCAAATAAGAACCATAAATTGGGAAAATGAAGGGAATCTAAGGCTCTTATGTTCTCTCTCCCTCTCTCTCCTCCACTTCTCTCAGTACCTTTTTATTTATTCAACAAATACACACTGAGCACTGATTCTGTGTCAGACACTGTACTAGGCTCTGGGGAGCCGCACACACTCTCCATGGCTCCACCATCGTGCAGCCTGCCTCCTCTCCATCTGCATCTTCTCCTCTGGTTACTTTGTAAGTGTCTTGCCTGAGTCCAAACGTCTAGTAAGTGGATGAGCTGGATCTGAAACAAGACAGAGTGATTCTGGACTCCATGCTCTCAGCCCCACTCCTGCTGCCCCTCCTTAGATATTCAGCTCTGAGATCTTTGTTCCCGTTCTAAAAGAGACAAAGTAACAGAGACAGAGGCTGTGTAATTGGCATGACTGGGACCAGGACTCACACCTGTTGGCCCAGAGTATTTTGTACCACCCCTCGTGTGGCCTTTAGAAATTGAGATTGGGATGGAACACCTCTTTATTGATGAAAGAAAGGGCCATGGTGCTTGAATTCTGCTGTCACCTGTGATCTTTGCAGCAAATTGCTGTGTTTGCTGGGTGTAAAACCGCGACCTCGGCTGTCATTGTTCACTGCCTGCGCCAGAAGACAGAGGACGAGCTCCTGGAGACGTCAGTGAAGATGGTAGGTGCATCCATTCTTGTGGTCGCATGAGGCCCCACCCTGTAAACTTGGCTGTAGCCTTCATCATTTCAGCTGTCTCCTTGACCCGGGAAAACTACCTGGGACAGTGTCTCACCTCTCAAGAGCAGTGTCAGCCTCTGCATCTGAATGGGGAATTTGTTTTTTTTCTTTTCTATCACGAAATATCTCAATCATTAGCATAGTCAAAAATAGTGAACATTGTGTAATAATCCCCTAGCTTTATCAAAACTTACCATTTTGCCTATCTTACTTTCAGATATATTTTTAAGAAGTAAACATTACATATTACCAGAGGTAACTATCATCCTGAATTTTGGGGATGGGGACATTAAGAACAAAGATTTTTGGAAAGGTTGCCACAATTTATCTTGGCTCATTTAGAAACTGCCTCAATTATAACCCAGTGGTGGCTTCTAGATTTTCTAGATTCTACCTTAATTGTGATTCTAGGATAACTACACATCCATCCATTTACCCATTCATCTTCTTATTTTCCATCTAGACATCCACCAAAGCATGCAACTCATCAATATCGTCTGATCAATTTAACATCAATCTATCCCTAGCATTCATTCACATATTATCAAGCATCCATGCATCATCCACCACCATATATCCTCACTCCATCATCCATCCCTCTAAAACCAATGATCCATCTATTTCCTATCCGCAAGTTATCATCCATCTAGCCATTTATCCATGCAATTCACTCACAATCCATGTATTAACAAACTCCATCCATCCATCCTTCCATCTGTCCATTCATCCATCTATCCATCTATCCACCCATCTACTTGTACTAAGTGTATGGGTGGATAACAGGAAGAGTGACGAACACGTGAATTGCCTACAGTCCCTGCAGACAGGGAACTATTCAAAAAGAAAAACACTCATATAAGTCCTGGCTTACGCGTATTGGGAGTACAGAGAGGGGAACCACTCATTATAGTCACAAGGATACTTCACAGAGACGATGACATTTGAGGATTGATGGATGCCTATTGCAGTGGGTCATCACAGGGAGGGTACAGCAGGACAGATGCCCAGAGAATGCAGCATCCGGGGACAACAGAAACTATTCCTTTTGTTGGGGGAGGGTGTGACTGTGAGCCCAGGAGTAGGCTGAGCCCCTGGACTCTCTGTCTGCACCCTGGGCTCCTGAGGATACTCCTGGACCCTCAGGGACAAACCTCCAGCGCCAGACTCTGCTGTTTCCATGGGTTGAGTCCAGTGTGACCCTAAAATTGGATCCTGGGTTTTAATGCTCACATAAGGTGACCAATGCATTCAAAGAATTAAAACGGAACTTTTTTCTTATGCGTGGAAAGAGGCAACTTTATTTCCACAATTCTCCATGTGGCGCGAGAGGACCTAGCATTTAAGGGAAGAGTTGGTGATCTGGGGAAAACCCAGAGAAGAAAGAGCACATGATCTTCTGAGATCACGTGGGAGAGTTTCCCTGATTATGCACTCTCCTCAACACACACACACACACACACACGTACACACACACAAACCTGGATGGTAAGGTTACAACCCATAATAGAGGGACCCTTACTGGTCACTTCCTCCATGCCGATCAGATGTTTTAGCTACAATGTGACGTTACGATCAGTGCAATCTTGGTGAACACACAACAAAGAGAAGTGTAGGTTGGTGTGAATTTCTGTGAGCTTGAGTGAGTCAGGACTTTCTGATATGAGATGAGAAAATTCATCTCAAAGCGCCTAGAGCAGAGAAAGGAATGTGTTGTAACAGACTCTTCACGTAACTAACTGAAAACTAAACTACAGTTCAGGAGTAGATGGCTTCAGGCATGGCTGAATGCAGATGCACATATGATATTAATAAGAATCTATCTCCATCCCTCAGCTTTTTACTTCTCAGTGTACACTTCACTATCAGGCAGGTTTGTCCCCTAGGGGGGTAAGGACAACAATAGCCCTCTAAACTTAACATCCTGTCTGCTTAGAAACCTTGTTTTCCACTAATTCCTGCAAAAGTTTTGGCATAATCTCTATTGAACTGACATAGGCATGTGCTTATTCCGGAAGTAATGTCTATGGTCAGGGAGATGGGGCACCCCAGGTCACATAGATGCTTGAATTCAAGGACTGAGAGTGGGGAAGCGGGAGCTCCCCCAGGGAAAAAGATGGTGTTGTTGTCTGGGGGGACAATAAGGGGAAATGGATGGAGGGCGGGGCAGGCACCACCACAGACATCCTCTCCTGAGCCCCTCCCCCGTCCTACACCTGCACCCTGTGCTCACGCCCAGGGGAACCAGGGTCCAGCTTTTCTCCAGGAAGCCTCCTCACCCACACCCTCTGCCTTTGTCTTCACAGAAATTTCTCAGTCTTGATTTCCGTGGAGACTCCAGAGAGGTAAGGACCTGTGGTGTTGATTACAGATTTTAAGTTTGATACCTTTAAACTCCACTTCAATATGAGTGAAAGAGTTCCACGTGTGGACTCATAGTAACTCCCTGTGTTCATATGGCTCAGGCCCAGAGAGGGGTAGTGATTTGTCTGGAAAACACAGCCAGGAGGACTACATGTAGGACTGGAACCCCTTCCTCTGACTCCCAGTCCGGGGCTCCCAGTCATTAACCTTGTATCTCCTCAGCCCAGCATACCTCTCATTTTTGTTTATATTTCCTGCTCCCCAAAATGGCTCCTGTAGAGAAGGCCGGACTAGAACCTTCCACTGTGGGGAGAGGGAGATAACTGGCTAAGGGGTTTCTTCAGGAGCCTTCACTGAGGAGCCCAGATCTTCTCCTGGAGGCTGCTGGGTAGGTTAGCTGTGCAAGCTGCACTGTCTGCAGGGCCGTAAGGAAGGGAGCCAAGAATCTCAATCCTGAGGAACCCCCCTCCTCCCAGCCAGGAGGAAACTCCAACAGCATCCTCCTCATCTCCTTCTTCCTCCTCTCCTGCCCTCTAATATGTTTCCAGTTTCCAATGGCATTATCTCTGCAACGTCTCACATTCCTGTCCTCTCTGCTCTCTCCCTGGGGATGGTAACACTTCGCTTGAAAAGTGTGGTGAGGATTAGATGAGATTCGCTCAGTCATTCAGCAAAGATTTAAATAGTACTTACTACATGCCCTACCTGATTCAGGATCTGGTGTTATAGCAGCAAGACAAGTAAAATAGAGGTATGCCTTGCCTCCTAGAGTGAGGGAAGAGTCAATAAACAGACAAATAAAATACATACTGTGTGTGATGATAGTCAGCATTAGGGTAGAACAGTAATTGGGAGGTGGGGCTGGAGTTTGCCCGTGGTTTGAATTTACATGGCAGAGTGGGGAATGCTCCATGAGAAGGTGATATTAAGCCAGTTCTGGAGGAAGAGAAAGAAGCCAGCTGTCAGGAACATGGGAAGAAGAGTGTTCCCAGCAGAGGGAAGAGCAACAGCAAAGGCCCTGAGGCAGGAGGGCAATGTGGCTGGTGTGGAGGGAAAGAGGAACAGGGCTGAGGCTGAAAAGGGAATGGGAGGTGGGGGGTGGTCCTTTAAAGGACTTGGATTTTGATCCCAAGTGTAACCGGAAGTCTTGGGAGGGTTCTAAACAGAGGAGTGAGTGACCTTGGATGTTACAAAGGGCTCGTTGACAGCTGTGTTAAATGGAAGGTAGGGAAGGGGCAGAGCAGATGCAGGGACAGCAGCTGGGGGGGCCCTGGGCTGCAATAATCCAGGCAAAGAATCATGGCGGCTTGGACTAGCCCACAGCAGAGGGAGTGGTGAGAAGGGCTTGGCGCCTGGATATTTTTGAAGTAACAGCTGACAGGATGTGCCAATGGACAGGATGTGGGGCATAAGAAAAAGACAAGGGGTGAAGCAGACCCCTGCTTTTCAGACCTGAGCCAGGAGATGCAGGAGCCGCACACAGGGCGACCACCTGCAGCCACTCATGACAAAGGACATCACTGCCCTTCCCACTGATGCTGGTGTGCGTCAGCCACCACTGGATGCTGCTCAACTTGGGCCCTCGTGGTCTGTCTCCTGGACTTTCACTATCTTCCACCTCTACTCTCCCTCCCACTCCTACGCCCCACGGTGCAGCCAGACTTACCCTTGTGGACCCACATCAGGGCATGTCGCCCCTTCTTAAAAGGCTGACCCTCCTTAGACAAATCCACTCACCTCCATGGAGTTATCCTTCAAAGCATATCTGAGCCCCTGCTCTGTGCCAGACATGGTGCAGAAAGTGTGCTGCACCGTCTACTCTCTCTCTGTCCATGCCCCACAGCCTTCCTCCAAGCCCAGGGCTCCCGGGGTCTGAGGTTCCTGGGATTAGTGCTACACACTGATACCACAGTCACTGTGCTCACGCCATTCCCATTGTTTGGAATACTGTTCATTCCTGAGGCCCACTGCAGATGGCGGGTACTTCCTGCATGTGGCCTGCTCTGTGTCTTCCTTCCAGAAGGAGTTGCTCCTCTAGGCAGCTTCCGACAACAGCCCTTTCTGAACTGCACAGCCTTTCAAAGAGATCAGTGGTGGCACCCAGATCCTTTGTCCCTGTTGTCAGCCATATTGCATTAGGATGTGGGCCCTTGTCCTGCTGAGTCAGATCACTTGACAGAACTTTTCCTCTGCAGCCCAAACTGGCCGGTCTTCATTGGCCCTTGTGGAGCAGACACAGGTCCTGGGAGTCACAGGGTCTCAAAGCCTGGGTATTGTCCAGTTTCACCTGCCATCCAGGGGGGAATATGACACATAGTGGGTGGAGCTGGAAATATGGCACGTGGGGCTGATGTCTAAGTGAGGGATCTGGAACAACACTGCTCATGAATAATATCTAATGTTCATCCAGCCCTTTCCAGGTACAGGGACTGTGCTGAGCATTTTGCATGTGTTCAGCCATTTAAGCCCCACAACAACCCATCTTATAGATAAGGAAACTGAGGCACAAACACATGAAATTACTTTCCCAGGTTATCAGCTAGTAAGTGGCAGAGCCCTGTTTCAAATCCAGATGGTCTGGCTCCAAAATCCATGCTCTTAACAACTTCTGTGAGCGAATATGAAATATAACTGTACCCAGAACCAGCTTCTCAGATGGTGACAGGTGAGTCAGGCTCTGCGGGACCATGTAAATATTTTGCAACAAATGTAAAATCTAAAATTAAGGCATTTATCAACACAACGCGAGCCCATCCCTGATTCTTTTTCTCCTGCTATTGCTCTCTGATAGAGAGCCAAGCCTCAGTTTAGGCACCTGGAGTGACGAGGAGCTCACTGCCTCCTTGAAGCAAACCTTTCATCAAGAATAGCTCGTGTTTAAATATAGAGACATAGATACAGTCAATTGTCATTAATCATGAATTCTGTTTTTCTGAGTTCACCTATTCACTGAAATTTATTTCTTACTCCAAATCATCACTCGGAGCACTTTTGTGATCATTCAGGGACATGCGCAGAGGGAGAGAAAGTGCAAGTCAAGTGATGACTGTGCGTTCCCATTTGAGATCAAAGAAGGCTACACTCCGTCTTCTGTATCATCTCTCATACTATTAAAAAATGTCATTCCCATGGTCCATTTAGTGCCACGTTTTTCACATTTGTATGCTTTCTGTTGGTGGTTTCTCTGTTTAAAATGGCCCCAGGCATAGTGCTAAGGGGCTGTCTAGTGTTCCTAAGCAGAATAATGCTTCGATGTGCTCAACATGGGAGAAAGTACGTGTGTTTGATGAGCTTCGTTCAGGCGTGGGTTACAGTGCTGTCGGCTGTGCGTTCAGTGTTAATGAACCAACCCTGCAGCCCATCCAGAAAAAGGAGGAGGAAATTTGCTCTGAGGCCCCTCTGGAAAGGCTAAAGTAACATCCGTAGGGTGTGATGAAGCTGTGGAAAAATTGCTACAGTTGTGGATTCATGAGATGATGACGATAAACTCATAGTAGACAGTGCTGTCACAAGGCTGAAGGACAAGGAAATTACAGTCACATTACCCAGGCTCCAGAAAATGTGGAGTCCTTATTGGCTGGTTCTTTATTATAAATAAGAACTACAGATAACTAGTTATGTGTAATAAATGTATATTGCATAAGATGTCTTCAAACACACACAAAAGAGGGTTGATGAAAATGTGACCACAGGCGTGCAGGAACCTGACCCCGTATTTCCCCTGGGAGCAGTGGCTCAGTGTTCACTAATTCAGAGTTCACGGTGACTTACAGCCCTAAACCACCACGAATAATGAGGACTCACTGTAGAGAGAGAGACACATACATAGATATATATACACTCTAATTGAAATATATGTAAGTATGTATACATATCTAAATGATTAAATCTATACATATATTTATATACTTATACATATTTGAATATATATAAATGTGTATATGTGTGTGTATGTATATGCATATATCTTTCAATTTGAGGGAGACTTGCCCCCAACACCTTACCCTATCTAGCCTCTGGTCGAATTTCTGCCCTTGGGTGCAACAGAGACTTACCATCCTTTGATGGGACCCTCAGTTCTGTGGTCACTGCCATGGGCATGCAGGTCTGTGGTGCTGGCCTTGTGCTCAGCCAGGTGGGGATGCAGAGGCAGGTGTTTCCTTGAGAGGAGAAGTGCACACACTGTGCTCCCTCTTCCCCAGAGCCATCCCTTCCTGCCCGCTGTGGTTGATGGAGTGCTGCTGCCAAAGATGCCTGAGGAGATTCTGGCTGAAAAGACGTTCAACACTGTTCCCTACATCATCGGAATCAATAAGCAAGAGTTCGGCTGGGTTATTCCAATGGTGAGAATGCACTGGTCTATTAGACTCACCTCCCCTGCCCTTCACATCACCTCTCCCGTCTCAGGTCACAGGAGCTCCTCCTTGTCCAGACCCTCCTCGGGGTCCAGGACAGCCGTCACCTTTGCACAAGTTGACATTTCCATGGAAACCTTCTGTGGCTTGGCCCAACTGCCACCTGAGTGTGCAGCGCTGGGAACTTCTCTCCCTAAACACTCTCTGATTCTTTTCCAATCCAAGAATCCTGAAATGTCGATGCTGGGGGGCCTGTAGAGACAATCATGGGGCAGATGAGAAAATCGAGGCCTGGAGAGGACAAGGAGCTCAGGGCTGAAGGAGTGTGAGGCTGGGGCCCAGCAGCCTCTCCCCTGGGCTTGGTGCCTTCATGGTTTCTCCATAAACTCCACACACACTCCTGGTCATCCAACTGCAAACATTCATAGGAGTTCGCTTCCTCCTGTGTTAAAATGACTGCTGAAAGCTAGGAAGGGCTGTCCCTTCTGCCAAAGATCAAGCTGACAGCAACGTAAGTGGTGAGGACAAGTTTTATTCAGTTATATCACTGCAGTGGGGAAGAGAGTCCAGCATGAACTGAGCAAGTCCCTGAAACTAAAGCTTGAGGCCTGTTTAAAGGGTCCGTGTGCTCAGGGAACGGCATGGTGTATGCAGGGTGGTTTGCCCATGGGACTAGTCCACCTGTTTTAGTTAATTGGTGTTCATTGGAGGAGAAGCAAATTTTCCTGTTTTGTTTTGTTTTTGGTGAGGAAGATTGGCCCTGAGCTAACTTCCATTGCCAATCTTCCTCTATTTTGTGTGTGGGATGCTGACACAGCTTGGTTTGATGAGCAGTGAGTAGATCTACGCCCACCTGGGATCCGACCCAGTGAACCCCTGGGCCACTGAAGCAGAGCGGGTGACCTTAACCACTAGTCGCTGGACCAGCCCAAAAACTCTTTTGCCTTTATGACAGGAGACAGTGGTATATGTGGAGCAAGGTGCCCAAAGCAGTTAGGTTTCTACCCTCCTCCAGGGACTAAGAGAGAGCAAGAGTCATTCCCTCAAAGTTTGCTTTCAGAGAGATGGCTCTCAGGTCCTTAAGGAAACAGGTGGGATAGTTTCTCTACATTGTAAAGGTCAGAGAAAGGATTTATAATTGCAAACTATCTAAAGTTACTACTCCGAGAGGGGTTTATGGGACCTATCTACCTATCACCAGGTTTGGGCTGTAACAAACAGTAAATTTCCCCTGAGAAAACCCCCTGCTTTGTCAGGCAGGCATTTTAAGGGAAGCTGCATCATCCTAAAGACAGGGCCTTGAGCTGCCTAAGCCTTGTTAGATTTTGGTCAAGTCCCTTATGCAGAGGTTTAGATGGAGTCATTACGTACAGAGTTCTGCATTTCTCACTTCAGAACAATTTCAGGGGTCCTATTGAAGGACCAATGCCATAATGGCAGGATTTAGGGCTTCTTCAGTCAGCTGAGACAGGGAGGGTATTTGTGAGCTCTGTGTCCTCTGCCCAGAGCCCTTCGCGTCCATACTAGCCTGGCTTAAGCCTTCCCTCTCTGTCTTGATGACCATTGTGGGGACTGTAGCCTGACATATACATGCACATACATACTGCAAAGGACTGGGACAGCTCTTCCTAACATTTACTTTACCCTCTTTGCACTCCTTGAGCATCTGGATATAAGTCCGTTGGACTCATTGATTTTGCCCAACTCTTCAAAGACCCTGACTGTCAAGACATGACAAGGTGACCTTCAGTCTGCATTGATATGGTTGATGGGTCAGTTTGATTCTTCCTCTAATTCCCAATGATTCACAATTGCTTAACCTTTGTTTTAACAGATGATGGGCTACCCGCTCTCTGAAGGCAAGCTGGACCAGAAGACGGCCACGTCACTCTTGCAGAAGTCCTGCCCCATCCTTGTAAGAGTCTAGGGAATCACAGGAACTGGCTAAGACCCAAAGAGGGGAGGAGTTTCCCCAAATCACAAAGCGATTAAATTGCAGAATGAAGATGTGGGCCAGAGGGTTTTGCCCCCATTTTTCTACCTTTCTCACCCACCACCCAAGGTGGGGGATGGTTGCACAGGGCTCGAGAGGCTCACCATTAACACAAGAAGAGAAGCTGTGCCACTCACTGGAGGGTGGCGATCACTTTCACTCTTGACCTATTTCAGAACATCCCTGAGGAAGTGACTCCAGTGGCCACTGAGAAGTATTTAGGAGGGACTGAAGATCCTGTCAAAAAGAAAGACCTGTTCCTGGACTTGATAGGCGATGTGATGTTTGGTGTCCCATCTGTGACTGTGGCCCGTCTCCACAGAGGTGAGTCCCAAAGGTTGGAGAAGAAAGGGACACTGACCCAACCAGCTGTGCTGTCTGTCCTGCCCACACCGCTACATAAAGAAATATTTGGAAAGTTTGTCCCATATGGCCTAGGGTGGCATGTTGTCCTATGTTGGTTTCTGCTAGAAGGTGACTCTTGGAAAAGGATCCAAGTGCAAGTAGTTTGTTTTGGAAGTGATCCCAGAAAACATGAGTAGAGGAGTATAGAAGTGACACACGAAGTAGAAGGAAGCCAATCCATGCTGCCCTATCAAGCAAGTATCCATTTGGACACTGGAGCTGGGGAGCTCTGGGAAACCTGCAGTAAACAATCTCTGGGTTATCCCAAGAGAGCAGTATGAGAGTTCCAGTATTTATCCTCCAACTTCCAGGAGTCCTTGGTTGAAGGCTGTTCCCAAGGGGTTGTTAGTTCTCTGGTGCTTTGACCTACTGTACACATGGGCAGAGTGGTCTTTGGTGGCCGAAGACCTCAGGTAAAGAGCTGCAGACCTGGAGGTGGAAGTCAGTTTGGCATGTCCAGAAGTAGAGGATATGGTGAGGCATCAACTGCATCTGCTACAAGGACTCCTCACTTGAAAGTTTTGTAGTCCATGGGGCCATAGAGCTAACCTTAGAAGACAGGATTTGGAAGGTCCAGAACAAACTAATTCATTAACTAGTGGAGCTGGGGGTAGAGTGAGGCCAAACAAAAGATCAGGAGGGGTTGTCCAGGACCAAGAAAGCTGAAAGAAACGAGTAGCAGGAGGTGTGGGGGCAGGTGGTCTGGAGAATGTCAATGTTTGCAGCTGGCTTTTGTCCATCCTGGTGTGTGCTGGGTCTACCACAGGACCTCCCACACTGATGCAAGGCCATGTGGGTGGGGTATGAGGTCAGGGTGGATGTGGTCACCTAGAGGGGAGGTGTCCCTTCTGCGTGCCTTTCAGAGGTCTTCACAGGACCCGTCCTTCTCTAGGAGCCCTCCTTCATCTGGTCTGCAAGACAGGAAATGGTTCTCTGGTCCTGACCTCTCTCTCTAAACTTGCTGGGATGGTTGTAAATTCAAGATGTTATAAGAATGGTAAAAAGTACCTCCAGCTGACCTACTATGTGCCCAAGCACTCAGGACAGTAACATACAGGTGCTGGTTACCACTTCCTCCTCCTGAGGGTCCTGATGAAACTCTATAGCCAGGGTCCACCTGGGTCAAACCTGTTCTTTCATAAACTTTGTCTTTATTCTTCCTACCTGTCTGATTTGTGGTATCCCTGTCTGCATCATCTGCTGGTCCAGCCACACCGGACTTGTGTTTTTCAGCTGAAGTCTCATGACTTTGAGTTCAGGGTCTTTTGACAGGACTACACAGATTTTGTCAACGTTATCCTTTCATTTGTGTATTTTCCTCACTGTCTTTTTGATAAAAAAGAACTTTCAGAATATAAAATTTATATATAATAATTATAGTGTATTTCAGTTGTGGAAAGTTTTGAAAATGCGGAACACATAAAGAAGCAGTTAGATATCACTCGTAACCCCTCCACCTAGAAGAATCTGCTATGAATTTTTGATATGTTTTCCTTTAATAATCTTTCTATGCCTTACATAAATTTAAAAATTAATTTATATTATGTTTTTACTTATAGAACACGATATTGTCGATGTTTCCTCAATGTCAGTAAAACCTCATTGAAAACACTCATCATTTCATGGATTAAAATTTATTGTAGTAGTTGGGGCTGGCCCAGTTGTGGAGTGGCTAAGTTCACCTGCTCCACTTCAGCGCCTCAGGGTTCACAGGTTTGGATACCGGGCACGGCCCTAGCACCACTCATCAAGCCATGCTTTGGAGGCATCCCAGATACAAAATAGAGGAAGACTGGCACAGACGTTAGCTCAGGGCCAAACTTTCTCGCCAAAAAAATAAAAAGAAAAGATTATTTTAGTATTCCTGTCCTATTGGACATTTCACCTGACTGCTCACATTTTAATGCTAGAAAAACATTCTGCTCGGCCTTATTTGCATACGTCTTTAATCTTGTCTCTAATAATTTTTTAAGATTGGTTTTAGAAGTGAAATTAATGTAGGCTGTGATGTAGGAGCATTTTCAAGTTGCTGATGCAGAGTTTGAAGTTTGTTTCCAGTGGTAAGAGGGTGGATTTCCTAATTCTCTAACCCGAGACTCTCACACTAAAAAAGAAAAACAACACTGCCTCTTTAATAAGCTCTTCCTCACCAAAAAAAAAAAAAAAAAAAGACAGAGAACATCACACTGTTTTAATTTGCATATTTTTTTATTACTAGCTGTCTCTTTCCTTCTGCTTCTCTCATTGTTCCCAATCGTAATTATCTAAATCTGTGCCTTACTTAACTTTGAAGATGTGTTGTGATTGTAAGGATTTTACAAATCTCAGTGATTTAAGGCAGTAAGTTAAAAAATGAAGAAACAGAAGTATATCTTTTGGTCAGCATTGTGCCAAAAATAAGTTCTCTCATTCACAGAAGATCTCTCCTCTATGGCTGTGTTCTGAGCTCCTCTCTAAAAGGTTTGGGCGGCAGAGGCGAGGTGAACCCCTCCTTTCAGGGAGCTCTGCTGAGCTGGAAGCAGCTGTTTAACAAGTGGATTCCTGAACTGCAGGGGATTGCTTCTTCCAAACACCTCCTCTCCCCAAACCAAGGGTGCAATGATGGGGTGTGGGAGGCAATTAAATAAGTTATTCTACTTCCTCATGTCAGCATGGCATATATTGTTAAATCATTGGATGAATATTTAATGATGTGAAGAAATGATTATAATATTTACATAATAACATATACAATATTGTCTCAACTTTATATACATAAGAGGAACATGTGGGGCTGGCCCCATGGCCAAGTGATTAAACTTCTGGGTGCTCTGCTTTGGTGGCCGGGTTTGCGGGTTCAGATCCTGGGTGCAGACTTGCTCCACTCGTCAGCCATGCTGTGGAGGTGACCCAGAAATAAAGCAGAGGAGGATTGTCACAGATGTTAGCTCTAGGCTAATCTTCCTCAAACAAAGAAATGAAAAGGGATATATGCAAAAATATTAACAGTTTTCTCTGAATGGTGAGATTATATACGCTCTTTTTGTTCCTTTTCCTTTTTTCTGCATTTTCCAAATTTGTTATTGTGTCCAAGGGGAGAAAAAGTTGTAAAGTTTCTCCAGCAGCCTCACTTGGGAATGACCTTTAACGCCTTGTAGGCAATATGATTTCTGCAAAGTGCTGACATCCATGCCCAAATGGCCCATGAGTTAGCCCTGAGGGAGCAGGGATGGGCAGCTCTGGTGAAGCCATCAGCAGGAAAACTGACATCTCTGGGACTTGGAGAGGGGGAAGTGAGAGAGGGGGCAGGGGAGAGGAGGAGAGAGGGCAGCAGAGAGGCAATGTTGTCCTTCCTCAGCCCCCTCTTCTCTCTTACGCCACCACCTTAACACTCCCCAGGCCAAGGAGGAGGCAAGACATGTGAGGTGACAGAGGAAAAGGGAAGGCTGAGTTTGAGGTGCCCTGAGAAACAAGAGACAGATTGTCCCCTTTCTGCATGTGTTTGTATTTAAATATTTGTGCTTTCAGACCAGCAACTTGGAGTTGCTTCATTCTTCTCAGAATAGGTGAGAAAAAACACTGGAAACTCTCAAAACTGGCCAGAACAGATGACTACTGTTGGACAGCAGGGATTCTCCAAAGGAATGGAAACTAGCCTGTTATCAATGAAATCCAGTAGTGTCAACTGTAGGTTTGTAGGTGTTCTTGAGTGTGGATGCATCAGGAAGCAACTGGGTTTATGGGAATTGACCCAGTGACCCTATAATGATAGTTATTTTCAATGGATCTATCTAGTGTTTCAATATTCATTTATTCATTCATTTAATCTTCATTCATTCATTCAACAAACACTGGCTCAAATTCCATTCCACCTCCACCACCTATGAGCCCTAAAGCAAGTCAGAGAACTTTTGAAAACATTATTTATTATGCTGATAACCAAGAGTTTTCTGCAGGGCCACACAGTGTCCAGCACACAGCTGACACTCACAATGGCAGTTGTTATTAATATTGTTGTTGCTGTGTACTCAGGACCCAGGTGTGCCACCAATTCCCTGAGTGCTCGGGGCCCCCAGAGACCTTGATACCATCCAGGTGTGCATCAGGTAAAATGAACTGTGTATGAATCCATGTCTTCTCAGATGCCGGAGCCTCCACCTTCATGTATGAGTTTCAGTACCGCCCAAGCTTCTCATCAGTCATGAAACCCAAGACGGTGATAGGGGACCATGGAGATGAGATCTTCTCTGTCTTCGGGGCCCCATTTCTAAAAGGTGATGGCCCTTTACTGACTACAAACTTGGGATTAGCAGATCTGGGTACAAGTCTCAGCTTGGTGGCCTTGGGCAATTTACTCCTTCTTTCCAGGTCTTAATTCCCCAAATTCTCCATAACAGGGTTGAGCAACAAGTGTCCCCAACCTTTCTCTTGCTGCAGCATGCCTGATAGAGAATGCGTATCCATGTGCCCTCATTCATGGTCACTACAAGAATCCAGACCTGGGCATTAATGTGACAAGCGGTTGGTGAGCTGTCAGGTCCAGATCAAGGGCTAGAATGCCACCCCCATTTCCACTCACAAGAGCATAGCAGACTGAGAGATAGAGAGGTTAGAATGGGTGTTGAGGTTGAATCAGGGCTACTGTGTGTCTATTTACCTATCCTACCATTTGTCCATCTTTCTAAAACTCATACCTTTTCAAACTTATTATATTAATAATATGATATTATAAGAAACCCTTTCACAAATGTCTTCAATGCCTTAATTATTAACAGTGAGGGATGAGTTGCATGACTCACCTCCACAAACAGCAACCAGGGTTATTTGTGACACACCACTGCCTCTGGAACTCCCAGGTTGGGTGACACTTTAGGACCATTGCAGCTCTGTTATTTATCAGAGTCTGTGTAAATTTGGGTAGGTCAAGGGGCTTGAGAACAGGCCCAAAGGAGAGAAATCTTCTGAGGTGGGGTTGGTGTGATGGAAAGTCAGGGGTACAGCATTGTAATTCTGAAGGGGGTGGTGTAGGACTGGTAGGCACTGAAGACAAAGGCTTTCAGATTGACTGCATCCATTTATTGTGTTGTAGATCTGTAACTCTCAAGCTTAAAGTGCACATACGTTACCCAGCGTCTTCTTAAAATGCAGTTTTTGACCCAGTGGCTCTGCAGTAAGAGCTCAGATTCTAAATTTCTTACAAGCTCTCAAGTGATGCTGCTGCTGTGGGTCCATTAAACACACTTGAGTAGCAAAGGCTTTTTGTCTTCTTCCCCACAGAGGGTGCCTCAGAAGAGGAGATCAAACTCAGCAAGATGGTGATGAAATTCTGGGCCAACTTTGCTTGGAATGGGTGAGCCTGGTGGCAATGATGGAGCAGAGATGGGAAGTGGTAGGGCATGTCTGTTAGAAAGGGGTAGCATATAATGTTTAATGGTCAAACTCCTGACCCTGTGGCCTTTGACTTGAGCACTCTCTAAAAATAGGCAGGCTGCTCAGGAGATGGTGAGCTCCCTATCGTTGGAGGCATATGAGCCTCTAGGCAGAGATAACACCAGAAGTCCCTGAAACTCTCAGAGGATTGTTGAGACCACACAGTAGATTTGGGGAATATCTCTTTGCTTCTGTTCCCAGGAACCCCAATGGTGAGGGGCTGCCCCACTGGCCAGCATATGACCAGAAGGAAGGCTACCTGCAGATTGGTGTCACCACCCAGGCAGCCCAGAAGCTGAAAGACAAGGAAGTGGCTTTCTGGACCGAGCTCCTGGCCAAGGAGGCAGCAGAGAAGCAACAACAGACAGAACACGTTGAACTTTGAGTAGGCAACCTAACAGGCCTCAGGGGCCTGGGGGAGCCAGGACAGAGTGTTCTACAGAATTTGCTTAAAGTCCGAAGAGGCATCTTATTGTGGAGGCTGGGGAATTGTCTGGGGGGGGGGCGGGGGCGGGTGTGGACAGAGGCCAGAGAGGGGGAATTTCTGTATCTGTGGCCTCAATTTTGGGAATAAATGTCCATTTGGAGGCCAAGTCAGTGTCTGTGTCTTGAACTGAAGAGTAAGCCATCCTCCTTGTAGAGAGAAGGATGAAGAGAGAGGGCACTATCTGCAGCAAGTTGCCTCTGACAGGTCTGACTCGGCCTCTGGACAAGCAGAGCAGCAGGCTGGGCCCTGGGACGCTTTGCATCTGCTCCATGTCTCTAGGCCCTCAACACCTTCCAACAACAGGATGTGGGGTGGCCAGAGTGCAGTGTCCCTATCTTCCTTGTGGAATTACCTGTAAATACGAAGGCGGCACAGTTGAGCATCTACCTGGAGTCAGGGGGAGAGGGGAGGTTCCTTGCTGACCTTGACACATGTTATGTGGCCTTTATTGACCCTTCTACAGGTCTACAATTCTTTCTTCAACATGCACAGTATCCTCAAAGACCACTCACTGAGGCCATCTCTTCCAACAACTCATCTGAGCCCCTTCTGTAGTCTGGACCACTTCAGTCAAAGATGTGACCACCTTGGAGTGATCCCTGAAGTGTCAGGCTCTAACTGCCTCTTTAAGAATCCCTGGGGTGACTCCTGGCTTCTGCTGGGATGTAGAAAGCTCTACGGAGTGACACTCCCACCCTAATAGCAAGGAAACACTGGAGTATCCTCAAAACCATGACTTTTCCTAAACCATTCAAAGATCTGAGGCAGCAGGTGAACAATTACCCTGAAGTCTCAGGAAGACAGGCACTTTGGAGCAGAGATGGGATGTGGATGCTGACTCACTGTCTGCTACAGGTGGAAGATGGGGTCACCGTGGGTGTGGGTAGAATTACTCTAAGATTCCTAATCAAGTGCTAAAGGCCAAGTGTGGGCTAGTGTGAGGGTATAAAGTCCTTGAGAGCCACAAACGCATGGGGGAGTGTACACAGACTCTTCTCCATAGACCTCCATCAGAGGCTCCTAAGAAAGATGGGGAGCATGTAGTAAGACCAGAGAAAGCCTGTCTCAGGGGTGCAGGCATGAAGTCCTGCTCAGAGGCTTCTCCCTTAAGGAATGAAATCCCTAAACCATTGGGAAAAGGGCAGCAAAACCACCTCCCTCAGGGCCCTGGGGAAGACCTATTGAGGCTGTGGAAAGGAGAAAAATTTAAATTTTCTATTCCTCGGACTGTAACAGGAGACCATCTTGGGTCCTGGTCCTTAGAGGTCCTTTACTGCTGGGGAGGGGCAGAATCACTGAGAAAGCCCCCTCTCCATGACCAAGGAACACAGGGTCTGCCTGAGGCTGAGGCTGGACCAGGACAAGAGAAACCACTCCTGGATGCCAGCACTCAGTTAGTACACACCAAGTACTGAGAAGCAGAAGTTTACCACTGGGGAAGGGAGACAGTGTGGAGCGAGACCCTCTCTGAGGGGCAGGTGCACAGGGCAGGGCTATAGCTGAGGGTAGAACAAGAATATGGGGAAAACCTTTCAGCAGCTCTCGCCCTAAGCATGAGGTAACACTGGAAGAATGTGAATCGGGTGGTGCACTGAAGAAAACCACAGCAACAATGAAACCCAAGCTCAGCTCCACTCCTGATAAACGCACTCAACTCTCCCAACAAACACACATGCACAGACACACACACACGTATACACAAACACATTATCAGAATAGCAGAAGAGGCATTCCCATTTCCACTCATACATACTATTTACTTCATTTTCTACTCTCTCACATTTGCTGCTCAGGGGGACTCTGGATCCCTCATCCAAAATTGCAAACACACAAAAAGCAAGAAAAAACTCCACTAACATGAAACAAAACAATCAGCAGAAGTAGAGTCAGAGATGGCCCAGGTGTTAGAACTAACAGACTAGGGATCCAAAACAACTATATGGAAAACTTGTATCAACAGATGGGTAATTTCCACAGAGAGAAGCAAATTTATGTGTTAGAAATTTTGAAAAATAGTAACAGAGATGAAGAATACCTTCAATGGTTTTATCAGTATACTTGACACAGCTGAGGAGAGAATGAGCGAAGGTGAGGAGAGGTCGATAGACATTGCCCAACTTAAATAAAAAGAGGAAAAAGAGTAGAGAAAAACAGTACAGAGGATCTAAGAGATGTGGAATAATATGGCATGGTCCAACATAGGTGTAATTGGAATCCCAGGAGAAGAAGAGAGAAAGAAGGAGCAGAAAACGTATTTCAAAAACTAGTGGCTGAGAATTTTCCAAAAATAATGAAAGATACTGAAGCTTGATCTAGGAAGATCAGTCAGTTCCAAGCAGGATTAAAGAACACACACATCTAGCCATACAATGAGACAATATTGAAGGCAATGAGAGGAAAAGGACACAACATGACGTAGAAGGGCACCAGGGACGGCAATTGACCACCTATATGTATGGACAAAGGAGGCCCAGAGAGGGGAAGGAACTGGCTCAAATCACCCAGAAGACATGGATGAAACAACTGGAGCCAAACTGAGGCCTCCTCGCCCCTAAGCTGGCATCTCCCTACGGCACTGCCTGGCCACCCCCAGATCGACCCCGCCCACACAGGAAGGGCCTTTTCCTCTTGACCATACTCTCCACTCCTCACCCATCAGCCCCTGCCTGCAGCTGCTCCCCCTCCCTGCCCAGCTCTGGGGTGTGCAACCAAGTCTGTCAAACACGCTTTGCCCCCACATTCCAGGCAGCTGTGAGAGACCAGGGGCTTTGAAAGTGCTATTAATGAACATTTCCCTTAAATAATTATGACTAATCTTTGGGGAAACTGATGCTGGTGCCTGATGTAGACCAAGTCATGACCTACAATAGAGGAAGGGAAAGCAGAAAAAGAAGGGAGAAAAAACACGTAAAAGAAAGACTGGAGATGAACAAAATTCAGGCTGCCTTAAAAGAAGCAGAAACCTACAGAGGCTGAAAGAAATCCACTGGATGAGACGCTCTCCATCCTCACTGCCACTGGAATCAGCTGAGCTGCTTTTAAAAAATTACCTTTGCCCGGGCCCCATCTTGATTCTGATTCCCTTCCTCTGAGGAGATGCCTGGGCGTCAGGAGTTTTTAAAAGCCCCCCACGTGAAGACGGTGGACAGCCAGGGTTGAAAACCTCTCACCTGCTCCATTTGTTCCTGAGGGGAACACTTTCTATCAGTCTCTGCGTCTCCAGGGCCGGGCACAGAGCAAGTGCTGAATGCCGGCAGGCATGCAGGGCTGAATGCACGAGCAGGCGAGTGAAGGAGTTGTTTCCCAGGTGCCTGGAGATTGTAAACATGTGAGCCCACCCAGGATTTCTTCAGTGACTGGGATGTTGTGGTCAGAATGCAGGAAGAAGAAGGAAAGCAGCATATTGACCAGGCCTTCTGGAGACTGGAATATCATCTGGGAGATGAACCCTAGGTAGTTATGACAACAGAGTCATTGTATCATTTCCCCTGCAGTGACACCCACCTCCCCAACCCTGGATGTGGCCCTTCATGGCAACTCAACCCCTCTGAGCTTCTGCTTCGACAGCTCCTGCTGATGTCTCTGGGTCGCTGAAGGTTTCTGCTCACTGGGACCTTGCGTTGCACTCTGTCCGCTCTCCTGGCCTCTGGCTTTCTCTGCACAGTTTCAGTCCAACCTTCCTGAGACAGAAGGTCTGATTGATCGTCTCAGCCACCCTCCAGTAGAGACCATCCCAACCATGGTGTGGTTCTCCACTTCTTGGCCTGGGTGCCTGCCCTGGACTGTGCAGCTGTGACCACACCATGGGGAGCAGAGTAGCCCACATCTCACCCTCAGAAGAGCACTGGGGAGGGGCAGCCTTCTGAAGCTGGTCCCTTGTATCTGTAGGCCCTGCCTGGAGCTTCCCTGGTCAGTCCAGGAGATGAGCATCCAGAAGAGGGATGGACAGTGAGTCTAGGATCAGCAAACGTGTCCTGTCCATCAGTCCCTGTGTCATCAGCTCATTTGTGTTCCTCTGTGCACTGGCACCAGGAATAAATGTGAAGGCAAGGAAGCTGGTGACCAGAAGGGTTCCTGTTAGACTGGGGGCTCCTCGGGGTCAGGACCAAGGTCAGATTCATTTTCACGGTCCCCTAGAAAGTTCTTGGCAACAGGACTATATTGTCAGATTGATAGATGGCAAGCCAGATGGATCTTTACAAGGTGGATTTGGACATCACCTTTGGTGACCAGTAGATTATGTCTTTGAACTCTATGCTAATAATAGTAACTAAAAGTTATTAACTATTTATTATTTGTCTTCATAATAAAACGCTTTTCATATTAATTGAAATAATCTTTATGGCAACCCTCTCAGGTTGCCACAAGGCCCAAGAAAACTCAATTAGTAAGTGACAGCCAGGACCAGCTACTCAATTGACTGTGCAAAATAGAAACGTGTAATTTGCATAATTTTGTTGTGCAGAATAAAATAACTCCTCATTTTAAAAATTAAGATTAACAAGATGGTAGCAGCAGAGCATTAAAGCAACTGGGGAGCCAGGAGGCCTTCAGAGAGCCGGGTCTGTGTGACCGCACAGGTCTCACGTCCATGAAGCCGGCCCTGGTGACAGAGCTGGGATGTGAACCTCGCAGTCTGGCTCCAGAGCCTGAGTCCTTAAGTGCAAAGCACCCCTTCCTTCCTACACAGGACATTGTTTACTGTCCACGTCTGGGCCTGAAGGCATCCTAACTTCATCTCCTGATTCTGGCCAGAGGCACCAATTTGGCTGAGAATTCTCTGCTGCCCTCTTGTGGGCAGAGTCCATGCAGCCACACCTGCTTCAAAGATGGAGCCAGGACTGCACCCCAGGCCAAGACTCTCCACCGTGTCCCCAAATAGTGTGACCATGCCTGAGCTGACACATCCAGGGATGGCATTTAGAGTAATCTCTTGGCTCTTGTGGCCTCTGGGGTCCTATCCATGCAGGGCCTGCTTGGGTGGAGCTTCCTAGATCTTATTCCTCCTTCAAACTGAGATAAATGCCTTCATGCCCAGGTGTTCTCCCAGCCTCTAAGACAGAACTAATCCAGTTCCCAGCTCCTCAAAAGTGCTCAGGAAGCTCCACTCACATAACATTTCTCTGCAGAAAATCTATACTTTGCCTCTCACCTGAGCTCGTTTAAGACTATCTAGTCTGCCTGCCATTATTCTCCACCCTGCAGAGCCAGAGTGATGCATCTGAATGGCCACAACTGTTATCACCTCTCTATACACACACCTTTTGCCATGCGATTCTGCAGGTCCACTCATTCAGAGTCTGGGCTGGACTCTTGACTTGCTTTGACAGTAAAACAAGGTGGAAGTGATGGGGTGCCAGTTCTCACCTAACAACTCATAAGTCCTTGCATGTGTCCCCTCCCTCTCTTGAGCCCATGTGACTGTCATGTGAACATTCCCAGGCTAGCCTGCTGGAGAACGAGATACCACATACAGGGGAGCCATCCCAGGAAAGGCTGTCTCAGACCAGCCAGCCTCCAGCTGACCCACAGCTACAGATACATGGTTGAGCCTGACCAAGCTCAACTGACCAGGTTGAGATCAGCAGAACTGTAGGAGGCAAGTGGTCCACAGACTCATGAGCTACATACATGGTTATTGTTTTAAGATCCGAGGTGGCAATAGGAGACTGTTTTGGTGCCACCTGGAAACCACAGTGCCCGTGTTCTATTTGAATCAGCTTCATCTGTTGCTCAGGTGCCCTGTCAGCTCAGAGAAGGGGAGAGAGAAGCTGAAATGGGGAGAAATGCTCTGCTCAGCAGTCATATGCATCTACTTAGCCAGCTCAGAGGTTCCTCCCTGAATGCCAATCTCAGGTCTGTCTGTCCTCACCCTGCAGGAACTGAGTCCTGAGTCCCCATAACGTGAGCCCAAGAGAATAATGATCTCAGCCCACGGGACAAAGAAGCCCTTCTCTAGGGCTCTCATTCCACGGTGCTTTCCACAACATCCCTCCCCACCTTTTTCAGCAGATGATAGAATCCCGGGTGAGGATGCCACGGGAAGGGAGACAACGACCAGCCTCTTCCCGATATCCTTCTTGTCCTCTTCCTAAGAGAAATCTGATTCTGTCCAGAGAAGCAATGTACTGAGTTACAAATTCTTACCCCAACCTCCATACTCCCTTGTAGTTAGCAGTTGCCATGTTACAAGGATCTGGCCAATGAGATGGAGGCAGACATCTGAGTGGGGTTCTAGAAAAATCTATGCTTCTCCAGAGTAAAGAGGCACAGACTCAGCTGGCATCTGCCTTATACACTCTTTATTTTCCTTCCTCCTACGTGAAAGGTGGGCAAGATGTCTGCAGGTGTGTTACCCATTTTTCCTCCGTGAACATGAGAACCACATGCTATGGATGGTGGAACAGCAAGCTAGAAGGTTTCCAAATTCTTGATGACTTTCTTAAGCATCTCCAGAGTGTTCCTGGGTTTCTGGGCATGTCCAAGGAGAGACCATCACTAAAGTTCTTTTCCAGAACCAAGGACACCTCTCCCTCTTCTTCCTGATGAAGAACACCTCTCTCCCTGACCCATTGCCTACTTGTCACACAGAATGAGAAAACCTCATTTGTCGAGAGACCATAGTTATTTCTGTTACATGGAGCCACTTGTCATCCTTACATATATGTACTGTATATATAGTCTTTTTGCTTCTTGATAGTGAGCTCTATTTCTGGCATAAAGAACAAGAAAGCGTGGGATTGGGGTGTACTTGCAGAAAGCCAGTAAATGTATTTCCCCTGGGATACACGAGACCTCTGTTCAAGATGAACTCTCTCTTACTATGTGACATAGGATAAGTCATTTCTTCCTAGCACATTGTAGGCTCTTACATATATATATATAAATCATGTATACTTTAGTGTGTGTGCATATATATGTTTCATATATGTGTAAAATTATACATATGTATATACAAATAGATTTAATTTAATATGTATTATGCATTTGCAACAAAGAGGGTGTTCGAACAGTTGAGGACCCATGTCCCTACCACCTGGACCATGTTATGCCTGTACGGCTGGGGACCAGGGAGATGGCATATCAGAGTCGTTAAAAGAACACTCCAGAGCCTGACTTCCTGGGATCAAACCCCAGTCTCACCCCCTAGTAACTTATTTCATTTCTTTATGTCTCAGTTTCCCCCACTTGTAAATGGGCTTAATAATACTACCTCATGAACTCATTAGGAGGATTCAGTGAGCTGCAGTTTATAAAGCACTAGAAACGGTAACTGGCACAGGATAAACCAATGTGTTTGCTAATTACATGTCAGCTCAGGGCACTGGCCTTGTCCAAGGTGCTGATGCTCCTAAGGTCTCAGTCCTTCTGGGAATCCATGGCTTGTGAGACTGGGATGACCCCATTCTTTCTCTTAACAAAGCCAGGTACTCCTTCTGCCATGTTTCCCCTCCAATTCAAAAACTCCAGTGGGGACCTCTGTAAACTTAATTACCTAGCTAGTAATTCTAATCTTGGCTCTGTGTCTGCATCTGAAATGAAATGTCAGAGTTGCAGTGTTCTTTCTTATCTCAAAATTGGCCATGCCCTCACACTCCTCTCCATTGGTGGAGTATTGTTACTGCTAAGTGACTAGAGATTGAGGGGAGGGTTCAACAGCAAATTTGAGGGGAGTTTGCAAGGTTGTGGTGCAGGAATGAAATTTAGCTAAGACCAGGGAATGAGCTCAAGGTGGGCAGCCTGCAGGTGACTTGCTGTTGGACTGACCATGGCCTTCAAGTCTGCAACAGGGTTACTGTGGCCAGGGACTGGGTTTGCTTCATGCCTCTTCTCTTCTGACTCTGAGTGATCCTGTCCTAGGTTGGGACTCTGGAATGGAGTGTGAAGCTGCAGGAGGTCTGAGAGCTGCTCCCTGTATAATAGCCATTCTCTGCTGAAGAATTAATGGATCTGGGACTCCTGGTTATGTCGATGCCATGGCCCTTAAGAGAGCCTTCTCTGGGGACAGAAATGGTCTTCCTTGATTTCTTTAAGCCCAAACGCTCACCTTCATACCCTGCTAGTCTGTCCTAGCTCAGGCCTTCCGAGGCCTGAGGCTGATAGAGCCAGTAGCTGATGAGCAGGACACCGGGAGCCAGTCAGTTACCAGCTCTTTCAGGAGTCTGGTCACCACACTTCTGATTTGAGCATTCACGGATTTTGGTATCCACAAGGGATCCTGGGACCATCCAGGATAGATTGGATAGATTTTGGATAGAATTTGCCAAATCATCCCCTAAGACACTATGCTAGTTAATCTGCCACATGAGTTGTGAAACTTCCTGTTTTCCATACTCTTTACAATACTTGGTGGGGGCTGGCCCCATGGCTGAGTGGTTAAGTTCATGCGCTCCGCTGCAGGCGGCCCAGTGTTTCCTTGGTTCGAATCCTGGACACGGACATGGCGCTACTCATCAAGCCACGCTGAGGCAGCATCCCACATGCCACAACTGGAGGAACCCACAAAGAGGAATATACAACTATGTACCAGGGGGCTTTGGGGAGAAAAAGGAAAACATAAAATCTTTAAAAAATATATTAATACTTGGCATGACCACGAAAACAGTAATGGTACAAATCCTTGCCAATTTGATAGGGGCAATTTGAGTATCTGGCTTTACTTTGCACGTCTTGTTGTTCATGCTTATTGGTATGTTGAAATGACGTTTTATATGTACGTAGCGTGAAAGGCCCTTGGAACCTCGTGATGGGATGGGGGACAGTGGACTGACTCATCCTCCCACACACACTGGTGCCACCCCAATGTGCTCCCAATCTGCTTGCATAGAAGGACAAGTGGGACAGGACAGACAACGGTTTGGGGGATCTCAGAGGGTTACAACTTCCCTGTGCCTTCCATGACCTTCTAAATTGAGAACGAAGAACCAGCATCAATAGATCCTGCGATATGAGAAAGCTTTGCACAGTCCAGCACTTTGGAAATGCTTATGTCATTATTCTTGCTGAGGCCTGTGCGAGCCCAAAAGGCCAAGCTTTCACACGCAAAGAACTTAGCCATCTTTGGAAAGGAGAGCTCACCCTCCACCCTCCCAGTGAGTGCTTGGGAGGTTCCTTTTCAGAGGAACCCTCTTGGCCTCTCCAATGGCTTGCCTGCTTCTGCCACATTCTACTTTCAGAAATGACCTTTTTGTCTTGTCGTTCCCTGGATTAAAGGCTTTCAATGGCTCCCCATTGTCCAGGGTGAAAGTCACCTTTCCTTAGCTTAGCTTCTAAGCCCTCGCTCCTTATTCACCCACCCAGCCCCAGTGACCTCCCCAAGAAGCCCACAAATCCACCTTGCACCACTGCTAATGTTCTCTCTTCTCTGTGCCTCCAAATACTGCTCGCCTGTTAATGCCCTGTATAATCAGGAGGTCACAGAGAGTTCAGGGCACTAATACATAGAAACTTTCTGGGTAAGAAAACACACAAAACACTTGTCTAGTTAAGGTCACTGTATTCACTCAGATGTCTATAATAAAATATAATAATAATTTGAGCTGTGGGCCCTTTCCAATGTATGATTCAGTCTTAACTTTTCTGGGCCTAAATTTTAGTGTTTATTTCTGATTCACCCATTTACCTCTTTTTTTCATACAAAACTGAAGGAAACCTTTGTAGCTAGCCCTAGGAAGTAGAGACTGGGTTTACAATCAGGCTCTGGGAATTTAAATCAAAGAAATACAAAATCTCAGTGTTTACCTGAGGGTAGTATACTTATTCCCAGAGTTGTACAAGATTGTTTTAGATGGCATGCAAACAAACTTTAATGTATTTATATAATGGTTACATATTCACTTTGCTGTCTATTAGAAAAAAATCCCTAATATCAAATCTGTAAATTGATGTATTAATTTTGTCAGGAATTGCTAGCTTTCCATTAACGTCTGTCCTACCTTCTTTGGCGTAAAAACTGACCACGATCCCAGCCTTCTTTGCAATTAGTTGGCCACATGGCTAAGTTCCTTCCAGTGGAATGTGAGTGGAAGTGAGAAGTGCCACATCCAAGTCTGGTCCAAAATGCATCCTCCACCGTGTTCACTTCTTCATGCTCGTCCCCTCTTCAGCTGACTTGAATCAACACCCATAACAACATGCGAAACCATGAATTAAAGACAGCAAAGCCATAATGGTCTAGGTCACAGGCCACCAAACACAGGCCCATGAGTCAAAGCTCCCTGCCATCTCTTCTTAAAATAAAGTTTTACTGAAACACAGCCATGCCCATTTGCCTAGGTATAGTCTATGCTGCTTTTGCTAAAACAGCAGAGTTGAGTAGTTCCCACAGAGACCATACGACCCCCAAAGCCTAAAATATTTACTCTCTGGCCCTTTCCAGAGTAAGTTTACTGAGCACCTGGGAAGTCCCTGAATGAGCATGTGGAGGACAGACACCTTGTTGACCTGAACAGCACCCCATTTCTTTACATCAGCAGGAAATAAGCCCCTGAAATTCTGGGCCCATTCACTCCCACAGTACTCTACTCTCACAGTATGTTCTTACTCAGCAGGAGCTAAACTAGGCAGTCCCACATGATAACCTGATGTGGATGACCTGATCACCAGTTGTAATGCCATGGAGAATGGCTACTTATGTCCACGGGGCAGTGCTGCTCTCTGGGACCCACTGTCAGGTCAAAATTTCCCACAGGTGCTCTCTCCCACTCAGTCCTAGGACCGGATTGACCCCAGGAAGTCTGACCACCTGAGTACAACACAGCATCGAGGGCCTTGAGATTGTGAACAAGATGTGAGTCCTCCCCAGTTATCTGAGTGTCACAAGGAAGAAGTTCCCTGAAGCTCGAGGAGATGGCTGCAATAAAATGACCCTCGATGTAGCCAAAGCCTGGTCACCTGTCTAGTGGTCATGATTTCGGAGAACTCTGTTCCTGACCTTATGTTACTGTCTGTCAATTGTCCACTTTTCCCGTTAAGTAACTTATTTTTGGGTGTACACTTTTGTAACTCGATTGAAGATATTACTACATATATTTCCTTATCCACGTCTTATTTTTACCATCACTTTAATTTTTAAAAATACAATGACACATTTTCCATGCTTAACTTTAATTCATGGTAAGTTGTAGAAGTCTTCCATTTATGGAAATTATGTGAAATTTCATTTTTAAATGATTGTGTTAAAGTAAAATGTATTAACCCATTTAAGAAATGGAAAACTGCTAATAACAGTACAAGCGGTATGCTGATATGGCAAAAAAAGTGATGTTATTATGAGAAGAAAAAACATTAAAAATAACATCAAAATAATGCACAATAGCAAAATAACATCAAATAACATCCAGAAACACGATGTTATTATGAAAATAACTGAGGTTCCAGAAACACTGCATATGTCTAGGCCCCACAGGAAAATGTGAAGGAATTCTAGATTCAGAGAATATTGATCCAGTTTGAATGGTGCATGAGAGGTTACCACACCCATAGTAATCCCCTTGCCTCTCACTTCCTCGTTTCCGGAAAGGATCCCCGAATGTCACCCAGTGGGGTTCCCTGACCTCTGGGCTCCCAGTGCCCTGTTCTCCACCATGAAGGCTCTGCCTGGTTAATCCCATGGTTAATAGACAAAGTCAAGTGAAGGGCCCAGGAGGACAGGGGCTCATGCTACTTCAGTGCTTGTTCTAATACATGCTCTTCATGTATCTATTGAGTGAAGGATGGAGATGGAGAGGTTTGGGGGGCTAATTTGGAGACCCAGAGGTGTCTTCTCTCCTGAGACCTGCTCAGGTGCTTAGGAGGTAAGGCCAGTTCCTGGGATTTTACTCTTCAGTTCATCTCATTCCACATGGGAAACCACAGGGAGTTCCCCAAGAGAAAGCGATAATCCCAATCAACTGTCACCAAAACAGGAAGAGCTGTATTGCTTAGAGGTGATGTGACCCAGGGAGATTACACATGTAAAGCAAAGCTGAGGACTTCTTGAGGCTTCATGCACTCCAGTCTCTCCCGTCACTTCTCCAGAGTCACCATGAACAAGGAATTGATTTACAGCCTGCAACTACGCATAGCAACTTCTGGGAGTGGCTGCCTATATTTGAGAGATTGGTTGGTGTCACAAGCAGGCATGTGAGTGAACAATGGTATTGAGAGAATAATTCACCCAAGCCTTTTTTTTTTTTTTTTCGCTTTTTGAGGAAGGTTAACCCTGAGCTAACAGCTGTCGCCAATCCTCCCCTTTTTGAAGACTGGCCCTGAGCTAACATCTATGCCAAGCTTCCTCTGCTTTATACGTGGGATGCCTACTATAGCATGGCTTGACCAGCGGTGCCATGTCTGCACCTGGGATCCCAACCAGCGAACCCCAGGCTGCCGAAGCAGAAGGTGTGAACTTAACCACTGGCCCCTAATTCACTCCTGCCTTTTATATTGTGTTAAATCAGCACTCTACAATCTTCATAGGCTGAGAGCCAGGGCTGAGCTCCCAAGTTGCAAAGGCCAGCTGGCCAGGGCAAAAAGCAGGATGATTATGCCTTAACAGGTGTGTGTGTGTGTGTGTGTGTGGTGTGCTAAGTGATTAGAAACAGCCTTGCTATGTGCTATCAGAACCACCCAGATTGTCCCATGCGGACAGAGATAGGGGTGCTCTTTATTAGGGTGCTCTTTATGACCCGTGTTTCTTTCCTGGATAAAAGGGAAGAACACAGGCCAGGTCAGTCTTTGCAGAAGCAATGACCTCTGGGGACTGACTCTAATGCTGTCACAAAGTTCTCACCCCACCACAGGGCTCCCTCTCTGGCCTGCCACAGTGTCTAGAATTAGTGCAACTTAGCATCATGTTTTTAGTTTTGGGTCTCCAGAAGCTTGATTCAGCTACAGCCTATGGCTTTGGCCAAAAATCCATGAGCTTTTCTTAGACTGTGATGTGCTTTATGCTGCTGGTTGCCCAGTTTTCCCTGACGTCAATATTGGTCTGGCCTGCACAAAGGCAAGCTTTCCCATGACACTGAGAAAACAGTGCGAGCGTGGAGAAGGCACAGCTGTCTCTTTACCGCATTGGCTTGCAGACAACCCTGCTTCACATCTGCCCCCTCTCCATTGGCAAGAATGAATGTCATGACTCCAGTTAACTCGAAGGGGACTAGGGCACGCAATCCTGGCTGGGCAGCATTTTCTCAGTGACGAGTCTGCACTGGGAGAGGGAACCACGAAGTGTGAGACATCAGCAAGCACCTCCACCACCTGGTCACTCCCTCTCCCAGGAACCCCAGCACTCCTGGTTCCAACCAGCCTTCCAGGCAGCCTGGGGATCCAGGAGGGGTCAACAGAAAGGTATAGCCTTTTGAAGGGATGGAGGTGGCGGAGATCCAAGAAGAGTGAGGTCACCTGAGCTCACCTATAGGGGAACCAAGAAACAGAAAGTGGGTTTGCCATAAAGTTTTTGACACCAACGCAGAGTGGTTGAGAGTATCGGCTGTGACGTTGTGCAGCTTTTGTTCAATCCTCAGCTCTTCCCCATACTTGTTGTATGACTGTGGGCCAGTTCCTGACCAGGCTGAGCCCCAGGAGATAATTGTATCAATTCACAGGGTTATCTGAGGTCTAAGTGAGATCCTGCATACAAAACACTTCAGCACAGTGTTCTCCACACAGTAAAATGAATGTCCAAATGAATAAAAGTGGAAAATATAAATGAGTATAAACACTCAAAATCCTACAGCCAGGAAATGGCTATTGTAATACTAATTAGATGTATAACCTTCCAAAATTTTTCCTATGTAAATAAAGATATATTTTTACTAAAGTGGAACATTATATGTAATATTTTAAATTTTAAAATATTTTAAATAATGGTAAATTTTAAAAAATATTTGTTTTATTGAAATACAATTCATGTACCATAAAATTCACCATTTTAAAGTGCACAACTCAGTGATTTTAGTATATTCGCACAGTTGTATAATCATCACCACTTTGTAATCCCATAACATTTCCATCACTCCCAAAGCACCCTCATCCTCGCTAGCAGTCATTTCTCCTTCTCTCCTCCTTTAACCCCTAGCAACCTCTAATCTACTTTCTGTCCCTGTGGATTTGCTTATTCTGCACATTTCTTATACGTAGACCCATACGATATGTGGCCTTTTGTGTCTGGATCCTTTCACTAGTGTGAGGTTTTCAAATTTCAGTCTTACAATGAATGAAAAGATCCTTGTTGTAACAAATATCTATATTTCATTTCTTTTATGACTGAATAATATTTCATGGTTTGGATAGATCACATTTTATTTGTCCATTCATCTGTTGATGGATATTTGGGTTGTTTCCCCTTTTGGCTATTATGAATAATCCTCCTTTTGTGTACAAGTTTTTGTATGAACATGTTTTCAGTTATCTTGGGTAGTTAACTAGGAGTGGATGCTAGAAAATATGGTAACTTTACATTTAATTTTTTTAAGGAACTATTAAACCTTTTCCCAAAGAGCAGCCATAACTGTTCTGTCAGCTGTTCCTTTTTCCCTTCACAACACATCATGACTGTCCTTCCTTGCCAATAAATAGCTGTGGGCATCACTACTTTGAGTGAATGGATAGTATTTCCTTAGCCAGCTGTGCGAAAGTGTCTATAACTGATTCCCCATTGTTGGACATTTAATGATCCTATGAAATAGGCTTTGAGCATATTTCTCATGGTACCCAGAAGGAAAAGGACACTTTTCCAGGTGGACCCAGAGCACTTTGCATCCCTCTATTTTGATTATTTCATATTGCACTGCAATTCACACCCCACACACACACACACACACACCATCTGTCTTACCTACTACACAGTGAGCTCCTTAGGACATGGAACATGTCTTTAATTCATCTTGGTATTCATAACACCTAGCATGGTGCCAGGCATTTGGTAAATGTTTGGAGAATGAATGAATAAACAGAATAAGAACAAATGGAAGGATGGATGGAAGGATGGATAGAAGGATGGATGGAAGGATGGATGGGTGAATGAACAAATAGATTGAGGAACATGGAGAGATGCAGTTTGTTGCTCTAAGAAGATTCTATCCAAAGATCCTTTCCTGTAGAGGTAATGAGTTACATGACCTGGGAAGTGTGTGAAAGGAGGCTGAGTCACTTGGTAGGAATATTGTAAAATTAATTTAGGCATCAGAAGGGAGACTGGATGCAATTTAAGATGCCTCCAAGCCTGATAGCAGAGACCCCTATGAAACAGAAGCCCAGGGAAGCTAAGAGATTTGTCCTCAGTTCCCCAGCTGAGCATCTGTGGGGCTGGGAGCTGCTCTAAAGGTTTTTGGGTTTGTTCTGGGAATCCAAGACCAAAGTGTCCCCTTGTCCAAAAGCATCTGTTGCTTATGCCTTCCTTTGGGAAGCTCACAGCGCACTAAGGCTAAAGTCTAGTAAGGGAGAAAAACTTATGTAATAAGTTGTTTGACCAGTCTGTGGCTATCTGTAATGGCAGAGTTCATTCTGTGCTGTTTAGATAAAAGAGGGTAAACTCTAAGAGGCACAGCATAAAGGATCCACAAAGCCCAGAGTGATCTTTGGAAGGGGAAATCTGTTCTGCCTGATTAGGCTATTGGCTGGGAGGGAGGGAGCTGAGGGGCAGGGCAGGAGCTGGGGCTCTGGGGCTGACTGCACAGCCCCTCCCTGACGCGCTGAGTGCTGCAGGTCCGGGAGCTGCTGTCCTTCTGAGATGTGGCTCTTTGCTCTGGTCCTGGTCTCCCTGGACACTTCCACAGTTTGGGGTGAGTCTTTCTGACATCTAAATAGGGGGCCACGTTGGAAATCCTGGTCCAGGGACGAAGTGAGGGACATGCATGTAGGACAAAGGCGTGACAGGTCCGGTTCTGCAGCAGCTGCCCTCCAGATGTGGATCTCCCGGTGCAGACTGCCCCATCCAAGGGGAGGATAAACACCCAACCTCAGGTGCCAGGGCCGCACGCAGGAGGGTAGCAGCTAGTGTCGTGGCCCCAGATAAGAACTTCGAAGAACTCAGTTTGTTTCCCCTTGAGGTTAGTCCAGATATGGCCAAATCAATGACAGTGGCCTCACAGAATATAAATATCAACTCTGGGGCAGAAGTGTGTGGGTTTAAGTCCCTGCTCAGCACTTAACTAGCTGTGTGTCCTTAGGTGATGTACTTTGCCTTTCAGTGCCTCAATGTCCTCCTCTCAGATGGAGATGAGGACAACACCTAATTCATCGGGCTGTTGTGGGGACGAAATGCATTGTTCTTGCTAAGGGGTATATTTTCATCAAAGTTCAAAATAAAGATTAATAACTGAAGGGGTGGTTTTAAAATATAGTATATTCATAGAAATTTGAGGTATGGTAAGACCAACAGAGCAGGACACCACTGCCCCTGAAAAGATAGTTTGTTACTCACAGTTCCCAGGGAAGGAGGCATGTCACCACCATGGTGGCCACAGCGTGAAGGACCAGGTGGGTCTGGAGACAGAGGGAGGAGGAGGAATTGGGGACAAGAGTCTTCATCCTGGTTGCTGTTGGAAGGAAGGGGTGAGGCAGGGTAAGCAGGATTAGGGTTGGCAAACTCAACAAACTGCTCTGGGGCCTGGGACCATCCACCGTTGTCAGGATCCTGGAAGTGGAGTGATTAAGGCTGGATAACAGTGGCCTGGTATGTGAGAGGCCCATGAAGAAGGTGGTCGGGGTGTGGGCTCCAGCAAGCTGGAAGGGCAAGCTAATTCCTGCCTCTAGGAATGGCTGAGTCTGGGAGGGGTGGTCCCTCCATGGTCAGCAACGTCACCGATGTCAAAGCATCTGATCAGAGAAACAAAAAGACACGGTTAACACAAGGGTGCAGCAAGGGGCCTCAGAAAGCATTTGTGCCATTTAATAGATGGAGAATGTGAGACTGAGACAGGGAGATATCTTTGTCCAAGAACAACTGAAAAATCACCCTCTGGAGTCTGTCTGTGACTCCTGAACCCAGAGCCAGTGCTCTGGCCATCAGTGGGGACAGGCCAGGCCCCACATGGATTTCATGTTCTTTCTGGTGGTATGACACCATGAGAGGCCTGGAACTGAGTGTCAGGGCAGAGTAAGAACCAAATTAGGGAAAATAATTCCTTTACTAATGGTCCCCTTTTAGCAAGGCCACCCCATTTCCATCTTCAGAAAGTCCGCAGTGGCTGCCTGCATTTCCTCAGCTTCATCATCTGCAAAGAGGGCACAATACACCTACCAGGACAGGCCTTTGTAAAGATTGATTTAGCTGAGCTGGAATGCACATTGGCACATCGGAAGTGCTATTACCTATAACACACGTGGTAACTCCTGCTCTTGCACTACGACTGATGCCTCTCACACCATCGCCCACTTTGTCACCCTCGGCATCCGGCTTCTGTCCACTTCATCTCTCCTGAAGGTTAGCATTGGATATCCTTCTTTAAGAACAAGTCTGGGTTATTCTTTCTGCTCTGGCCACACACTTTGAGGGAGATGCTGCCCTTGTGTCTACATCTAAAGACCAGCAGTTGGGAGGACGAGAGGCTAGACATCATTTCCTACGAGGAACACTGGAACCATGTGAGGACGGACAAGAGGAGGCCTGAGGGATGGGCAGGCTCAGGGGTCTGCAAGGCCGCTGCCACATGGGAGCTCAGGACGGGCCACAGCAGGTAGAAGCAGGGCTGATGTGGAAGCTGCAGGGGAGGAACTTCAGCTCAGCGAGGAAGAGCTGTCTGCTCCACAAGAACGGAACAGACGGGGATCTGACCCCAGTCTCAGCCCCTCTGGACGACCCTGCTCAGAGCCGCCAGAAGAATCCTCCTCAAGCTGATGGAGTCACTCTCCCGTACTCTAACAGTTCATTCCTGCTCATTTACCCACAATAAAGCCCAAATCCTTAGCCTGGCATTCAAGGCCATCCCATACATGACCTTTCTGACGCAAGGATTATTTTCCGCTCCCCATAGACTCCCTCTGGCTCACAAGGGCCATCACTCTTCCTCGGGCAGGCCTTGCCTTTTGCTGTCTCAGAGCCTCGCCTCGGCACATTCTCTTCTCTGCTTTGTACCCTTATAGACCCTTGTCCATCATCCCTTGCTCAGTCCTCCCCTACTGCAAGTCCCAACTCTAAGGTCACCGCCTCCATGATGCCACCCAATCAGAAGGCCTCGCTCCCTCTTCTAACTCCTGCAGGACCTTACTGGTCCCTCTCTCAGGACACTGACCACTGTCTCCCCAGCAGTAGGGTCAAGTGTGTATGTGGCTCATTCTCCCCACAAGGCTCAGAGCTTCTGAGAAGATGGGCTGCCTCTCATCCATCCTCCCATCCAGCACGCAGCTCAGTGCCAGGATCCTCGTGGATAACTGTCTCCAGGGATCCTGAGAGTGCAACCCAATGTCTGCTTCACTCCCAGCAGCTCTCCTCCTTGCATTTCCTTCTCACTTGATGCCGTTTTACCTCCATGTCCACTTTGCTCCTTAAGACAGCCCTGGGAGTTAGGAAGCACAGTTGACCTCCGCTCCCTTTTACATAAGAAGAACTGAGGCCTAGAGAGTTGAGGTGACTCTTTCAAAGTCACATGCTGAGAGTGGCAAGACTCCCAGAATCCAGGTCAAGCCTTTCACCGCTGACGTGTCCTCGTTTCCTCTCGCTGTCCCGCAGGGCACCCATCCTCGCCACCTGTGGTGGACACCGCGCAGGGCAAGGTCCTGGGGAAGCACGTCAGCCTGGAAGGATTTGCACAGCCCGTGGCCGTTTTCCTGGGGGTCCCTTTTGCCAAACCCCCCCTGGGATCCCTGAGGTTTGCTCCGCCGCAGCCTGCAGACCCATGGCCCTTCGTGAAGAACGCCACCTCCTACCCTCCCATGTAAGCCGGGGACTTTGGCATCTTTCAGTGGGTGTGTGCCTCAAAGTGACGCAGGAAGGAGCCAAGGCCATCTTCTGGGTGGCTCATACTTTGTTCTGGAATCCTGAAGACACTGTAGATCCTTAGAGACACTCCAGAACTCTCACAGCATTCTAGAGCTCTCTATTGAACACATAGTTATTGAGCACCTACTGTGTGCCAGGCATGTTCTAGGTCCTAGGATCCATTAGTGAACAGAACAAAGATCCTGTCTTCATGGAGCTTACTTTCTAATGGGGAGACAGATAATAAATAACATGCAAATTAATGTGAACTATGTCATATGTTAGAATATTTGATAAGTGCCTTGGAAAAAAATAAAATGTTGACCAGGTGAGGGGATCAGAAGTAGTGGTTCTGTTTATTCGCCTGTCTTAAAACATTGCTGTAATTGACAGGTAGGGTGAACGAGAAAGTGTGTGGGTGGGGAGGGCCTGGGGTGTTGACCAGGCAAGTTCTCAACCCTCCTAGTCACAAGCGGAAGAGTGGGTCGTGTGTCCTAGTCACCCTGGACAAGCCGGGCAAAGAGGACTTGCAGCTGCACCCCGGAGACACAAATGCGTCCATGCATCCAGTTAGACTTCATTCTTCTCAGCAAGTCATTTCTGGGAATCTCCAGGTTCCCACCTCTTGCCTTCTTTTCTTTTTTCTCCTTTTTCCTCTTCTCCTGTCACTTTCCTCTTTCCTAAAAAAATAATGTTCACTGTTTTTATTTCTTGATTGTAAGTGTAATACATACTTATTACTGAAAAGTGCAGGAGTACAGGTAAGGAAAGGTAAGAGAATGAAAATCCTTTATGATTCCACCCCTGGAGAGAACTGCGGTTCATGTTTTAGGTTCTGCTCTTCCAGTCTTTCATGTGTTGCATGTTTTCTCTCTTAAAAATAGAACCACCCAACATTCTGCACCCAATTCAACATGGGGAGTTTTGTCCACACTAGCTGGAATTCAACTCAATTCAGACACTCTTTACCAGGAGGTAGTATCAGATGCTACGAGTTAAGAACTCAGTCCCACAGGACTGTCCTCTCCTTCAGATGCCCATCACAAGTTCACATTGTTGTCTGTGCTTCTGATTGACCAGCTATAAATCAGACATTCCCATGGCACCCTCCTTGAGTTCCATTAATTTTCTAAAGCAGCTCACAGAACTCAGGAAACTGGTTGACTCGCTACATTACTGGTTTATTGCGAAGCACATTAAAGAATATGAATCAACAGCAGATGAAGAGATTCCTAGGGTGAGGCTGTGAAGAAAGCAGCTTCTGTTCTCATGAAGTTTGGGTCTGGCACGGCGGCACAGGGAGGCGTTCTGGTTCATGCTCTCTGAGCCCTTGTCCATTTGGTTTTTATGGATGCTTCCTTACATAGGCATGATTGATTAAATCTTTGGCCATTGAACATTGATTCAACACCCAGCCTCTCTCCCTTCCCGAGAGGTCCGGGGTGTGGGACTGAAAGTTCCAGCCCTGTAATCACTGATTGGTTTTCTGGCAACTAGCCCACATCCTTAGCTTAGGTCCAAAAATAACTGTGCACCTTAGGTGCAAAATTCACCTCATTAATATAACAAACACACCTTTATGGCTCTCGTCTCTTAGGAAATTCTAAGGGTTTTAGGAGCCCTGTGCCAGAAACTGGACGACAAATAAATAGATATATCTTATTATAAATCACAGTATCCCATCACGCTATACGGATAGTTTGGATGCCTTCTTTGCTCACTTTTAAGTATGTCATGAACGTCGTTCTATGTCATTAAATATCACAGTCTGACATTTAATAGCTGAGTTACCTCAGGGATTGAATCATCATTTATTTACCTGATCTCTTATTTGGGTCACAGTTGTTCTTAATGTTTTTGATAATATATAGAGCATGAATAATATAGTTAAACGTTTATTCACACTCATGAATATTTTTGGAGAAGTTCCAAGAAATGACTTTTCTGAGTCAAAGAATATGCACTTTTTGTAAAATTTCCTTCCAGAAGTGTCCCAACTATACACCTTCCATTAATGTATGAAAAGCTCCGTTCACCGAACATTTGACAATGCTTGAGGTTGTTTTAAAGAACGTGTTTTTGGCTAATGGATACGCAAAATAATAATAATTATTATCATAATTATTATATATATACTTTGGCTATTTATTTTGCATTCATTTGAATACCAGTGATGTTGAAGTGTTTTCTGCTTTTTTGACATTTGATTTTTTTATTTTATGAATATTATGCCCCTTGCTCTCAGTGATCTCAGACAACTTCCTCCAGGGTGGAGATCAGGAAGTCATCTTTTCAGGCCTGACTCTGCCTCCTGACAGCTGTGTCATCCAGGCACCTTAGTGCCTCAGCCACCTCATCTACACACTGGGGGCAGTGACATCTGCCTTACATTGAGACTCAGAAATGTTGCTTTTAATGTCTTGGAAATATAAGCAATCCATACTATGGATCTTTCTGTCTGCGTGAACAAAGGATTTCTAACGTGTCTGTCCTTCAATTTTCCTGTGTATAAAATCTGGGTAATAATAGAACCTATGTCACGGGGCTGATTTGAGGATTAGATGAGTTAATACACAAGGAGTATAGCACCTGACATGCTGGGAGAACTAAGGAAATGTTACCAATTATACTCTACGCTGGACCTTCATGATCTGTTATTAGGGCAACCATTAGTGCTTGTCTGGGCTGGATGACGGTAGAATATTAGTATGTCAGGGCTGCAAGATCCTTAAAGAAATCTCTCCCTTCTCCTAGATCTGAAGATTGAGGATTAGAGCAGGGAAGGAATTCAACCAAGGTCACCAAGCTCAGTAATGGCTAACACAGGACTAGAACACAGTTCCTTTAGTGTTGCCCCACAAATATTGCATCCCTGACATGTGGTCTGCCCTAAGTGTCTGCCATTTGAGTGACTTCTTGTGGTTTGTGGAAGTCTCCCAAAGACTAGGACACCTGGTTTACCTGGTGGAGGAACATGGTCACCCTGCAGCCCACCACACAGAGCCCAGGGGAGAGCCAGGCTGTGTCCAGGGCCTGCAGGAAATGGTCCTCTCCCAGGTGTAGAGCCGGACTCCTCTCCTTGACCCAGGGCAGCCCGAAGGCTCTGGGAAGGGGACAGGTGCCAGGCTTCCTCACTATACTCAGTCCTGGAAGATCTTAGTGAGGCCCAGGGCCCCCACTCAGATCCTCAGATACCTTCCTGCTCATTCCAGTGTCTCAAGTGTGGTAAGAGCAACTCTGTTACAGGTCTAACCCACACAATCCAAGGCTCAGCCTGACTGTAGGAGACGTCTCCTTGCTCAGCTCTGACTGACTCAGGAGTTCTTCTTTCTCCCCTCCCAGGTGCTCCCAGGACACAGTGGCAGGGCAGATGCTCTCAGACCTCTTTACCAACAGAAAGGAGAACATTCCCGTCCAGATTTCCGAAGACTGTCTTTACCTAAACATTTACACTCCTGCTGACTTGACAAAGAAAAGCAGGCTGCCGGTAAGCAGTGGGAACCACTGGTCAAGGCTGGTGAGTTCCAGCCCTCCAGGATCTTCTGGTGGAGACTGGAAGAGGATGAAGGCAGTTTGGGGCAGCGGCATCACCAGCCATGGCTGTTTCAGGGGCCCCAAGGCTTTCTTTACCCACCACAGCCAGACCTCGTGCGTGACCACTGGAAACTGTAGGGGATAAAAACTTTTCCCTTCTTGCCCTCTAGGTTCTTTGGATGGCCCATTAATTAAAGTGACACAAGACAGATTAACGGGAGAAAAACAATTTTATCTTCATAAGTACAAGAGGTTATCAAAATTTGAGCATCAAAGAAATGACCAAAGCGAGGAGCATTTATACATTTTAGACAAAGAAAAAGTTATTTGTGAAGATTTGACAAAGCAAAGGGGTTTGGGTTGGAGTGAAAAGTTAAAGAGGAAGTGACAAAGGTTGTTCATACAGCCTTCTTGGCCTTGACTTCCCCATCTCTGGTGATAAGGACGCCTTTCACCCTCAGGTGCAGGGAGGGTATCCTTCACATGGGAGATTTATTTCCTGCTTTCAGGAGACAAACGAGGGTTAGAGTGTCCTTGCACTGGCTGTTTCCTAGGAAATTTTCTTGACTAAATTTAATTCCAAATAATCAATATCCTAAAATGGCATATTTTGGGGTGGCATATTCTGCTCCCCTTCAACCTCAGTTATCCCTAGTGACAGACATAGGATCTTTTGGGGAGTTTGCTATACATCTGTAATGTATCTTTCCATTTTTCCAGGTTCTCTTGCATTATAGAAGAAGAATGATTACTCTTGGTTGCTAGGTTAGGAATCTGATACCCAGAGCAGCTCATATATAATTTCCAACAAGGACAGAACTGAAGGAATCGTAGAGATAAGCCAACAGCCTAACCCGTCCTTTACAGATAGAGAAATTGAGGCCCAAAGAGAGGAAAGCGAGGTCACACAGTAGGGTTGGCATGACAAGAGCATGAGTCTTCTGATTTTCACACGCTTGCTCTTTGACTCAAACTAGGAAATTGAGCCTGTGTGTGGACTTTCCTCAGCACACAAAGAACCCTGCCTCACAGTGTCTCTTGATAAAAGTGTGGAGAACACAATGCGATGAATCCAAGAAGCACCTTCCTAGGCCTTTGGCCAACTCTCTGGGACTTTTAGCTAATTTCCCTCCATAATTGTCCCTGGCATGGGCTGAAGACCCAGTGAGTCAGCATTTCCTGAATAAACAGAAGCCCAGAGATGGGGCAGGCTTCCAGACTCAGGCTGGAGGTGGGGGAAGGGTCTTCTGGAAAAGAAGGGGGTCCGTGGGGTGGAGAAGGGAGGGGTATGAGCTTCCTGGGTTCTCCCAGAACACACCTGGCATGATGCCCAGGAGAGGAGGAGGCATCTGTGAACTTGTGACTAGAAGTGGCACTGCTCATGCTTGGCTCAAAGAGGTGGGACAAAACTTCACTCACTCATTCATTCACTCATTCGTTCATTCTTCTGTTTTGTACTCAGAGCGCCACACACAGAGCTAGAATTGGGGGTTAGGAGAAAAGAGGAACATACAACCATTGCCAAGCAGCCCCTGCCTTCGAGGGTCTCACCATCTGGGCTGCACAGATGGACACTAACTTCATCAAATCTCTGCTGCCCCGACCTTGGCTCAGCCTTCACTCAGAGATGACTCAGACTCAGCCGCTCCACCTGGAGGCAGGCGGGGAGCGGAGGTGTGGGAGGAACAGGGGCTCTGGAACCTGCAGGCAGGAGACCTCTAGTTATGGACACAGTTCCTGGAACTTTAGGGCCCAGGTTTAAATCCTGGTTCTGCCTTTTAATTGCTGAGACACCTGGCTCTTTTCCCTCAGAACTGGAGTAATCACGTATAAATATTCAGTGATGACCGTTAGGCTATATCTCAGGGCCTGCCGAGGTATCCAGGACAGTGCTCCTGACACGTCACTTAGAGCTGGCCAAAGGCAAGATCTTCCTCCTTCCCTAACAGCTGACCTACTGCACCCTGGACATTGGCTGCAGTGTGCTGGGTGGCCCAACATGTGGACTCTGGAGCCAGACCACCTGGGTTCAAGTCCCGCTTCCACCACTTATTAGCTGTGTGAGCTCGGGCAGGTTAAGTGCCTCAGTTTTCCTGTCAGTTAAATGGGGCAATAGGAGTCCCTACTTCAGGACTGGTTTAATTTTAAATGCTGAGTATAGTACTTGGCACATAGTTTGTACTATGAGTTCTTTTTTTTAAATTACAAAATTATTACAATATTATTATTTTAGCTACTCTCACTTCCTTGCTATGAGAGCTCTTTAAATCCAAGAGCCATGTGTTATAAATTGTTGTGTCCACTCTGATCCTTAATTCTTATCACATTCCCCGGCACAGAGTAGGTCTCAGATCGTGTTAGTCAAATGACTGAAGACTTCTTGGAGGAGGTGACTTTTAGGTTGTGCTTTGGAGTATTGGTGGTATTTGGGGATCAGAGGAATCGGGAGGAGGGAGAGGGAAGGCATATCAGAAAGACATACCACTTGGGGAATATCTTGAGATAATCATTCATGCATGAGAGAAGTTTAATTCACTGCATAAGAGATAAGTAAGATAAAGCTGAAATACAAGGGTTGTGGCATGCAGAGTATGCTGAGCTGAGAGAGGGGTCCACGGACAAGGATGATGGGAGTGTTGGGGAGAAGATGACACCTATAGCCTTGACTGTTCCCATGACGGTGTTCTGAGCATGAAGAGCCCTTGTAGAAGGTGGCACTGAGGATGGGAAAACAGGCAGGTGCAGCCAGCATACATTGAGTGGGGTGGTAGCCTGGAACCCAGCTAGGAGAGTCAAGAAGGAGAGTGACAGACTGCTCCAACTTTGTGGGACACTGGTGGACTTTGAGTAATGGCCTCACTGAGTCATGGCTAAGACATAGGCGACCAAACCAGACTTCACCTTGGGGTCCTTCTCAGATCTGTTCCTTATAAGCGGTGTTGCTGCTTCCTCCCCGTCCAGGTGATGGTGTGGATCCACGGAGGTGGTCTGATGGTAGGTGGAGCATCAACCTATGATGGGCTGGCCCTCTCTGCCCATGAAAACGTGGTGGTGGTGACCATTCAGTACCGCCTCGGCATCTGGGGATTCCTCAGGTAAGATATAGGACTTCCTCACTGTGCATTGGCCCCCAAAGCGAGGGTACTAGGACCCCACTCTTGTCATGTCAGCTCTCAAGGGGATCTTTACTAAATTCCCTAGTGAGGCACCCAAGTCCCTTTATAACTGAGCTACACCTCCCTTCTCATTCCCCAGACACACTGGTCCGCTTGCTTCTGAGCATTTGCATGTGATGTTCCATCTGCCTGGAATATCTATTCTTTCAAAATTTTATTCATCCTGTAAGATCCTACTCAAATGTTTGTTGTTAGCGCTGTTGAGTTGATTCTGTCTCCTAATGACCACGTAAGGAAGAGACAGAAGCTGCCTGATATTTTTGTATCATCCTCTCATCTTCTGGCGTTGTACCAGAGAATGCTCTGCTGCTATTTTATGAGGTTTTCATGGCCAATTTTTTAATAAGTGGATGGCTAGGTCCCACTTCCTGGTCTGCCTTGGTCTGGAATCTCTGCTGAAACCTGTCTGACATGGGTGACCCTACTGGTATTTGAAGTACTGGTGGCATAGCTTTCAGCATCACAGCAACACACAGCCGCCACATTATGGCCACTAACAGACTAGTGGTCTATTTCCCTGAGGAGCAAATAAGCCTGGGATGCAACGGTCAGAGTCCTGAATCTTAACCCCCTAGACCACAAGGGCTGGATAAGTCACGTTACCTCCTCAGAAATGCTCATCTCCTTTTCACCTGTGCTGCCCCAGCACTTGCAACCTGTAAAGTGACAGCATCAGCACAGCAGTTATAGGATTACACATCTTACCTCACGGGAAAGTGAGGAAGGAGCAGATTCTTGTTGGGAGCTCAGTGAACGCTTGTGGGTGATGGAATGTGTGGCCAGAGGGGGGAGGTTGTTGCAGCATCTGATCTCAATGCACAGTCCTCCTGGGGAAAGTCGGGTCCACTCATCCCATTTCCTTCTGCATTTGGGGCACCCATGAGTCAAGGCTAGAGTCTTCTCCATTGAGTCTCCATGGAAACTGGAACCAGGTTTCCTGAAGGACACAGTTGCTAGGAGCATTTTCTGAATGCACCAGCCCCAGGACCTCTCACCCTCAGATAGCTGATGGGTGGGCTGGTGGAGGGGTGGACTCCTCACTGGAAAGACCTATGGAGCTGGAGGAGAGTTATCCCAGGTGAGTCATGACTGAGGATATATTGCCTTCATTGAGACTGCTTATCTCTTTCACCGTTTCTCTGCTCCCCATTACAGTGAAACTGCTACATTAGTGCTCCCCGCTTCCTCTCCTCCCAGTCTCTCCTCAAACCTATGTCAATCAGGTTTTCACTCCGACCATGCCACCAGACTGTTGTGGTCACCAATGACCCACCAGCTCTTGGCCCAACCTTGGCCACACACCATCTTGGCAACATCCACACATGATGGGTCACACCCTTTTGAAATACTTTCTCTCTTGGGTCCCGGCCACCTCCTACCTCCTGGACTGCTCCTTCTCAGCCCCTTCACTGGACCCTTCTCCTCCCTTTCCTCTTGCCTGTGTGTGTCTCCCTCTCCATTGAACAGTGGTGTCCTAGTGACCTCAGGGGGCACTTTTACAGCTCCTTATCCCCAACTACTCCTTTGAAACCCAGAAGGACATCATTAACTATCTCCTTCTCCCTCCTGCTGTCTCCACTAGACATCAAAGGGCATTTCACACTTTACTTGGACAAACTAAACCCTTGACTCCCACTGCCCCTCCCCCAAAGTACTCCTCTTTTCCCCACAGTGCTCCCTGTCAGCTGCTGGCAATTCCATCCTTCTGCTTTCTCAGGATAAATGCCTTGTGGTCAGCCTTGACCCTTCTCTTTTTCTCACACCCATATCCCGTGGACCAGAAAATCCTCTGGTTCCACTTTTAACATTCATTCTAGATCTCAGCCACTTCTCATCTCCTTCTTTGCACCCACCCTAATCTAAGCCCTCTGTGTCTCTCACGTGGATTATTGTAACAACCTCCACTCTTATAATCCTGCTACTTTTATATTCTGTCTGATCTGCACAGTAGCCAGAGTGATCATCTAAGACACAGACGGAGTTATGACCTTCCCCTGCAGTGACTTCCCCCCTTACTTACAATGACATCCAGTCCTTACCAAGTCCCACAGGGCCCTCTCTAGCAGCATGTGCTATACTCACACTTTGTTCACTGAACCCGGGGGTCTCTGCACTTGCTGTTTCTTCCACCCAGAATTGTCTTCTTTGGATATTTGCAAAGATCTGTGCTCTCTCATTCAGTAGTCTACTCAAATGCCACAGCCTCAAAGAGGCCTTCCCTGGTCATGTTATCTGAAATAGGATCCTACTGCTCCACCTCTGCCATTTCCCTTACCAGATTTTATTTTTCCTGAAAGCATTTTCACTACCTGACATTAGATTCTATGCTTATCTCTTTATTTGTTTGTGATCCATGGTGTGAGCTCTGTGTAGTCAGAGGCTTGCCTGTTTTGCTCTCAGACTTGCTCCTGGCTCTTAGAAGATTGTTTGCACATAGCAGACGCTCAATAAATAGATGGCGGATGAAGGAATGTAGAACCCACGACGGAACAATGCTACAGGAGAGGAAGGCAGATGGAGAGCTCTGTGTCAGGGCAGCGGAAGCCCTGTCTCATTCCAGAAGGCTCACCTAGAGTTCCCAGCCCCATCTGTGGTCCTGAGAGCCCTGCCATGACATCTCTGTTCCCACTCCAGCCTGTTCTCTTACTCACAGCACAGGGGACGAACACAGCCCAGGAAACTGGGGTCACTTGGACCAGGTGGCCGCACTGCGCTGGGTCCAGGATAACATCGCCAACTTTGGAGGGGACCCAGGCTCCGTGACCATCTTTGGAGAGTCAGCAGGAGGTGAAAGTGTCTCTGTTCTTGTAAGTGCTCCCGGCCCTGTTGTGGCTGTGGATGGGACTTAGTGGAGACCAATCAATCTAGACATGGCACCTTTATTCACAAGACCTAGATTCAAAGCTGAGTCCACACTGCACAGCATCGGATGGTAGAGAGCTAATGGCCCAGCTCTCCTTGACCCCCAGGAAGCTCAGAGCTCAAACAGCATCGTGGGGCCATAAAAATATTCAGCCACACCTGCAACATTGCACATTTTCTAACTTGGTTGCTCTCTCTCTGTCCTTCCTAATCATTTTCCCATTAGGGCTCATCTCACTTCTCTTGGGATGTAGGGGTGGGAATACATTATGAATAAGAGGAGGCAACCTTAAAGGTTGGGCAGAGTGTCATGGTTTGCCTTATAGCCATATACACGTCAAGGGGACACGGGCACAAAGATCGGGTCAGGGGCCTCCTCTGAGATGGTCTGAATGTCTCTGCATGCCCAGAGGGAAGGCAGTAGTCCCTGGCATATCTTGCTAGTGGTAGTGGGGCTGAGGGAAGCAATGGTGGAAGACCAGATTAGAAGGTGCTAGGAGCTGTAAGGAATCCTCCAGCTGCCTCACAGTTGAGCAGAGGGTCAGCACTATTACTGTTTGTTTTTTGGGTTTTTTTGCTTTTTGGTGAGGAATATTGTCCCTGAGCTAACATCTGTGGCAATCTTCCTCTATTTCCTATGTGGGATGCCACCAAAGATGGTTTGAGGAGTAGTGTGTAGAATCACACCTGGAATCTGAAGCTGTGAACCCCGTGCTGCCGAAGCAGAAGGCAGGAATTTGACCACTATGCCATGAGGCCAGGCTGCTATTATTGTATTTTTAATACATGTATTGGTTTCATAGTTGAATACTCACAGGTATTCTTTTTGTGTTTTATAAAGTGGAGCAAAAGGAAAACCACAGAGAAGCTTAAAGGAGAAAAAAGTCATCCATAATCCCATTACCCAGGGATACCCACCACGGACATTTGACATGTATTTTTCTAGGCTTTTTCCATGACTCACTCTATCTATTTTTCTTTCTATCTACCCGCCTATCTGTCTAACTACCAGCTATCTGTCTGTCTAGCTATCTAGGGGTTTTTTTTTGAAAAAAAATCATCCTTAGCATTATAACAGAACATAAATATTTTCCTCAGTATTAAGCACTCCTCCATAATTTTATTTTTATAGTATTTTAGTATTCCATGGTAAGATTGAAAAATAGCCTATTTACCAAATCTCATAATATTGAAAACTAATGTCATTTTCTACTTTACATTTATAAATGCCATGAGCATTCGTAGAAATCGTTGTGCACCTCCATGGTCATTTTTCTAAGGATATATTCTGAGTAATGGAAATGCAGAATCAGAACCGTGTCTTTAAAGTGTTGTTGGGAATTCCTAAGCGCCTTTCAGATACTTTTGATTGTTACAATCAGCATGTGCCACTCACATCCTGTTCTGTCCCTCGCTCTGCACTCCTGGCTGGCTCCAGCTGAGGGAGGTTTTCTTGGAGAAGCCAGGTCCTGGGGTCAGCCTGGGGAACAGGCCAGGCCAGGACCTGTCATGTCCACTGAGCCCTAGGGTCTCCAGGGGAAGGGCCAGGGCAGAGCTCTGGATGAGACTAGCTCTTCAAGAGCCCCCCTGTGAGCGTAAACTCTCTACATCTCCACTTTCCTCCCAGGTGTTATCTCCACTGGCCAAGAACCTCTTCCACCGGGCCATCTCTGAGAGTGGCGTGACCTCCACTGCTGGCCTGGTCCAGAAGGACTCAAAGGCCGCGGCTCAGGTGAGTCTCACGCTGGGACACCCCTGCACCCTTAGCTCTGCTTTCCTGGAGTCTTCAGGGGACTTTCTTGCCATGGGATCCAGCTGACATCCTCAAAGCATCACAGAAATAAGAACGGCTGTGTGGGAAAGGCAAGGAGACACCTCACCCAACCTCCCAGTTATCTAGCTGAGCAACCTGGGGCAGAAAGTGGAAGGATCTGGCCAAGATCAGAGAGTGATGGGGGCAGAGCTGGGACTCAAGCTCACAATTCTGCACTGCCAGCACTGTGCACTGTCCACGGACCACACTTCCCAAAATGTCCCAAGGTGGAGTGCCAGGCCAGAGAGTGGGCAGTGGACTGTTACTGTGTGTTGTGTCTCTCAGGGTCTCAGTTCTGGTGAACACACTTTCAGCATGTGAGCCTGGAGGGGTTCCTCTCTGAGGGGCTTGTGACTGGGGGTGGTTCCTTATGACTACGGGAGAATTCACTCATTGATCCATTTAGTCATCAATGAATAATATTGATATACCCAATATCTAGCAACCTTAGGAAGCTTTCATTCTAATGCAAGGCACAAATTAATGAAAACATGACCAAACAAATTATAAAATGTTAATAGTAACAAGAGCAATAAAGGAGAGATACCTGGCGTCATAACAGAATCCAAAAGGAGCAGTTAGTCCATGAGTAGGGGAGGGTATCAGGAAAGGCTTCCTGAAAAGATAGTCAATGAGTTCAGATCAGAGGGATAAGCAGTAATTTACTTGGTGAAAAAAGAATATTTCAGGAAGAGGGAACAATATGTGTTAATGTCCTGTGACAGAAGGAAGTATCTCTAGTGAGAGAATGAGAAAGGCTAGTTGAAACCAGAGCAGAAGGAGCAGAGGGAACCTGGAGTGAGCTGAGGATGGGGACATTGCGGGGGCCGTGCTGCACAGGACCCTGGTGAGGACTTTGTCTTTATCTGGAGACTGTTAGGAAGCCAAGGAAGAGTGAGCCACAGGAGGCTCAGCTGAGGAGAGCCCACTGGAGTCGGTGATGTGGGGCGTTTACGTAGGGCTGTGACTGCTGGTTTCGTGGAGCAATGGGGGCAGCAGTCAGATTTAAAGGGGCTGGTGAGGAGGAGGAGAGGAAAGGAAGACATCAGGAATTTTTAGAATTTTTGAGAATTTTTTTCAGAATTCTCTGTTCATAAACAACAGAAGCTCACTTGACCATCCTTTAGTTTTAAGGGGGAATATATTTAAAGGAAACAGAGGTGGCAGAGACGGGACTGTGTTTCGCTATCAAACCGGAATAAGACATTGGCAAAATGAAGGGAATCTAAGACACTTATTCTCTCTCTCAGTCTATCTCTCTCTCTCTCCTCTACTTCTCTCTGTGACTTTTTATTTATTCAACAAATACATCCTGAGTATTGATTCTGTGTCCGACACTGTACTAGATTTTGGAGAGTCATGCACACTCTCCAAGTTCTCCCATTGTGGAGCCTGCCTTCTCTCCATCTGCATCTTCTCCTCTGGTCGCTTTGTAAGTGACTTCCCTGAGTGCAAATGTCTAGTAAGTGGATGAGCTGAGATGTGAAGCAGGACAGTGTGATTCTGGACTCCATGCTCTCAGCCCCACTCCCGCAGCCTCTCCTTAGATGTTCAGCTCTGAGATCCCTGTGCCCGTTCTAACACACAAGGTAACAGAGACAGAGGCTGTGTAATGGGCATGACTGGCACCAGGACCCACACCCACTGGTCTAGAGTATTTTCTGCCACCCCAGCTGCCTTTAGAAATTGAGGTTTGGATGGAACAACTCTTTATTGACCAAAGGAAGAGACATGGCTCTGAATTCTGCGGTTGCCTGTGATCTCTGCAGCAAATTGCTGTGTTTGCTGGGTGTAAAACCACCACCTCGGCTGTCATTGTTCACTGCCTGCGCCAGAAGACAGAGGACGAGCTCCTGGAGACGTCGCTGAAGATGGTAGGTACATCTATTCTCGTTGCCGCAGCAGCTCCCACCCTGTAAACCTGGCTGCAGGCTCCATCATTTCAGCTGTCCCCTCACCCCAGAAAATCTACCTGGGACAGTGTCTCACCTCTCAGGAACAGTGTCAGCCTCTGAATATGAATGTGGAAATTCTTTTTTTTCTTTTCTATCATGAAATATCTCAATCATCAACAAAATCAAAAAAATAACATAGTGAGAATTGTGTAATACCCAGCAGCTTTATCAAATCTTATCATTTTGCCTATCTTAGTTTCAGATATATTTTTAAGAACTAAACATTCCACATTCCCAGAGGTAACTACCATCCTGAATTTGGGGGATGGGGACATTAAGAAAAAAGATTTTCAGAAAGGTTGACACAATTTATCTTGACTCATTTAGAAACTGCCTCAATTATAACCCAGTGGTGGCTTCTAGATTTTCTAGACTCTACCTCAATTGTGATTCTAGGATAACTACACATCCATCCATTCATCCATCCATTTATCCATTTATCTTCTTATTTTCCATCTATACATCCACCAATGCATCCAATTCATCAATATCGTTTAATCAATTTAATATCAATGTATCCATAACTCTCATTCATGTATTATCAATCATCCTGCCACCATGTGTCCTCACTCCATCATCCATCTCTCTAAAATCAGTTATCCATCTATCTCCTATACGCAAGTTATCATCCATCTAGCCACTTATCCATCCAATTCACCCATATGCCATATATTAATAAACTCCATCAATCCATCCATCCACTTGTCCATCCATCTATCTATCCATCTACCTGTGCTGAGTGTATGATGGGTAAAAGCAAGGGTTATGCACACGAATTGGAGGCAGTGCCTGCTCACAGGGAACTATTCAATGAAAAAAACACTCATATACATCCTGGGTTAAGTATAGGGGGAGTACAGAAAGGGGAAACATTCATTATAGTCACAAGGACACTTCACAGAGAAGATGACATTTGAGGATTTATGGATGCCTATTGCAATGGGTCATCACAGGGAAGGCACAGCAGGACAGGTGCCCAGAGAATGCAACATCCAGGGACAATAGGAAATCCTCCCTTTGTGGGAGAAGGGTGTGAATGTGAGCCCAGGAGTAGCCTGAGTCCCTGGACTCTGTCTGCACCCTGGGCTCCTGAGGATACTCCTGGACCCCCGGACAAGCGTCTAGCGCTAGACTCTGCTCTATTTCCATGGGTTGAGTCCAGTGTGACCCTAAAATTGGATCCTGGGTTTTAAGGTTCAACTAAGGTGACCAATGTGTTCAAAGAATTAAAATAGAACTTTTTTCTCATGCCTGGAAAGAGGCAACCTTATTTTTGCAATTCTCCATGTGGCACGAGAGGACCTCTCATTTAAGAGTTGGGGTTCCTGGAAAAACCCAGAGAAACAATGAGCACATGTTCTTCTTAGATCTTCTGAGAGCACGTGGGAGAGTTTCCATGATTATGCACTCCCCTCAACACACACACACACACACACACACCCCTGGATGGTAAGGCTACAATCCATAATAGAGGGACCCTTACTGCTCACTTCCTCCACACTGATCAGACTTGTTAGCTACAGTGTGCAATAGGTGCAATCTTGTGAAGACACAGCATAGAGAAGCGGAGGATGGGGTGGATTTCTGTGAGCTTCAGTGAGTCAGGACTTTCTAATGTGAGATGTGCCTAGAGAAGAAAAAGGAATGTATTGTAACAGACTCTTCAGGTAACTACCTGAAAACTAAACTATAGTTCAGGAGTAGATGGCTTCAGGCGTGGCTGAATTCAGATGCACATATGATATTAATAAGAATCTGTCTCCAACCCAAAGTTTTTTCTCTCTCAGTGTTGGCTTCACTCTCAGGCAGGTGTGTCCCCTGGGGGGTAAAGACAAGAACACACTCTAGAAGCATATTATATCTGCTTAGAAACCCTCTTTCCCAATAATTCAGCTAAAGTTTTTGGGTAAATTCTATTGGACTTACATGGCTTGTGCCCATCCCTGAGCTAGTCTCCGTGGTCAGGGGGATGCGGCACCCCAGGTCACACATAGAGGCCTGGATTCATGGACTGAGAGTGGGGAAGAAGAAGGCCCCTCAAAGGAAAAAGAGGATGTTGTCTCCTGAGGTAACAAGAAGGGGAAATGGATGGAGGGCAGGGCAGGCACCACCACAGACATCCTCTCCAGAGCCCCTCCCCCATCCTATGCCTACAACCTGTGCTCATGCCCAGGGCAGCCAGGGTCAAGCTTTTCTCCAGGAAGCCTCCTCACCCACACCCTCTGCCTTCGTCTTCACGGAAATTTCTCAGTCTTGACTTATTTGGAGAACCCAGAGAGGTAAGTACATTTAGTTTCTTGATTACAGGTTTTAAGTCTTGACACCTTCAAGCTCCACTTAAATAGGAATGAAAGAGTTCCCCTTGTGGACTTATAGTAACGTCCTGTGTTCATGCTGTTGAGGACCAGAGAAGGGTTGTAACTTGCCTGGATAACACAGCCAGGAGGACTAGAGGTAGGACTGGAACCCGATCTTCTGAGTCCCACTCCAGTGCTCCCGTTCATTAACTCTGTGCCCCTGAGACCAGCCTAGCCCTTGTTTTTTACAGTTCTTGCTCCAAAAAATGGCTGCTTTAGAGAGAACTGGACTAGAACCTTCCACTGTGGGGAGATGGAGATAATTGGGTAAGGGGTTTCTTCAGGAGCCTTCACTGAGGAGCCCAGATCTTCTCCTGGAGGCTGCAGGGCTGGTTAGCTGTGCAAGCTGCACTGTCTGCAGGGCCGTCAGGAAGGGAGCCAAGAATCTCAGTCCTGAGGAACCCCCCTCCTCCCAGCCAGGAGGAAACTCCAGCAGCATCCTCCCCATCTCCTTCTTCCTCCCCTCCTGCCTTCTAACATGTTTCCAGATTCCAGTGACGTTACCTCTGCAAAGACTCACATTCCTGTCGTCTCTGCTCCCTCCCTGGGGATGGTAGCACTTAGCTTAAAAGGTGTTGCAAGGATTAAATGAGATTCGCTCAGTCATTCAGCAAAGATTTAGTTAGCACTTACTATGTACCAGGAGCTGATTCAGGAATTGGAGATATAGCAGTGAAACAGGCACAATAGAGATAATGCCCTGCCTTCTGGAGTGAGGGAAGAATCAATAAACAGACAAATAAAATACATACTGTGTGTGATGTTGGGCAGCATTAGGGTGGAAAAGTAGTTTGGAAATGGAGCTGGAGTTTGCCAGTGATTTGAATTTGCAAGGCATGATTGGGAATACTCCATGAGGAGGTGACATTTGAGCCCAGTTCTGGAGGAGGAGAGGAATCCAGCTGTCAGGAAGGCAACAGGAAAAGTGATCTAGGCAGTTTTCTAGAGGGAAGAGCAGCTGTAAAGGCCCTAGGCAAGAGGCCAGTGTGGATAGAGTGGAGGGAAAGAGGAACAGGATTGAGGCTGAAAAGGGAATGGGAGGTGGGGGTGGTCCTTTAAACGACTTGGATTTTTATTCCAAGTGTGACAGGAAGTCTTGAGAGGGTCTTGAACAGAGCAGTGAGTGACCTTGGATGTTACAAAGGGCTCATTGAAGGCTGTGTTAAATGGAAGGTGGGGAAGGGGCAGAGCAGATGCAGAGACAGCAGCTGGGGCCCCTGGGCTGGAACAATCCCGGCAAAGAATCACGGCGTCTTGCACAAGCCCACAGCAGAGGAGGTGGTGAGAAGGACTTGCTGCCTGGATATTTTTAAGTAACAACTGACAGGAGGTGCTAGTGGACAGAATGTGGAGCATAAGAAGAAGAGAAGGGATGAATCAGGCCCCTGGGTTTCTGACGTGAGCCAGGGGATACAGGAGCCCCACACAGGGCAGCCACCTGCAGCCACTCTGCACAGCGGCCATCACTGCCATTTCCACTGTTGCTGGTGTCTGTCAGCCCTGCTGGACACCACCCTGATCAGGCCCTTGTAGTCTGCCTCCTGGGCTTTCACTTCCACCTCTACACTCCCTCCCATTCCCATGCCCCACGGCGCAGCCAGACTCAACCTTGTGGACCCAGGTCAGGGCATGTCACCCCTTCTTAAAAGGCTGACCCTCCTTACGAGACAAGTCCCCTCACCTCTGTGGAGTTACCCTTCAAAGCACATCTGAGTCCCTGCTCTGTGCCGGACATGGTGCAGAAAGTTGCTGCACCATCTAATCTCTCTGTCCACGCCCCACAGCCTTCCTCCAAGCCCAGGGATGCTGGGGTCTGAGGTTCCTGGGATTAGTGCTACACACCTCGGTCACTGAACTCATGCCATGCCCACTGTTTGGAAAATCGTTCTTTCTCCAGGGCCACAGCAGATGGCAGGCATCTCCCCGATGTGGGCTGCCCTGTGTCTTCCTCCCAAAAGGAGTTGCTCCTCTAGGCAGCTTCCCACAGCAGCCCTTTCTGAACTGCACAACCTTTCAAAGAAAGTAGCAGTAGCACCCAGATCCTTTGTCCCTATTGTCAGCCATATTGCATTAGGATGTGGGTCCTTGTCCTGCTGAGTCAGACTCATTTGACAGAACTTCTCCTCCGCAACCAGAACGTGCCCATCGTTGACCTTTTCAGAGCATATATACGTTGCTGGTCTCAAAGCCTGGGAATTGTCCAGTTTCACCTGCCATCCAGGGGGGAATATGGCACATAGCATGTGGAGCTGGAAATAAGGCCCATGCAGCTGATGTGTATGTGAGGGGTCTGTAACCACACCTCTAATGAGTATTAGCTAATGTTTATCCAGCCCGTTCCAGGTACTAGGTACTGTGCTGAGCATTTTGCATGTGCTCAGCCATTTAAGCCTCACAACAACCCATCTTATAGATGAGGAAAGCTAGGCAGAAACAAGTGAAATTACTTCCCCAGGTCACCAGCTAGTAAGTGGCAGAGGTAGGTTTCAAATCCAGATAGTCTGGCTCCAAACCCATGGTCTTAACAACTTCTGTGACCAAATATGGAACATTCCTGTACCCAGAACCAGCTTCCCAGGTGCTGACCTGTGAGTCAGGCTCTGCAGGATTTGTGGCCATGTAAATATTTCCCATCAAAGGTAAAACCGAAAATTAAGACATTTATTCACACAACGTGAGCCCATCCCTGATTCTTTTTCTCCTGCTGTTCCTCTCTGATAGGGAGCCAAGCCTCAGTTTAGGCACCTGGAGTGATGAGGAGCTCACTGCCTCCTTGAAGCAAACCTTTCGTCAAGAATAGCTCATGTTTAAATATAGAGACATAGACACAGTCACTTGTCATTGATCATGAATTCTGTTTTTTGTGAATCACCTACTCACTGAAATTTATTTCTTACTCCAAATCAATACTTGGGGCACATTTGTGGTCATTGATGGATGTGCAAAAAGGGGCAGAAACTGTGAGCCACATGATGACACGTATGTTCCCATCTGAGATCAAACAAGGCAACACACTGTCTTCTGTTTCGTGTCTCATACTATTAACAAATGTCCTTTCCAGGGTTCATTTAGTCCCACATTTTTCACATTCTTGTGCTTTCTGTTGGTGGTTTGTCTGTTTAAAATGGTCCCAGGCATAGTGCTAAGGGGCTGTCTAGTGTTCCTAAGCACAATAATGCCATGATGTGCCCAACATGGCAGAAAGTACGTATGTTTGATGACCTTCGTTCAGGCGTGGGTCACAGCGCTGTCAGCTGTGCGTTCAGTGTTAATGAATCAACCCTGCAGCCCATCCAGAAAAAGGAGGAGGAAATTTGCCGTGAGGCCCCTCTGGAAAGGCTAAAGCAACATCCATAGTGTGTGATGAAGCTGTGGAAAAACAGCTACATTTGTGGTTTCATGAGAGATGATGATAAACAGCATAGTGGACGGCACTGTCACAAGGCTGAAGGACAAGGAAATTACAGTCATATTACCCAGGGCCCAGGAAATGTGGAACACTTCTCAGCTGATGCTTTATTATAAATAAGAACTACAGATAACTAATTATGTATACTAAATGTATATTACGTAAGACCTCTTTTAACACAAATAAAACACGGCTGATGAAAATGTGACCAGTGACTGGCAGGAACATGACCCCGTATTTCCCCTGGGAGCAGTGGCTCAGTGTTCGCTAATTCAGAGTTCACGGTGACTTACAGACCTAAACCACCACGAATAACGAGGACTGACTGTAGAGAGAGATACACATAGATGTACATACACTTTAATTGAAATACATGTAAAGTGTGTATATATAATATCAATTATTAAATATATTTATATATTTATATATATTTGAATCTATATAAATGTGTGTATATGCATATATATTCCACTTTGAGGGAGACTTGCCCCCATCACCTTACCACCTCTAGTCCCTGATTGAAGTTCTGCCCTCTGGTCCCTTTGATGGGACCCTCAGTTCTGTGGTCACTGCCATGGGCACGCAGGTCTGTGGTGCTGGCCTTGTGCTCAGAACAGGTGGAGATGAGGAGGAAGGTGTTTCCTTGAGACGAGAAGTGCACACACTGTGCTCCCTCTTCCCCAGAGCCATCCCTTCCTGCCCACTGTGGTTGATGGAGTGCTGCTGCCAAGGATGCCTGAGGAGATTCTGGCTGAAAAGACGTTCAACACTGTTCCCTACATCGTCGGAATCAACAAGCAGGAGTTTGGTTGGATTATTCCAACGGTGAGAATGTGCTGGTCTCTTAGACTCACCTCCCCTGCCCTTCACATCACCTCTCCCATCTCAGGTCACAGGAGCTCTTCCTTCTCCAGACCTCCCCCCCTCCCCCGGGGTCCAGGGCAGCCATCGCCTTCACACAAGTTGACATTTCCATGGAAACCTTCTCTGAGATGTCCCAACTGTCACCTGCGTGTGTGGCCCTGGGTACTCCTGTCCCAAACACTCTCTGATTGTTCTCCAATCCAAGAATCCTGAAATGTCAATGCTGGGGGGCCTGTAGAGACAATCACGGGGCAGATGAGAAAACCGAGGCCTGGAACGGGAAGGAGCTTGGGGCTGAAGGAATGTGAGGCTGGGGCCCTGCAGCCTCTCCTCCCAGGCTTGATGCCTTCATAGTTTCTCCATAAACTCCAGACATGCTCCTGGTCATCCAACTGCAAGCATTCAGAGGCGCTCGCTTCCTCCTGAGTTAAAATGACTGCTGACAGCTAGGAAGGACTGTCCCTTCTGCCAAAGATCAAGCCGACAGGAATGTAAGTGGTGAGGACAGGTTTCATTCAGTTATATCACTGCAGTGGGGAAAAGAGTCCAGGGTGAACTGAGCTCAAGTCCCTGAAACTAAAGCTTGGGGCCTGTTCAAAGGGTCCATATGCTCAGGGAAAGGCACGGGGTATGCAGGGTAGTTTTTCTATGGGACTAGGCCACCTGGTTTAGTCAATGGTGTTCATTGGAGGAGAAGTAAACTTTCCTGTTTTGCTTTTTTCTGTTTTGTTTTTGCTTGAGGAAGATTGTCCCTGAGCTCACATCTGTGCCAATCTTCTTCTGCTTTCTATGTGGGACGCCTGCCGCAGCATGGCTTGATGAGCAGTGTTCAGATCCACGCCCAGGATCTGAACCAGTGAACCTCAGGCCACTGAAGCAGAGCGGTCAAACTTAACCACTAGCCACTGGACCAGCCCCCACACTCTCTTGCCTTTACGACAGGAGACAGTGGTATATGTTGGAGCAAGGTACCCAAAGCAGTTAGGTTTTTATCCTCCCACAGGGACTGAGAGAGAGCAAGAGACATCCCCTCAGAGTTTGCTTTCAGAGAGATGGCTCTCCGGTCCTTGAGGAAACAGTTTCGGGTAGTCTGTTTACAGCTTAAAGGTCAGAGAAAGGATTTATAGTTGCAAACTCTTTAAAGTAACTGCTCTAAGAGGGGGTTCAGGGACCTATCAACCTTTCAGCAGGTGTGGCTGGAACAAACAGTAAATTCTCCTGGTTGCAGGCGCTTTCTCAGGCAGGCATTTTAAGGGAAGCTGTGCCATCCTAAAGACAGGGTCTTAAGCTGCTAGGGCCTTGTTAGAGTTTCAAAAATTCTGTTACTCTAGAGATCATCTTGGAGCTGTTATATGCAGAGGGATGTATTCTCGCTTCAGAACAATTTCAGCAGTTACACGAAAGGACCAAAGCCATAATGGCAGGATTTGGGGCTCCCTCAGTTCAGCTGAGACAGGGAGGGTATTTGTGAGCTCTGTGTCCTCTGCCCAGAGCCCTCCACTTCCACATTAGCCTGGCTTAAGCCTTCCCACTCTGTTTTGATGACCATTGTGGGGACTCTAGCCTGACATATATATGCGCATACATACTGCAAAGAGCTGGGACATCTTTTCTTAATATCTGCTTTCTCTTGTTTGTACCCCTTGAGTATCTGGATATAACAAGTCAGTTTGATTAATTAATTTCACCCAAATCTTCAAAGACCCTGACTGTGAAGACATTACAAGGTGACCTTCAACCTGCATTGGTTTGGTTGGTTGGTCAGTTTGGTTCTTCTTGCTAATTCCCAATGATTCACGATTGCTTAACCATTGTTTTAACAGATGATGGGCTACCCATTCTCTGAAGGCAAGATGGACCAGAGGACAGCCACGTCCCTCTTGCAGAACTCCTCCACCCTCCTTGTAAGAGTCTAGGGAGTCACAGGAACTGGCTGAGACCTAAAGATGGGAGGAGCTTGCCCCAAATCACAAAGCAATTAAATGGCAGAATGAGGACTGGGGCGGGAAAGTTCTGCACCCACTTTTCTACCTTTCTTACCCACCACCCGAGGGGGGTGATATTTGCACAGGGCTCATGAGGCTCACCATTAACACAAGAAGAGAAGCTGTGTCATTTACTGGGGGTGGGGGGTGGGTGGTCACTTTCACTCTTGACCCATTTCAGCACATCCCTGAGGAACTGACTCCAGTGGCCATTGAGAAGTATTTAGGAGGGACAGACGACCCTGTCAAAAAGAAAGACCTGTTCCTGGACTTGATGGGGGATGTGATGTTTGGTGTCCCATCTGTGACTGTGGCCCGGCTCCACAGAGGTGAGTCCTGACGATTGGGTAGGAGAGGGACACTGACTTCACCAGCTTCACTGTCTGTCCGTCCACCCCTCAGCATAGACAGGTATGGGGAAACTGCTGAAGGTCGGGCCTGCAAGGCTTTTCCTATGTGGCCTAGGGTGGCATGTTGTCCTATGTTGGTTTCTACCAGAAGGTGACTCTGGGAAAAGGATGCAAATGCAAACAGTTTATTTTGGAGTTGATCCCAGAAGACACCAATAGGGGAATGGAGAAGTGAACAAGAAGTAGAAGGAAGCCAATTCATGCTGCCCTGTCAAGCAAGTACCTATGTGGACACTGGAGTTGGGGAGCTCTGGGAAACCCACAGAAGACGTTCTCAGGGTTATTCTGAGTGAGCAGCATGGGAGCTCCAGTATTTATCCCCCAACTCCCAGGAGTCATTGGTTGAAGGCTGTTCCCAAGTGGTTGTTAATTCTCTGGTGCTTTGACCCGCTGTACACATGGAAGGGTGGTCTCTGGTGGCCAAAGACCTCAGGTAAAGAGCTAGAGATGCCAGGGGTGGAAGTCAGGCTGGCACGTCCAGAAGTCGAGGATATGGTGAGGCATTGACAGTGTCTGCTACAAGCACTGCTTGCTTGAAATTTTTGTAGTCCATGGGGCTAGAGCAAATCTTAGAAGATGCATCTTGAAAAGTCCAGAATTAGCTTCAAACTAATTCGTTAACTGGTGGAGCTACAGGTAAAATGAGGCCAAGCAGAAGACCAAGAGGGCTGCCCGGGACCAAGAAAGCTGAAAGAAATGAGTAGCGGGAGGTGTGGGGCCGGGTGGTCTGGCGAGGGTCAACGTCTGCAGCTGGCTTTTGTCCAGCCTGGTGTGTGCTGGGTCTACCACAGGACCTCCCACACTGACCCAAGGCTGTGTGAGTGGGGTGTGAAGTCGGGGTGGATGAGCTCACCTAGAGAGAAGGTGTCCCTTCTGGGTCCCTTTCTGAGGTCCTCACAGAACCCTTCCTTTGCTAGGAGCCCTCCTTCAACTAGTCTGCAAGCCAGGAAATGCTTCTCTGCTCCAGACCTCTCTCTCTAACCTTGCTGGGAGGGCTGTAAATTAAGGACATGATGAGCAAGGTGAAAAGTAGCTACAGCTGACCTACCATGTCCCCGAGCACTAGGGACAGTAAAGTACAGGTGCTGGTTAACACTTCCTCCTCCCAAGGGTCCTGATGAAACTCTTCGGCCAGGGGCCATTGGGTCAGACCTGTTCTTTCATGAACTTGGACTTTCCTCTTCCTACCTGTCTGATTTGTGGTATCCCTGTCTGCATCATCTGCTGCTCCAGCCACACCAGACTTGTGTTTTGCATCTGAAATCTCATGACTTTGAGTTCAGGGTCTTTTAACAGGACTACACAGATTTTGTCAACATTATTCTTTCCTTTGTGTATTCTTTTTACTGTCTTTTTGATAAAAAAAGAACTTTCTGAATATAAAATTTGTATATAATGACATATAATATATTATAGTTGTGGAAAGTTTTGAAAATATGGAACACATAAAGAAAAAATTAGATATAACTTGTAACACCTCCACCTAGAAGTATCTGCCATAAATTTTTTTGTTGTTTTGTTTTGTTTTTGAGGAAGATTAGCCCTGAGCTAACTAGTGCCAATCCTCCTCTTTTTTCTTTTGCTGATGAAGACTGGCCCTGAGCTAACATCCATGCCCATCTTCCTCAGCTTTATACATGGGATGCCTACAACAGCATGGTGTGCCAAGAGGTGCCATGTCCACACCCGGTATCCAAACAAGTGAACCCCTGGCCACTGAGAAGTGCAACATGCGAACTTAACTGCTGCACCACCCGGATGGCCCCTCTATGATAGATTTTTGATATGTTTTCTTCTATTGACCTTTCTGTGTTTTACATAAAATTTAAAAATTAATTTATATTATGTTTTTGTTCATAGAACACTATATTGTTGGCTTTTCCTCAGTGTCAGTAAAAGCTCATGGAAGACATCCATCATTTCATGGATTAAAATTTATTTTAGTACTTGGGGCTGGCCCAGTGGTGCAGTGGTCACTTTCGCCCATTCGACTTTGGTGACCTGGAGTTCACAGGTTCAGACCCGGGGCATGGACGAAGCACCATTCATCAAGCCATGCTGTGGAAGCATCCCACATACAAAATAGAGGAAGATGGGCACAGATGTGAGCTCAGGGCCCATCTTCCTCACCAAAAAAAAAATTATCTTAGCATTCCTATCATATTGGATATTTTGGCTGGCTGCTCACATTGTGATGCCAGAAAAACATTCTTCTCAGCCTAATTTTCATAAATCTTTAATGTGGTCTCTAATAATTTTCCAGGGATTGGTTTTTAGAAGTAAAATGACTAGGCTGGGATGTAGGAGCATATTAAAGTTATTGATACAGATTGTGAAATTGGTTTCCAATGTTAAAAGGTGGATTTCTTAATTCTCTCACCTGGAACACTCAGGCTAAAAAGTAAAAATAACACTGCCAATTTCATAAGCCTTTCCTCCCCATAAAGAACAAAAAGTAGAGATCATCACACTGTTTCAATTGGCATATTTTTGATTACTAGCTCTCTCTTTCCTTCTGCTTGTCTCATTGTTCCCAACTGTAATTATCTAAATCTGTGCCTTACTTTACTTTGAAGACGTGTTGTGATTGTAAGGATCTTATAAATCTCAGTGGTTTAAGGCAGAAAGTTAAAAAATAGAGAAAAAGAAGTATATCTTTTGGGCAGTGTTGTGCCAAAAATAAGTTCTCTCATTCACAGAAGATCTCTCCTCTATGGCTGTGTTCTGAGCTCCTCTCTAAAACGTTTGGGCAGCAGAGGCGAGGTGAACCCCTCCTTTCAGGGAGCTCTGCTTGACCTGGAAGCAGCTGTTTAACAAGTGGATTCCTGAACCGCAGGGGATTGCTTCTTCCAAACATCTCCTCTCCCCAAACCAAGGGTGCAATGATGGGGAGTGGGAGGCAATTAATAAATTATTCTACTTCCTCATGTCAGCACGGCATGTATTGTAAAATCATGTGGCTGACTATTTAATAATGTGAAGAAATGATTATAATATTTACATAATAACATGTACAATATTGTCTCAACTTTATATACGTAAGAGGAACATGTGGGGCTGGCCCCATGGCCAAGTGATTAAACTTCTGGGTGCTCTGCTTTGGTGGCCGGGTTTGTGGGTTCAGATGCGGGGTGCAGACTTGCTCCACTCCTCAGCCATGCTGTGGAGGTGATCCACAAACAAAGTAGAGGAGGATTGGCATGGATGTTAACTCAGGGCTAATCTTCCTCAAGCAAAAAAAAAAAAACCAAAAACCAGGATATGTGCTAAAATATTGACAGTTTTCTCTGAATGGTGAGATTATATCTGATCTTCCTGTACGTTTTCCTTTTTTCTGCATTTCCCAAATTTGTTACCTTGTCCTAGGCAGGGAAAACTTGTAAAGTTTCTCTACCAGCCTGACTTGGGATATGACCCTTAACTCCTCACAGGCAATATGATCTATGCAAAGTGTCAACAGCCATGGCCAGGTGGCCCACGAGTTACACCTGAGGGAGCAGGGATGGGCAGCTCTGGTGAAGCAGTCAATAGAAAAACTGACATCTCTGGGACTTGGAGAGGGGGAAGTGAGAGAGGGGGCAGGGGAGAGGAGGAGAGAGGGCAGGAGAGAGGCAATGTTGTCGTTCCTCAGCCCCTCTTCTGTCTCCCACCACCTTAACACTCCCCAGGCCAAGGAAGAAGCAAGATACATGAGGTGACAGAGAAAAAGGAAGGGCTGAGTTTCTGGTGCCCTGAGACACAAGACACAGATTGTCCCCTTTCTGCATGTGTTTGTATTTAAATATTTGTGCTTTCACACTAGCATCTTGGATTTGCTTCATTTTTCTCAGAATAGGTGAGAAAAAACACTGGAAACTCTCAAAACTGGGCAGAACAGAAGACACCTATTCGGCTGCAGGGATTTTCCAAAGGAATGGAAACTAGCCTGTTATCAATGAAATCCAGTAGTGTAAACTGGAGGTTTGTAGGTGTTCTTGAGTGTGGATGCATCAGTAGGCAAAGGAGTTTATGTGAATTGACCCAGTGACCCTATAATGATAGTTATTTTGAATGGCTCTATCTAGTGTTTCAACAGTCATTCATTCATTCTTTTAATATTCATTCATTCATTTGAGAAACACTGGCTCAAATCCCATTGCACCTCCACCAGCTATACACCCATAAGAAAGTGACAGAACCTTTGCAAAATACTACTTCTCCATTACGCTGATAACCAGGACTTTCCTGCAGGGACACTCAGTGTCCAGCACACAGCTGACACTCACAATGGCAGCTGTTATTAATATTGTCATTGTTGTATACTCAGGACACAGGCGTGCCACCAATTCCCTGAGTGCTCAGGGCCCCCAGAGAACTTGATACCATCCAGGTGTGCATCAGGTAAAATGAACTGTGTATGAATCCATGTCTTCTCAGATGCCGGAGCCTCCACCTTCATGTATGAGTTTCAGTACCGCCCAAGCTTTTCATCAGCCATGAGACCCAAGACGGTGATAGGGGACCATGGAGATGAGATCTTCTCGGTCTTTGGGGCCCCATTTCTAAAAGGTGATGTCCCTTTGGTGACTACAAACTTCAGATTAGGAGATCTGGGTACAAATCTCAGTTTGGTGGCCTTGGGAAAGTTACTCCTTCTCTCCAGGTCTTAGTTTCCCAAATTCTCCATAACAGAGTTGAACAAGAAGCGTCCCCAACCTTTCTCTTGCTGCACCGTGCATGATAGAGAATGTATGTCCATGTGCCCTCATTCATGGTCACTACAAGAATCCAGAGCTGAGCATCAATGTGACAAGCGGTTGGTGACTTGTCAGGTCCGGATCAAGGACGAGAATGCCACCACCCATTTCCGCTCACAAGAGCATAGCAGATTGACTTATAGAAAGGTTAGAATGGGTGTGGACCTTGAATCAGGGCTACTGTGTGTCTATTTACCTATCCAACAATCTGTCCATCTTTCTAAAACTCATATCTTTTCAAACTTAATATGTTAATAATATAATATTTTAAAGAAAACCTTTCACAAATGTCTTCAATGCCTTAATTATCCACAGTGAGGGATGTAGCGCGTATGACCCACCTCAGGGCTATTTGTGATACACCAGTGCCTCTGGGGATTTCCAGGTTGGGTGAACCTTTAGGACCATTACAGCTCTGTTATTTATGAGATTCTGTGGAGGTGTGGGTGGGTGAAGGAGATTGAGTTAAAACTCAAAGGAGAGCAATCATAGGGGGTGGGGTTGCTGTGATGCAAAGCCTAGGGTACAGCAATGTGACTCTGAAGGGGGACGGCAAGGGCTGGTAGGCACAGAAGACAAACGCCACCCACCCATGGACTGGCTGCAGCCCTTTACTAGATCAGTAAGTCTCAAACTTGAAGTGCACATACATTACCCAAGATCTTCTTAAAATGCGTCATTTGACTCAGGAGGTCTGGAGTAAGGGCTCAGATTCTGATTTCCTAACAAGCTCTCAAGTGATGCCGCTGCTGTGGGCCCATTAAACACACTCTGAGTAGCAACGGCTTTTTTTCTTCTTCCCCACAGAGGGTGCCTCAGAAGAGGAGATCAAACTCAGCAAGATGGTGATGAAATTCTGGGCCAACTTTGCTCGGACTGGGTGAGCCTGACAGCAAAGATGGAGCAGGGATGGGAAGGGGTATGGCATATCTATTGGGAAGGGTAGCTTCTAACGTTTGATGGTCAAACTCCTAGACCTGTGTTCTCTGACATGAGAGCTCTCTAAAAATGGACAGGCTGCCCAGGAGATAGTGAGCTGCCTGTCTCTGGAGGCATACGAGCCTCTAGGCAGAGATGACACCAGGCATCCCTGAAAATTTCAAAGGATTGTTGGGACCACACAGTAGATTTGGAGAATATCTCTTTGATTCTGTTCCCAGGAACCCCAATGGTGAGGGGCTGCCCCACTGGCCAGTGTACGACCGGAAGGAAGGGTACTTGCAGATTGGTGTCACCACTCAGGCAGCCCAGAAGCTGAAAGACAAGGAAGTGGCTTTCTGGACTGAGCTCCTGGCCAAGGAGGCAGCAGAAAAGCAACAACAGACAGAACATGTTGAACTTTGAATACGCTACCTGTCAGGCCTCGGGGGCCTGGGGGAGCCAAGACAGTGTGTTCTACCAAATTTGCTTAAAGTCCAAAGAGGCACCTTATTGTGGAGGCTGGGGAATTATCTGGTGGGGGTGGACAGAGACCAGGGAGTGGCAATTTCTGTATGTGGCCAAATTTTTGAAATAAATGTTCTTTTGGAGACCAAGTCAGTGTCTGTGTCTTGAACTGGAGGGTAAGCTGTCCATCCTCATTAGAGAGAAGCATGAAGAGAGAGGGCACTATCTGCAGAGAGTTGCCTCTGACAGGTCTGACTTGGCCTCTGGACAAGCAGAGCAGCAGGCTGGGCCCTGGGACACTTTGCATCTGCTCCAGGTCTGTAGGCCCTCAACACCTTCCAACAACAGAATGTGGGTTGGCCAGAGTGCAGTGTCCTTGTCCTCCCTGTGGAATTACGTATAGAGATGGAGAATGCACAAATCGAAGATGTACCTGGAGTCTGGGGGTAGGGGAAGTGCCATGGTGACCCTATGCCACTGTTGTGTTGCCTTTAATAACCCTTCCACAGGTCTACACGTTTTCTCCAACATACACAGTACATTCCCAGTCCTTTCCCTGAGGCCGTCTCTTCCAACAATTCATCTGAGCCCCTTCTGCAGCCTGCACCACTAGAAGTGCAAACAGTGACCATCTTGGAGTGAGTCCCTGAAGTATCACCCTAAAACTGCCTCTTTCAGCATCTCTGGGCTGACTCCTGGCCTCTGCTACTTGTAGAAACCACTAATGAGTGTCACTCCCACCCTAACAGCAAGAAAAAGCTGGATATTCTCAAAATCATGACTTTTCCTGAATGATTCAAAGAGCTGAGGTTGCAGGTGAACAATTACCCTGAGCTCTCAGGAAGACAGGCATTTTGGAGCAGAGCTGGGATGTGGATGCTGACTCACCATCTGCTACAGGTGGAAGATGGGGTCACCGTGGGTGTGAGTAGAATTACTCTAAAATTCCTAATCAAGTGCTAAAGGCCAAGTGTGGACTAGTATGAGGGTATAAAATCCTAAAGAGCCACAGACCCACGGGGGATTGTATCCAGACTCTTCTCCATGGACCTCCATCAGGGGCTGCTGAGAAAGATGGGGAGTAGATAGTGAGACCAGAGAAAGCCTGCCTCAGGGTTGCATGCCTGAAGCCCTGCTAAGACCCTTCACCCTTAAGGAACAAAATCCCTAAACCATTGTAAAAGGGCAGGAAACCCACCTCCCTTGGGGCCCTGGAGGAGTCCTATTAAGACTGCAGAAGAGGAAAATTTAAAAACCCTCTACCCCTGGGAGTGGGAAAAGAGACCCTCCTGGGTCCTGGTCTTTAGAGGTCTTTTACTGCTGGGGAGGGGCACAATCATTGAGAAAGCCCCCTCTCCACGACCAAGGGACGAGGGTCTGCCTAAGGCTGAGGCTGGACCAGGACAAGAGAGACCACACCTGGATGCCAGCACCGAGGTAGTATGCATCAAGGAGTGAGCAGCAGAAATGTACCACTGGGGGAGGGAGACAGTGTGGAGAGAGAACTTCTCTGAGGGGCAGGTGCACAGGGCAGGGCTACAGCTGAGGGTGGAACAGGAACATTGGGGAAACCTTTCAGCACCTCTCGCCCTAAGCACAAGATAGCACCGGAAGAATGTGAATCGGGTGGTGCACTGAAGAAAACCACAGCAACAACGAAACCCAAGCCCTGCTCTTCTCTTGATAAATGGACTCAACTGTCCTGACACACACACACACACACACACACACCGTGCAAACATACACGCACAGACACACACGTACACATACACATTATAAGTCTAGCAGAAGAGGTATGACCATTTCCACTCATACATACTATTTACTTCATTTTCTACTCTCTCACATTTGCTGCTCAGGGGGACTCTGGATCCCTCATCCAAAGTTGGAAACACACAAAAAGCAAGAAAAAATTCCACTAACATGAGACAAAAGAATCAACAGAAGTAGAGTCAGAGATGGCCCAGGTGTTAGAACTAACAGACTAGGGATCCAAAACAACTATATGGAAAACTTGCATCAAGAGATGGGTGATTTCAGCAGAAAGAAGCAAATTGGAATGTTACAATTTTGTAAAAATGGTAACACAGATGTAGAATGTCTTCAACACGTTTATCAGTACACTTGACGCAGCTGAAGAGAGAATCTGTGAACTTGAAGAAAGGTCAATATAAATTACCAAACTTAAGTAAAAAGAGAAAAAGAGTGGGAAGAAAATAGTAGAGAGGATCTAAGAGATGTGGGACAATACGGAATGGTCCAGCGTAGGTGTAATTGGAATCCCAGGAGGAGAAGACAGAAAGAAGGAGCAGAAAACATAGTTGAAAAGCTAATGCCCAAGAATTTTCCAAAAATAATGACAGACATCGAAGCCTAGATCCAGGAAGATCAGTCAACTCCAAGCAGGATTACAGGACAACACACACATCTAGACACACAATGAGACAATATTGAAGGCAACCAGAGGAAAAGGACAGGACATGACATAGAAGGGCATCAGGAAGGGCACTTGACCACCTATGTATGGACAAAGGAGGCCCAGAGAGGGGAAGGAACTGGCTCAAATCACCCAGAAGACATCAGCAAAACCTTGGAGCCTCCTTGTGCCTAAGTTGCAGTGTCTCTACTGCACTGCTTGGCCACCCCCTGATTGACCCCCTCCACGCATGAAGGGTCTTTCCCTCTTGACCATACTCTCCACTCCTTTTCCCTCTGCATCTGCCTACAGCTGTTCCCCCTCCCTGCCCAGCTCCAGGGTGTGAAACCCACCCTATCAAACACTCGTTGCCTCCACATTCCAGGCAGCTGTGAGAGACCAGGGGCTTTGAAAGTGCCATCAAAGGACATTTCCCTTAAATATTTATGACTAACTAATCTTTGGCAAAACTGATGGCATGAGCTGGAGCCTGATCTACACCAAGTCATGACCTACAATAGAGGAAGGGAAAGCAGAAAAAGAAAGGAGAAAAAAACATGAAAAAGAAAGACTGGAGATGAACAAAATTCAGGCCGGCTTAAAAGAAGCAAAAACCTATAGAGGCTGAAAGAAATCCATTGGATGAGAAATTCTCCATCCTGGTTGCCCATTGGAATCAACTGAGCAGCTTCTAAAACATGCCGTTGCGCGGGCCCCATCCTGGTTCTCATTCCTTTCCTCTGGGGAGATGCCTGGGCATCAGGACTTTTTAAAAGCTCCCTATGTGGAGATGGAGTACAGCCAGCGTAGAGAGCCCCTCACCTGCTCAGTTTGTTCCTGAAGGAGGACCCTTTTTATAGATCCTGTGTCTCCAGGGCCCTGCACAGAGCATGTGTTGAGTGCAGGCATGCACAGCTGAATGCAGGAGCAGACAAATAAAGGAGTTGTTTTCCAGGTACCTAGGGATTGCAAAAATGTAGGCCCACCCAGGATTTCTCCAGTGACTGGGGCTTGTGGTCAGAATGCAGGAAGAAGGAAAGCAGCACACTGACCAGGCCTTGTGGGGAAAAGAATGTCATCTGGGAGATGAACCCGAGGAAGCTACGACAACAAGGTCATTGTGTCAATTCCCCTGCAGTGTCGTGTACCACCCACTAACCTGGCTGTCCCCCTTCATGGTCACTCAGCCCCTCTAGCCTCTGCTTCTGCAACTCTTACTGATGTCTCTGGGTCTGATACTAAGGTTTCTGCTCACTGTGACCTTGCATTGGACTCTGTCCCCTCCCCTGACCTCTGGCTTTCTCTGCACAGTTTCAGTCCAACCTTCCTGAGATAGAAGGTGTGATTGGCTATGTCAGTCACCCTCCAGTAGAGATCATCCCTGACCAGTGTGTGGCTTGTGCACACTAGTCCTTCTTGGCCTGCGTGCCTGGCCTAGACTGCACAGCTGTGACTACACAATGGGGAGCAGAGCAGCCCACATCTCCCCCTCAGAAGGGCACTGGGGAGTGGCAGCCTTCTGAAGCTGGCACCTCGTAACCGCAGGCCCTGCCTGGAGCTTCCCCGGTCAGTCCAGGAGGTGAGCACCTGGATGAGGGATGGACAGTGAGCCCAGGGTCAGCCAACGTGTCCTGTCCATCAGTCCCTGTGCCATCAGCTCATTTGTGTTCCTCTGTGCACTGGCACCAAGAATAAATGCGAAGGCAAGGGAGCTGGTGAGCAGAGGGGTTCCTGTTAGACAGTGGGCTCCTCAGGGTCAGGACCCAGGTCAGATTCATTTTCATGGTCCCCTAGAAAGTGTTTGGCAAAGGGACTAGGTGGATGGACTCATGGATCTTTACAAGGTGGAGGTGGACATCAGCCTTCGGTGACCTGTGATTATGTCTTTGAAGTCTATACTAATAATAGTAACTAAAAGTTATTGAATATTTATTATGTGTCTTCATAATAAAGTACTTTCATATTAATTCAAATAATCTCCACAGGAACCCTATGAGGTTAGAACAAGGGCCAAGAAAACTCAACTAGTAAGTGATGGATAGGACCAGCTACATAATTAACAGCGCAAAATAGAACTATATAATTTACATAATTAGGTTGTGCAAAGTAAAATAATCCTCATTTTAAAAGTTATTAAGAATATCATGATGGTGACAGAGAAGCATATAAGGCCTGCGGAGGCCTTCAGAGAGCCGGGTCTGTGTGACTGCCCAGGTCTCACGCCCATGAAGCCGGCCCTGGTGACAGAGCTGGGACATGAAACTCGCAGTCTGGCTCCAGAGCCTGAGTCCTTAAGTGCAAAGCACCCCTTCCTTCCTGCGCAGGACACTGTTTACCATCCACCTCTGGGCCCCTCCTCACCTGTATCTTCATCCCTTGATTCTGGCCAAAGGCACCGATTTGATGGTTCTCTGCTGCCCTCTTGTGGGCAGAGTCCATGCAGCCACACCTGCTTCGGGGGTGGGGCCAGGACTGCACCCCAGGCCGAGTCTCCCCATCATGTCCCCAAACAGTGTGACCATGCCTGAGCTGACACATCCAGGGACGGCATTCAGAGTAATCTCTCGGCTCTTGCAGCCTCTGGAGTCCTAGCCATGCAGGGGCTGCTTGGGTGGGAGCTTCCCAGCTCTTATTCCTCCTTCGAACTGAGATTAAACACCTTCAGGCCCAGGTGGTCTCCCAGCCTCTAAGACAGAACTAATCCAGTTCCCGCACCTGGGAAGTGCTCAGGAAGTTCCACTCACACAGCATTTCTCTGCAAAGCGTCTGTCCTCTGCCTCTCACCTGGGCGGGTCTAAGACTCCTATCAAGTCTCCTGCCTCTGTTCTCCACCCTACAGGGCCAGAGTGATGCATCTGAACGACCACAACTGTCATCACCTCTCTGTACACGCACCCTTTGTGATGTGATTCTGCAGGTCCACTCATTCAGAGGCTGGGCTGGCCTCTTGGCTTGCTTTGACAGTAAAACATAGTGGAAGTGACGGTGTGCCAGTTCTCAGCTAAGGATTCAAAAGGCCTCACACATGTCCACATAATTCTGGAGCCCATGTGATTGCCAGGTGAACAGGCCCAGGCTAGCCTGCTGGAGAGTGAGATACGACATGGAGGGGAGCCATCTCAGGAGAGGCTATCTAAGACCAGCCAGGCTCCAGCTGACCCACAGCTGCAGACACCTGGGTGAGGGTGACCAAGATCAGCTGAGCCTGGTCCAGATGAGCAGAACTGTGGGAGACGGGTGGTCCGTAGACCTTGAGCTATGTACATGGTCATTGTTTTAAGATCTGAGGTGGTTTGTTACCCAGCAGCCACTCACTGAGACCCTATACACACCCAAGTATGATCACATCATTGCACCAATCTAAAACTTCCAACCCACTCCCCAGGGCCCCTGGAAAAAGTTGCATCTCCTCATCCTGCCACAGGAGGGTCTTCGTCTTCTGGTTTACTTTATTCTGCAGCCTGTCCACGTAGACCTTGCAAATTTCTGCAAACTCTTGTACTACCTGTACTGTGTCATGCCTCTGTGCTGTCACTTTTGCTGTCTCACAACCTGGAATTACCCTCAAGACTGAGCTCAAGTGCCTCCTGTTATGGGGAGCCCTCTCTGATGTCCCCAGGTGGGGTTCTGTGCATGATTTCTCTGCCAGGCTGTGAGGTGGCCTTGTCTCACTTGTCTCTGTAACCCAACCATCCCCTGAGGGCCGACCATGTGCCAGACACTCGTCTAGACTCTGCAGACATACAGAGAAGTGGTTGTGCCTCCTGTCCGAAAAGTTGCTGGCCCCTGAAAGATCACGTCAACAAACTGTGGTAAGTGCACTGACAGGCGTAGGTCAGAGAAGACTCTTCTAGGGGTGAAATCTTGAGGGAAAGATAGGACTTAGCCAGTTTCAGAGAGATGGAGAAAGGCCCAGGGATGAGGGCCAGGGGCCCACAGCGTGCTGGGCGACACACCTGCATTAGTCTAGGGCGATTGGGGCAGAGAGGCGGGGTGAGATGAGGAGGGAGAGGCTGAGGAACTTGGATTTACGTGAAGGCAACGGGAAGCCGCTAGAGGACTTCAAACAAGCATGCAGGAGGTGCTCAATATGTATTTCCTGATCAGCACACCAGCTGTCTCCTCCATCAGACCGAGAGTTCCTTGAGGACAGGGTTATTTGACCTTTGTGTTCTCTAGTTCCTCCCTGCCTCCTAGAAGGACTGGGTATGACTCTAATGAGTGAATCAGTGAATCCATCCAAGATATAACTGTACGAAACCAAGTAGGTCTTTTATTCAGACAAGAACCTGTTTCACTCCCTGGTTCAGGGAATTGTTGAGGGTTGAAATAGGCTCTGAAATGAGTCCAGAGACAAAGACCTCTAAGTCCTCCTGGCTTCCTTCAGTCTCTGCTTGGCAGAAGGAGCCTGTTTGGGTCCCACCTGGGGACCACAGTGCCATATTCTATTTTAGTCAGCTCTCTCTGCTGTTAAGTGCCCTGTCAGGCCACAGAAGGGGAGAGGGAATCTGGAATGGGGAGAAATGCTTTGCTCAGCAGACATAGCCCCCTGCTCAGCCAGCTAGAGGTGCCTCTGTGAACGCCAACCCCAATCTGTCTGTTCTCACTCTGCAAGAATTGAGTCCTCAGTGCCCACAACTTGAACCCAACACAATAATGATCTCAGCCCGTGGGTTAGAGAAGCCCTTCTCTATCAGTGCTCTGACCTTGGTGCTTTCCACCCCTTCCCACGGTTATTAGCAGATGATGGAATCCAGAGGGAGGAAGCCATGGGAATGGAGGCAACGACCAGCATCTTCCCTATATCCTTCTCATCCTCTTCCAAAGGGAGCCCTGATTCTGTCCAGAGAACCGATGTACTCAGTTACAAATTCTTACCCCACCCCCCAGACTCCCTTACAGCTGGAAGTTGCCATGTTGCAAGGATCTGGTCAATGAGATGTAGGCAGACATCCAGATTGGGTTCTAGGAACTCTACTCTTCTCCAGAGTAAAGAGGCATAGACTCAGCTGACCTCTGCCTTCTGCCCCCTCTGTATTTCCCTTCCACCTGCCTGATAGGTGAGCAAGATGTCTGTAGGTGAATTAGCCATTTTTTTTTCTCTCCATGAGCATGAGAACCACATACTATGGATGGTGGAACAGGAATCTAGAAGCGTTCCAAATTCTTGTTGACATTCTTAAGCGTCTCCAGAGGGTCCCCAGGTTTCTGGGCATGTCCCGGCTGAGATCCTCACTAAAGTCCTACCCCAGAACCAGCGACACTTCTCCCTCCTCTTCCTGCTGAAGAACATCTCTCTCCCTGACCCACTGACCTTGTGTTACAAGAGAATCCCATTTGTTAAGAGACCATAGTTAATTCTTTTACCTTCAGACACTTGTCATCCTAACACATATGTACTGTATGTGTAATCATTTTGCTTCTTGATAGTAAGCCCAATGGAACCTGTATCTGGCACAAAGAACAAGAGTATGGGATTGGGGTGTGCTTGGAGAAAACCAGCAAAGGTATTTTCGCTGGGAGACACGCCAACTCTGCTCAGGATGAACTCTCTCTTACTATTTGACCTAAGACAAGTCATATCTTCCCAACCCATGGTAGCCACTTAAATATTTACATATACATTTATATATAAATTATATATACTTTAGTATGTGTGTGTATATATATAAGTTACATATATGTGTACAATTACATATACATATAAAAAGATACATTTATTTCTATATGTCTTATATATTTGTAATGAAGAGATTGTTGGAAGAGTTGGGGACCCACGTCCTTACCATCTGGACCATGTTATGCCTGTACGGCTGGGGACCAGGGGAGATGGCATATCACAGTGGTTAAGAGCATAGACTGGAGCCAGACTTCCTAGGTTCAAAACCCCAGTCTTAACAACTAGTAAGTTATTTCATCTCTTTAAGTCTCAGTTTCCCTGACTTGTAAATAGAGTTAATAATATGACCACATGGACTCATTAGGAAGATTCAATGAGCTGCAGTTTATAAAGCACTAGGAACAGTAACTGGCACAGGGGAAACCAATGTGTTTGCTAATTAAATGTTAGGTCAGTGCCTTGGCCTTGTCCAAGGTGCTGATTCTCATATCAGTCATACTGAGAATCCATGGTTTATGAGACTGGGATGGCCCCATTCTCTCTTTTTACAAAGCCACAGATACCTTAAGCCATGCTTCCCTTCCAATCTCAAAACTCTAGTGGAGACCTCTAGGAATTTAATTACCAATCTAGTAATTCTAGTCTTGGCTCTGTGTCTGACTCTGCATCTCATTTTAAACGTCAGAGTTCCAAAGTCCTTTCTTATCTCAAATATTGGCCCTGCCCTCTCACTCCTCTCCATTGGTGGAGTACTGTTACTATGAAGTGAGTGGAGATGGGGGTCAGGGCTCAAGGGCAACTACCAGGGGAGTTTTGAGGGTTGTGGTGCAAGATTGAAATTTACTTTGGATCTTGGAATGGGATCCAGTTGGTAGGCAGGCAGGTGCCTTGTTGTTGGGCTGACCATGACCTTCAAGTCTGCAACGGGGTCACCGTGGCCAGGGGCTGGCTTGATTCAGGCCTCTCCTTTTCTGAGTCTGAGTCATCCTGTCCTATGTGAGACTCTGGAAAGGAGCTTGTAGCTGCAGTGGGTCTGGGGGCTGCTCTCTGTATAATAGACCTTCTCTGCTGTGGAAACCATGGATCTGTGGCTCCTGGTTATGTCCAAGCCCTGGCCCTTGCTAAGGCCTTCTCTAGGGATAGAAATCGTCCTGTCAAGGTCTTCCTTGATTTCTTTAAGCCCAACCCCTTACCTCCATACCCTGCTAGTCTGTCCCAGCTCAGCGTCTCCAAGTACTGTGGCTAAGAGAACAAGTAGATGATAAGCAGGACACCAGGAACCAGTCAGTTTCCAGCTCTTTCAGGAGTCTCTGGTCACCACACTTCTGAATTGAGCATTCACAGATTTTGGTATCCGTGTATGGTCCTGGAACTAATCCCCTGCGGATACCAAGGGATGATTGTATTGACATTTTGCCAAATTGCCCCCCAAGAATGTATGCTAGTTTATCTCCCACATCAGTGGTGAAAATTCCTGTTTTTCCATACTCTTTCCAATACTTGGCATGACCACTAAAACGCTAGTGGTACAAATCCTTACCAATTGGATAGGGGCAATTTGAGTATCTGGCTTTACTTTGCACGTCTTGATGTTCATGCTTATTGGTATGTTGAAATGACATTTTACATGTGTGTACTGTGAAAGGTCCTTGGAACCTGGGTGATGGGATTGGAGGACCATGGACTGACTCATACCACCCCTCACACTCTTGTGCCCACCGCGAATGTGCTCCCGACCTGCTCCTTTATACAGACAAGTAGGCACAGAAGAGATAACAATTTGCGGGTTCTCAGAGGGTTACAACTTCCCCATGGCTTTGGTGACCTTCTAAATTGAGAACTAAAAGGCCAGCATCAATAGATCCTGGGACTTGGCGAAACTTTGTCAGTCCAACATTTTGGAGATGCTTACATCATTATTCTTGCTGAGACCTGTGGGAGTGCAAAAGGTCAAGAATTCACATGCAGAGAACTTAGCCATCTTTGCAAAGGAGAGCTCACCTTCCACCCTCCAAGTGAGCACCTGGGAGGTCCTTTTCAGAGTAACCCTCTTGGCTTCTCCAATGACTTGCCTGTCTCTGCCAGGGTCTACTTTCAGAAACGCCTTTTTTCATCTTGTCATTCCCTGGATTAAAGCCTTTCGATGGCTCCCCATTGTCCAGGGTGAAAGCTGGCTTTCCTTAGCTTGGCATTCAAGCCCTCCATCCTCGACTCACCCTTCCGACCAAATGAGCTCCCCAAGAAGCCCCTAAACCCACCTCGCACCACTGCTAATGTCCTCTCTTCTCTGCTCCTCCAAATCCTGCTACCCTATTAATGCCCAGTATAGTCAGCAGAAGTCATGGAGAGTTTGGGGCGTTAGCATATGTAAACTTTCAGGGTAAGAAAACGCTTGTCTAGTTGAGGTCACTGTATTCACCCAGATATCTGTAATAAAATCTGTAATAGCAATTTGAGTTGCTGAGTGCTTTCCAGAGTATAATTCAATCTTAAATTTTCTGGGCCTAAATTATTACATGTCTTTTATTCATCAAATGCTGAAGGAAACCTTTATAGCTAGCCCTAGGAAGCAGGGACTAGGTTTACAACCAGTCTCTTAGAATTTAAATCAAAGAAATGCAAAAACTCAGCGTTTACCACTTATGTGAGACGGTTTTAGATTGCTTACAAGAAACTTTAAATTATTTAGATAACATTTATATATTTGTTTTGCTATGATTAGAGAAAAATATCTCTAATATCAAATGTATAATTTAACGTATATTACGTGGGGCAGGAGTTGCTACCTGTCCATTAAAGTCTGTCCTACCCTCTTTGACGCACAACCAGACCATATTTCTCAGCCTTCCTTGCAATTAGATTGGCCTTGTGGCTAAGTTCTTTCCAGTGGAATGTGAGTGGAAGTGAGGTGTGCCACATCCAGGTCTGACCCCAAATTCAGCTCCCGCTGTACCATTTTCACTTCTTATGCTCCTCCCCTCCTCAGCTGGCTGGAATCAACACCCATAACAACATCAGAAACCATGAGTTCAAGTTAGCAAAGCCGTCGTGATCTAGATAAAGGGTCTGTAAACTCTGTCCTATGGGCCAAATCTGGCCCACTGTCTGTTTTTAAAATAAAATTTTATTGAAACAGAGCCATGCCCATTTGCCTGGTATTGTCTGTGTTTCTTTTGCTACAACAGCAGAGTAGAGTAGTTGCCACAGGGTGTGTATGACCCACAGACCTTAAAATATCTGCTATCTGGCTCTTTACAGAATAAGTTTGCTGAGCCCCTGGTTAGATCCCTGAATGATCATATTGACGACAGCCAACTTGTTCACGTGAGAAGCACCACAGTTTATTACATGAGAGAGAACAATAATAAGTTCCTGAAATTCTAGGACTGTTTGCTACCTTTGTTTACTCTATGCTCATAGTACTTTCTTACTCAGCAGGAGCTCAACTAGGGAGTCCCACCAGATCGCCTGATGTAGATGGCCTCACCGCCAGTTGTTTGTGCCATGCTTATGCCCCTGGGGCAGCACTCCCCTCTGAGAGTCACTCCCAGGCCAAAATTTCCCACGTGTGCTTTCCCTCACTGAGTCATAGGACCAGATTGAAGTCAGGGAGTCCGGACACCTAATAACAGCCCAGCAATAAGGGCCTAGAGTGATGTGAGCATAATGAGATTTCTCCCCTATGAACTGAATGTCAAACAGAAGAAATTCCCTAAAGCTCAAGGAAATGGCTACAGTAACAATGACCCTTGATGTAGCCAGTGTCTGGTCACCCACCAAGTGGTCATGATGTTGGACAAGGTTGTTCCTGCCCTTATATTACTAACTGACCATCAATGGTTCCCTTTTCCCATTGAATAACTTGTTTTTGGGTGTACCCTTTATTAAATAATTGAAGGTATTATTGCTTATATTTGATTCTTCACTTCTTATTTTACGTACTTATTGTACGTTATACAAGTCTTGCATTGATGGAAATGATGTAAGATTTCTTTTTTGAATGATTGTGCTAAAGTAAAAAGAATTAATCCAGTTAGGAAATGGAAAAGTGCTAATAATGTTTCAGATGGTACTCTGATATCCCCAAAACATGATGTTATTACAAGAACCAAAGGGGCCGGCCCGGGGGCACAGTGGTTAAGTGCGCACGTTCTGCTTTGGTGGCCCAGGGTTCGCCGGTTTGGATCCCGGGTGCAGACATGGCACTGCTTGGCAAGCCATGCTGTGGTAGGCATCCCACATATAAAGTGGAGGAAGATGGGCACGGATGTTAGCTCAGGGCTGATCTTCCTCAAAAGAAAAAAAAAAACAGAGAATCAAATTACATCAAAAATGACATCAAAATAACATACAATAGCAAAATAGCATCAAAAAACATGACGATTTTACGAGAATAACAGAAGTTCCAGAAATACTGCATATGTCTAGGCTGTTTTGGAAAATGTCATTGGATTCTAGATTCACAGAATATTGATCCAGGGTGAACAGCGCATGAGAGATCACCTACCCATAACCACCCCCTGCCTCTCATGACTCCATTCCCAGAAAGGGCTGCTGGATATCACCCAGTTGGGTTCCCTGACATCTCATCTCCCGGGGCAGTGTTCTCCATCATGAAGGCTCTGCCTGATTAATCCCATGATTAATAGACAAAGTCAAGTGAAGGGCCCAGTAGGACAGCAGCTCATACTAGTTCAGTGTTTGTTGTAGTCTGTGCTCTCCATACATGTACTGCATATATCGATGAGGATGGAGAGGTTTGGGAGACTAATTTGGAGCCCCCAGAGGTATCTTTTCTCCTAACACCTGCCCAGATGCTTAGGAGTTAAGGCCAGTTCCTAGGATTTTACTCTTCAGACCATGTAGTTCCACGTGGGAAACCTCAGGAAGATCCCCAAGGGAAAAGTGATAATCCCAACCAACTGCCACTGAAACAAGAAAAGCTGTATCGCTTATCGCTTATCGCTTACCTCTGTTGTAAACCAGGGAGATTATGCACACATTAAGTAAAACTGAGATCTGGCTTGAGGCTTCATAGTTTCCAGCCTCACCCATCACTTATGCAGAGTCATCATGAGCCAGGAATTGGTTCAGGCTGCAGCCAGACATTTCAAGGTCAGGGAGCGGCTGCCTCTGCTTGTGGGATTGGTTAGTGTCACAAGCAGGCATGTGTAGGAACAAGGGAATTGGGAGAATAATTCATCCCTGCATTTTATATTGTGCTAAGTCAGCACCCTACAATCTTCATAGGCCAAGAGCCAAGGCTGTGTTCCCAGGTTGCAAAGGCCAGCTGGCCAGGGCAAAAAGCAGTATGGTTAATAGGTGTGTGTGTGTGTGTGCGCGCGCGTGTGTGTGTTGTGCTAAATGATTAGAAATAGCCTTGTTTTCTGCTACAAAGCCACCCAGACTCTTCCATGTAGATAGAGATAGGGTGCGCTTTATTACCCAAGTTTTTTTCCTGTATAAAGAGAGGAACCCCTGCACAGGTCAATCTTTGCAGAAGCAATGACCTCTGGGGACTGACTCTAATGCTGTCACAAAGTCCTGACTCCACCACAGAGCTCCCTCTCTGGCCACCAGTGTCTAGAGTTAGTGTAATTAAGCATTCTTTTTTGAATTTGGGTCTCCAGAAGCTTCATCTCATCTATAGTCTATGGCCTTGGCCAAGAACCTGTAAACTTTTCTAGCTGTCAGGTACTTTCTAGCTGTAAACTTTTCTAAACTGTCATGTGCTTTCTGCTACTGGTTGCCCAGTTCTCCCTGATGTCAATACCGGTCTGGCGTGCACAACGGCAGGGTGCCAATGACATTAGGAAAAGAGTGTGTGTGGAAAAGGCACAGCTGCCTCTCTACTGCGCTGGCCTGCAGACAGCCCTGCTTCAAATCTGCCCCCTCTCTATTGGCAAGAATGAATCTCACGATTCCAGTTAATGTGAGGGGGACCAGGGCATGCGTTCCGGGATGGGCAGCATTTTCTCACTGACAAGTGCACACTGGGGGAGGGAACCACAAAGGTAGAGCCATCAGCAAGCTCTCCACCACCTGGTCACCACCTCTCCCAGGAACCCCAGCACTCCTGGTTCCAACCATCCTTCCAGGCAGCCTGAGAATCCAGGTGAGGTCAGCAGGAAGACTTGGCACATAGAAGGGGCAGACATGGAGGAGATCCCAGAAGAGAGAGGCCACCTGAGCTCACCCGCAGAACCAAGCGTGTGCTTAAGGCCCAAACAAGGTCGGTTTCTCAAAAAGTTTTTAACACTGCCACAGAGTTGTTGAGAGTATGGGCTGCAGTGTTACGCAGCTTTTGTTCAATCCTCAGCTCTTCCTCGTACTTGCTGTGTGACTGTTGGCCAGTTCCTTGACCACACTGAGCCCCAGGAGATAATAGCATCAATGCATTGGGTTATTTTGAGAACTGAGATCCTACAGACAAAACACTCAATCCAGTGTTTGCCACACAGTCAAATGTCTGACTAAATAAAAGCTGAAAATACAAATAAGTGTAAACGTTGACAATACTACAGCCAGGAAATAAGCTGCTGTAGTACTAATTAGATGTATATCCTTCTAGAATTTTTCCTATGCAAATAAGCATATATATTTATACTAAAGTGGGTATTATGCATGACAGGATTTTTAAAAAATATTTCTTTATTTTATTGAAATATAAATCTCATACCATAAAATTCACCTTCTTAATAAAAGTGTACAACTCAATGGTTTTACTATATTCACAAAGTTCTGTAATCATCACCACTATCTCCCAGAACATTTCCATCACTCCAAAAAGAAACCTCATACTTATTAGCAGTCATCCCGCATTCTCTCCTCCCTTAACTCCTAGAAACCTCTAATCTACTTTCTGTCCCTGCAGATTTGCTTATTCTGGATGTTTCTTATAAATATAACCATATGATACGTGGCCTTTTGTGACTGGATTCTTTCATTAGCATAACGTTTTCAAAATTCAACCTTGCAATGAATGAAAAGATAGTTGTTGTAAGTAGTATCTATACTTCGTTTCTTTTTGTGGCTGAATAATATTGCATTATGCAGATAGATCAAATTTTATTTGTCCGTTCATCAGTTGATGAACATTTGGGTTGTTTCCACTTTGGGTTATTATGAATAATGCTCCTATTTGTGTACAAGTTTTTGTATGAACATGTTTTCAGTGTTCTTCCATAATAAGGAGAGGGAGAGAGGGAGAGGGAGGGAGAGAGAGAGAGAGAGAGAGAGAACATAATAATACCATCAGAATCGAATTTCTGGGAAATACAGTAACTCTAGTGTTTAATTTTTGAGGAACTGTCAAACTGTTTCCCAAAGAAGATACAACTATTTTATAACTGGGGCCAGCCCAGTGGAGTAGTGGTTAAGTTTGCGGGCCCTGCTTCGGTGGCCTGGGGTTCATAGGTTCAGATCCTCAGCGTGGACATACGTACCACTCATCAAGCCATGCTGTGGCGGCATCCCACATAGAAGAACTAGAAGGACGTACAGATAGGATATACAACTATTTACTGGGGCTTTGTGGGGGGAAGAGAAAGACTAGCAACAGATGTTAGCTCAGGGCCAATCTTCCTCAACAACAAGAATATGCTGAGGAAAAAGAACAAAGCTGGAGGTATCAAACTCCCTGATTTCAAAATATACCACAAAGCTATAGTAACCAAAACAGCATGGTACTGGCACAAAAACAGACACACAGATCAATGGAACAGAATAGTGAGCCCAGAAGAAAACCCACACATCTATGGACAGCTAATTTTCTACAAGGGAGCCAAGAGCATACGAAGGAGAAAGGACAGTCTATTCAATAAATGGTGTTGGGAAAACTGGACAGCCACATGCAAAAGAATGAAAGTAGACCCTTATCTTATACCATGCACAAAAATCAACTCAAAATAGATTAAAGATTTGAATGTAAGACGTGAAACTTCCACAGGAAAACATAGGCAGTTCGCTCTTTGACATCTGTCTTAGCGTTTTGTCAAACACCATATCTGACCAGGCAAGGGAAACAATAGAAAAAATAAACAAATGGGACTACATCAAAATAAAATCTTCTGCACAGCAAGGGAAACGATCAATAAAACGAAAAGGCAACCTAACAATCGGGAGAAGATATACGCAAATCGTGCATCAGATAAGAGGTTAACTTCCAAAATATACAAAGAACTCATACATCTCAACAAGCAAAAAACCAAGAACCCAATTAAAAATTTGGCAAAAGATATGAACAGAGAATTCTCCAAAGAAAATATATGGCACATACGGTACGGATGACCAACAGGCACATAAAACGATGTTCAACATCATTAACTATCAGGGAAATGCAGATCAAAATTACAGTGATATGTCACCTCACTCCGGTCAGAATGGGTATAATTAACAAGACAGGAACACCAAGTGTTGGAGAGGATGGAAGAGAAGGGAACCCTTGTACACGGCTGGTGGGAGTGCAAACTGGTGCAGCCACTATGGAAAGCACTATGGAGTTTCCTCAGAAAGTTAAGAATAGAAATATCATATGATCCAGTTATTCCACTGCTGGATATCTATCCAAAGAACTTGAAAACACAAAAGCATAAAGATACATGCAGCCCTATGTTCATCGCAGCATCATTCACACTAGCAAAGAATTGGAAGCAACCTAGGTGCCCATGAAAGGACAAACGGATAAAAAAGACGTGGTATATATACTCAGTGGAATACTACTTAGCCATAAGAAGTGATGAGATCTGGCCATTTGTGACAACATGGATGGACCTTGAGGGTATTATGCTAAGTAAAATAAGTCAGAGGGAGAAAGTCAAATACCACATGATCTCACTCATAAGAAGAAGATAAAAACAACCACAAACAAATACATAGCAACAGAGATTGGATTGGTGGTTACCAGAGGGGAAAAGGGGAGAGAAGAGGGTGAAAGGGGGGATTAGGCAACGTGTGTGGTGATGGATTGTAATTAGTGTTCGGATGGTGAACAGGATGTAATCTACACAGAATTCAAAATATAGTACCGTGGACACCTGAAAGTTATACAATGTTATAATCCAATGTTACTGCAATTTAAAAAGTTTGAAAATTAAAAGAATTTAAAAAACTAAAAACAACAAAAACAAAATACCGAAAGTGCAAAAAACCCCCACTATTTTATAACCTGTTTTTCCCCTTTCACAATAGATCATGACTGTCTTCTTTTCTCAATAAATACCTGTGTGCATCGCTAGTTTAAGTGAATGCATAGTATTCCCTTAGCCAGCTATACCAGAGTGTATTTAACAAATTCCCCATTGTTGGTCATTTAATGATGGTATGAAACAGGCTTTGAGCATCTTCCTTGTGTCCCCAGCTGGTAAATGACACTTTCCCAGGTGAACACAGAGCACTTTGCATCCCTCAGTTTTGCTACTTTCACATTACATTGCAATTCATACGCCCACACCCCATCTGTCTTATCTACTATATGGCGAACGGCAAGAGGAGATGGAACATATCTTGAATTCATCTTTGTATTTATAATACCTAGCATAGTGCTAGGATTGGTAAATTCTGGAGAATGAATGAATGAATAAGTGGAATAATGAATAAATGGAAGGGTGGTTGGATGGATGCTTAAATGAAAGAATAGAGCCAGGGACTATGGAGGGATGGAGTTCATTACTGTAAGAACCTTCTACCCAAAGATCCTTGCCTCTAGAGGTAGCGATTTCCCTGACCCTGGAGGTGTGCAACAGGAAGCTCAGTCACTTGGCAGGAATATTGTAAAGTCAATTTAGGCAGCAGAATGGAGACTGGATGCAATTTAAGATGCTTCCAAACCTGACAGCATAGAGCCCTATGAAATAGAAGCCCAGGGAAAAGAAGAGATTTGTCCTCAGTTCCCCAGCTCAGCAGCTGTGGGGCTGGGAGTTGCTCTAAAGGTTTTCAAGTTGCTTGTGGGGACCCGAGACCCAAGTCTCCCCTTGTCCAAAAGCATCTATTGCTTGTGACTGACTTTGGGAAGCTCACGGTCCACAGAGGTTAAGGTCCAGGAAGGGAGAAACCCTTGTGTAAGCAGTTGTTTGACCAGTCTGTGGCTATCTGTAATGGGAGTTTACTCTGTGCTGCTGAGATAAGAGGGTAAACTCTGGGTGGGTGTGGTCTAGAGGCTCCAAAACTGCCCAGAGAGATCCCTGGAAGGGGAGAGTTTTCTGCCTGATTAGGCCATTGGCTGGGAGGGAAGGAACTGAGGGGCAGGGCGGGGGCGGGGCTCTGGGGCTGACTGCACGGCCCCTCCCAGCAGCGCTGAGTCCTGCAGGCCCAGGAGCTGCTGTCCTTCCTTCCGACATGGGGCTCTTCGCTCTGGTCCTGGTCTCCTTGTCCACTTCCACAGTTTGGGGTGAGTCCTTCTGAAATACAGATGGGGGGGCACATTGGAAATCCTGGTCCAGGGACGAGGTGAGGGACACACATACAGGACAAGGGAGTGAGAACTCAGGTCCCGCAGCAGCTGCCCTCCAGATGTGGGGCGCCCGGCCCAGACAGTCTCGTCCAGGGGAGGACATACACCCAACTTCAGCTGCCCCAGCCACGTGCAGGAGGGCACCAGCTAACTTCATGCCTCCAGATGAGGACTTTGGACAGCTCAGTTTTTTCCCCTTGATATTAGTCCAGATATGGCCAAATCAGGGAGAGTGACAAAGCAGAATATAAATATCAACTTTGAGGCCAGAGGGCGCAGATTCAAGTCTCAGCTCAGCACTTACAAGCCGTGTGTCGTTAGGCAAGGTAGTTCACTTTTCTGTGCCTCAGTTTCCCCCCCCTCTAAAATGTAAATGAAAACAATACCAAATTCATTGGTCAATTGTGAGGAGGAAACTCACTGTTGTTTCTAAAGAGCACAGTTCCTGGCATGACGAGTGTGCAAAATAAGGATTCATAAAGGAAGGGGTGGTTTTAAAATTTAGTGTATTAACAGAAATTTGAGGTGGGGTAAGACCAACGGAGCAGGAGCCGACTACCATTGAAAAGATAGTTACTCCCAGTTCCCAAGGGGAGAGGGCACATCACTACCCTGGTGGCCACAAGGTGAGGCACCAAGTGGGTCAGGAGGCAGAGGGAGGAGGAGGAATTGGGGACAAGAGTCTTCATCCTGGTTGCTGTGGGAAGGAAGGGGTGAGGCAGCATAAGCAGGTATAGGATTTTCAAACTAAACAAACTGGTCTAGGGCCTGGGGCTTGTCCACAGCTGTCAGGGTCCTGATCCTGGAGTGATTAGGGCAGGATGACAGTGGCTTGGCGTGTAAGAGCCCCATGAAGAAAGTGGTTGGGGTGTGGGCTCTGGCACGCTGGAAGGACCAGCTGATTCCTGCCTCTAGGAATGGCTGAGTCTGGGAGGGGTGGTCCCTACAGAGTTGGCAAGGAGTTCGATGTCAAAGAATCTGATCAGAGAAACTAAAAGATACATTTAATACAAGGGGGCAGCAAGGGACCTCAGAATACAGCTGTGCCCTTTGATAGATGGAGAAACTGAGACTCAGACAGGGAGATGAATTAGACCAAGGTCAACGGAAAATCATGAACTGGAATCTATCTGTGATTGCTGAATCCAGAGCCAGTGTTCTGGACATCAGTGTCCTGACAGCCCAGGTTCCATCTGGTTTCTATCTTCTTTCTGGTGTTGTGACACCATGAGAGGCCTGGAACTGAGTATAAGGGCAGAGTAAGAGCCTAATTAGGAGGGCTCTTTCCCAACCAGGGTCACCACTTGGCAAGTCCATCACATTGCTGTCTTTAGAAAGTCCATAGTAGCTGCCTCCATTTCCTCAGCTTCCTCATCTGTAAAACAGGCATATGAACACTTATCTAGCAAAGGTTTTGTGAAGATTAATTTTACTGACCTGGAATGCACATCTGGCATATAGGAAGTGCTCAGTATACAAACATTACCTATAACACACACGGTAACTGCTGCTCATACTGTTACTGCTGATGCCTCTCACCCCATCGCCCACTTTTTCACCCTCGGCATCCGGCTTCTGTCCACTTCATCTCTCCTGAAGGTTAGCATTGGATATTCTTCTTTAAGAACAAATCTGGGTTATTCTTTCTGCTCTGGCCACACACTTTGAAGGAGCTGCTGCCCTTTTGTCTACATCTAAAGGAGAGCAGTTGGGAGGACGAGAGGCTACACATCATTTCCTACGAGGAACACTGGAACCATCTGAGGACGGACAAGAGGAGGCCTGAGGGATGGGCAGGCTCAGGGGTCTGCAAGGCCGCTGCCACATGGGAGCTCAGGACGGGCCACAGCAGGTAGAAGCAGGGCTGATGTGGAAGCTGCAGGGGAGGAACTTCGGCTCAGCGAGGAAGAGCTGTCTGCTCCACAAGAACGGAACAGACGGGGATCTGACCCCAGTCTCAGCCCCTCTGGACGACCCTGCTCAGAGCCGCCAGAAGAATCCTCCTCAAGCTGATGGTGTCACTCTCCCGTACTCTAACGGTTCATTCCTGCTCATTTACCCACAATAAAGCCCAAATCCTTAGCCTGGCATTCAGGGCCCTCCAAAACATGAACCTCTCTCACCCCAGGATTATTTTCCGCTCCCCATAGACTCCCTCTGCCTCACATGGGCCATCACTCTTCCTCAGGCAGGCCTTGCCTTTTGCTGTCTCAGAGCCTCGCCTCGGCACATTCTCTTCTCTGCTCTATACCTTTATACCCCCTCGGCCATCTCCCCCTTATCAGTCTCACCTAATGTGAGTTCCAGTTCCAAGGTCACTGCCTCCAGGATGCCACCCAATCAGAAGGCCTCGCTCCCTCTTCTAACTCCTGTAGGACCTTACTTGTCCCTCTCTCAGGACACTGACCACTTTCTTCCCAGCAGTAGGGTCGAGCGTGTATGTGGCTCATTCTCCCCACAAGGCTCAGAGCTTCTGAGAAGAGGGGCCGCCTCTTGTCCACCCTCCCATCCAGCACGCAGCTCAGCACCAGGATCCTAGTGGATAACTGTCTCCAGGGATCCTGAGAGCGCAACCCCAATGTCTGCTTCACTCCCAGCAGCTCTCCTTCTTGCATTTCCTTCTCACTTGATGCCGTTTTACCTCCATGTCCAATTTTCTCCTTAAGACAGCCCTGGGAGTAAGGAAGGATAGTTAACCTCCTCTCCCTTTTACATAAGAAGAAACTGAGGCCTAGAGAGTTGAGGTGACTCATTCAAGGTCACATGCTGAGAGTGGGAAGACTCAGCTGTAATCCAGGTCAAAACTTTCACCATTGATGTGTCCTCATTTCCTCTCGCTGTCCCACAGGGCACCCATCCTCGCCGCCTGTGGTGGACACCGCGCAGGGCAAGGTCCTGGGGAAGCATCTAAGTCTGGAAGGATTTGCACAGCCCGTGGCCGTTTTCCTGGGGGTCCCTTTTGCCAAGCCCCCCCTGGGATCCCTGAGGTTTGCTCCGCCGCAGCCTGCAGATCCATGGCCCTTCGTGAAGAATGCCACCTCCTACCCTCCCATGTAAGCCGGGGGCTTTGGCATCTTTCAGTGGGTGTGTGCCTCAAAGTGACGCAGGAAGGAGCCAAGGCCATCCTCTGAGTGGCTCATACTTTGTTCCGGAATCTTCAAAACACTGTAGATCCTTAGAGACACTCCAGAACTCTCATAGCATTCTAGAGCGCTCTATTCAACTCATAGCTATTGAACATCTACTATGTGCCAGCATGTTCTAGGTTCCTGGGATTCATTAGTGAAAAGAACAAAGATCCCATCTTCATGAAGCTTGCAGTCTAGGAGGGAAGACAGATAATAAACAACATGCAAATTAATAAATGAATTATGCAATAATATATTAGAATATGATCAATGCTTTGGAAAGCAATAAAAAAGTAAGCAAGTACAAGAGATCACAAGTAGTAGTTCTGTTTATTCTCCCATGTTGAACTTTTCCATAGCAGGCCAGTGAGCAGAGTGATGAGTGAGGTAGTGTGTGGGTGGGGAGTGCTTTGGGGTGTTGACTGGGCAATTTCTCAACGCCCAGGTGTGTGTAGCCATGTAGACATGAGCAGAGCAATGGTTGGTGTGTTCTAGTCCATCTGACCAAGTTGGGCAAAGAAGCCCCTCAGCCACACCCCAGGGTACTCCAATCCTTTCAGACTTTATTCATCTCAGTAATGCATTTCTTGGAATTTCCTGGGTCCCACCTCTTGCTGCCTCCTTTTATTTTCTTTTTCTTCCTTTTTCTTCTTGTCTACTCTTCCCCCTTCCTTTAAAAATAATGTTCACTATTTTTATTTCCTGCTTGTAAGTGTAATGCAAACTTATGACAGACAAATGAGGAAGTACAGGTAAGGAAAGGTAGGAAAATGAAAATCATATACACTTTCACCCCCTGGAGAGAACTTCTGCTTATATTTTGAATTCTGTTATTCTAGTCTTTATTTGCTGCATGTTTTCTCCCTAAAACTAGAACGACTTAAGAATCTGCATGCAATGCCAATGTCTGTTGTTTTTTTTCCACACCAAAAAGCAATTCTCAGACAGCAGCTGGGTATCCTACAATTCAACTCAATTTGGACACTATTTAACAGAAGATAGCATCAGATTCCACAGGTTAAGGGTTCAGTCCCACAAGACTGCCTTCTGCTTCAGATGCCCACTGCAAGTCCAGATTGTATGTGTGCTTGTGAGCCATTGGCTATAAATCAGAGGTTCCCATGATCCCCTCCTTGAGTTTCATTAATTTTCTAAAGTGGCACACAAACTCAGAAAACTAGGTTACTCACTAGGTTACTGGTTTGTTACAAAGGATATTACAGGATGGATTTTAAGCAACAGCTGATGAAGAGATACATAGTGCCAGGTTCTGAAGAAAGGAGCTTCTGCCCTCATGGAGTTTGGGCCTGGCACTGTGGCACAGGGAGGCATTCTAGTTCCCCAGCCTGGACACTCTCCGAACCCTTGTCCATTTGTTCTTTATGGATGCTTCCTTACATAGGTATGATTGGTTACATCATTGGCCATTGACCATTGATTCAACCTCCAGCTTTTCTCCCTTCCCTAGAGGTCAGGGGAGTGGGACTAAAATTTCCAACCCTCTAATCACTGGTTGGTTCTCCTGGCAAAAGTCAATATAGGTGGGGTCCAAAAGTCAACTCACTAATACGATAAAAGACAGCTTTATAGTTCTCACCACTTAGGAAATTCCAAGGGTTTTAGGAGTTATGTGCAAGAAAATGGAGGAAGAGCAAATGAATATCTCTTATTATAGATCAAAGTATCCCATCACACTATACAGTTTGGAAACCTGCTTTGCTCATTTTTATCATGAACATCATTTTACGTCATGAAATATCACAGTATGACATTTATCACCTATATTACCTTGATTATTGAATCATGATTTATTTACCCTATCTCTTATTTGGGGTCATTAAATTGTTATTGATATTTTTGATAATATACATAGCACTCTGATGAAGATCCTCTAGCTAAATATTTGTGCACACTCATGAAAATTTTTGGATAAGTTTTAAGAAATGACATTTCTGGGTCCAAGAATATGCACCTTTGCTAAATTTCCATCCAGAAATGCTCCAATTACACTGCTAGATTTAAGAAGTGAAAACTTCCCTTCACTGAACCTTTGGCAATCCTTGGGGTTATCAAAAAATCTTTTCTGGCTAATGAATAGACAAAATAATTAAATACATATGTATAATTTTTATATTTATTCTGCATTAATTGAATACTAGTAACTTTGAACTCTTTTTCCTTTTCTTGACATTTGATTTTCTTTTTTGTGAGTATTATACCCCGTGCTCTTGCTGCTCTGGGGAAAGTTCCCCCAGGGTGAAGATCAGGAAACCCCCTTTGCAGGCTCAGACTCTGTCGCTTGATGGCTGTGCCATTCAAGCACCTTCGTGCATCAGTTTCTTCATCTACTTCCTAGGGGCAGCAATGCTTGCCTTCAGGGTACAGAAAGATCTAGAATAGTTTCTTGTAATGTCCTTGGAAATATAAGCACTCCATTGTATGGATCTTTCTGGCTGTGTGAAGGAAGCATTTCTAACCTGTCTGTGCCTCAGTTTTCCTGTCTCTAAAATCTGGATAATAATAGGACCTTTGTCACGGGGCTCATTTGTGGATTAAATGAGTTAATACACCAGGAGTACAATACTTGACACACTGGGAGGACTCAGTAAATGTTACCAATTATAATCTATGTTGAATCCTTATGATCTGTTAATAGCGCAACCATTAATGCTTGCCTGGGAGGGGTGGTGATAGAATCTTAGCATGGCAGGGCTGTAAGACCCTTGTACAAGTCACTCCCCTCACCTAGATCTGGCAGATTGAGGCCCAGAGCAAGAAAGAATTCAACAAAGACCACCCAGCCAATGAGTGGCTGAAGCAGGACTAGAACACAGTTCTTTTAATGTTGCCCCACAAATACTTCTTCCCTCACCTGTTGTACGCCCTGAATGTCTGCCATTTGAGTGACTTCTCATGGTTTATAAAAGTCTCCCATGGACTAGCAAACCTTCTTTCCCTGGTGCAAACATGATCACCCTGCAGCCCTCCATACAGAGCCCAGGGGAGAGCCAAGCTGTGTCCAGGGCGTGTAGGAAATGGTCCTCTCCCAAGTGTAGAGGCAGCCTCCTCTCCTTGACCCAGGGCATCCTGAAGGCTCTGCGAAGGGGACAGATGCCAGTTCTTCTCACTATACACAATCTTGAAAGACATGAGTGAACCTGAGTGCCCCCCACCCAGATCCCCAGGCAGCCTCCTGCCCATTCCAGTGTCCCCAGTCTGGTAAGAGCACCTCTGTTACAGGTATAAACTTCCCAGTCCAAGGCAGGGCCTGACTGCAGGAGACGTCTCCTTGCTTAGTTTTGAGTGACTCAGGAGTTCTTTCTCCCCACTCTACCCAGGTGCTCCCAGGACGCAGTGATGGGGGAGATGCTCTCAGAACTCGTTACCAACAGAAAGGGGAACACGCCTCTCAAGTTTTCCGAAGATTGTCTTTACCTAAATATTTACACTCCCGCTGACTTGACGAAGAAAAGCAGGCTGCCGGTAAGTAGTGGATACCACTGGTCAAGGCCGGTGAGTTCCAGCCCTCCAGGATCTTCTGGTGGAGACTGGAAGAGGATGAAGGCAGTTTGGGGTGGGGCCACAAGCCAGGGCTGTTTCAGGGGCCCCAAGACTTGTTTTACCCACCACAGCCAGACCATGTGGCCACAGGGAACTGCAGGGGATGAAAACTTTTCCTTTCTTGCTTTCTAGGTTCTTTGCTTGGCCTATTAATTGAATTGAAACAAGTGAGATTAACGGGAGGAATACAAATTTAATTTCGTACATTCCGGAGTTCATAAAAATATAAGACTCAAAAAAATAACCAAAACAACCACATTTATACCTTTTAGACAAAGAAATACTAGGGAGGATTGGACAAAGCAAAGGGCTTTAGGTTAGGGTAACAAGTTAAAGAGGAACTGACAAAGGTTGTTTACACAGCCTTCTCAGCCTTGACTTCCCCATCTCTGGTGATCAGGATGCCTTTCCCCCTCCTGGTGCAGGGAGGGTACCCTTCACATGGGACATTTACTTCCTGCTTTCAGGAGACAAAAGATGGTTAGAGTGTCCTTCTTGCATTGGCTGTTTCTTCAATAAGTTTAATTCAAAACAATCAACATACCAAAATTTTTGGGTGGTATATTCTGCTCCTCTTAATGTTAGTTTCCCCAAGTGACAGACACAGGATATTTGGAGGAATTGGCTGTACATTTATAATGCACATATTAATTTTTCCAGTTCTCTCAGGCTAATAGAAGGATAAGAATGGTTACCATTAGTTGCTGGCTTAGGAATATGATATCCTGAGAAGATAAGACATAAATTCCAATAATATTAGAATGGAAAGAACCTTAGAGATAAGCCAACAACTCAATCCTTCCTTTACAAATAGGGAAACTGAGGCCCAGAGAGGAAAATGGGAGGTCACATGGGAGGGTTGGTAGACAAGAGCACGAGTCTTCTGATCTTCAAACCTGTGCTCTTTGATACAGACCAGGAAATCAAGCCTGTGTGTGGCCTGTCCTCAGCCACAAAGATCATTCTCTGACAGTGCCCCCTGGCAGAAGTGTGGAGGCAGAATCTGGGTCAATCCAAGAAGCACTTTCCTTTGCCTTTGGCCAACTCTCTGGGACCTTGGTGTAGCTGATTTCCCTCCCTAATTGTCTTTGGCATCGCCTCATGACCCAGTGAGTCAGCATTTCCTGGATAAAGGGAGGCCCAGAGATGGAGCAGGCTTCCAGACTCAGGCTGGAAGGTGGGGAGGGTCTGCTGGAAAAGGAGGGGATCCCTGGGGTAGAGAAGGGAGGGGTGTGAGCACCCAGCCATCTCCCAGGACACACCTGACGTGATGCCCAGGAGTGGAAGAGGACGTCCATGAACTTGTGACTAGAAGACACACTGTACGTTTGGCTCAAAGAGGTGAAGACAAAAGTTTACTCACTCTTTCATTCATTCATTCATTTATTTCTTCTTCTAAGATGTGCCCAGTGCCCTCATATACATAGCTGGTCTTGGGGGTTAGGAGGAAGGAGGAACATACAATCGCTGCCAAGCAGTCCCTGACTTCGAGGGTCTTACCGTCTGGGCTGCACAGACAGAGACTAACTTCAGCAAATCTCTGCTGCCCCGACCTTGGCTCAGCCTTCACTCAGAGATGACTCAGACTCAGCCGCTCCACCTGGAGGCAGGCGGGGATCAGAGGTGTGGGAGGACAGGGGCTCTGGACCTGCAGGCAGGAGACCTCTAGTTATGGACACAGTTCCCAGAACTAGAGTCTCTGCTGAAATCCTGGTTCTGCCTTTTACTAGCTGAGACACCTGGCTCTCTTTCCTCAAATCTGGGATATTCACATAAGAGTGTTCAGTGATGAATATCCAGCTCGGTGTCAGTGCCTGGCAAGGTACGCAAGTCAAGCACTCCTGACACATTAATTAGAGTTGAAGGGGTTGACCCATAAGAGGCAAGCAGCTAGTTGTTTGACAAGCAGAATGGATTTATTCAGGAACGGCAAATAAATGCAATTCAGAACATGAAATCTATGGCTGACCTTGTGCAAATCCAGAGAAACAAAGGAGAGAAACGTTCTTTTAGAACTGGGGAGGGCCTGTTGTAAACAAAGAGTGCAGTGGAGGAGACTGGGCTTTTGAAGTGCAGTGTCTTTTCCTTTGCTGAGTTATGGCCGTCTTTCATCAGCTGAGGTCTGGTTGGGAAAGCAGGAATTTCCTTTTTCTTCTGCTGGGGTAGTAAGCAATGCCACTTGCTGTCGGAGTTGCAGGGTATGCCTCTTCCTGTTGGGGTCTGTAGTGTTCGTTGAGTGGCACCCGCATGAGAATTCTCCATTCTGGCCCCCTGACTCCATTTCAAATGAGGTTACTGCTTATTAATTTTGACATTTCCCCTTTTGATCAAGATTTTTCTCTGAAAGCATTGGTGATCAAGAGTCCTGCTTTTCTGAATTCAGTGGCCTTTTGTCCCTCGATACCAGGAAGGACCTTTCTGGATGTTGTGTCCCACATCAGAAGGAAAGTGAACAGACTGGAAAACTTCTGTGGTCTCACTCGAGTAATGAGGAGGTGTAGGAGGGAGATTTCTCAGGCATTTCCCACCCAGGTCTGTGTGTGTCCTTCTGATAGGCCTGGTCTTGACATCTTGGGAAGCTGTCTCATCAGATGTCTTCTCCTTCCATTCTGGGAAATCTGTACCTTCAGGTTACCAGGTAGAGTGCAGGTCCACTCAGGACTTGGTGCTTTCTTTAGAGGAGTCACATGAACCCAGGAGCCTATTCCCTGCAGTTTGGCAGCACGAGAGTTAGTTATTAATGCCTGATAGAGGCCTTCCAGCAAGGTTGAAGAGAGTATCTCTGGAGGTGTCTTTTCCAACAGAGGAAATCTCCAGATTGCCAGCTGTGATGCTTAAGGTCTTCACCCCCTTGGAGTGCACTGTGAAAAGATTGCTCTACCAGAGCATGGTTATTTTTGATAAATGCAGTTGTGCCTTTCAAACATTGAAGTATATCTCCTTTTATCAGCTCCAGATCAACGAGTCAGGGACCAGGTGCATTGGCCATCCTGTGACTGTCTCAAAGGGTGAGGGTTTATGAGTTCCAATGGGGGTGGATCTGAGACTTAGAAGGACCAATAGCAATGCTTTTGGCCAAGGTATTTGGAGAGTCTCTGCAAATTTTGCCAATGGAATCTTCATAATGCTGTTAGTGCATTCAACTAAAGCAGACAATTGAGGGTAGAAGCACAGTGAAAGCGTAAAACCGGCAAAAAAGCAGAGCCTTTTTGAAGCACCTGACTGGTGAAATGGATTCTCCATCATTATAAACTCAAGAGGGGTTGCCCAGGTAGGAATAACCTTTTCCAAAAGGACTTCAGCCATGGAAGAGACAGCAGCCTGTCTACAGAGGAAGGCTCCACTCCAGTGAGGAAACTTGCAGACATGACTAAAACATATTTATCCATGACATAGGAGCAACTGTATGAAATCCATCTGCCCAACCTCCAAAGGCCTTTTAGGCACCTTAAATGTCCAAGAGCAGTGCAAACGACTTTTTCTGGATCATGATTTGGACAAGTGGAACAAGTGAGACACATGCTTTTTGCAGACTTATTAGTATTTTCCCACCAATACTGATGCATGAGTGCTATCATTTTGTTGGCGGACCAATGACTTAATGCATGTACAGTGGTTAGGAATGGGAGTCTCTGGGAGGACTGGGGTGTAATTTGGCCACGCCAGTGCTTTCTCTTTTTATCAAATGAACAATTGTTGAAATTCCAACCTTGTTTTTCCTTTTCTGGGGATGATTGTTGGGCTTCTCTGCAGAAAGGAGAGGTTCAAAATCAGGGCTGGAGAGGTTCAAAACGCAAAGAGAGTACAGCTCAAGATCCAGGAGAAATCTTGCCCTTAAACTCTATCGTAGGTGAGAAAGCAGCATGCTCAATGGGCTCTGTGGGTACTGCACCTGTTTGCCCACCAGCCTCGGAGCTGTTGGGGTCTTCTCTGGATGCCCATATGGGTCACCAAATACTATTGATCTAAAACAAATAAACAGCCAGTTATTTTACCAGCAGAATAGGTTTATTCAGGAAGAGCAAAGAGTTGCAATTTGGGACACACCGTCTATGGCAAACTATGTGCAAGCCCAAAGAAAGAAGAGAAATGTTCTTCTATGAAGTTGAGAGGGGCTGTTGTAAACTAAGTGTCCATTGGTGAAGACTGAGAGTTCGAAGTGTAATGGCTTTTCATTGGCTGAATTATGGAAGTTTCTTATTGGCTGAGCCATTGCTGAGCAAGGAGGAATTTCTTCTTTCCTTCTGCTGGGGAAGTAAGTAATATCACTTCCTGTTGGAGATGCAAGGTATGTTTCTGCCTGATTGCCGGCAAGTGGCAGATTCATGAAAGTTCTCCCTTCGGGCCTCCCAACTCCATTTTAAAGGAGAGTTATGTTTATTAATTTTCAGAAAGAAAAGATCTTACCGCAACCCTAACAGCCAAACTATTACACCATGGTCATTGGCTGCCGTGTGCTGGGTGGCTCACCATGTGGCCTCTGGAACCAGACTGCCTGGATAGAAGCCCTGTTTCTACCACTTACTAGCTGTGTGACCTCAGGCACATTAAGGGCTTCAGTTTCCCTATCTGTTAAATGGGACAATGGTAGTCTCTACCTCATGGATGGTTTATTTTAAAGTGCTTACAACAGTACTTGGCACGTAGTTCTTATTACAAGTTCTGTTTTTTACTAATAAAGTTATATTATTATTTTAGCGACTCTAACTTCCTTGCTGTGTGAGCTCTTTAAAAGCAAGAACCATATGTTATGAGTCGTTGTGCCCACTCTCTGCTCGATTTTTATCACAGTCCCCGGCACATGGTAGGTTCTCAGATCATGTTAGTCAAATAATTGAAGGTTTCTGAGAAGAAGAATCTTTTAGGCTGGGCTTTGGAGGATGAGTGGGAATTGGAGACCCAGAGGAGGCAGAGGGGAGTCATATCAGGAAGACATACCACCAGGAGCATGTGTGCTTCTTGAGATAATCATTCATGTGTGAGAGAAATTTAATTCACCACATAAGTGGTAACAAAGATGAAGCTGAAGTACAGGGCTGTGGTGTGCAGAGTATGCTGAGCTGGGTGAGGGTCCAGGCGTGAGGGTGATGGGAGAGTTGGGAAGGAGATGACACCCTTAGTCTTGGCTGTTCCCGTGATGATGTTCTCAGCATGAAGAGCCCTGGAAAGAAAAATCACCATGGCTGGGGAGACAGGCAGGGGCAGCTAGGATGCATTGAGTAGGGGGGCGGCCTCGGCCCGAGCTGGGAGAGTGGGGGAGCAGAGCTACAGGCTGCTCCACCTTTGCTGGGGACTGGTAAATTCAGGCCTCCTTGACTCATGGACAAGAGGTAGCAACCAACCCAGACAACCTCTTAAGATCCTTCTCAGCTCTATATCCAATATATCTTCCTCCCTGTCCAGGTGATGGTGTGGATCCACGGAGGCGGTCTGATAATAGGTGGAGCATCATCCTATGATGGGCTGCCCCTCTCTGCCCTTGAAAACGTGGTGGTGGTGACCATTCAGTACCGCCTGGGCATCTGGGGATTCTTCAGGTAAGATATTGAACTCTCCTCACTGCACATTGGCCCCCAAAGCAAGGATACTAGGACCCAACTCTGGTCATGTCAGACCTTAAGAGGATCTTCGCTAAATTTCTAAGTAAGGCACTCAAGTCCCTTCATAATTGGGATCCACCTCCTTTCTCATTCTCCACCAACACTGGTCATACCTGCTTATGAAGTTTTGTATATGCTGTTTCCTCTGCCTGGAATGCCTGTTCTGTCTGACAAACTCCTATTCATTCTGCAGGGTCCAACTCAAGTGTTACTCCTATGAAATAGTCAACTTCTCCTTTTCACCTGTGCTGCCCCAGCACATTGCAGCTTCTAATGTGACAGTTAGCATGCAGCACAGCAGTTAGAGGCTTACACATCTTACCTCATGGGAAAGAAAGGAAGGAGCAGACTCATGGTGGGAGCTCAGTGAATGCTTGTGAGTGAAGGAATGAGTGGGTGCAGCTGGGAAGTTTGTACAGCATCTGATCCCAAAGAATAACCCTCCCAGGGAAAGTCAGGTCCTCTCATCCCATTTCCTTCTTCATTTAGCACATTCATGAGTTAAGACTAGAGTCTTCACCATTGAGTTTCCACGGAAACATGGACACAGTTCCTGTGGGCCTTTTCTGAATGCACTCACCCCAGCATCTCTGACCCTGAGATGGATGATGGGCGGGCTGGGGGTGGGACGGGCTACTCCCTGGAAAGAGCTATGGAGCTGGAGGAGGGTTATCCCATGTGAATCACGTCCAAGGATGTATTGCCTTCATTGAGACCACTCATCCTTTTCACCTATGGCCTGTTTCTCTGCTCCCCTTTACAATAAAACTGCTACATTAGCCCTTCCCAATTCCTCTCCTCCCAGTCTCTCCTCTACCCAGACCAGTCAGGTATTGACTCCGACCAAACCACCAGACTGTTCTGCCTGAGGTCACAAACAGCACCCAGCTCTTGGCTCAACCTTGGCAAACATCTGCACAGTCTTGGCAGCATCCACACACAATTGCTCATACAGTTTGGAAGTGATTCCTCTCTGGGCTCCTGGCCATCTCCTACTTCACGCACTGCTCCTTCTCCGCTTCTTCCCTGGACCTCCCTCGTCCCCATCCTCGGGCCTCTGTGTGTGTCTCCCTCTCCGTCTCCACTCCCGCCCAGAGTGACCTCAGAGGGCACTTTCACAGCTCACTACTTTTAGCTCCGACTTCTCCTTTGAAACCCAGAGGCACATCATTATCTACCTCCTGCTGTCTCCACTGGACGTATCAAGGGCACATCACAATTCACATGGACGAAATTAACCCTTGACTCCCACTGCCCCTCCCCCAAATAGTGCTCCTACTTTTCCCACAGCACGCCCTGCTCAACTGCTGCAGCTCCATCCTTTCAGTTGCTCAAGATAAAGACAATGTTGTCAGCCTTGACTCTTCTCTTTTTCTCACATTCCACATTCAGTGGACCAGAAAATCTCTGGTTCCACCTTAAGATTCATTCAGAATCCAGCTACTTCTCACCTCCACCCTTGCACTGACCCTAATCTAAGCCCTCTGTGCCTCTTGCCTGGATTATTAGTAACAACCTCCAGTTTTATTATCCTGCTACTTTTGTACCCTATCTGATCCACACAGTAGCCAGAGTGATCATTGAAGACATAAATGGAATCAAGTCCTTCCCCTGCGGTGACTTCCCTCCTTACTTACAGTGACATCGATGTCCTTGCCAAGGCCCACAGGACTGTCTCTAGCTGCATATCTTACACTCACACTTTGTTCACTGGACCCCAGGGCCTCTTCCACCTAGAATTCTCTTCTTTGGATATTTGCACGGCTCTTGTGCTGTTTCATTCAGCTCTCTACTCAAATATCACAGCCTCAAAGAGGTCTTCCTTGGTCATGTGATGTGAGATAGGACCCCAATGTCCCACCTCTGCCATTTCCCTTACCAGGTTTTATTTTTCCTGAAAGCACTTTCACTACCTGACATCATATTCTATATTTATTTGTTTATTTGTTTATGATCCATAGTGTGAGCTCTGTGTAGTCAGAGGTTTCCCTGTTTTGCTCTCAGATGTGCTCCTTGGTTCTTAGAACAGTGTTTTCACATAGCAGATGCTCAATAAATAGATGCCAGATGAAGGAACATACAGCCCACAGCACAACAATGCTACAGGAGAGGAAGGCAGGTGGAGACCCCTGTGTCAGGGCTGTGGAAACCCCATCTTATTCCAGAAGGCTTGCCTAGAGTGTACAGCCCCATCTGTGGTCCTGAGGGCCCTGCCATGATGTCTCTGCTCCCAGCCCACTCTGTTCTCTTACTCACAGCACAGGGGACGAACACAGCACAGGAAACTGGGGTCTCTTGGACCAGGTGGCCGCACTGCGCTGGGTCCAGGAGAGCATCGCCAACTTTGGAGGAGACCCAGGCTCCGTGACCATCTTTGGAGAGTCAGCAGGAGGTAGAAGTGTCTCTATTCTTGTAAGTGTTCCTGGTTCTGATGTGGTTTCTGATGGGACCCTTGGAGACCAGTCTAGTCATGGGCTCCTTTATTTACACGACCTAGATGTAAGGTTGACCCCACTCTTCAGAGCTCCAGATGGTGTAGAGCTAATAGCCAAGCTCTCCTTGGCCCCTAGGAAGATCAGAGCTCAGCTTAGTGTCCAAGGGGCGTAACAATCTCCAGTAGCAGCTGCAACAATGACATTCCTCCTCTTCTCACTTGGTTGAGCTCTCTCTCTCTCCTTCCTAATAATTTTGACATTAGGACTTAGCTTAATTCATTTGGGAAGTATGTATGGGTATAAACTATTAATAAGAAGAGGCAAGCCTGGGGCCCGCCAGGTGGTGCAGCTGTTAGGTTTACACATTGCGTTTCGGTGGCCCAGGGTTTGCCAGTTTGGATCCCAGGTGCAGACCTATGCAGCACTTGTCAAGCCATGCTGTGGCAGGCATCCCATATATACAGTAGAGGAAGATGGGCACGGATGTTAGCTCAGGTCCATTCTTCCACTGCAAAAAGAGGAGGATTGGCAGCAGATGTTAGCTCAGGGCTTATCTTCCTAAAAAAAACAAAGTTAAAGAAGAGGCAACCTTAAGAGTTGGGCAGAGTGTCACTGTTTGGCTTGAAGCCAGATCTATGTGTCAGGGGGACACGAGCACTAAGAACAGGTCAGGGGCCTCCTCTGACGGGGTCTGATGTCTTGACCATGCCCAAGAGGGAGGGCAGCAGTCTCTGGGCTGAGGGATGAGCTGGGCTGAGGGAAGCAGGTAAGAGGGAGGAGGGGTCAGAAGGTGGGATGGGGAGGGATGGGACAGGGGATGTGTGACACGTGACCTGGGAGCCTGGGTTGTCTTGCTGATGGGGGGTGCTGAGGGAGACACTGAGGGAAGAAAGGATGGAAAACCAGGTTAGAAGATGCTAGGAGGGGTGAGGAGCCCTCCAGCTGCCTCACTGTTGAGCAGAGGGTCAGTGCTATTACTGTCCTTTTAAAACAAGTATCTGTTTCATAGTTGATACTCAGAGGAAAATGTTTTTCTGTCTTATAAAGTGGAGCAAAAGCAAAAGCACTGATAACCTCAGAGAAGAAAACAATCATCCAAAATCCCGTTATCCAGGGATACTCACCACGGACACTTTGATACGTATTTTTCTAGTATTTTTACCTTGACTCACCCCATCTATCTATCTACCTATTTGTCTACCTAGGAGTTTTTAGACAAAAATCTTCCTTAGCATTATAATATAACATAAATAACTCTCTAAACATTAACCACTCTTCATCACGTTTTTTTTATAGTCGTGTACTATGCCATGGTAAGAATGAAAAATATTTTCTTTACCTAAACTCATAATATTGGAGCCTTGGTTTATTTCCAACTTTTATTATTATGAATAGAATGAACATTCCTAGAAATCATTGTGTGCCTCCAAGATCCACTTCCCTAGGGTATATTCTGAGTAATGGAAATGCAGAATCAGAACTTGTCTTTAAAGTGATGCTAGGACTTTCCAAGAGTCTTTCAGATACGTTTGATTGTTATAATCAGCATGTGCCACTCACTTCCTGTTCTGTCTCTCACTCTGCACTCCTGGCTCCCTCCAGCTGAGGGAAGTTTTCTTGGAGAAGCCATGTCCTAGGGTCAGCCTGGGGAACAGGCCAGGCCAGGTGGAGACCTGTCATGTCCACTGAGCCCCAGGGTCGCCAGGGGAGGGGCCAGGGCAGAGCTGTGGATGGATGTAGCTCCTGAAGACCCCTCCTGTGAGCATAAACTCTCTTCATCTCCACTCTTGTCCCAGGTGTTATCTCCACTGGCCAAGAACCTCTTCCACCGGGCCATCTCTGAGAGTGGCGTGGCTATCTCTTCTGCCCCAGCCAAGAGGGACTTAAAGGCCATGGCTCAGGTGGGTCTCAACTGGACCACGCCTGCACCCTTAATCTGCTCCGCTGGAGTCTTGAGGGGTCTCTCTTGCCGTGGGATCCAGCTGACATCCACGAGGAATCACAGAAGTGAGAATGGCTGAGTGGGAAGGGCAAGGAGACACCTCACCCAACTTCCCAATTATCCAGCTGAGCAACCTGGGGCAGAGAGAGGAAGCAGTAGGCCAAGGTCAGAGAGTGATGGGGCAGAGCTGGGACTCAAGCATGTGACTCTGGACTGCCAGCTCGGAGCACTGTCCACGGACCACACTTCCCAAAGTGTGTCAAGGTGGGGTGCCCAGCCAGACAGTGGGCAGTGGACTGTGACTTTGTGTTGTGGCTCTCAGGGTCTCAGTTCTGCTGAACCCACGTGCAGTATGTGATCTTCCCTGAGGGCATTGTGGCTGGGGGTGTTTCCTGGAGGATTCGTTCATTCATTCACTCAACAAATAATTTTGATATAGCCAGACATCTAGCAACCTCTAGTAGCTTCTTGTATTGGAGGAGATAGAGTAATGATTACATAATCACACAGATTATAAACTAATAAAATGTCAACTGTGACAAGAGCAATAAAGCAGAGGTATCTGATGTCACAACAGGATCCAAGAGGAGTCCAGTGAGTAGGGGGAGGTTATCAGGAAATGAGTCTTGAAAAAAGTGATCAATGAGTTGAGATCAGAGGGATGAGCAGGAATTTACTTGGTGAGAAAAGAATATTCCAGGAAAAGGGAACACTATGTGCAAATGTCCTGTGACAGGAGAAAGTATCTCAAGTGAGATAGAATGAGAAAGGCTGGTGTGGCCAGAGCAGAAGGAGCAGAGGGAACCTGGAGTGAGCTGAGGATGGGGACATTGTGGGGGCCGTGCTGCACAGGACCCTGGTGAGGACTTTGTCTTTATCTGGAGACTGTTAGGAAGCCAAGGAAGAGGGAGCCACAGGAGGCTCTTCTGAGGAGAGCCTGCTGGAGTCGGTGATGTGGGGCGTTTACGTAGGGCTGTGAGAGCTGGTTTCCAGGAGCAGTGGGGGCAGCAGCCAAACTTAAAGGGGCTGGTAAGGAGGAGGAAAGGAAAGGAAGACACCAAGAATTTTTAGAAATTTTGAGAATGTTTTTCAGAATTCTCTGTTCATAAACAACAGAAGCCCACTTGACCAGGCTGAAGTTGAGAAGGGAGAATTCATTTAAAGGAAACAGAGGTGGCAGAATTTCACTATCAAACAGGAATCAGAAACGGGAAAATGAAGTGTATCTAAGACCTTTATACTTGCTCTTTCTCGTTCTCAGTCATTCATCCTCTCTCTATAATTCTCTTTCCTCTCTTATTCTCTCTCTCTGTTTCTCTCTCTGTCTCTCTCCTCTGCTTCTCTCTGTGACTTTTTATTTATTCAACAAATATAGACTGAGCACGGATTCTGTGTCAGACCCTGTACTAGGCTCTGGGGAGCCGTGCACATTCTCCACGGCCCCGCCATCAGGGAGCCTGTCTTCTCTCCTTCTGCATCTTCTCCTCTGGTCATGTTGTAAGTGATTTTCCTGAGGCCAAACGGCTAGTAAGTGGATGAGCTGAGATCTGAAGCAAGACAGAGTGATTCTGGACTCCGTGCTCTTAGCCCCACTCCTGCTGCCTCTCCTTAGATGTTCAGCTCTGAGATCGTCGTGCCCATTCTAACAGACAAGGTAACAGAGACAGAGGCTGTGTAATTGACATGACTGGGACCAGGACCCACACCCACTGGTCTAGAGTGTTTTCTGCCACCCCTGCTGCCTTTAGAAATTGAGGTTGGGATGGAACAGCTCTTTATTGACCAAGGGAAGAGACATGGCTCTGAATTCTGCTGTCACCTGTGATCTCTGCAGCAAATTGCTGTGTTTGCTGGGTGTAAAACCACCACCTCGGCTGTCATTGTTGACTGCCTGCGCCAGAAGACAGAGGACGAGCTCCTGGAGACATCACTGAAGATGGTAGGTTCATCAATTCTCATAGCCCCACAAGCCCCACTCCTTGTAAACTTGGCCCCAGCTTGACCATTTCAAGTGTCCCCTTGGCCCAGAAAAACTTTGTGGGACAGTGTTGCACCCCGGGAGCAGTGTCAGCCTCTGAATCGGAATGGGGTATTTCTTTTTTTCTTTTTCATTATTTAATATGACAAACTTTGATAAAGTCAAGTAATAATGTAATAATCTCCCAGTTCTATCAAACCTTACTATTTTGGAACTCTTATTTTCAGATATATTTTTAAGAAATTAGGCATTACATATTTCCAAAGGGAACTACCACTCTGCATTTTGGGTTAGGATATATTAAGAAAAAAGATTTTCGGGAAGGTTGTCACAATTTATCTTGGCTAATTTAGAAACTGTCTCAATTATACCTCAAGGGTGGCCCAATTTTCTAGCTTTTTGGAGACTGCCTCAGTAGTGACTCTAGGATAACTATATGTCCACCCATTCATCCATTCAACCAGCCAACCATCCATCCATTCATCCATTCTTTCATCATCTTACTATCAGTCCATCCACCCAACCATCCAATTCATCCATATTGTTTCATCAATGTAATATCAATCCATCCATAACCTTCATTCATGTATTAACAATCATCCATGCATCATCCAGTACTATATATCTTCACTCCATCATTCATTCTTCTAAAATCATTGATCCATCCATCATCCATGTGCTAGTTATCATCCATCTATACACTTATCCATCCAATTCACTCATGCTCCATATCTTGACCAACTCCATCCATCCATCTATCCATCCATCCATCCATCCATCCATCCATCCATGCTAGGTGTATGTGGTAGGGGGTGTGTTACAGGGATGGTGATGCAGACATGAATCAGATGTAGCCCCTGGTCAGAAAGAAATATCCAAGAGGAAACACATTATATGCTTCATGGGTTAAGTGTGGTGGAAGTAGAGAGAGGAGAAACATTTATTATAGTCAGCAGGGATGCTTCATGGAGATGGTGACATTGTAGGATTGATGGATGGCTATGGCAGTGGGTCATCACAGGGACAGACACCCAGAGAATATAGAATCTAGGGCCCATGACAACCATTATCTTTGTGGGTGAAGGACGTGAATGTGAGCCAGGAGTAGCCTGAGCCCCTGCGCTCTCTGTCTGGACCTAGGGTTCCTGAGGATACTCCTGGGCCCCCAGGCACAGGCCTCTAGCACTGGACTCTGCTCTATTTCTATGGGTTGACTCCAGTGTGGCCTTGGGGCTTGGATCCTGGTTTCTCTGGCTGAAATGAGGTGACCAATGTGTTCAAAGAATCAAAACACAACTGTTTTCTGATGCCTAGAAAGAGGTCAATTTATTTCAGCAATTCTTACTGTTGCTAAAAGGACCCCGTTGTAAGGGGAAAGATGGTGACTTTAAGAAAACCCGGAGAACCTAAGATCTCATAGTTTCCTTCTGAGATTGTCTGAGTCATGTGGAAGTGTTTCCATGATTATTCACTCTCCCCAATACACACACACACACACACACACCGCACCTGGTTGGTATGGCTACAACCTATAATAGAGGGTCACTCACTGCATACTGGTCAGAGCTTTTAGCTATAGTGTAACATTACACTCAGTGCAGCTTTGTGAACAAAGGAAAAAGAGAAATGTGTCTGGGGGATGAATTTACAAGAGCTTGTATGAGTTGGGACTATCAAAAGCAAATCTCATCTCAAATTGCCTAGAGCAGAAAAAGGAGTGTGTTGTGGCAGAATTGTCAGGTAACTGACTGAAAACTAAACTGCAGTTCAAGAGTAGAAGGCTTCAGGCTTGGCTGGACCCAGATGCATATATGATAGAATTAAGAATTTGTCTCCATCCATCAGCTTTTTACCTCTCAGTGTTGGCTTCACTGTCAGGCAAGTTTGTCCTCTGAGGAGGTTAAAAAACAACACTAGACTAGATTACCGTCCTATCAGCTTAGAAACCTTCTTTTCCAATAATTCCAACAAAAGGTTCGGGATAAACCCTATTGGACTGACATGAAGCGTGCCCATCCTTGAATTAAACTCTGTGGTCAGGAAGATGGGGCACCACGGGCCCCATATAGATGCCTGGATTCATGGAGAAAGAGAGGGGAAGAGAGAGTTCCCTCAAAGGAAAATTGGGGTGTTGTTGCCTGGGGAAACAAGAGGGGAAATGGATGGAGGGCAGGGCAGGCACCACCACAGACATCCTCTCCAGAGCCCCCTTCCCCAACCTACACCTACACCCTGTGCTCCTGCCCAGGGGAGCCCGGGTCCAGCTTTTCTCCAGGAAGCCTTCTCACCCATATCCTCTGCCTTTGTCTTCACAGAAATTTTTCACCCTTGATTTCCTTGGAGACCCTAGAGAGGTAAGGACCTTTGGCTTATTGATTACAGGTTTTAAGTCCTGATATCTTTAAACTCCAGTTAAATATGGATGGAAGAATTCCGCCTGTGGACTCACAGTAATTCCCTGTGTTCATATTGCTGAGGCCCAGAGAGGGACAGTGACTTGCCCATATAGGACAGCCATGAGGACCAGACACAGGACTGGAACCCATTCCCTTGCCTCCCAGTCCAGCGCTCCCAGTCATCAAGTCTGTTTCCACTTGGCCCAACCTACCCTCTCCTCGTGTTTACATTTTCTACTCCCAAAAATGCCCCCTTAATAGAAGGTTGGACTAGAACCTTCCACTATGAGGAGGTGGAGATAACTGGATAAGAGATTTCTTCAGGAGCCTTCACTGAGGAGCCCAGATCTCCTCCTGGAGGCTGCAGGGCTGGTTAGCTGTGCAAACTGCACTGTCTGCAGGGCCATCAGGAAGGGAGCCAAGAATCTCAGTCGTGAGGACTCCACCCTCATCTCAACCACGCAGGAAACTCCAACAGCATCCTCCCCATCTCCTTCTTCCTCCCCGCCTGCCTTCTAGCATGTTACCAGGTTCAAGTGACATTATCTCTGCAATGTCTCACCTTCCTGTCCTCTCTGCTCTCTCCCTGCGGATGGTAGCATTTAGCTTAAAAGGTGTGGTGAGGATTAGATGAGATTCATTCAGTCATTCAGCAAAGATTTAATTAGCACTCACTATGTGCCAGCACCTGATTCAGGAGGTGAGTATATAACAGCGAAACAGGCAAAATGAGAGGCAATCCCTGCCCTCCTGGAGTGAGGGAAGAGTCAATAAACAGACAAATAAAATACGTACTGTGTGTGATGATGGTCAGCATTAGGGTGGAAAAGTGATTGTGAAATGGGGCTGCAGTTTGCCAGTGGTTTGAAGTGACCTGACAGTGTTTGGAATGGTCCATGAAAAGGTGACATTCCATATGAATTCTGGCGGAGAAGACGAAACCAGCTGCCAAGAATGCTGAGGATGATTGCTCCAGGCAGAGGGAAGAGTAACTGCAAAGGTCCTAACGTGTGGCTGTGCTGGAGGGAGTGAAGGACAGGGCGGAGGCTGAAAAGGGAATGGGAGGTGGGGGTGGTCCTTTAAAGGACTTGGATTTTGATTCCAAGTGTGACTGGAAGTCATGGGAGGGTTCTGAACAGAGGAGTGAGTGACCTTGGATGTTACAAAGGGCTCATTGACAGCTGTGTCAAATGAAAGGTGGGGAAGGGGCAGAGCAGATGCAGGGACAGCAGCTGGGGCCCCCGGGCTGCAACAATCCCGGCAGAGAATCATGGCGGCTTGGACAAGCCCACAGCAGAGGAGGTGGTGAGAAGGACTTGCTGCCTGGATATTTTTAAGTAACAACTGACAGGAGGTGCTAGTGGACAGGATGTGGAGCATAAGAAGAAGAGAAGGGATGAATCACGCCCCTGGGTTTCTGACCTGAGCCAGGGGATGCAGGAGCCCCACACAGGGCAGCCACCTGCAGCCACTCTGGACAGCGGCCATCACTGCCATTCCCACCGTTGGTGGTGTCCATCAGCCCCCACTGGACGCCGCCCTGATCGGGCCCTTGTGGTCTGTCTCCTGGACTTTCACTATCTTCCACCTCTACTCTCCCTCCCATTCCCATGCCCCACGGCGCAGCCAGACTTATCCTTGTGGACCCAGGTCAGGGCATGTCACCCCTTCTTAAAAGACTGACCCTCCTTACGAGACAAGTCCCCTCACCTCCATGGAGTTACCCTTCAAAGCACATCTGAGTCCCTGCTCTGTGCCAGACATGGTGCAGAAAGTTGCTGCACCATCTGCCCTCTCTCTGTCCATGCCCCACAGCCTTCCTCCAAGCCCAGGGCTCCCGGGGTCTGAGGTTCCTGGGATTACTGCTACACATTGTCATCTCTGTCACTGTGCTCATGCCGTTCCCACTGTTTGGAATACTGTTCACTGCCCAGGCCCACTGCAGATGGCAGGCACCTCCCCTATGTGGGCTGCCCTGTGTCTTCCTTCCAGAATGAGCTGCTCCTCTAGGCAGCTTCCCACAGCAGCCCTTTCTGAACTGCACAGTCTTTCAAAGAGAGCAGTGGTGGCACCCCGATCCTTTGTTGCTATTGTCGGCCGTATTGCATTAGGATGTGGGCCCTTGTCCTGCTGAGTCAGATCACTTGACACAACTTCTGTGCAGCCAGAACTCACCCGTCTTCATTGACCCTTGCAGAGCAGATGTAGGTACCCAGTCTCAAAGCCTGAGGGTTGTCCAGTTTCTCCTGCCATCCAGGGAGGAATATGACACATAGTACGTGGAACTGGAAATATGACACATGGGGCTGGTATCTCTTTGAGGGATCTGTAACAACACCGTTAATGACTAGTATCTAATGTTTATCCAACCCTTTTCAGGTACTGTGCAGAGCATTTTGCAGTGTTCTATCATTTAATCCCCTCTACAACCCATCTAATAAATAGATGAGGAAACTGAGTGACAAACAGGTGAAATTACTTTCCTAGGTCACTAGCTAGTAAGTGGCAGAGCCAGGTTTCAAATCTAGATAGTTTGGCTCCAAAACCCATGGTCTTAACAACTTCGGTGACCAAATATGAAATATAACTGTACCCAGAACCTGCTTCCCAGACGGTGACGTGTGAGTCAGGCCCTGCTGCATCTGTGATCATGTAAATATATTCCATCAAAGGTAACACCTAAAAGTAAGTCACAACATGAGCCCATCCCTGATTCTTTTACTTATTCCTGCTTTTCCTCTCCGATAAGGAATCAAGTCTCAGTTTTAAGCACCGTGAGTGATGAGGAGCTCACTGTCTCCTCAGGGCAAATCACTTATCAAGAATAGCTCATGTTTAAATACAGACACATAGACACAGTCAACTGTCATTGATCGTGAATTCTGTATTTGTGAATTCACCTACTCACTGAAATTTTTTTGTTACCCAAAATCAATACTCGGGGCACTTTTGTGGTCATTCACGGACATGCACAGAGGGGCCGAAAGTGTGAGTCATGTGATGACATGTATGTTCCCATCTGAGATCCAACAAGGCAACACTCCGTCTTCTGTTTCGTGTCTCAGACTGTTAACATGGTCTATTTAGTGCCACATTTTTCACTTTTCTGTGCTTTCTGTTGGTGGATTCTCTGTTTACAATATTCCCAGGCATAGTGCTGAGGGGCTGTCTAGTGTTCCCAAGCACAATAACGCCGTGATGTGCCCAACATGGGAGAAAGTCCGTGTGTTTGATGAGCTTCATTCAGGCGTGGGTCACAGCGCTGTCGGCTGTGCGTTCAGTGTTAATGAATCAACCCTGCAGCCCACCCAGAAAAAGGAGGAGGACATTTGCCGTGATCCCCCTCTGGAAAGGCTAAAGTAACATCCATAGTGTGTGATGAAGCTGTGGAAAAACAGCTACAGTTGTGGTTTCATGAGATGATGATGATAAACTCATAGTGGATGGCACTGTCACAAGGCTGAAGGACAAGGAAATTACAGCCATGTTAGGGCCCGGAAAATGTGGAGCCCTTCTAGACTGGTGCTTTATTATAAACAACAGTTACAGATAACTAATCATGTTTGTTAAATGTATATTACATAAGGTGTCTTTAAACACACACAAAACAGGGTTGATGAAAATGTGACCAGAGGCTCGCAGGAAACTGACCCCGTATTTCCCCTGGGAGCAGTGGCTCAGTGTTCGCTAATTCAGAGTCCACGGTGACTTACAGACCTAAACCACCACGAATAATGAGGACTAACTGTAGAGAGAGACACATAGATATACATACACTTCAAATTTAAATGTCTGTAAAAATGTATATATACATATTTTTAAATATATGTATACATGTATATATATTTAAATATATATGCATACTTAAATATGTTTACACACATTTAAATATGTATACATATATAAATATGTATATATATTGTGTGTGTGCGTGTGTGTGTGTGTGTGTGTGTGTGTATATATCAATTTGAGGGAGACTTTCCCAATCACCTTACCACCTCTAGCCCCTGGTGGAAGTTCTGCCCTCTGGGTCATACAGACTTAGTCTCCTTTGTGGGGACCCTGAGTTCTGTGGTCACCACCATGGGCACGCAGGTCTGTGGTGCTGGCCGTGCTCTCAGACGGGCAGAGCAGGAGAGGCAGGTGTTTCCCCAACAAGGGAAGCACAACACTACACTCCCTCTTCCCCAGAGCCATCCCTTCCTGGCCACTGTGGTTGATGGAGTGCTGCTGCCAAAGACACCTCAAGAGATTCTGGCTGAAAAGAAGTTCAACACTGTTCCCTACATTGTCGGAATCAACAAGCATGAATTTGGCTGGAATCTTCCAAAGGTGAGAATGTGCTGGTCTCTAAGACTCACCTCCCCTGCCCTTCACATCACCTCTGCCATTTCTGGTTACAAGAACTCCTCCTTCCCCAGATCCCCCTTGGGGTCCATGGCAGCTGCCCCCTTCACACAAGTTGACATCTCCATGGAAACCTTCTCTGCGATGGCCCAACTGTCATCTGGATGGCTCAGCCCTGGCGATCCCTCTCCCCAAACACTCTCTAATTGTCCCCCAATCCGAGAATCCTGAAATGTCAATGCTGGGAGGGCCTGTAGAGACAATCCCTGGGCAGATGAGAAAACCGAGGCCTGGAAAGGGAAGGAGCTTGTGGGTGAAGGAGTGTGAGGTGTGGGGCCCTGCAGCCTCTCCCATTGGGTTTCAGGCCTTCATGGTTTCTCCATAAACTCCACACACACTCCTGGTCATCCAACTGCAAAGATTCAGAAGAGCTCGCTTCCTCTCGAGTTACAATGACTGCTGAAAGCTAGGAAGGGCTGTCCCTTCTGTCTAAGATAAAGCTGACAAGAGTGTAAGTGGTGAGGACAGGCTTTATTCATTTATATCACTGCAGTGGGGAAAAGAATCCAGCGTGAACTGAGCTCAAGTCCCTGAAACTACAGGCTGGAGCCTATTTAAAGGCTCCATGTGCTCTGGAAAAGGTTGTGGGATGGGAGGGTGGGTTTGTCCAGGTGATCAGGCTGCCAGAATTACTTAATTGGCGCCCACCCAGAGGAGAAACTAACTCTTCTCTTTATGACAGGAGGCAGTTGCATAGGTTGGAGCAAGGTGCCCAAAGAGGTTAGGTCTTTCTCCTTTCACAGGAACTGAGAGAGAGCAAAGTCATCCCTGAAAGTCTGCATTTGAAACAGAGGGCTCTCAGGTTTGAGGAAACAGAATTGGGTGGGAGATTTGCATCTCAAGGGCAGAGAAAGGGTTTGCAGTTGCCAGATTTCTAAAGTAACTGCTCTAAGAGAGGGTTCAGGGACCTATCAACCTTTCAGCAGGTGTGGCTGGAACAAACAGTAAATTCTCCTGGCAGCAGGGAGCTTTCTCGCGCAGGGGTTTTAAAGGGCACTGGGTCATCCTAAAGGCAGGCCCGTGAGCAGCTAGATGCCTTGATAGAGTTTGGCCAAGTCCCTTACTGCAGAGGTTTGGGTGGAGTTGTTATGTGCAGAGTTCTGCGGTTCTCACTTCAGAACAATTTCAGGGATTATACTGAAGGACCAAAGCCAGAGTGGCAGGATTCAGGGCTTCCTCAGTCAGCTGAGACAAGGAGGGTATTGGTGAGCTCTGTGTCCTCTGCCCAGAGCCCTCCACTTCCACACTAGCCTGGCTTAAGCCTTCCTTCTCTGTGGTGATGACCATTGTGTGGACTCTAGCTTGACATACGTATACACATATATACTGCAAAGAGCTGGACATCTACTTTATCCTCTTTGTGCTCCTTCAGTTTCTGGATATAATGGTCGATTTAATTCATTGAGTTTGCCCAACTCATCAAAGACCCACCCCTGTAAAGACATGAGAAGGTGACCTTCAGCCTTCATTGATTGGTCGAATGGACCCTTTATTTCTTCCTTCTAATTCCCAATGATTCACAATTGCTTAACCATTGTTTTAACAGATGCTGGGCTACCCACTCTCTGAAGGCAAGCTGGACCAGAAGAAGGCCACTTCACTCTTGTGGAAGTCCTACCCCATCGTTGTAAGAGTCTAGGAACTGGCTGAGGCCTAAAGAGAGGAAGGGCTTGCCCGAAATCACACACCAGTTGAATGGCAGAATGAAGACTGGGGCCTGAGGGTTCTAATCCCATTTTTCTGCCTTCCCCATCTGCTACCTGGGGTAGGGAATGGTTGCACAGGAATCCAGAGGTTCACCATCAATGCAAGAAGAGAAGCTGTCACTCACCAGAGGGTGGTGGTCACTTTCACTCTTGATCCATTTCAGCACATCCCTGAGGAACTGACTCCAGTGGCCATTGAGAAGTATTTAGGAGGGACAGACGACCCCATCAAAAAGAAAGACCTGTTCCTGGACTTGATTGGAGATGTGATGTTTGGTGTCCCATCTGTGACTGTGGCCCGTCTCCACAGAGGTGAGTCCCAGAGGTTGCACAGCAAAGGGACACTGACCCCACTAGCTTCACAGTCTCTCCTGCCCACGCCAAGCATAGACAGATATGTGGAAATTGCTGAGGATAAAGCCTCCGAGGTGAATTCCATATGGCCTGGGGTGGGGCTCTGTCCTATTTTAGTTTCCACTGGAAGCCAACTCTGAGAGAATGATCTGAATGCAAGTAGTATATTTGGGAGGTGATTCCAGAAAACACCAGTAGAGGAATATAGGAGTGACATGGGAAGGGGAAGGAAGCCAATCCATGCTGCCCTGTCACGCAAGTATCCACTGTGGACACTGGAACCGGGGAGCTCTGGGAAACCTGCAGAAGACATTCTCAGGCTTATCTCGAGCAAATGGCATGGGAGCTGGGGCATTTATCCTCCAACTCCCACGAGTCATTGGTTGAAGGCTGTTCTCAAGGGCTGTTAATTACCTGGCTCTTTGAACTACAGCTCACATAGACAGAGTGTTCTCTAGTGGTCAAAGACCTCAGAGAAAGAGCTGCAGATGCCAGGGGTGGAAGTCAGGTTGGCATGCCCTGACACAGGGGATATGGTGAGGCACCAACAGCATCTGCTACAGGGACTCCTCACCTGGAATTATGGCTAGAAGTCAAATCTTATGTGTCTTGGATGGTTTCCAAGGTGAGCGCTAATCTCAACATAGTTTGTTAACTAGTGGACTGGGGATAGAGTGAAGTTAAGCATAGCATCATGAGAGTTGTCCAGGACCAAGAAAGACGAAAAGAGTAAGCAATGGGAGGTGAGGGGGCAGGTCATCTGGAGAATGTAAACGTCTCCCACTGCCTTTTGTCCATCCTGGTGTGTTCTGGGTCTACCACAGGACCTTCCACATTAACCCAAGGTTGTGTGGGTGGGATGTGAGGTTAGGGTGGATGAGCTCGCCTAGAGAGGATGTGTCCCTTCTGGGTGCCTTTATGAGGTCCTCACAGGACCCTTCTTTTTCTAGGAGCCCTCCTTCACCTAGTCTGCAAGCCAGGAAATGGTTCTCTGGTCCACTCCCCTCTCTCTAACTGTGCTGGGAGGGTTGTGAATTCAGGATGTTATCAGAATGATAAAAAGTAGCTACAGCTGACCTATTATGTCCCCAAGCACTAGGGACAGTAATGTACATGTGCTGGTTGCCGCTTCTTCCTCCTGAGGGTCCTGATGAAACTCTTCAGCCAAGGGCTACCTGGGCTCAAATCTGTTCTTTCATGAACTTGTTCTTGCTTATTCCTGCATATCTGCTTTGTGGTATGCCTGTCTGCATCGTCTGCTGGTCCAGCTGTAGTGGACTTGTATTTTTCATCTGATATCTCATGACTTTGAGCTCAGGGTCTTTTGACAGGACCACACAGATTTTGTCAACGTCCTTCTTTCACTTGTGTATTTCTCTCATTGTCTTTTTGCTAAAAAAGAACTTTTCTGATATGAAATTTATATGTAGTAATATATAATATCTTACAGTTGTAGAAAGTTGTGAAAATATGGAACACATAAAGAAGAAACTGGATATCACTGGTAACCCCTCCACCTAGTAGTATCTGCTATAAATTTTTGATGTTTTCTTCTAACAATCTTTCTATGTCTTATATATGGTTTAAAAATTAATTTATATTATGTTTTTGTTCATAGAACATGATATTGTTGGTTTTTCCTCAATGTGAGTAAAAACTCATTGAAAACATCCATCATTTCATGGATCAAAATTTATTTTAGTAGTTGGGGCTGGCCCGGTGGCGTAGTGGTTAAGATCACCTGCTCTGCTTTGGCAGCCCAGAGTGCACAGGTTTGGATCCCAGGCACAGACCTAGCACCACTCAGTAAGCCATGCTGTGGCGGCATCCCACACACAAGATAGAAGAAGACTGGCACAGATGTTAGCTCAAGGCCAATCTTCCTCACCAAAAAAGCAAAAAAATAAAAAGTTTTAGTACTCCTGTCCTATTGGATATTTAGACTGGCTGCTCACATTTTGATGCCAGAAAAACATTCTTCTCAGCCTTATTTGCATAAGTCTTCAGTCTCTAATAATTTTCCAGGGTTTGGTTTTTAGAAGTGAAATTACTAGGCCAGGATGTAGGAGCATATTAAAGTTGGAGATACAGATTGTGAAATTGGTTTCCAGGGTTAAGAGGGTGGATTTCTTAATTCTCTCACCTGGTACACTCAGACTACAAAATAAAAATAACACTGCCAATTGCATAAGCTCTTCCTCAACAAAAAAAAAAAAAAAAAAAAGAGAGAACATCACACTGTTTTAATTTGCATATTTTTGATTCCTAGCTCTCTCTTTCCTTCTGCTTCTCTTGTTGCTCCTAATTGTTATCATCCAAATCTGTGCCTCACTTAACTTTGAAGACTTGTGTTGTGAGTGTCGGAATTGTATAAATCTCAGTGGTTTAAGGCAGAAATTAGAAAAAAAGATCTTTTGGGCAGCATTGTGCCAAAAATAAGTTCTCTCATTCACAGAAGATCTCTCCTCTATGGTTGTGTTCTGAGCTCCTCTCTAAAAGGTTTGGGCAGCAGAGGCGAGGTGAACCCCTCCTTTCAGGGAGCTCTGCTGACCTGGAAGCAGCTGTTTAACAAGTGGATTCCTGAACCGCAGGGGATTGCTTCTTCCAAACATCTCCTCTCCCCTAACCAAGGGTGCAATGATGGGGTGTGGGAGGCAATTAATAAATTATTCTACTTCTTCATGTCTGGATGGAATATATTGTTAATTTTGTGGACAAACATTTAATAATGTGAAGAAATGATTATAATATTTTCATTACAACATATTCAATATTGCCCCAATTTTACATACATAAAAAGAATATGTGGGGCTGGCCCCATGGCCAAGTGGCAAAACTTCTCTGTGCTCTCCTTCCACGGCCAGGGTCCACAGTTCAGATACCAGGCGCAGACCTACTCCACTCATCAGTGATGCTGTGGAGGCCTCCCACAAAGTAGAGGAGGATCGGCCTGGATGTTAGCTCAGGGTTAATCTTCCTCAAGCAAAAAACAAAGGGATATATGCTAAAAATATTTATAGGTTTCTCTGAATGATGAGATTAAGTGATCTTATTCGTTTTCCTTTTTTCAGCACTTTCCAAATTTGTTATTGTGTCCAATGGGGCGAAATGTAAAGTTTGTCCACCAGCCTGACTTGGGATATGACCCTTAAATCCTCTGTAGGCAATATGATCTATGCAAAGTGCTGATTTCCATGGCCAGGTGGCCCCTTGTTAGCCCTGAGGGAGCGGGGATGGGCAACTCTGGTGAAGCCATCAGCAGGAAAACTGACATCTCTGTGGCTTGCAGAGGGGCTGGTGGGAGAGGAGGCACGGGAGAGGAGGAGAGAGGCCAGGAGAGAAGCAACTTTGTCCTTTCTCAGTCAGTGTGCTCTTCCATCACCCCATTGACACTCCCCAGGCCAAGGAGGAATCAAGATGTGTGAGGTGACAGAGAAAAAGGAAGGCTAAGGTTTGGTGCCCTGAGACACAGGAGATGGATTGTCTCATTTCTGCATATGTTTTTATTTGAATATTTGTGCTTTCAGACCAGCAACTTGGAGTTGCTTCATTTTTCTCAGAATAGGTGAGAAAAAACACTGGAAACTCTCAAAACTGGGCAGAACAGAAGACACCTATTGGGCTGCAGGGATTCTCCAAAGGAATGGAAACTAGCCTGTTATCAATGAAATCCAGTAGTGTAAACTGTATGTTTGTAGGTGTTCTTGAGTGTGGATGCATCAGTAGGCAAAGGAGTTTATGTGAATTGACCCAGAGACCCTATAATGACAGTTATTTCTAATGGCTCTGTCTAGTGTTTCAACAGTCATTCATTCATTCCTTTAATCGTCATTCATTCATTCAACAAACACTGGCTCAAATCCCATTCCACCTTCACCAGCTACGAGCCCTAAAGCAAGTCAGAGAACTTTTGAAAACACTATTTCTCTATTATGCTGATAACCAGGAGTTTCCTGCAGGGACACACAGTGTCCAGCATACACGCACACTCACAATGGCAGCTGTTATTAATATTGTTGTTGTTGTGTACTCAGGACCCAGGTGTGCCACCAATTCCCTGAGTGCTCAGGGCCCCAAGAGACCTTGATACCATCCAGGTGTGCATCAGGTACAATGAACTGTGCATGAATCCATGTCTTCTCAGATGCCGGAGCCTCCACCTACATGTATGAGTTTCAGTACAGCCCAAGCTTCTCATCAGACACGAAACCCAAGACGGTGATAGGGGACCACGGGGATGAGATCTTCTCTGTCTTCGGGGCCCCATTTCTAAAAGGTGATCTCCCTTTGGTGACTACAAACTTGGGATTAGGAGATCTGGGTACAAATCTCAGTTTGGTGGCCTTGGGCAAGTTATTCCTTCTCTCCAGTTCTTAGTTTCCTGAATTCTCTATAACAGGGTTGAACAAAAAGTGTCCCCAACCTTTCTCTTGCTGCACCATGCCTGATAGAGAATGTGTATCCACGTGCCCTCATTCATGGTCACTACAAGAATCCAGACCTGGGCATCAATGTGACAAGTGGCAGGTGACCTATCAGGTCCAGATACCGGGCTAGAATGCCACCACCCATTTCCGCTCACGAGAGCATAGCAGATTGAGAGATAGAAAGGTTAGAATGGGGGTTGACCTTGAATCAGGGCTAATGTGTGTCTATTTATCTTTCTAATCATCTATCCATCTTTCTAAAACTCATATCTTTTCCAACTTAATATATTAACAATATGATATTTTAAAGAAAACCTTTCACAAATGTCTTCAATGCCTTAATTATCCACAGTGAGGGATGTATTGCATGTGACCCACCTCAAGGCTATTTGTGACAGACCAGTGCCTCTGGGGATTTCCAGGTTGGGTGAATCTTTAGGACCATTAAAGCTGTATTATCCCATCAGATTCTGTGCATATGTGGGTGGGTAAAGGAGATTAAGGAAAAACCCAGAGGAGAGCAATCTTAGGGGGTGGGATTGCTGTGATGCAAAGCCTGGGGTACAGCATTGTGACTCTGAAGGGGGAGGGGGAGGGCTGGTAGGCACACAAGACAAATGCCACCCACCCATGGATTGACTGCAGCCCTTTACTATGTCCTACGTCAGTAATTCTCAAACCTAAAGTGCACATAAATTACCCAGCATCTTCCTAAAATGCATCTTCTGACTCAGTAGGTCTGGAGTAAGGGCTCAGACTCTGAATTTCTAACAAGCTCTCAAGTGATGCTGCTGCTGAAGGACCATGAACCACAGTTTGAGTAGCAAAGGCTTTTTGTCTCCTTCCCCACAGAGGGTGCCTCAGAAGAGGAGATCAAACTCAGCAAGATGGTGATGAAATTCTGGGCCAACTTTGCTCGGACTGGGTGAGCCTGACGGCAAAGATGGAGCAGGGAGGGGAAGGGGTAGGGCATGTTTATTAGAAAGGGGAAGCGTAATAATGTTTGATGGTCAAACTGCTGACCCAGTGTCCTCTGACATGAGAACTCTCTAAAAATAGACAGGCTGCCCAGGAGATAGTGAACTCCTTGTCGCTGGAGGCATATGAGCCTCTAGGCAGAGTTGACCCCAGAAGTCCCTGAAAATCACCGAGGATTGTTGGTAGATTTGGAGAATCTACAGTAGATTTGGAGAATCTCTGTTTGATTCTGTTCCCAGGAACCCCAATGGTGAGGGGCTGCCCCACTGGCCAGTGTACGACCAGAAGGAAGGGTATCTACAGATTGGCGTCACCACTCAGGCAGCCCAGAAGCTGAAAGATAAGGAAGTGGCTTTCTGGACCGAGCTCCTGGCCAAGGAGGCAGCAGAGAAGCAACACCAGACAGAACATGTTGAACTTTGAATAGGCAACCTATCAGCCTCAGGGGCCTGGGGGACCAAGGCCGGGGTGTTCTACAAAAGGTGTTTAAGGTCCAAAGAGGCATCTGATTGTGGAGGCTGGGGAATTGGCTGGTGTGAGTGGGCAGAGGCCAAGGAGGGGGAATTTCTATATCTGTGGCCTCAATTTTGGGAATAAATATTCTTTTGGAGACCAAGTCGGTGTCTGTGTCTTGAACTGAAGAGTAAGCATCCATCCTCCTTGTAGAGAGAAGGATGAAGAGAGAGGGCACTATCTGCAGCAAGTTGCCTCTGACAGGTCTAACTCAGCCTCTGGACAAGCAGAGCAGCAGGCTGGGCCCTGGGACACTTTGCATCTGCTTCATGTCTCCAGGCCTTCAACACCTTCCAACAACAGGATGTGGGGTGGCCAGAGTGCAGTGTCCCTGTCTTCCCTGTGGAACTATCTGTAAATATGGAGGTGGCAGAGGTTGAGGATGTACTTGGAGTCGTCGGGGTCAGGAGGTGCCAAGGTGATCCTGTAGCATGTTGTATGGCCCTTATGACCCTTCCACAGCTCTCCATTCTTTCTCCAACATACACAGTACATTCCCAGTCCTTTCCCTGAGGCCATCTCTTCCAACAACTCATCTGAGCTCCTTCTGTAGCCTGCACCACTAGAAGTGCAAACAGTGACCACCTTGGAGTGAGTCCCTGAAGTGTCACCCTAAAACTGCCCCTTTCAGAGTCCCTGGGATGACTCCTGGCTTCTGCTGGGATGTAGAAAGCTCTAAGGAGTGTCACTGCCACTCTAACAGCAAGAAAAAGCTAGATTATCCTCAAAATCATGACTTTTCCTGAACCATTCAAAGAGCTGAGGTAGCGGGTGAACAGTTACCCTGAAGTCTCAGGAAGACAGGCACTTCAGAGCAGAGATGGGATGTGGATGCTGACTCACCATCTGCTACAGATGGAAGATGGGGTCACCGTGGGTGTGAGTAGAATTACTGTAAAATTCCTAATCAAGTGCTGAAGGCCAAGTGTGGGCTGGTATGAGGGTATGAAATTTTCAAGAGCCACAGAACCATGGAGGAGTGTACAGACTCTTCTCTAAGGACTGCCACAGGGTCTCCTGAGAATGATTGGAAGCAGGTAATAAAACCAAAGAAAGCCTGCCTCAGGGATTCAAGCATGAAGCCCTGCTCAGACACCTCACTCTCAAGGAACAAAATCCCTAAACCATTGAGAAAAGGGCAGCAAACCCACCTCCCTTGGCATTGTTGGGAAGAGCTATTGAGGCTGAGGAAAAGGAGAATTTAAAAACCCTCTACCCCTGGGAGTGGGACAAGAGACCCTCCTGGGTCCTGGTCTTTAGAGGTCTTGTATTGCTGGGGAGGGGCAGAACCACTGAGAAAACCCCCTCTCCATGACCAAGGGACAGAGGGTCTGCCTAAGGCTGAGGTCTGACCAGGACAAGAGAAATCACTCTTAGATGGCAGCACTCAGTTAGCACACACCAGGGACTGAGCAGCAGAAATCTACCACTGGGGGAGGGAGACAGTGTGGAGAGAGACCCTCTCTGAGGGGCAGGTGCACAGAGCAGGGGTACAGCTGAGGGTGGAACAGGAACATTGAGAAAACCTTTCAGCACCTCTCGCCCTAAGCACAAGGTAACACTGGAAGAATGTGAATCAGGTGGTGCACTGAAGAAAACCACAGCAACAATGAAACTCAAGCCCGGCTCCACTCCCAATAAAGACACTCAACTCTCCCAACACACACACACACACACAGACCTGTACACTCACACACACACAGCTGTACACACACACACGTGTACACACACACATTATTGGGATAACAGAAGAGGCATTCCCATTTCCAGTCATACATACTATTTACTTCATTTTCTACTCTCCTACCTTTGCTGCTGAGGGAGGACCCTGGACCCCCATCCAAAATTGGAAACACACAAAAAGCAAGAAAAACAATCAGCAGAAGTAGAGTCAGAGATGGCTCAGGTGTTAGAACTAACAGACTAGGGATCCAAAACAAGTATATGGAAAACTTGCATCAACAGATGGATAATTTCTGCAGAGAGAAGCAAATTGATATGTCAGCAATTTTGAAAAATTGTAACAGAGATGAAGAATACCTTCAATGGTTTTCTCAGTACACTTGACACAGCTGAAGAGAGAATGAGCGAAGTTGAAGAAAGGTGGATAGACATTGCCCAACTTAAATAAAAAGAGAAAAAAGAGTGGGAAGAAAGTACAGAGGATCTAAGAGATGTGGGTTAATATGGAATGGTGCAACATAGGAATAACTGGAATCCCAGAAAGAGAAGAGAGAAAGAATGAAGAGAAAACATATTTGAAAAGCTAATGGCTGAGAATTTTCCAAAAATGGAAAGACATTGAAGCCTATATCCAGGAAGATCAGTCAACTCCAAGCAGGATTACAGGACAACACACACATCTAGACACACAATGAGACAACATGGAAGGCAACCAGAGGAAAAGGACAGGACATGACGTAGAAGAGCACCAGGAAGGGCACTTGACCACCTATGTATGGACAAAGGAGGCCCAGAGAGGGGAAGGAACTGGCTCAAATCACCCAGAAAACATAGACAAAACTACTGGAGCCAAACTGAGGCCTCGCTACCCTAAGCTGGAGTCTCTCTACTGCATTGCCTGGCCACCCCCAGATTGACCCCCTTCACAGGACGGGTCTTTCCCTCTTGACCACACTCTCCACTCTTCTCCCCTCTGCATCTGCCCACAGCTGCTCCCCCTCCTCCCAGAGCTCCAGGGTGTGAAACTGACTCTATCAAACACGCTTTGCTGCCACATCCCAGGCAGCTGTGGGAGGAAGAGACTGAAATTTCCAACAATGGACATTTCCCTTAAATAATTATGACTAATCTTTGGGGAAAATGGTGGCTTGAGATGGTGCCTCATCTAGACCAAGGAGAAAAAAACTTGAAAAACAAAGACGGAGGGGGCTGGCCTGGTGGCGCAGCGATTAAGTTCACAGGTTCAGCTTCAGCGACCCAGGGTTTGCAAGTTCAGATCCTGGGTGCAGACCTATGCACTGCTTTTCAAGCCATGCTGTGGCAGGCATCCCACATATAAAGTAGAGGAATATGGGCATAGATGTGAGCTCGGGGCCAGTCTTCCTCAGCAGAAAGAGGAAGATTGGTGGCAGATATTAGCTCAAGGCTAATACTTCTCAAGAGAAACAGAAATTTAAAAAATAGAATAAAAAGAAAGATGGAGATAAGAAAATGCACGAAGAATTAAAGAGGCAAACCCTGCAAAGGCTGAAAGAAATCCACTAGATGAAACATTCTCCATCGTGGCCGCCATTGGAATCAACTGAGCAGCTTCTGAAGCATGCCATTGCCCGGGCCCCATCCTGATCCTGACGCCTTTCATCTGGAGAGATGCCTGGGTGTCAGGAGTTTTTAAAAGCCCCCCACGTGAAGATGGTGTACATTCAGAGTTGAGAACTCCTGACCTGCTCAGTTTGTTCCTGAAGGAGGATACTTTCTATCTGTCTCTGCGACTCCAGGGCCCTGCACAGAGCATGCACTGAATGCAGGCAGGCATGCAGGGCTGAATACAGGAGCAGGAGGACAAAGGATTTGTTTGCCAGGTGCCTGGGGATTGCAAACATGTAGGCCCACCCAGGATTTCTTCAGTGACCGGGGCTTGTGGTCAGAATGCAGGAAGAAGAAGGAAAGCAGCACACTGACCAGGCCTTGTGGGGACAGGAATGTCGTCTGGGAGATGAACCCAAGGAAGCCATGACAACAGGGTCATTCCCTGCAGTGGCACCCACCACCCCCTAAGCTAGATGTCGCCCTTCATGGCAACTCAGCCCCTCTGAGCCTCTGCTTCTGCAGCTCCTGCTGATGTCTCTGTGTCTGATGCTGGAGGTTTCTGCTCACTGTGACCTCGTGTTGCACTCTGTCCCCTCCCCTGATCTCCGGCCTTCTCTGCACAGTTTCTGTCCAACCTTTCCTGAGAGGGAAGGTCTGATTGCTCATCTCACTCACCCTTCAGTAGAGACCATCCCCAACCAAGCTGTGGCTCTCAGCCCACTGTCCTTCTTGGCCTGGGTGCCTGCCCTGGACTGTGCAGCTGTTGCCATACCATGGGGTACAGCAGAGCAGCCCACATCTCACCCTGATAAGGGCACTGGGAAGTGGCAGACTTCTGAAGCTGGTCCCTTGTAACCGCAGCCCCTGCCTAGAGCTTCCCTCATCAGTCCAGGAGGTGAGCGCCTGGGTGAGGAATGGACAGTGAGCCCAGGGTCAGCCAACATATCCTGTCCATCAGTCCCTGCTCCATGAGCTCATTTGTGTTCCTCTGTGCACTGGCACCAGGAATAAATATGAAGGCAATGAAGCTGGTGACCAGAGACATTCCTTTAAACTGTGGCCTCCTTGGGGTCAGGACCAAAGTCAGATTCATTTTCATGGTGCCCTGGAAGGTGTTCAACAGGGGGACTAGGTGGATGGACTCACGGATCTTTATGAGGTGGAGGTGAACATCAGCCTTCGGTGACCTGCTGATTATGTCTTTGAACTCTATGCTAATAATAGAAAATAAAATTATTGAATGTTTATTATGTGTCTTCATAATAAAGTACTTTTCGTATTAATTGAAATAATCTTCACAGCAACCCTATGAGGTTAACACAGGGCCAAGAAAACTCAACTAGTAAGTGATAGACTGGACCAGCTACATAATTAACAGTGCAAAATAGAACTATATAATTTACATGATTTTGTTGTGCAAAGTAAAATAATCCTCATTTTAAAAGTTATTAAGAATTTCATTATGGTGACAGAGCAGCATTTAAGTGACTATGTAGCCTGGAGGCCTTCAGAGAGCTGGGTCTGTGTGACTGCACAGGTCTCACGCCCGTGAAGCCGGCCCTGGTGACAGAGCTGGGATATGAACCTCGCAGTCTGGCTCCAGAGCCTGAGTCCTTAAGTGCAAAGCAACCCTTCCTTCCTGCGCAGGACACTGTTTACCATCCACCTCTGGGCCCCTCCTCATCTGTATCTTCATCCCTTGATTCTGGCCAAAGGCACCGATTTGATGACTCTCTGCTGCCCTCTTGTGGGCAGTGTCCATGCAGCCATACCTGCTTCAAGGATGGAGCCAGGACTGCACCCCAGGCCAAGACTCCCCACCGTGTCCCCAAATAGTGTGACCATGCCTGAGCTGACACATTCAGGGACGGCATTCAGAGTAATCTCTTGGCTCTTGCAGCCTCTGGAGTCCTAGCCATGCAGGGGCTGCTTGGGTGGGAGCTTCCCAGCTCTTATTCCTCCTTCGAACTGAGATTAAACACCTTCAGGCCCAGGTGGTCTCCCAGCCTCTAAGACAGAACTAATCCAGTTCCCGCACCTGGGAAGTGCTCAGGAAGCTCCACTCACATAGCATTTCTCTGCAAAGCGTCTGTCCTCTGCCTCTCACCTGGGCTGGTCTAAGACTCCTATCAAGTCTCCTGCCTTTGTTCTCCACCCTACGGGGCCAGAGTGATGCATCTGAACAACCACAACTGTTATCACCTCTCTGGACACACACCCTTTTCCATATGATTCTGTAGGTCCACTCATTCAGGGTCTGGGCTGGCCTCTTGACTTGCTTTGACAGAAAAATGTGGTGGAAGTGAGGGTGTACCAGTTCTCAGCTAAAGAACCAGTTCACAGCTAAGGATTCAAGAGGGCTTGCATGTGTCCACATGCTCTCTTGAGCCCACGTGACTGCCATGTGAACAAACCCAGGCTAGCTGGCTGGAGAATGAGACGCCACAACGAAGGGAGTCATTCTCGGAGAGGCTATCTAAGACCAGCCAGCCTCCAGCTGAATGACCCACAGCTGCAGACACATGGGTAAGTCTGATCAAGATCGGATGAGCCTGGTCCAGATCAGCAGAACTGTGGCAGACAGGTTGTCCACCGACTGAGCTACATACATGGTTGTTATTCAAAGATATGGGATGGTTTGTTACCCAGCAGCTACTCACTGGTATGCTATATAACACCCAAGTATGATCACATCACTGCACCAATCTAAAACTTCCAACTGGCTCCCCAGGGCCCCTGGAAAAAATTGCATCTCCTCATCCCGGCACAGGAGGTCCTCGTCTTCTGGTTTACTTTCCTCTGCAGCTGGTCCACGCAGACCCTGCAAATTTCTGTGAACCCTTGAACTGTCTATACTGCTTCACACCTCTGTGCTGTCACTTTTGCTGTCTCATGACCTAGAATTACCCTCAAGACGGAGCTCAAGTGCCACCTGTTATGGGGAGCCCTCTCTGATGTCCCCAGGTGGGGTTCTGTGCATGATTTCTCTGTCTGGCTGAGATGGCCTTGTCTCACTTGTCTCTGTAACCCAACCATTCCCTGAGGACCGACCATGTGCCAGACACTCGTCTAGACTCTGGAGACATACAGAAAAGTAAGTGGTTGTGCCTCCCGTCTGAAAAGTTGCCGGCCCCTGAAAGTTCATGTCAACAAACTGTGGTAAGTGCACTGACAGGCGTAGGTCAGGGAAAGGATTTTTAGGGATGAAATCTTGAGGGACCAATAGGACTTAGGTACTTTCAGACGGAGAGGGAAAGGCCCAGGGATGAGGCCCAGGGCCCACAGCGTGCTGGGGGACACACCTGCATTAGTCTAGGGCGATTGGGGCAGAGAGGCGGGGTGAGATGAGGAGGGAGAGGCTGAGGAACTTGGATTTACATGAAGGCAACGGGGAGCCGCTAGAGGACTTCAAACAAGCATGCAGGAGGTGCTCAATATGTGTTTCCTGATCAGCACACCAGCTGTCTCCTCCATCAGACCGAGAGTTCCTTGAGGACAGGGTCATTTGACCTTTGTGTTCTCTAGTTCCTTCTCGTACATAGTAGGACTGAGTATGACTCTGATCAATAAATGGATGAATAAACGAGTGAATCCATCCAAGATCTATCAGTATGAAATCAAACGGATCTTGTCAAGAACTGCTTCTCACCTCCTGGTTCAGGGAAGTGTTGAGGGTTCAAACAGGCTGAGACTGGTCCAGAGACGAAGACCCCCAGTCCTCCTGGCTTCACTCAGCCTCTACTTGGCAGCAGGAGCCTGTGTTGCTGCCACCTGGTGGCCACAGTGCCATATTCTATTTTAATCAGCTTCCTCTGTTCCTAAGGTGCCCTGTCACTCCAGAGAAGGGGAGAGGGAACCTGGAATGGAGAAAATGCTCCCCTCAGTTGACATACCCACCAGCTCAGCCAACTTAGAGGTTCCTCTGTAAATGCCAACCCAAATCTGCCTGTTCTCACTCTGTAAGAACTGAGTCCTGAGTGCCCATAACTTGAGACCAGGAGAATAATGATAGTCCAGGGGACAGAGAAGCCCTTCTCTACGGCTTCTCAGACCACGGTGCTTTCCACAAAGCACTCCTCACCTTTCTCAGCAGATGCTGGAATCCAGGGTGCGGAAGCCACAGGAAAGGAGGCAATGACCAGCATCTTCCCCATATCCTTCTTCTCCTCCTCCTAAGAGAACCCTGATTCTGTCCAGAGAAGCAATGTACTCAGTTACAAGTTCTTACCCCACCCCACGACTCCCTTACAGCTGGAAGTTGCCATGTTACACGGATCGGGCCTGTGAGATGTAGGCAGACATCCAGGTTGGGACTCTGGACTGGAGTGTGAAGCTGCAATGGGTCTGGGGGCTGCTCCCTATATAATAGCCATTCTCTGCTGCAGAAACAATAGATCTATGGCTCCTGGTTATGTCCAACCCTGGATCTTGCTAGGGCCTTCTCTGGGGACAGAGATTTTCCTCTTAAAGTCTTCCTTAAATCTTTAAGCCCAAGCCCTTACTTTCATACCCTGCTTGTCTGTCCCAGCTCCGTCTCTCCCAGGCCTGAGGCTGACAGTACATGATATGCAGGACATGAGAAGCCAGTTAGTTGCCAGCTCTTTCAGGAGTCTCTTGTCACCACACTTCTGACTTGAGCATTCACGCATTTTGGCATCCATGTGGGGTCCTGGGACCAATCTCCTGTGGATACCGTGGGATGACTGTATTTGGATAGACTTTGCTAAAGTGCTCCCCAAGAAAGTATGCTAGTGTGGGGGCCTGGAATTGGCCACCCCAAGATATGTCTCTTTCGCATGATGATTATTTGAGGCTGGTTACTTTGCAGACAGGAAAGCAACTGAAAAGTAGAATTTACTTACCCCTTGTAAGAGACATTTACACTGTAAAGGAAGTCTCCATCTGTAAATATATCTCCCTCTCTACCAGGAAGAAGGGGGGATGACCTTATCTCTAGAAACTCTTAATCAATGGGGAGGGCAAGGACTTAAATCTGCATTTGTTTATTGTGCTTGTCTGGTAACCTCCTGTAACCGACTCCCCCCACCCCCAAGATCCTCCTTTGTCTTTAGCTGGATAAGATATTTAAGTGGGGACTTCAGCCATTTTAGTGAGTTGCTCAGCTTGCCTGACCTCTCCCATGTATACATGTTATAAAGCTTTGTTTAATTTTCTCCTGCTATTCTGTCTCATGTGAATTTAATTCATCCTCTGGCCAGATGAAACCACATTGGGTAGAGGAAATGTCTTCCTTCCCTGCACTAGTTTATCTCACACATCAGTTGTGAAAGGTCCTGTTTTTCCATACTCTTTCCAACACTTGGCATGACCACTAAAACACTAGTGGTACAAATCCTTGCCAATTTAATAGGAGCAATTTGAGTATCTGGATTTACTTTGCACGTCTTGATGTTCAACCTGGGATGTTGAAATGACATTTTGTATGTGTGTAGCTTAAAAGGCCCTAGGAGCCTGGGTGATGGGATGGGGGTCCATGGACAGACTCAACCTCCCACACACACTCTTGTGTCCACTGCCAGCATGCTCCCCGCCTGCTTGCATAGAAGGACAAGTAGGACAGAACAGAAAATGATTTGGGGGATCTCAGAGGGTTACAACTTCTCCACGGCTTTGGTGACCTTCTAAAGTGAGAACTAAAGGCCAGCATCAATAGATCATGGGATGTGGCAAGACTTTGTGCAGTCCAACATTTTGGAGATGCTTATGTCTTTATTCTTGCTGAGGCCTGTCTGAGTCCAAAAGGTGAAGGTTTCACATGCAGAGAGCTTAGCCATCTTTGGAAAGGAGAGCTTACCTTCCACCCTCCCAGTGATTGCCTGGGAGGTTCCTTTTCAGAGTGACTCTCTTGACTTCTCCAATGACTTGCCTGCTCTGCTAGATTCTCCTTTCAGAAATGTCCTTTTGATCTTGTCATTCCCTGGATTAAAGCCTTTCAATGGCTCCCCGTTGTCCAGGGTGTAAGCCAGCTTTCCTTAGCTTGGCATTCAAGCTCTTCATCCTCTATTCACCCATCCAGCCCAAAAGACTTCCCCAAGAAGCCCTCAAACCCACTTTACACCACTGCTAATGTCCTCTCTTCTCTGCTTCTCCAAAACCTGCTCAACTGTTGATGCCCAGTATAATCAGGAGAGGTCACGGAGAGTTTGGTGCATTAGTATATATGAACTTTCAGGGTATGAAAACTTTGTCTAGTTGAGGTCACTGTATTCACCCAGATATCTATAATAAAATCTGTAATAGCAATTTGAGTTGCTGATCCCTTTCCAGAATATGATTCAATCTTCACTTTTATGGGCTGAAATTTTAATGTATCTTTCTGATTCACCCATTTATGTTTTTTATTCCTAAAAAGCTGAAGGAAATGTTCATAGCTAGCGCTAGGAAGCAGGGACTAGATTTACAACCAGACTCTAGAAATTTAAATCAAATAAATAGAAAAACTCGGTGTTTACCAAAATGAGCACACATTCCAAGAATTATGTGAGATCGTTTCAGATGCCTGCAAACAAACTTTAAATTATTTACGTAATGGTTAAATATTTGTTTTGCTGGTTATTGGGAAAAAAATCCCTAATTTCAAATCTGTGTTTTAATCTATATCACTTGGGGCAAGAATTGCTAGTTGTGCATTAAAGTCTGTCCTACCTTCTGTGATGCACAACCAGACCACATTTCCCAGTCTTCCTTGCAATTAGATTGGCCATGTGGGTAAGTTCTTTCCAGTGGAATGTGAGTAGAAGTGAGGAGGGCCACGTCCACATCTGACCCCTAATGCCCCTCCCCTGCCCCATGTTCACTTCTTCATGGTCCTCCCCTCTTCAGCTGACTGGAATCAACACCCATAACAACGACAGAAACCATGAGTTCAAGATGGCTAAACCACCAGGATCCTGATCAGTGGTCTGCAGACTGTCCTTTGGGCCAAATCTGGTCCACCATCTGTGTTTGAAATAAAGTTTATTGTAACGTGGTCATGCCCATTTGCCTGGTATTGTCTATGCTTCTCTTGCCACAACAGCAGAGTTGAGAAGTTGCCACAGAGAGAATATAACCCACAAACCCTAAAACATTTGTTATCTGGCTTTTTACAGAATAAGTTTTCTGACCCCCTGGTTAGATTCCTGAATGAGCATATGGAGGACAGCCACCTTGTTCACGTGAACAGCACCCCAGTTTATTACATAAGAGGGAAATAAGCCCCTGAAATTCTGGAACTGTTTGCTCCCATAGTCTACCCAATTCTCACAATACTTTCTTACTCAGCAGGAGCTAAGCTAGGCAGTCCCACATGATCACCGATGCAGATGACCTGACCGCCAGTTGTTTGTGCCGTGCTTAAGCCCACAGGGCAGTGTTCCCCTCTGACAGCCACTCCCAGGCCAAAGTTTCCCACAAGCGCTCTCCTTCCTTGTGTCCTTGGACCAGATCGACCTCAGGGAGTCCAAACACCTAATTACAGCCCAGCATTAAGGGCCTAGAGAGATGTGAACAGAATGAGATTTCTCCCCAGTGATTGGAATTTTAAAAAGAAGATCCCTAAAGCTCAAGGAAATGGCTACAGTAACAATGACCCTTGATCTGGCCAGTGCCTGGTCGCCTCCCTAGTGGTCATGATGGTGGAGAAGGTTGTTCCTGCCCTTCTCTTACTTACTGACCATCAACGGTTCCCTGTTCCCATTGAGTAACGTGATTTTGGGAGTACACTTTTGTAAAATAATTGAAGGTATTATTACTTATATGTCTTTCTTCACTTCTTATTTACCATCTTTTTAATTTTTAAAAATACAATGACTCATTTTCCATGCTTACCTTTAATTCACGGTAAGTTATACAAGTCTTCCATTTCTGAAAATGATGTGAGACTTCCTTTTTGAATGATTGTGTTAAAGTAAAAAGAATACCGTTACGAAATGGAAAAGTGCTAACAATACTGCAGATGGTACCCTGACATCCCCCAAAACATGACGTTATTATGAGAATCAAAATACATCAAAAATGACGTCAAAATAATATACAATAACTAAATATCATCAAAAAACATGATGTTCTTATGAGAATAACTGAGGTTCCAGAAACACTGCATGTGTCTAAGCTGCATTAGAAAAGATCCTAGGGTTCTTGATTCACAGAATATTGATCCACGGTGAACAGTGCATGAGAGATCGTCAACCCATAGCCACTCCCTGCCTCTCATGACTCCACTTCCAGAAAGGGCTCCCGAATATCACCCAGAGGGGTTCGCTGACCTCTGGTCTCCCAGTGCAGTGTTCTGCAGTCCAACAGACAGCTGGAGACAACGGTGCTTCACATCTGCCCCCCTCCATTGGCAGGAACGAATCTCACGAATCCAGTTAATGTGAGGGGGACGGGGAATGTGTTCCCGGCTGGGCAGCATTTTCTCACTGACAAGTGCACACTGGGAGAGAGGACCATGAAGGTAGAGCCAACAGCAAGCCCTCCACCACCTGGTCACCACCTCTCCCAGGAACCCCAGCACTCCTGGTTCCAACCATCCTTCCAGGCAGCCTGAGAATCCAGGAGGGGTCAGCAGGAAGACTTGGCACAAGGGGCAGACATGGAGGAGATCTTAGAAGAGAGAGGCCACCTGAGCTCACCCACAGAACCAAACATGTGCTTAAGGCCCAAACAAGGTCAGTTTCTCAAAAAGTTTTTAACACTGCCATAGAGTTGTTGAGAGTATGGGCCGCAATATTATGCAGCTTTTGTTCAATCCTCAGCTCTTCCTCGTACTTGCTGTGTGACTGTTGGCCAGTTCCTTGACCACACTGAGCCACAGGAGATAATAGCACCAATGCATTGGGTTATTTTGAGAACTAAGATCCTACAAACAAAACACTCAACCCAGTGTTTGCCACACAGTCGAATGTCTGACTGAATAAAAGCTGAAAATACAAATAAGCATAAACACTCACAATACTATAGCCAGCAAATGGCTATTGTAATACTAAATAGATGTATATCCTTCCAGAATTTTTCCTATGCAAATGAAGGTATATGTTTTTACTAACATGGGTATTACACATGACATGATTTTTTTTAAAAGTTTCTTTCTTTTATTGAAATATGATTTACATACCATAAAATTCACCTTTTTAATAAAGTGTGCAATTCAGCGGTTTTTGTATATTCACAAAGTTCTGTATCCTTGCCACTATCTAATCCGTAAACATTTCCCTCATGCCAAATAGAAACCTCATACTTATTGGCAGTCATTCCTCATTCTCTCCTCCCCTAAACCCTGGAAACATCTAATTTCTGTCCATGTGGATTTGCTTATTCTGGACGTTTCTTATACATAAAACCATACGATGTGGCCTCTTGTGTCTGGGTTCTTTCATTAGTGTAATGTTTTCAAAATTCAACCTTGCAATGAGTGAAAAGATTCTTGTTGTAACAAGTATCTATACTTCGTTTCTTTTTATGGTGAACAATATTCCATTGTTTGGATAGATCACATTTCATTTGTCCATTCATCAATTGATGGATACTTGAGTGTTTCCACTTTGTGTACAGGTTTTTAATGCTCCTATTTGCGTACACGTTTTTGTATGGACATGTTTTCAATTGTCCTGGGTAATAACCTTGCAGTGGAATTCCTGGGAGATATGGTAACCCTAATGTTTAATTTTTGAGAAACTGTCTAACTGTTTCCCAAAGCAGATACAACGATTTTACAACCGGGGCCGGCTCGGTGGTGTAGTGGTTAAGCTCGCACACTCCGCTTCGGTGGCCCGGGGCTTGCCGGTTCAGATCCTGGCTGTGGACATACATTCCACTCATCAAGCCATGCTCTGGCAGCATCCCACATAGAAGAACTAGAAGGACGTACAGATAGGATATACAACTATGTACTGGGGCTTTGGGGAGAAAAAATAAAAAGAGGAAGATTGGCAAAAGATGTTATCTCAGGGCCAATCTTCTCCAACAATAACAACAAAATACCTAAAGTACAAAAAATACCCCATTATTTTATAACGTGTTTTTTTCCCTTTCACAATAGATCATGACTGTCTTTCCTTGTCAATAAATAGCTGTGAGCGTCACTAGTTTGAGTGAATGCATTGTATGTCCTTAGCCAGCTGTACCAGTGTCTATAACGGATTCCCCATGGTTGGACATTTAATGATTCTATGAAACAGGCTTTGAGTATCTTGCTTGCATCCCCAGCAGGTAAATGACACTTTCCCAGGTGAACCCAGAGCACTTTGCATCCCTCAGTTTTGGTGCTTTCACATTACATTGCAATTCATACCCCCACACCCCATCTGTCTTAATTACTACACGGTGAACTACAAGAGGAGATGGAACATATCTTGAATTCATCTTTGTATTTATAACACCTAGCATAGTGCTAGGCTTGGTAAATTTTCGAGAATGAATGAATGGATAAATGGAATAATGAATAAATGGGAGGACAAATGGATGGATGCATGAATGAATGAATATAGCCAGGCACTGTGGTGGGATGGAATTCACTACTCTAAGAACCTTGTGCCCAAATATCCCTGCGTCTAGAGATAGTGAGTTCCCTGTCCCTGGAGGTGTGAGACAGGAAGCTCAGTCATTTGGCAGGAATATTGTAAAGTCAATTTAGGCAACAGAAGGGAGACTGGATGCAATTTAAGATGCTTACAAACCTGACAGCATAGAGCCCTATGAAATAGAAGCCCAGGGAAAAGAAGAGATAGGTTCTCAGTTCCCCAGCAGAGCAGCTGCAGGGCTGGGAGTTGCTGTAAAAGTTTTCAAGCTTGTTCTGGGAGCCCAAACCAAAGGCATCTGGTGCTTGTACCTGCCTTTGGGAAGCTCACAGTGCACTGAGGTTAGCATCCAGGAGAGGGGAAACCCTTATGTAACAAGTTGTTTGACCAGTCTGTGGCTGTCTGTAATGGCAGAGTTCATTCTGTGCTGTTTAGATAAAAGAGGGTAAACTCTAAGAGGCGGAGCATAAAGGATCCACAAAGCCCAGAGTGATCTTTGGAAGGGGAAATCTGTTCTGCCTGATTAGGCTATTGGCTGGGAGGGAGGGAGCTGAGGGGCGGGGCAGGGGCAGGGCTCTGGGGCTGACTGCACAGCCCCTTCCAGCAGCGCTGAGTCCTGCAGGTCCAGGAGCTGCTGTCCTTCCAAGATGTGGCTCTTCGCTCTGGTCCTGGTCTCCTTGGCCACCTCCACAGTTTGGGGTGAGTTCTTCTGAAATACAAACAGGGGGGCACCTTGGAAATGCTGGTCCAGGGGTGAGGTGAGGGAGACGACGTAGGACAAAGGTGTGACAGGTCCGGTTCTGCAGCAGCTGCCCTCCAGACTTGGATCGCCCAGCCCAGACCGTCCTCTCCAGGGGAGGATGAACACCTCGAGAATTCAGCTTATTTCCGCTTGATATTAGTCCAGATATGGCCAAATCATGGACAGTGGCTTAGCAGAATAGAATTATTCACTCTGGCTGAGAGGGTGCAGGCTCCGTCTCAGCTCAGCACTCACCAGCTGTGTGTCTTTAGGCAAGGTTCTTCACTCTCCTGTGCCTCAGTTTCCCCCTCTCTAAAATGGAAATGAACACAGTCTCTAATTCATTGGACAACTGTGAGGAGGAAATGCATTGTTGTTTCTACAGAGCATAGTTCCTGGCATGAAGAAAGTGCAAAATAAGGATTCATAAATAAAGGGTTTGTTCTAAAATAGCATACTAATAGAAATTTGAGGTATGGTAAGACCAACAGAGCAGGAGACGACTACCATTGAAAAGACAGTTTGTTACTCACAGTTCCCAAGGTGAGGGGCACACTACCACCATGGTGGGCCTCAAGGTGGGGCACTGGGCAGGTCAGGAGGCAGAGGAAGAGGGAGGAATTGTGGCTTAGAGTCTTCCTCCTGGGTGCTGCGGGAAGGAAGGGGTGAGGCAGAATAAGCAGGGTTAGGAGGGCAATCAAGAGGTGGGGCAGGATAAGCAGGTATAGGATTTGCACCCAAAGCAAAGTACTCTGGTGCCTGGGCTTGTCCACAGTTGTCAGGTACCTGATCCTGGAGTGATTAGAGCAGGATGACAGTTACCTGGCATGTAAGAGCCCCATGAAGAAGGCGGTTGGGGTGTGGGCTCTGGCAAGCTGGAAGGACCAGCTGATTCCTGCCTCTAGGGAGAGGTGGTCCCTCCAGGGTCAGCAAGGCCCCTGATGTCAAAGCATCTGATCAGAGAAACTAAAAGACACGGTTAATACAAGGGTGCAGCAAGGGACCTCAGAATACATCTGTGCCATTTGATAGATGGAGAAACTGAGACTCAGACACAGAAATGGACTTGTCCAAGGTCAACTGGAAAATCACAAGCTGGAATCTATCTGTGCCTCCTGAATCCAACACTGTCCTGACAGCCTAGGCTGCATCTGGGTTTTACCTTCTTTCTGCTGGTGTGACACCATGAGAGGCCTGGAACTGAGTGTAACTACAGAGTAACAGCCAAATCAGGACACATTATTCCCAATCAGCAGTCACCTCCTGGCAAGTCCATCCCATTTCCATCTTCAGAAAGTCCATAGTGGCTGCCTCCATCTCCTCAGCTTCCTCATCTGTAAAATGGGCATACGAACAACTACCTAGCAAGGCTTTTGGGAAGATTAATTTAGCGGACCTGGAATGCACATCCAGCACATAGGAAGTACTCAGTATACAAACATTACCTGTAACACACGTGGTAACTGCTGCTCTTACCACTATGGCTGATGCCTCTCACCCCATCGCCCACTTTGTCACCCTTGGCATCTGGCTTCTGTCCACTTCATCTCTCCTGAAGGTTAGCACTGGATATTCTTCTTCAGAACAAGTCTGGGTTATTCTTTCTGCTCTGGCCACACACTTTGAGGGAGATGCAGCCCTTTCGTCAACATCTAAAAGAGAGCAGTTGGGAGGACGAGAGGCTAGACATCATTTCCTACGAGGAACGCTGGAACCATCTGAGGACGGACAAGAGGAGGCCTGAGGGATGGGCAGGCTCAGGGGTCTGCAAGGCCGCTGCCACATGGGAGCTCAGGACGGGCCACAGCAGGTAGAAGCAGGGCTGATGTGGAAGCTGCAGGGGAGGAACTTCAGCTCAGCGAGGAAGAGCTGTCTGCTCCACAAGAACGGAACAGACGGGGATCTGACCCCAGTCTCAGCCCCTCTGGACGACCCTGCTCAGAGTCGCCAGAAGAATCCTCCTCAAGCTGATGGTGTCACTCTCCCGTACTCTAACGGTTCATTGCTGCTCATTTACCCACAGTAAAGCCCAGATCCTTAGCCTGGCATTCAAGGCCCTCCAAAACATGAACCTCTCTCACCCCAGGATTATTTTCCGCTCCCCGTAGACTCCCTCTGCCTCACATGGGCCATCACTCTTCCTTGGGCAGGCCTTGCCTTTTGCTGTCTCAGAGCCTCGCCTCGGCACATTCTCTTCTCTGCTCTATACCTTTATACCCCCTCGGCCATCTCCCCCTGCTCAGTCTCACCTAATGTGAGTTCCAGCTCCAAGGTCACCGCCTCCAGGATGCCACCAATCAGAAGGCCTCGCTCCCTCTTCTAACTCCTGGAGGACCCCACTGGTCCCTCTCTCAGGACACTGACCACTTTCTTCCCAGCAGTAGGGTCGAGCGTGTATGTGGCTCATTCTCCCCACAAGGCTCAGAGCTTCTGAGAAGAGGGGCCGCCTCTTGTCCATCTTCCCATCCAGCACGCAGCTCAGCACCAGGATCCTAGTGGATAACTGTCTCCAGGGATCCTGAGAGCGCAACCCAATGTCTGCTTCACTCCCAGCAGCTCTCCTTCTTGCATTTCCTTCTCACTTGATGCCGTTTTACCTCCATGTCCACTTTGCTCCTTAAGACAGCCCTGGGAGTTAGGAAGGACAGTTAAACTCCCCTCCCTTTTACATAAGAAGAAACTGAGGCCTAGAGAGTTGAGGTGACTCATTCAAGGTCACATGCTGAGAGTGGTAAGACCCCTGGAATCCAGGTCAAACCTTTCACTGCTAACCTGTCTCATTTCCTCTTGCTGTCCAGCAGGGCACCCATCCTCGCCGCCTGTGGTGGACACCGCGCAGGGCAAGGTCCTGGGGAAGCACGTCAGCCTGGAAGGATTTGCACAGCCCGTGGCCGTTTTCCTGGGGGTCCCTTTTGCCAAGCCCCCCCTGGGATCCCTGAGGTTTGCTCCGCCGCAGCCTGCAGATCCATGGCCCTTCGTGAAGAACGCCACCTCCTACCCTCCCATGTAAGCCGGGGGCTTTGGCATCTTTCAGTGGGTGTGTGCCTCAAAGTGACGCAGGAAGGAGCCAAGGCCATCCTCCAGGTGCCTCACACTTTGTTCTGGAATCCTCAAGATATCGTAGATCCTTAGAGACATTCCAGAACTCTCACGGCATTCTAGAGCCCTCTATTCAACACATGGTTATTGAGCACCTACTGTGTGCCAGGCATGCTCTAGGTCCTGGGATCCGTTAGTGAACACAACCAAGATCCTGCCTTCACGTAGCTTAGATTTAAGCAGGGGAAACAGCCAATAAAAAACATGCAAATTAATAAATGAGCTATGTAATGTGTTAGAATATGATAACTTTTTGGAAAAAAAATTAAAATTTGCTCACATGGGAGGGACCAGAGGTAGCAGTTCTGTTTATTCTTCTGTCTTGAACTTTGCTATAGTTGGCAAGTGGAGTAAGCCAGGCAGTGTGTGGATGAGGAGGGCCTGGGGTGTTGAGCAGGCAAGTTCTCAACTCCCAGATGTGTCTAGCTGCTCAGTCACAAGCAGAAGAGTGGGTCATGTGTCCTAGTCACCCTGGACAAGCCGGGCAAAGAGGACTTGCAGCTGCACCTCGGAGACACGAATGCCTCCATGCATCCAGTTAGACTTCATTCTTCTCAGCAAGGCATTTCTCGGAATCTCCAGGTTCCCACCTCTTGCCGTCTTTTCTTTTCTTTCCTTTTTCCTCTTCTCCCCTTTCTTCTTTCCTTTAAAAATAATTTTCACTGTTTTTATTTCTTGATTGTAAGTGTAATACATACTTATTACTGAAAAGTGCAGGAGTACAGGTAAGGAAAGGTAAGAGAATGAAAATCCTTTATGATTCCACCCCTGGAGAGAACTGCGGTTCATGTTTTAGGTTCTGCTCTTCCAGTCTTTCATGTGTTGCATGTTTTCTCTCTTAAAAATAGAACCACCCAACATTCTGCACCCAATTCAACATGGGGAGTTTTGTCCACACTAGCTGGAATTCAACTCAATTCAGACACTCTTTACCAGGAGGTAGTATCAGATGCTACGAGTTAAGAACTCAGTCCCACAGGACTGTCCTCTCCTTCAGATGCCCATCACAAGTCCAGGTTGTTATCTGTGCTTCTGATTGACCAGCTATAAATCAGACATTCCCATGGCACCCTCCTTGGGTTCCATTAATTTTCTAAAGCAGCTCACAGAACTCAGGAAACTGGTTGACTCGCTACATTACTGGTTTATTACGAAGCACATTAAAGAATATGAATCAACAGCAGATGAAGAGATTCCTAGGGTGAGGCTGTGAAGAAAGCAGCTTCTGTTCTCATGAAGTTTGGGTCTGGCACGGCGGCACAGGGGGGCGTTCTGGTTCACCAACCTGGATGCTCTCTGAGCCCTTGTCCATTTGGTTTTTTATGGATGCTTCCTTACATAGGCATGATTGGTTAAATCTTTGGCCATTGAACATTAATTCAACACCCAGCCTCTCTCCCTTCCCGAGAGGTCGGGGGGGGGTGGGACTGAGAGTTCCAGCCCTGTAATCACTGATGGGTTTCCTGGCAACCAGCCCACATCCTTAGCCGAGGTCCAAAATTCACCTGATTAATATAACAAACACACCTTTATGGCTCTCGTCTCTTAGGAAATTCTAAGGGTTTTAGGAGCCCTGTGCCAGAAACTGGACGACAAATAAATAGATATTTCTTATTATAAATCACAGTATCCCATCATGCTATACGGATAGTTTGGATGCCTTCTTTGCTCACCTTTAAGTATGTCATGAACGTCGTTCTATGTCATTAAATATCACAGTCTGACATTTAATAGCTGAGTTACCTCAGGGATTGAATCATCATTTATTTACCTGATCTCTTATTTGGGTCACAGTTGTTCTTAGTGTTTTTGATAATATATATAGCATGAATAATGAATAACCTATAGTTAAACATTTATTGAACTCACGAATATTTTTGGAGAAGTTCCAAGAAATGACTTTTCCAAGTCACACAATATGCACCTTTTATAAAATTTCCTTCCAGGAGTGTTCCAACTGTACTCCTTCCAGTAATGTATGAAAACCTCCATTCACTGCACATTTGACAATGCTTGAGGTTGTTTTAAAGAATGTGTTTTTGGCTAATGGATACGGAAAATAATAATAATTATTATCATAATTATGATATATATACTTTGGCTATTTATTTTGCATTCATTTGAATACCAGTGATGTTGAAGTGTTTTCTGCTTTTTTGACATTTGATTTTTTTACTTTATGAATATTATGCCCCTTGCTCTTAGTGATCCCAGAAATCTTCCTCCGGGTTGGAGATCAGGAAGTCGTCTTTTCAGGCCTGACTCTGCCTCCTGACAGCTGCGTCATCCAGGCACCTCAGTGCCTCAGCCACCTCATCTGCACACTGGGGGCGGTGACATCTGCCTTCTGCTTACATTGAGACTCAGAAATGTTGCTTTTAATGTCCTTGGAAATCTAAGCACTCCATAGTATGGATCTTTCTGTCTGTGTGAACGAAGGATCGAAGGATTTCAAACCATTCTGTGCCTCAGTTCTCCTGTATATAAAATCTGGGTAATAATAGGACCTATGTCACGGGGCTGCTTGAGGATTAGATGAGTTAATACAAAAGGAGTACACACCTGACACGCTGGGAGAACTAAGGAAATGTGACCAATTATACTCTACGCTGGACCTTCATGATCTGTTATTAGGGCAACCATTAGTGCTTGTCTGGGCTGGATGACGGTAGAATATTAGTATGTCAGGCCTGCAAGGCCCTTAAAGAAATCTCTCCCTTCTCCTAGAGCTGAAGATTGAGGATTAGAGCAGGGAAGGTATTCAACCAAGGTCACCAAGCTCATTAATGGCTAACACAGGACTAGAACACAGTTCCTTTAATGTTGTCCCACAAATATTTCTCCTGACATCTTGTCTGCCCTGAATTTCTGCCATTTGAGTGACTTTTCATGGTTTATGGAAGTCTCCTGGGACTAGAATGCCTGGTTTACCTGGTGGAGGAACATGGTCACCCTGCAGCCCACCACAAAGAGCCCAGCGGAGAGCCAGGCTGTGTCCAGGGAGTGCAGGAAATGGTCCTCTCCCAGGCGTAGACGCAGCCTCCTCTCCTTGACCCAGGGCAGCTCGAAGGCTCTGGGAAGGGGACAGGTGCCAGGCTTCCTCACTATACACAGTCCTGGAAGATCTTAGTGAGTCCCAGGGCCCCCACTCAGATCCTCAGATACCTTCCTGCTCATTCCAGTGTCTCAAGTGTGGGAAGAGCAACTCTGTTACAGGTCTAACCCTCCCAGTCCAAGGCCCGGCCTGACCTTAGGAGACATCTCGTTGCTCAGCTCTGACAGAACCTCAGGACTTCTTTCTCCCTTCCCCTCCCAGGTGCTCCCAGGACCCAGTGGCAGGGCAGATAGCCTCGGACCTCTTTACCATAAGAAAGGAGAACATTCCTGTCCAGTTTTCTGAAGACTGTCTTTACCTAAATATTTACACTCCCGCTGACTTGACAAAAAAAAGCAGGCTGCCGGTAAGTAGTGGGAACCACTGGTCAAGGCTGGTGAGTTCCAGCCCCCCAGGATCTTCTGGTGGAGACTGAAAGAGGACAACGACAGTTTGGGGTGGGGCCACCACCAGCCGTGTTTGTTTCAGGGCCCCAGGGCTTTCTTTACCCACCACAGCCAGACCTCGTGACCACAGGAAACGGCAGGGAATGAAAATTTTTCCCTTCTTGCCCTCTAGATTCTTTGGATGGCCCATTATTAAAGTGACACAAGACAGATTAACAGGAGAAAAACAATTTTATCTTCATAAGTACAAGAGGTTATCAAAATTTAAGCATCAAAGAAAGGACCGAAGCGAGGAGCATTTATACATTTTAGACAAAGAAAAAGTTATTTGTGAAGATTTGACAAAGCAAAGGGGTTTGGGTTGGAGTGAAAAGTTAAAGAGGAAGTGACAAAGGTTGTTCATACAGCCTTCTTGGCCTTGACTTCCCCATCTCTGGTGATAAGGACGCCTTTCACCCTCAGGTGCAGGGAGGGTATCCTTCACATGGGAGATTTATTTCCTGCTTTCAGGAGACAAACGAGGGTTAGAGTGTCCTTGCACTGGCTGTTTCCTAGGAAATTTTCTTAACTAAATTTAATTCCAAATAGTCAATATACTAAAATGGCATGTTTTGGGGTGGCATATTCTGCTCCCCTTCAACCTCAGTTATCCCATTGACAGACATAGGATCTTTTGGGGAGTTTGCTACACATCTGTAATGTATCTTTCCATTTTTCCAGGTTCTCTTGCATTATAGAAGAAGAATGATTACTCTTGGTTGCTAGGTTACGAATCTGATACCCAGAGCAGCTCATATACAATTTCCAACAAGGACAGAACTGAAGGAATCGTAGAGATAAGCCAACAACCCAACCCATCCTTTACAGATAGAGAAATTGAGGCCCAAAGAGAGGAAAGTGAGGTCACACAGTAGGGTTGGCACAACAAGAACATGAGTCTTCTGATTGTCATACGCTTGCTCTTTGACTCACACTAGGAAACTGAGCCTGTGTGTGGACTTTCCTCAGCACACAAAGAACCCTGCCTCACAGTGTCTCCTGATAAAAGTGTGGAGAACACAACGTGATGAATCCAAGAAACACCTTCTTTGGCCTTTGGCCAACTCTCTGGGACTTTTAGCTAATTTCCCTCCCTAATTCACCTTGGCATGGGCTGAAGACCCAGTGAGTCAGCATTTCCTGAATAAACAGAAGCCCAGAGATGGGGCCGGCTTCCAGATTCAGTGTGGAGGTTGGGGAAGGGTCTTCTGGAAAAGAAGGGGGTCCGTGGGGTGGAGAAGGGAGGGGTATGAGCTTCCTGGGTTCTCCCAGAACACACCTGGCATCATGCCCAGGAGAGGAGGAGGCATCTATGAACTTGTGACTAGAAGTGGCACTGCTCATGCTTGGCTCAAAGAGGTGGGACAAAACTTCACTCACTCATTCATTCGCTCATTCATTCATTCTTCCGTGTTGTACTCAGAGCGCCACACACAGAGCTAGAATTGGGGGTTAGGAGGAAGGAGGAACGTACAACCATTGCCAAGCAGCCCCTGCCTTCGAGGGTCTCACCATCTGGGCTGCACAGATGGACACTAACTTCATCAAATCTCTGCTGCCCCGACCTTGGCTCAGCCTTCACTCAGAGATGACTCAGACTCAGCCGCTCCACCTGGAGGCAGGCGGGGATCGGAGGTTTGGGAGGAACAGGGGCTCTGGAACCTGCAGGCAGGAGACCTCTAGTTATGGACACAGTTCCTGGAACTTTAGGGCACAGGTTTAAATCCTGGTTCTGCCTTTTAATTGCTGAGACACCTGGCTCTTTTCCCTCAGAACTGGAGTAATCACGTATAAATATTCAGTGATGACCGTCAGGCTATATCTCAGGGCCTGCCGAGGTATCCAGGACAGTGCTCCTGACACGTCACTTAGAGCTGGCCAAAGGCAAGATCTTCCTCCTTCCCTAACAGCCGACCTACTGCACCCTGGACATTGGCTGCAGTGTGCTGGGTGGCCCATCATGTGGATCTGGAGCCAGACCGCCTGGGTTCAAGTCCCGCTTCCACCACTTATTAGCTGTGCGACCTCGGGCAGGTTAAGTGCCTCAGTTTCCCTGTCTGTTAAATGGGGCAATAGCAGTCCCTACTTCATGGGTGGTTTAATTTTAAATGCTGAGTATAGTACTTGGCACATAGTTCGTACTATGAGTTCCTTTCTTTAAATAACAAAATTCTTACAATATTATTATTTTAGCTACTCTCACTTCCTCGCTATGTGAGCTCATTAAATGCAAGAGCCATGTCTTGTAAATTGTTGTGTCCACTATGATCCTTAATTCTTATCACAGTCCCCAGCACATAGTAGGTCTCAGATCATGTTAGTCAAATGACTGAGGACTTCTTGGAGGACGTGGTTTTTAGGTTGTGCTTTGGAGGATTGGTGGGATTTGGGGATGTAGAGAAATCGGGAGGAGGCAGAGCAAAGGCATATCAGGAAGACATACCACTCGGGGCATGTGCGCTTCTTGAGATAATCATTCACGCATGAGAGAAGTTTAATTCACTGCATAAGAGACTCGTAAGATAAAGCTGAAATACAAGGGTTGTGGCATGCAGAATGTTCTGAGCTGAGGGAGGGGTCCACGGACGAAGGTGAAAGGAGTGTTGGGGAGAAGATGACACCTATAGCCTTGACTGTTCCCATGACGGTGTTCTGAGCATGAAGAGCCCTTGTAGAAGGTGGCACTGAGGCTGGGAAAACAGGCAGGGGCAGCCAGCATGCATTGAGTGGGGTGGTAGCCTGGAACCCAGATAGGAAAGGGGGGAAGGAGAGTGACAGATTGCTTCAACTTTGTGGGACACTGGTGGACTTTGGGTAAGGGCCTCCTTGAGTCATGGCTAAGAGATAGACGACCAAACCAGACTTCACCGTGGGGTCCTTCTCAGATCTGCTGCTTATAAGCGGTGTTGTTACTTCCTCCTTATCCAGGTGATGGTGTGGATCCATGGAGGTGGTCTGATGGTAGGTGGAGCATCAACCTATGATGGGCTGGCCCTCTCTGCCCATGAAAACGTGGTGGTGGTGACCATTCAGTACCGCCTCGGCATCTGGGGATTCCTCAGGTAAGATATTGGACTTCCTCACTGTGCATTGGCCCCCAAAGCGAGGGTACTAGGACCCCACTCTTGTCATGTCAGCTCTCAAGGGGATCTTTACTAAATTCCCTAGTGAGGCACCCAAGTCCCTTCATAACTGAGCTACACCTCCCTTCTCATTCCCCAGCCACACTGGTCCGCTTGCTTCTGAGCTTTTGCATAAGATGTTCCATCTGCCTGAAATATCTATTCTTTCAAATTTTTATTCATCCTGTAAGATCCTACTCAAATGTTTGTTGCTAGTGCTTTTGAGTCAATTCTGTCTCCTGGTGACCATGTAAGGAAGAGACAGAAGCTGCCCGATCTTTTTGCATCATCCTCTCATCTTCTGGTGCTGTATCAGACAATGTTCTGCTGCTATTTATGAGGTTTTCATGGCCTATGTTTTAATAAGTGTTTGGCTAGGTCCCACTTTCTGGTCTGCCTTGGTCTGGAAACTCTGCTGAAACCTGTCTGACATGGGTGACCCTACTGGTATTTGAAGTACTGGTGGCAGAGCTTCAGCATCACAGCAACACACAGCCGCCACATTATGGCAACTAACAGACTAGTGGTGTATTTCCCTGACGAGCAAACAAACCTGGGATGCAACGGTGAGAGTACTGAATCTTAACCCCTAGAACACTAGGCTGGATAACTCACGTTACCTCCTCAGAAATGGTCATCTCCTTTTCACCTGTGCTGCCCCAGCACTTGCAACGTGTAAATTGACAGTTAGCATCAGCACAGCAGTTATAGGCTTACACATCTTACCTCACGGGAAAGTGAGGAAGGAGCAGATTTATGGTGGGAGCTCAGTGAATGCTTGTGGGTGACGGAATGGGTGGCCAGAGCTGGGAGGTTGTTGCAGCATCTGATCTCAATGCACAGTCCTCCTAGGGAAAGTCAGGTCCACTCATCCCATTTCCTTCTGCTTTTGGGGCACCCATGAGTCAAGGCTAGAGTCTTCTCCATTGAGCCTCCATGGAAGCAGGAACCAGGTTTCCTGAAGGACATAGTTGATAGCAGCATTTTCTGAATGCACCAGCCCCAGGACCTCTGATCCTCAGATAGCTGATGGGTGGACTGGTGGAGGGGTGGACTCCTCACTGGAAAGACCTATGGAGCTGGAGTAGAGTTATCCCAGGTGAGTCATGACTCAGGATATATTGCCTTCATTAAGACTGCTCATCTCTTCCACCCATGGCCCGTTTCCCTGCTCCCCATTACAGTCAAACTGCTACATTAGTGCTCCCCGCTTCCTCTCCTCCCAGTCTCTCCTCAAACCTATGTCAATCAGGTTTTCACTCCGACCATGCCACCAGACTGTTGTGGTCGAGGTCACCAATGACCCACCAGCTCTTGGCCCAACCTTGGCCACACACCGTCTTGGCAACATCCACACATGATGGGTCACATCCTTTTGAAATACTTTCTCTCTTGGGTCCCGGCCGCCTCCTACCTCCTGGACTGCTCCTTCTCAGCACCGTCACTGTACCCTCCTCCTCCCTTTCCTCTTGCCTGTGTGTGTCTCCCTCTCCATCGAACACTGGTGTCCTAGTGACCTCAGGGGGCACTTTCACAGTCCTTATCCCCAATTTCTTCTTTGAAACCCAGAAGGACATCATTAACTATCTCCTTATCCCTCCTGCTGTCTCCACTGGACATCAAAGGGCATCTCACACTTTACTTGGACAAACTAAACCCTTGACTCCCACTGCCCCTCCCCCAAAATACTCCTCCTTTCCCCACAATGTTCCCTGCTCAGCTGCTGGCAATTCCATCCTTCTGCTTTCTCAGGATAAAAGCCTTGTGGTCAGCCTTGACTCTTCTATTTTTCTCACATCCCATATCCAGTGGACGAGAAAATCCTCTGGTTCCACCTTTAACATTCATTCAGAATCTCAGCCACTTCTCGTCTCCTTCTTTGCACCCACCCTAATCTGAGCCCTCTGTGCCTCTCACCTGGATTATTGTAACAACCTCCACTTTTATAATCCTGCTACTTTTATGCTCTGTTTGATCTGCACAGTAGCCAGAGTGATCATCTAAGACACAGACGGAGTTATGACCTTCCCCTGCAGTGACTTCCCCCTTACTTACAATGACATCCAGTCCTTACCAAGTCCCACAGGGCCCTCTCTAGCAGCATGTCCTATACTCACACTTTGTTCACTGAACCCCGGGATCTCTGCACTTGCTGTTTCCTCCACCCGGAATTCTCTTCTTTGGATATTTGCAAGGCTCTGTGCTCACTCATTCAGTTCTCTACTCAAATGCCACAGCCTCAAATAGTCCTTCCCTGGTCATGTGGTCTGAAATAGGATCCTACTGCCCCACCTCTGCCATTTCTCTTACCAGGTTTTGTTTTTCCTGAAAGCACTTTCACTACCTGACATTAGATTCTATGCTTATCTCTTTATTTGTTTGTGATCCGTAGTGTGAGCTCTACGTAGTGTGAGCTCTAGTCAGAGGCTTACTTTTTTTGCTCTCAGACTTGTTCCTGGCTCTTAGAACTGTGTTTGCACAGAGCAGACACTCAATAAATAGATGCCAGATGAAGGAATGTAGAACCCACGACGGAACAATGCTACAGGAGAGGAAGGCAAGTGGAGAGCCCTGGGTCAGGGCTGTGGAAGCCCTGTCTCATTCCAGAAGGCTCACCAAGAGTTCCCAGCTGAGTCTGTGGTCCTGAGAGCCCTGCTGTGACATCTCTGTTCCCACTCCACCCTGTTCTCTTTCTCACAGCACAGGGGACGAGCACAGCCCCGGAAACTGGGGTCACTTGGACCAGGTGGCTGCATTGCACTGGGTCCAGGATAACATCGCCAACTTTGGAGGGGACCCAGGCTCCGTGACGATCTTTGGAGAGTCAGCAGGAGGTGAAAGTGTCTCTGTTCTTGTAAGTGTTCCTGGCCCTCTTGTGGCTGTGGATGGGACTTAGTGGAGACCAATCAATCTAGCCATGGGCACCTTTATTCACAAGACCTAGATTCAAAGCTGAGTCCACACTGCACAGCATCGGATGGTAGAGAGCTAATGGCCCAACTCTCCTTGACCCCCAGGAAGCTCAGAGCTCAAACAGCATCCTGGGGCCATAAAAATGTTCAGCCACACCTGCAACATATCTCATTTTCTAACTTGGTTGTGCTCTCTCTCGCCTTCTTAATCATTTTCCCATTAGGGCTCATCTCACTTCTCTTGGGATGTAGGGGTGGGAATACATTATGAATAAGAGGAGGCAACCTTAAAGGTTGGTCAGAGTGTCATGGTTTGTCTTACAGCCATATGCATGTGAAGGGGACACGGGCACAAACATCGGGTCAGGGGCCTCCTCTGAGATGGTCTGACTGTTTCTCCATGCTCAGAGGGAAGGCAGTAGTCCCTGGGATATCTTGCTAGTGGTAGTGGGGCTGAGGGAAGAAATGGTGGAAAACCAGACTAGAAGGTGCTAGGAGCTGTAAGGAATCCTCCAGCTGCCTCACGCTTGAGCAGAGGGTCAGCACTATTACTGTTTGTTTTTGGGGGGTTTTTGTTTTTTTGGGGGGGGGAATATTGTCCCTGAGCTAACATCTGTGGCAATCTTCCTCTATTTCGTATGTGGGATACCACCAAAGATGGCTTGAGGAGTAGTGTGTAGGATCACACCTGGAATGTGAAGTAATGGAAATGCAGAATCAGAGCCATGTCTTTAAAGTGTTGTTAGGAATTCCTAAGCATCTTTCAGATACCTTTGATTGTTTTAATCAGCGTGCACGCCGCACACATCCTGTTCTGTCCCTCGCTCTGTGCTCCTGGCTGCCTCCAGCTGAGGGAGGTTTTCTTGGAGAATCGGGTCCTGGGGTCAGCCTGGAGAACAGGCCAGGCCAGGACCTGTGATGTCCACTGAGCCCCAGGGTCTCCAGGGGAGGGGCCAGGGCAGAGCTGTGGATGAGACTAGCTCTTCAAGACCCCTGCTGTGAGCGTAAACTCTCTTCGTCTCTACTTTCCTCCCAGGTGTTATCTCCACTGGCCAAGAACCTCTTCCACCAGGCCATCTCTGAGAGTGGTGTGGCCTTCACTGCTGGCCTGGTCCAGAAGGACTCGAAGGCCGCAGCTCAGGTGAGTCTCACAGTGGGACGCCCCTGCACCCTTAGCTCTGCTCTCCTGGATTCGTCAGGGTTCTTTCTTGTCATGGGATCCAGCTGACATCCTCAAAGCATCACAGTAGTGAGAATGCCTGGGTGGGAAGGGCAAGGAGACACGTCACCCAACCTCCCAGTTATCCAGCTGAGCAACCTGGGGCAGGGTGTGTCAGCAGCTGGCCAAGATCAGAGAGTGATGGGGCAGAGCTGGACTCAAGCTCATGATTCTGGACTGCCAGCACTGTGCACTTTCCAAGGACCACACTTCCCAAAGTGTGCCAAGGTGGGGTGCCAGGCCAGAGTGGGCAGTGGAGTGTCACTGTGTGTTGTGTCTCTCAGGGTCTCAGTTCTGGTGAACCCACTTTCAGCATGTGAGCCTGGAGGGGTTCCTCTCTGAGGGGCTTGTGACTGGGGGTGGTTCCTTGTGACTACGGGAGAATTCACTCATTGATCCATTTATTCATCAATGAATAATTTTGATATACCCAATATCTAGCAACCTTAGGAAGCTTTCATTCTAATGCAAGGCACAAATTATTGAAAACATAACCAAACAAATTATAAAATGTTAATAGTAACAAGAGCAATAATGGAGAGATACCTGGTGTCATGACAGAATCCAAAAGGAGCAATTAGTCCATGAGTAGGGGAGGGTATCAGGAAAGGCTTCCTGAAAAGATAGTCAATGAGTTGAGATCAGAGGGATGGGCAGTAATTTACTTGGTGAGAAAAGAATATTTCAGGAAGAGGCAACAATATGTGCAAATGTCCTGTGGCATGAGGAAGTATCTCGAATGAGAGAATGAGACAGGCTGATGTGACCAGAGCAGAAGGAGCAGAGGGAACCTGGAGTGAGCTGAGGATGGGGACATTGCGGGGGCTGCACAGGACCCTGGTCAGGACTTTGTCTTTATCTGGAGACTGTTAGGAAGCCAAGGAAGAGTGAGCCACAGGAGGCTCAGCTGAGGAGAGCCCGCTGGAGTCGGTGATCTGGGGCATTTACGTAGGGCTGTGAGAGCTGGTTTCGAGGAGCAGTGGGGGCACCAGCCAGACTTAAAGGGGCTGGTGAGTAGGAGGAAAGGAAAGGAAGACATCAAGAATTTTTAGAATTTTTTAGAATGTTTTTCAGAATTCTCTGTTCATACACACTGCAAGTCCACCTGACCGTCCTTTAGTTTTAAGGGGGAATATATTTAAGGGAAACAGAGGTGGCAGAGATGGGACTGGATTTCGCTATCAAACTGGAATAAGACATTGGCAAAATGAAGGGAATCTAAGACACTTATTCTCTCTCTCAGTCTGTCTCTCTCTCTCCTCTACTTCTCTCTGTGACTTTTTATTTATTCAACAAATACATCCTGAGTATTGATTCTGTGTCAGACACTGTACTAAGGCTCTGGGGATCCGTGCACACTCTCCATGGCCCCGCCATTGTGGTGCCTGCCTCCTCTCCGTCTGCATCTTCTCCTCTGGTCACTTTGTAAGTGACTTCCCTGAATCCAAATGTCTAGTAAGTAGATGAGCTGAGATGTGAAACAGGACAGAGTGATTCTGGACTCTATGCTCTTAGCCCCACTCCCGCAGCCTCTTCTTCGATGTTCAGCTCTGAGATCGTTGTGCCCGTTCTCACAGAGACAAGGCAACAGAGACAGAGGCTGTGTAATGGGCATGACTGGCACCAGGACCCACACCTGCTGGTCTAGAATACTTTCTGCCACCCCTGCTGCCTTTAGAAATTGAGGTTGGGATGGAACAGCTCTTTATTGACCAATGGAAGAGACATGGCTCTGAATTCTGCTGTCACCTGTGATCTCTGCAGCAAATTGCTGTGTTTGCTGGGTGCAAAAGCACGACCTCGGCTGTCATTGTTCACTGCCTACGCCAGAAGACAGACGACGAGCTCTTGGAGTTGTCGCTGAAGATGGTAGGTGCACCCATTCTCGTGGCCACACTAGCCCCCACCCTGTAAACTTGGCCGCAGGTTTCACCATTTCAGCTGTCCCCTCACCCCGGAAAATCTACCTGTGACAGTGTCTCACCTCTCAGGAGCAGTGTCAGCCTCTGAATATGAATGGGGAAATTCTTTTTTTCTTTTCTATCATGAAATATCTCAATCATCAACAAAATCAAAAAAAATAACATAGTGAGCATTGTGTAATAATCCTGCAGCTTTGTCAAATCTTATCATTTTGCCTATCTTACTTTCAGATATATTTTTAAGAACTAAACATTCCACATTCCCAGAGGTAACTACCATCCTGAATTTGGGGGATGGGGACATTAAAAAAAAGATTTCCGGAAAGGTGGACACAATTTATCTTGACTCATTTAGAAACTGCCTCAATTACAACCTAGTGGTGGCTTCTATATTTTCGAGACTCTACCTCAATTGTGATTCTAGGATAACTACACATCCATCCATTTATCCATCCATTTATCCATTCATCTTCTTATTTTCCATCTATATGTCCACCAATGCATCCAATTCATCAATATCGTTTCATCAATTTAATGTCAATGTATCCATAACTTTCATTCATGTATTATTAATCATCCTGCCACCGTATGTCCTCATTCCATCATCCATCTCTCTAAAATCAGTTATCCATCTATCTCCTATCCACAAGTTATCATCCATCTAGCCACTTATCCATCCAATTCACCCATATGCCATGTATTAATAAACTCCATCAATCCATCCATCCACTTGTCCATCCATCTATCCATCCATCTACCTGTGCTGAGTGTATGACTGGGTAACAGCAAGGGTTATGCACACGAATTGGATGCACTGCCTGCTACAGGGAACTATTCAATGAAAAAAACACTCATATACGTCCTGGGTCAAGTGTATTGGGAGTACAGAGAGGGGAACCATTCATTATAGTCACAAGGATACTTCACAGAGAAGATGACATTTGAGGATTTATGGATGCCTATTGCAGTGGGTCATCACAGGGAAGCTACGGCAGGACAGGTGCCTAGAGAATGCAGCATCCAGGGACAAGAGGAAATCTTCCCTTTGTGGGAGAATGGTGTGAATGTGAGCCCAGGAGTAGCCTGAGCCCCCGGACTCTCTGTCTGCACCCTGGGCTCCTGAGGATACTCCTGGACCCCCAGGGACAGCATCTAGGGCTAGACTCTGCTTTATTTCCACGGGTTGAGTCCAGTGTGACCCTAAAATTGGATCCTGGGTTTTAAGGCTCAACTAAGGTGACCAATGTGTTCAAAGAATTAAAATAGAACTTTTTTCTCATGCCTGGAAAGAGGCAACTTTATTTTTGCAATTCTCCATGTGGCACGAGAGGACCTCTCATTTAAGAGTTGGTGATCCGGAGATAACCCAGAGATCAAAGAGCACATGTCTTCTTAGATCTTCTGAGATCACGTGGGAGAGTTCCCATGACTACGTACTCCCCTCAACACACACACACACCTGGATCATATGGCTACAACCCATAATAGAGGGATCCTTACTGCTCACTTCCTCCACACTGATCGACTTGTTAGCTACAGTGTGCAATAGTGCAATCTTGTGAACACACAGCATAGAGAAGCGGAGGGTGGGGTGAATTTCCGTGAGCTTCAGTGAGTCAGGACTTGCCAATGCGAGATGAGCCTAGAGCAGAAAAAGGAATGCATTGTAACAGACTCTTCAGGTAACTACCTGAAAACTAAACTATAGTTCAGGAGTAGATGGCTTCAGCATGGCTGAATTCAGATGCACATATGATATTGATAAGAATCTGTCTCCAGCCCAAAGTTTTTTATCTCTCAGCGTAGACTTCACTCTCAGGCAGGTTAGTCCCCGGGGGGATAAAGACAAGAACACACTCTAGACTTACATCCTATCTGCTTAGAAACCTTCTTTCCAAATAATTCCTGCAAAACTTTTGGCGTAAACTCTATTGAACTGACATAGGCATGTGCTCATTACTGAAATCTTCTCTGGTCAGGGAGATGGGGCACCTCAGGTCACATGTAGATGCCTGGATTCATGGACTGAGAATAGAGAAGGGGGAGGTCCCTCAAAGGAAAAAGAGGGTGCTGTTGCCTGGGGAAGCAAGAATGGGAAATGGATGGAGGGCAGGGCAGGCACCACCACAGACATCCTCTCCAGAGCCCCCTCCTGCATCCTATGCCTACAACCTGTGCTCATGCCCAGGGCAGCCAGGGTCAAGCTTTTCTCCAGGAAGCCCTCTCACCCACATCCTCTGCCTTCGTCTTCACGGAAATTTCTCAGTCTTGACTTACTTGGAGAACCCAGAGACATAAGTACCTTTAGTTTCTTGATTATAGGTTTTAAGTCTTGACACCTTCAAGCTCCACTTAAATAGGAATGAAAGAGTTCCCCTTGTGGACTTATAGTAACGTCCTGTGTTCATGCTGTTGAGGCCCAAAGAAGGGTTGTAACTTGCCTGCATAACACAGCCAGGAGGACTATAGGTAGGACTAGAACCCGATCTTCTGAGTCCCACTCCAGTGCTCCCGTTCATTAACTCTGTGCCCCTGAGACCAGCCTAGCCCTTGTTTTTTACAGTTCTTGTTCCAAAAAATGGCTACTTTAGAGAGAGCTGGACTAGAACCTTCCACCGTGGGGAGATGGAGATAATTGGTTAAGGAGTTTCTTCAGGAGCCTTCATTGAGGAGCCCAGATCTCCTCCTGGAGGCTGCAGGGCTTGTTAGCTGTGCAAGCTGCACTGTCTGCAGGGCCATCAGGAAGGGAGCCAAGAATCTCAGTCCTGAGGACTCCACCCTCCTCCCAGCCAGGAGGAAACTCCAGCAGCATCCTCCCCATCTCCTTCTTCCTCCTCTCCTGCCCTCTAACATGTTTCCAGATTCCAGTGGCATTACCTCTGCAATGACTCACATTCCTGTCGTCTCTGCTCTCTCCCTGGGGAGGGTAGCACTTAGCTTAAAAGGTGTTGCAAGGATTAAATGAGATTCCCTGTCATTCAGCAAATATTTAAGTAGCACTTACTATGTACCAGGACCAGATTCAGGAACTGGAGATATAGCAGTGAAACAGGCACAATAGACGTAAATCCCTGCCTTCTGGAGTGAGGGAAGAAACCTTAACAGACAAATAAAATACATACTGTGTGTGATGTTGGTCAGCATTAGGGTGGAAAAGTAGTTTGGAAATGGGGCTGGAGTTTGCCAGTGATTTGAATTGGCAAGGCATGATTGGGAATACTCCATGAGGAGGTGACATTTGAGCCCAGTTCTGGAGGAGGAGAGGAAGCCAGCTGTCAGGAACGGAGGAGGAAAAGTGATCTAGGCAGTTTTCTAGAGGGAAGAGCAGCTGTAAAGGCCCTAGGCAAGAGGCCAGTGTGGATAGAGTGGAGGGAAAGAGGAACAGGACTGAGGCTGAAAAGGGAATGGGAGGTGGGGGTGGTCCTTTAAAGGACTTGGATTTTGATTCCAAGTGTGATGGGAAGTCTTGGGAGGGTTCTGAACAGAGGAGGGAGTGACCTTGGCTGTTACAAAGGGCTCACTGATGTCTGTGTTAAATGAAAGGTGGGGAAGGGGCAGAGCAGATGCAGGGACAGCAGCTGGGGGACCCTGGGCAGGAACAATCCAGACAAAGGATCATGGCAGCCTGGACTGGCCCACAGCAGAGTGGGTGATGAGAAGGGCTTGGCGCCTGGATATTTTTGAAGTAACATCCAACAGGATGTGCTAGTGGACAGGATGTGGGGCATAAGAAAAGGAGAATGGGTGAAGCAGACCGTGGGTTTCTGACTTGAACCAGGGGATGCAGGAGCCCCACACAGGGCAGCCACTTGCAGCCACTCTGTACAGCAGGCATCACTGCCATTTCTACTGTTGCTTGTGTCCGTCAGCCCCGCTGGACGCCACCCTGATCGGGCCCTCGTAGTCTGTCTCCTGGGCTTTCACTTCCACCTCTACACTCTCTCCTAGTCCTATGCTCCACGGTGCAGCCAGACTTACCCTTGTGGACCCAGGTCAGGGCATGTTGCCCCTTCTTAAAAGACTGACCCTCCTTACAAGACAAGTCCCCTAACCTCCATGGAGTTATCCTGCAAAGCATATCTGAGCCCCTGCTCTGTGCCGGACATGGTGCAGAAAGTTGCCGCACTATCTGTTCTCTCTGTCCACACCCCACAGCCTTCCTCCAAGCCCAGGGCTCCCGGGGTCTGAGGTTCCTGGGATTAGTGCTGCACACTGTCACCTTGTCACTGTGCTCATGCCATTCCCACTGTTGGAATACTGTTCACTCCCCAGGCCCACTGCAGATGGCAGGCACCTCCCCCATGTGGGATGCCCTGTGTCTTCCTCCCAGAAGGAGATGCTCCTCTAGGCGCCTTCCCACAGCAGCCCTTTCTGAACTGCACAGCCTTTCGAAGAGAGCAGTGGTGGCTCCCAGATCCTTTGTCCCTATTGTCAGCCATATTGCATTAGGACGTGGGCCCTTGTCCTGCTGAGTCTGATTCATTTGACAGAGCTTCTCTTCTGCAGCCAGAACTTGCCCATTGTTGACCCTTTCAGAGCAGATGTAGGTCCCTGGTCTCAAAGCCTGGGAATTGTCCAGTTTCACCTGCCATCCAGGGGGGAATATGACACACAGCATGTGCAGATGGAAATAAGGTCCATGGAGCTGATGTCTATGTGAGGGGTCTGTAACAACACCTCTAATGAGTAATAGCTAATGTTTATCCAGCCCGTTCCAGGTACTAGGTACTGTGCTGAGCATTTTGCATGTGTTCAACCATTTAAGCCCCACAACAATGTGTGTTATAGATGAGGAAAGTGAGTCACAAACAGGTGAAATTATTTTCCCAGGTCACCAGCTAGTTACTGGCAGAAGCAGGTTTCAAATCCAGATAGTCTGGCTCCCAACCCATGCTTTTAACAATTTCTGTGACCAAATATGGAACATTCCTGTACCCAGAACCAGCTTCCCAGGTGCTGACGTGTAAGTCAGGCTCTGCAGGATTTGTGGCCATGTAAATATTTTCCTTCAAAGGTAAAACCTAAAACTAAGACATTTATCCACACAACGCGAGCCCATCCCTGATTCTCTTTCTCCTGCTATTGCTCTCTGATACGGAGCCAAGCCTCAGTCTAGGCACCTGGAGTGATGAGGAGCTCACTGCCTCCTTGAAGCAAACCTTTCATCAAGAATATCTCGTGTTTAAATATAGAGACATAGACACAGTCACTTGTCATTAATCATGAATTCTGTTTTTGTGAATTCACCTACTCACTGAAATTTATTTCTTACTCCAAATCAATATTCAGGGCACATTTTTGGTCATTGATGGACGTGCAAAAAGTGGCAGAAAGTGAGTCACGTGATGACACGTCCGTTCCCATCTGACATCCAACAAGGCAACACACCGTCTTCTGTTTCATCTCTCATACTATTAACAAATGTCCTTTCCATGGTCCATTTAGTCCCACATTTTTCACATTTCTGTGCTTTCTGTTGGTGGTTTCTCTGTTTAAAATGGTCCCAAGCAGGGGCTGGCCCTGTGGCTGAGTGGTTAATTTCGCGTGCTCCACTGCAGGAGGCCCAGTGTTTCCGTGGTTCAAATCCTGGGCGCGAACATGGCACTGCTCATCAAACCACGCTGAGGCAGCATCCCACATGCCACAACTAGAAGGACCCACAACGAAGAATATACAACTATGTACTGGGGGGCTTTGGGGAGAAAAAGGAAAAAATAGAATCTTAAAATAAATAAATAAATAAATAAAATGGTCCCAAGCATAGTGCTGAGGGGCTGTCTAGTGTTCCTAAGCACAATAACGCTGTGATATGCCCAACATGGGAGAAAGTGCGTGTGTTTGATGAGCTTCGTTCAGGCGTGGGTCACAGTGCTGTCGGCGGTGCGTTCAGTGTTAATGGATCAACCCTGCAGCCCATCCAGAAAAAGGAGGAGGACATTTGCCATGAGGCCCCTCTGGAAAGGCTAACGTATCATCCATAGTCTGTGATGAAGCTGTGGAAAAACGGCTACATTTGTGGATTCATGAGATGATGATGATAAGCTCATAGTGGACGGCACTGTCACAAGGCTGAAGGACAAGGAAATTACAGTCACGTTACCCAGGGCCCAGGAAATGTGGAGCCCTTCTTGGCTGGTGCTTTATTATAAACAAGAACTACAGATAATGAATTATTTTAAAGAGTTGTGTATTACATAAGATATCTTTAAACATACTTAAAACAGGGTTGATGAAAATGTGACCACAGGCACGCAGGAACCTGACCCTGTATTTCCCCTGGGAGCAGTGGCTCAGTGTTCACTAATTCAGAGTTCACGGTGACTTACAGACCTAAACCACCACGAATAATGAGGACTGACTGTAGAGAGAGACACACATAGGTATACATACAATTTAATTGAAATACATGTAAAGTGTGTATATATATATCTCAATTATTAAATATATTTATATGTTTATATATATTTGAATCTATATAAATGTGTGTATATGCATATATATTACACTTTGAGGGAGACTTCCCCCCATCACCTTCCCACCTCTAGTCCCTGTTCGAAGTTCTGCCCTCTGGGGTGATACAGACTTGCCATCCTTTGATGGGACCCTCAGTTCTGTGGTCACTGCCATGGGCACACAGCTCTGTGTGCTGGCCTTGTGCTCAGACAGGTGGAGATGCGGAGGCAGGTGTTTCCTTGAGAGGAGAAGCACGGACACTATGCTCCCTCTTCCCCAGAGCCATCCCTTGCTGCCCACTGTGGTTGATGGAGTGCTGCTGCCAAAGATGCCTGAGGAGATTCTGGCTGAAAAGACGTTCAACACTGTTCCCTACATTGTCGGAATCAACAAGCAGGAGTTTGGCTGGATTATTCCAACGGTGAGAATGTGCTGGTCTCTTAGACTCAACTCCCCCACCCCTCTCATCACCTCTCCCATCTCAGGTCACAGGAGCTCCTCCTTCTCCAGACACCCCTCGGGGTCCAGGGCAGCCGTCCCCTTCACACAAGTTGACATTTCCATGGACACCTTCTCTGAGATGTCCCAAATGTCACCTGGGTGTGTGGCCCTGGGTATCCCTGTCCCCAAACACTCTCTGATTGTTCCCCAATCCAAGAATCCTGAAATGTCGATGCTGGGGGCACTGTAGAGACAATCACAAGGCAGATGAGAAAACCGAGGCCTGGAAAGGGAAGGAGCTCGGGGGTGAAGGAGTGTGAGGCTGGGGCCCTGCAGCCTCTCCCCTTGGGCTTGGTGCTTTCATGGTCTCTCCATAAACTCCACACACGCTCCTGGTCATCCAACTGCAAACATTCAGAGGAGCTCGCTTCTTCTTGAGTTAAAATGACTGCTGAAAGCTAGGAAGGGCTGTCCCTTCTGTCAAAGATAAAGACAACAGGAGTGTAAGTGGTGAGGACAGGTTTTACTCAGTTATACCATTGCAGTGGGGAAAAGAGTCCAGCATGAACTGAGCTCAAGTCCCTGAAACTAAAGGCTGGAGCCTGTTTAAAGGGTCCCTATGCTCAGGGAAAGGCACGGGGTGTGCAGGGTAGTTTGTCTATGGGACTAGGCCACCTGGTTTAGTTAATTGGTGTTCATTGGAGGAGAAGTAAACTTTCCTGTTTTGCTTTTTTCTGTTTTGTTTTTGCTTGAGGAAGATTGTCCCTGAGCTCACATCTGTGCCAATCTTCTTCTACTTTCTATGTGGGACGCCTGCCACAGCATGGCTTGATGAGCAGTGTTCAGATCCACGCCCAGGATCTGAACCAGTGAACCTCAGGCCACTGAAGCAGAGCGGTCAAACTTAACCACTAGCCACTTGACCGGTCCCCACACTCTCTTGCCTTTATGACAGGAGACAGTGGTATATGTTGGAGCAAGGTGCCCAAAGTAGTTAGGTTTCTATCCGCCCACAGGGACTGAGGGAGAGCAAGAGACATCCCCTCAGAGTTTGCTTTCAGAGAGATGGCTCTCCGGTCCTTGAGGAAACAGTTTCGGGTAGTCTGTTTACAGCTTAAAGGTCAGAGAAAGGATTTATAGTTGCAAACTCTTTAAAGTAACTGCTCTAAGAGGGGGTTCAGGGACCTATCAACCTTTCAGCAGGTGTGGCTGGAACAAACAGTAAATTCTCCTGGTTGCAGGCGCTTTCTCAGGCAGGCATTTTAAGGGAAGCTGTGCCATCCTAAAGACAGGGTCTTAAGCTGCTATAGCCTTGTTAGAGTTTCGAAAATTCTGTTACTATAGAGATTATCTTGGAGCTGTTATATGCAGAGGGATGTATTCTCGCTTCAGAACAATTTCAGCGGTTATACGGAAGGACCAAAGCCATAATGGCAGGATTTGGGGCTCCCTCAGTTCAACTGAGACAGGGAGGGTATTTGTGAGCTCTGTGTCCTCTGCCCAGAGCCCTCCACTTCCACACTAGCCTGGCTTAAGCCTTCCCGCTCTGTGTCGATGACCATTGTGGGGACTCTAGCCTGACATATATATGCGCATACATACTGCAAAGAGCTGGGACATCTTCTCTTAATATTTACTTTCTCCTGTTTGTACCCCTTGAGTATCTGGATGTAACAAGTCGGTTTGATTAATTAATTTCACCCAAATCTTCAAAGACCCTGACTGTCAAGCCATGACGAGGTGACCTTCAACCTGCATTGGTTTGGTTGGTTGGTCAGTTTGGTTCTTCTTGCTAATTCCCAATGATTCACGATTGCTTAACCATTGTTTTAACAGATGATGGGCTACCCGCTCTCTGAAGGCAAGATGGACCAGAGGACAGCCACGTCACTCTTGCAGAACTCCTCCACCCTCCTTGTAAGAGTCTAGGGAGTCACAGGAACTGGCTGAGACCTAAAGATGGGAGGAGCTTGCCCCAAATCACAAAGCAATTAAATGGCAGAATGAGGACTGGGGCCGGAAAGTTCTGCACCCACTTTTCTACCTTTCTTACCCACCACCCGAGGGGGGTGATATTTGCACAGGGCTCATGAGGCTCACCATTAACACAAGAAGAGAAGCTTGTCATTTACTGGGGGCGGGGAGGGGGGTGGTCACTTTCACTCGACCCATTTCAGAACATCCCTGAGGAACTGACTCCAGTGGCCATTGAGAAGTATTTAGGAGGGACAGACGACCCTGTCAAAAAGAAAGTCCTGTTCCTGGACTTGATGGGGGATGTGATGTTTGGTGTCCCATCTGTGACTGTGGCCCGGCTCCACAGAGGTGAGTCCTGACGATTGGGTAGGAGAGGGACACTGACTTCACCAGCTTCACTGTCTGTCCGTCCGCCCCTCAGCATAGACAGGTATGGGGAAACTGCTGAAGGTCGGGCCTGCAAGGCTTTTCCCATGTGGCCTAGGGTGGCATGTTGTCCTATGTTGGTTTCTACCAGAAGGTGACTCTGGGAAAAGGATGCAAATGCAAACAGTTTATTTTGGAGATGATCCCAGAAGACACCAATAGGGGAATGGAGCAGTGAACAAGAAGTAGAAGGAAGCCAATTCATGCTGCCCTGTCAAGCAAGTACCTATGTGGACACTGGAGTTGGGGAGCTCTGGGAAACCCACAGAAGACGTTCTCAGGGTTATTCTGAGTGAGCGGCATGGGAGCTCCAGTATTTATCCCCCAACTCCCAGGAGTCATTGGTTGAAGGTTGTTCCCAAGTGGTTGTTAATTCTCTGGTGCTTTGACCTGCTGTACACATGGAAGGGTGGTCTCTGGTGGCCAAAGACCTCAGGTAAAGAGCTAGAGATGCCAGGGGTGGAAGTCAGGCTGGCACGTCCAGAAGTAGAGGATATGGTGAGGCATTGACAGAGTCTGCTACAAGCACTGCTCCCTTGAAATTTTTGTAGTCCATGGGGCTAGAGCAAATCTTAGAAGATGCATCTTGAAAGGTCCAGAATTAGCTTCAAACTAATTTGTTAACTGGTGGAGCTACAGGTAAAATGAGGACAAGCAGAAGACCAAGAGGGTAGCCTGGGACCAAGAAAAGTGAATGAAATGAGTAGTGGGAGGTGCGGGGCCAGGTGGTCTGGCGAGGGTCAACGTTTGCGGCTGGCTTTTGTCCAGCCTGGCGTGTGCTGGGTCTACCACAGGACCTCCCACACTGACCCAAGGCTGTGTGAGTGGGGTGTGAAGTCGGGGTGGATGAGCTCACCTAGAGAGGTGTCCCTTCTGGGTCCCTTTCTGAGGTCCTCACAGAACCCCTCCTTTTCTAGGAGCCCTCCTTCAACTAGTCTGCAAGCCAGGAAATGCTTCTCTGCTCCAGACCTCTCTCTCTAACCTTGCTGGGAGGGCTGTAAATTAAGGACATGATGAGCAAGGTGAAAAGTAGCTACAGGTGACCTACCATGTCCCCGAGCACTAGGGACAGTAACGTACAGGTGCTGGTTACCACTTCCCCCTCCCACAGACCCTGATGAGACTCTTCAGCCAGGGGCCATTGGGTCAAATCTGTTCTTTCATGAACTTGGACTTTCCTCTTCCCACCTGTCTGATTTGTGGTATCCCTGTCTGCATCATCTGCTGCTCCAGCCACACCGGACTTATGTTTTTCATCTGAAATCTCATGACTTTGAGTTCAGGGTCCTTTAACAGCACGACACAGATTTTGTCAACATTATTCTTTCCTTTGTGTATTCTTCTTACTGTCTTTTTGATAAAAAAAGAACTTTCTGAATATAAAATTTGTATAGAATGATATGTAATATATTACAGTTGTGGAAAGGTTTGAAAATATGGAACACGTAAAGAAAAAAATTAGATATAACTTATAACACCTCCACCTAGAAGAGTCTACCATAAATTTTTTGGTGTTTTGTTTTGTTTTGTTTTTGAGGAAGATTAGCCCTGAGCTAACATCCATGCCCATCTTCCTCTACTTTATACATGGGATGCTACCAAAGCATGGCGTGCCAAGCAGTGCCATGTCCACACCCGGTATCCAAACCGGTGAACCCTGGGCCTCTGAGAAGCGGAACATGAGAACTTAATTGCTGCGCCACCAGGATGGCCCCTCTACTATAGAGTTTTGATATGTTTTCTTCTATTGATCTTTCTGTGTTTTACATAAAATTTAAAAATTAATTTATATTATGTTTTTGTTCATAGAACACTATATTGTTGGCTTTTCCTCAGTGTCAGTAAAAGCTCATCGAAGACATCCATCATTTCATGGATTAAAATTTATTTTAGTACTTGGGGCTGGCCCAGTGGTGCAGTGGTCACTTTCGCCCACTCGACTTTGGTGACCTGGAGTTCACAGGTTCAGATCTTGGGCATGGACCAAGCACCATTCATCAAGCCATGCTGTGGAAGCATCCCACATACAAAATAGAGGAAGATGGGCACAGATGTGAGCTCAGGGCCCATCTTCCTCAACAAAAAAACAATTGTCTTAGCATTCCTGTCTTATTGGATATTTAGACTGGCTGCTCACATTTTGATGCCAGAAAAACATTCTTCTCAGCCTTATTTGCATAAATCTTTAATTTGTTCTCTAATAATTTTCTTAGAATTGGTTTTTAGAAGTGAAATGATTAGGCTGGGATGTAGGAGTGTATTAAAGTTGCTGATACAGATTGTGAAATTGGTTTCCAATGTTAAAAGGTGGATTTCTTAATTCTGTCACCTGGGACACTCAGGCTAAAAAGTAAAAATAGCACTGCCAATTTCATAAGCATTTCCTCCCCAAAAAGAAAAAAAAGTAGAGATTGTCACGCTGTTTCAATTGGCATATTTTTGATTACTAGCTCTCTCTTTCCTTCTACTTCTCTCATTGTTCCCAATTGTAATTATCTAAATCTGTGCCTTACTTAACTTTGAGCATGTGTGTTGTGATTGTAAGGATTTTATAAATCGCAGTGATTTAAGGCAGAAAGTTAAAAAATCAAGAAAAAGAAGTATATCTTTTGGGCAGTGTTGTGCCAAAAATAAGTTCTCTCATTCACAGAAGATCTCTCCTCTATGGCTGTGTTCTGAGCTCCTCTCTAAAACGTTTGGGCAGCAGAGGCGAGGTGAACCCCTCCTTTCAGGGAGCTCTGCTTGACCTGGAAGCAGCTGTTTAACAAGTGGATTCCTGAACCGCAGAGGATTGCTTCTTCCAAACATCTCCTCTCCCCAAACCAAGGGTGCAATGATGGGGAGTGGGAGGCAATTAATAAATTATTCTACTTCCTCATGTCAGCACAGCATGTATTGTAAAATCATGTGGCTGACTATTTAATGATGTGAAGAAATGATTATAATATTTACATAATAACATGTACAATATTGTCTCAACTTTATATACGTAAGAGGAACATGTGGGGCTGGCCCCATGGCCAAGTGATTAAACTTCTGGGTGCTCTGCTTTGGTGGCCGGGTTTGTGGGTTCAGATGCGGGGTGCAGACTTGCTCCACTCCTCAGCCACGCTGTGGAGGTGACCCACAAACAAAGTAGAGGAGGATTGGCACGGATGTTAACTCAGGGCTAATCTTCCTCAAGCAAAAAAAAAAAACCAAAAACCAGGATATGTGCTAAAATATTGACAGTTTTCTCTGAATGGTGAGATTATATCTGATCTTCCTGTACATTTTCCTTTTTTATGCATTTCCCAAATTTGTTACTCTGTCCAACAGGGGGAAAACTTGTAAAGATTCTCTACCAGACTGACTTGGGATATGACCCTTAACTCCTCATAGGCAATATGATCTATGCAAAGTGTCAACAGCCATGGCCAGGTGGCCTTTGAGTTACACCTGAAGGGGCAGGGATGGGCAGCTCTGGTGAAGCAGTCAATAGAAAAACTGACATCTCCGGGACTTGGAGAGGGGGAAGTGAGAGAGGGGGCAGGGGAGAGGAGGAGAGAGGGCAGGAGAGAGGCAACGTTGTCCTTCCTCAGCCTCTTTTCTCTCTTCTGCCACCACCTTAACACTCCCCAGGCCAAGGAAGAAGCAAGACATGTGAGGTGACAGAGAAAAAGGAAGAGCTGAGTTTCTGGTGCCCTGAGACACAAGACACAGATTGTCCCCTTTCTTCATGTGTTTGTATTTAAATATTTGTGCTTTCAGACCAGCAACGTGGATTTGCTTCATTTTTCTCAGAATGGGCGAGAAAAAACACTGGAAACTCTCAAAACTGGGCAGAACAGATGACTACTGTTGCACAGCAGGGATTCTCCAAAGGAATGAAAACTAGCCTGTTATCAATGAAATCCAATAGTGCAAACTTTATGTTTGTAGGTGTTCTTGAGTGTGGATGCATCAGTGGGCAAAGGAGTTTATGTGAATTGACCGAGTGCCGCTATAATGATGGTTATTTTCAATGGCTCTATCTAGTGTTTCAACAGTCATTCATTCATTCTTTTAATATTCATTCATTCATTCGACAAACACTGGCTCAAATCCCATTCCACCTCCACCAGCTATACGCCCTTAAGCAAGTGACAGAAGCTTTTCAAAATACTATTTCTCCATTACACTGATAAGAAGGAGTTTCCTGCAGGGACACACAGTGTCCAGCACACAGCTGACACTCACAATGGCAGCTGTTATTAATATTGTCATTGTTGTATACTCAGGACACAGGCGTGCCACCAATTCCCTGAGTGCTCAGGGCCCCCAGAGACTTTGATACCATCCAGGTGTGCATCAGGTAAAATGAACTGTGTATGAATCCATGTCTTCTCAGATGCCGGAGCCTCCACCTTCATGTATGAGTTTCAGTACCGCCCAAGCTTTTCATCAGCCATGAGACCCAAGACGGTGATAGGGGACCATGGAGATGAGATCTTCTCTGTCTTCGGGGCCCCATTTCTAAAAGGTGATCTCCCTTTGGTGACTACAAACTTCAGATTAGGAGATCTGGGTACAAATCTCAGTTTGGTGGCCTTGGGAAAGTTACTCCTTCTCTCCAGGTCTTAGTTTCCCAAATTCTCCGTAACAGAGTTGAACAAGAAGCGTCCCCAACCTTTCTCTTGCTGCACCATGCATGATAGAGAATGTATGTCCATGTGCCCTCATTCATGGTCACTACAAGAATCCAGAGCTGAGCATCAATGCAGCAAACGGTTGGTGAGCTGTCAGGTCCAGATCAAAGGCAAGAATGCCACCACCCATTTCCACTCACAAGAGCATAACAGATTGACTTATAGAAAGGTTAGAATGGGTGTGGACCTTGAATCAGGGCTACTGTGTGTCTATTTACCTATCCAACAATCTGTCCATCTTTCTAAAACTCATATCTTTTCAAACTTAATATGTTAATAGTATAATATTTTAAAGAAAACCTTTCACAAATGTCTTCAATGCCTTAATTATCCACAGTGAGGGATGAATCGCATGTGACCCACCTCAGAGCTATTTGTGATACACCAGTGCCTCTGGGGATTTCCAGGTTGGGTGAATCTTTAGGACCATTACAGCTCTGTTATTTATCAGATTCTGTGGAGATGTGGGTGGGTGAAGGAGATTGAGTTTAAACTCAAAGGAGAACAATCGTAGGGGGTGGGGTTGCTGTGATGCAACGCCTGGGGTACAGCATTGTGACTCTGAAGGGGGACGGCAAGGGCTGGTAGGCACAGAAGACAAACGCCACCCACTCATGGACTGGCTGCAGCCCTTTACTAGATCAATAAATCTCAAACTCGAAGTGCACATACATTACCCAAGATCTTCTTAAAATGCATCATTTGACTCAGTAGGTCTGGAGTAAGGGCTCAGATTCTGATTTCCTAACAAGCTCTCAAGTGATCCCGCTGCTTTGGGCCCATTAAACACACTCTGAGTAGCAACGGCTTTTTTTCTTCTTCCCCACAGAGGGTGCCTCAGAAGAGGAGATCAAACTCAGCAAGATGGTGATGAAATTCTGGGCCAACTTTGCTCGGACTGGGTGAGCCTGACAGCAAAGATGGAGCAGGGATGGGAAGGGGTATGGCATATCTATTGGGAAGGGTAGCTTCTAACGTTTGATGGTCAAACTCCTAGACCTGTGTTCTCTGACATGAGAGCTCTCTAAAAATGGACAGGCTGCCCAGGAGATAGTGAGCTGCCTGTCTCTGGAGGCATACGAGCCTCTAGGCAGAGATGACACCAGGCATCCCTGAAAATTTCAAAGGATTGTTGGGACCACACAGTAGATTTGGAGAATATCTCTTTGATTCTGTTCCCAGGAGCCCCAATGGTGAGGGGCTGCCCCACTGGCCAGTGTACGACCAGAAGGAAGGGTACTTGCAGATTGGTGTCACCACTCAGGCAGCCCAGAAGCTGAAAGATAAGGAAGTGGCTTTCTGGACCGAGCTCCTGGCCAAGAAGGCAGCAGAGAAGCAACAACAGACAGAACATGTTGAACTTTGAATACGCTACCTGTCAGGCCTCAGGGGCCTGGGGGAGCCAAGACAGTGTGTTCTACCAAATTTGCTTAAAGTCCAAGGAGGCACCTTATTGTGGAGGCTGGGGAATTGTCTGGTGGGGGTGGACAGAGACCAGGGAGCGGGAATTTCTGTATGTGGCCTAAATTTTTGAAATAAATGTTCTTTAGGAGAGCAAGTGAGTATCTGTGTCTTGAACTAGAGAGTAAACCATCCATCCTCATTAGAGAGAAGCATGAAGAGAGAGGGCACTATCTGCAGGGAGTTGCCTCTGACAGGTCTGACTTGGCCTCTGGACAAGCAGAGCAGCAGGCTGGGCCCTGGGACACTTTGCATCTGCTCCATGTCTCTAGGCCCTCAACACCTTCCAACAACAGGATGTGGGGTGGCCAGAGTGCAGTGTCCTTGTCCTCCCTGTGGAATTACCTGTAGAGATGGAGAATGCACCAATCAAAGATGTACCTGGAGTCTGGGGGTAGGGGAAGTGCCATGGTGACCCTATGCCACTGTTGTGTTGCCTTTAATAACCCTTCCACAGGTCTACACGTCTTTCTCCAACATACACAGTACATTCCCAGTCCTTTCCCTGAGGCTGTCTCTTCCAACAGTTCATCTGAGCCCCTTCTGCAGCCTACACCACTAGAAGTGCTTGGAGTGAGTCCCTGAAGTATCACCCTAAAACTGCCTCTTTCAGCATTGCTGGGCTGACTCCTGGCCTCTGCTACTTGTAGAAAGCACTAATGAGTGACACTCCCACCCTAACAGCAAGAAAAAGCTCGGTATTCTCAAAATCATGACTTTTCCTGAATGATTTGAAGAGCTGAGGTTGCAGGTGAACAATTACCCTGAGGTCTCAGGAAGACAGGCATTTTGGAGCAGAGATGGGATGCGGATGCTGACTCACCATCTGCTACAGGTGGAAGATGGGGTCACCGTGGGTGTGAGTAGAATTACTCTAAAATTCCTAATCAAGTGCTAAAGGCCAAGTGTGGACTAGTGTGAGGGTATAAAATCCTAAAGAGCCACAGACCCATGGGGGATTGTATCCAGACTCTTCTCCATGGACCTCCATCAGGGGCTGCTGAGAAAGATGGGGAGTAGGTAGTGAGACCAGAGAAAGCCTGCCTCAGGATTGCATGCCTGAAGCCCTGCTAAGACCCTTCTCCCTTAAGGAACAAAATCCCTCAACCATTGTAAAAGGGCAGCAAACCCACCTCCCTTGGGGCCCTGGAGGAGACCTATTAAGACTGCAGAAGAGGAAAATTTAAAAACCCTCTACCCCTGGGAGTGGGACAAGAGACCCTCCTGGGTCCTGGTCTTTAGAGGTCTTTTACTGCTGGGGAGGGGCACAATCATTGAGAAAGCCCCCTCTCCACGACCAAGGGATGAGGGTCTGCCTAAGGCTGAGGCTGGACCAGGACAAGAGAGACCACTCCTGGATGCCACCACCAAGTCAGCACACACCAAGGACTGAGCAGCTGAAATGTACCACTGGGGGATGGAGACAGTGTGGAGAGAGAACTTCTCTGAGGGGCAGGTGCACAGGGCAGGGGTACAGCTGAGGGTGGAACAGGAACATTGGGGTAAACCTTTCAGCACCTCTCGCCCTAAGCACAAGATAACACTGGAAGAATGTGAATCGCGTGGCGCACTGAAGAAAACCTCAGCAACAACGAAACCCAAGCCCTGCTCCTCTCTTGATAATTGGACTCAACTCTCCTGACACACACACACACACACACACACACACGGCAAACGTACATGCACAGACACACACGTACACATGCACATTATAAGTCTAGCAGAAGAGTATGACCATTTCCACTAATACATACTATTTACTTCATTTTCTACTCTCTCACGTTTGCTGCTCAGGGGGACTCTGGATCCCTCATCCAAAATTGGAAACACAGAAAAAGCAAGAAAAAAACTCCACTAACATGAGACAAAACAATCAACAGAAGTAGAGTCAGAGATGGCCCAGGTGTTAGAACTAACAGACTAGGGATCCAAAACAACTATATGGAAAACTTGCATCAACAGATGGGTAATTTCAGCAGAAGGAAGCAAATTGGAAGGTTACAATTTTTTAATAATAGTAATACAGATGAAGAATGTCTTCAACACGTTTATCAGTACACTTGACGCAGCTGAGGAAAGAATGTGTGAACTTGAAGAAAGGCCAATATAAATTACCAAACTTCAATAAAACGAGAAAAAGAGTGGGAAGAAAATAGTACAGAGGATCGAAGAGATGTGGGACAATATGGAATGGTCCAGCATAGGTGTAATTGGAATCCCAGGAGGAGAAGACGGAAAGAAGGAGCAGAAACCATAGTTGAAAAGCTAATGCCCAAGAATTTTCCAAAAATAATGAAAGACATCGAAGCCTAGATCCGGGAAAATCAGTCAACTCCAAGCAGGATTAAAGGACAACAACACACAATGAGACAATATTGAAGGCAACCAGAGGAAAAGGAAATGACATGACGTAGAAGGGCATCAGGAAGGGCACTTGACCACCCAAATGTATGGACAAAAGAGGCCCAGAGAGGGGAAGGAACTGGCTCAAATCACTGAGAAAACATCAACAAAACCTTGGAGCCAAACTGAGGCCTCCTTGCCCATAAGTTGCAGTCTCTCTACTGCACTGCCTGGCCACCCCCACATGGACCCCATCCATGCATGAAGGGTCTTTCCCTCTTGACCATACTCTCCACTCATTTTCCCTCTGCATCTGCCTACAGCTGCTGCCCCTCCCTGCCCAGCTCCAGCGTGTGAAACCAACCCTATCAAACACTCGTTGCCTCCACATTCCAGGCAGCTATGAGAGACCAAAGACTTTGAAAGTGCCATCAACAGACATTTCCCTTCAATAATTATGACTAATCTTTGGCGAAACTGGTGGCATGAGCTGGTGCCTGAGCTACACCAAGTCATGACCTACAATAGAGGAAGGGAAAGCAGAAAAAGAAAGGAGAAAAAAACATGAAAAAGAAAGATTGGAGATGAACAAAATTCCGCCTGGCTTAAAAGAAGCAAAAACCTATAGAGGCTGAAAGAAATCCATTGGATGAGAAATTCTCCATCCTGGTTGCCCATTGGAATCAGCTGAGCAGCTTCTAAAACATGCCCTTGCACGGGCCCCATCCTGGTTCTCATTCCTTTCCTCTGGGGAGATGCCTGGGCATCAGGACTTTTTAAAAGCTCCCTATGTGGAGATGGAGTACAGCCAGCGTAGAGAGCCCCTCACCTGCTCAGTTTGTTCCTGAAGGAGGACCCTTTCTATAGGTCCTGTGTCTCCAGGGCCCTGCACAGAGCATGTGTTGAGTGCAGGCATGCACGGCTGAATGCAGGAGCAGACAAATAAAGGAGTTGTTTTCCAGGTACCTGAGATTGCAAAAATGTAGGCTCACCCAGGATATCTTCAGTGACTGGGGTTTGTGGTCAGAATGCAGGAAGAAGGAAAGCAGCGCACTGAAGAGGCCTTGTGGGGACAGGAATGTCATCAAGGAGGTGAACCCAAGTAAGCTACGACAACAAGGTCATTGTGTCAATTCCCCTGCAGTGTCGTGTACCACCCCCTAACCTGGATGGCCCCCTTCATGGTCACTCAGCCCCTCCGAGCCTCTGCTTCTGCAACTCTTACCGATGTCTCTGGGTCTGACACTAAGGTTTCTGCTCACTGTGACCTTGAATTGCACTCTGTCCCCTCCCCTGACCTCTGACTTTCTCTGCACAGTTTCAGTCCAACCTTCCTGAGATAGAAGGTGTGATTGGCTATGTCAGTCACCCTTCAGTAGAGATCATCCCTGACCAGTGTGTGGCTTTGTGCACACTAGTCCTTCTTGGCCTGGGTGCCTGGCCTAGACTGCACAGCTGTGACTACACAATGGGGAGCAGAGCAGCCCACATCTCCCCCTCAGAAGGGCACTGGGGAGTGGCAGCCTTCTGAAGCTGGCACCTCGTAACCACAGGCCCTGCCTGGAGCTTCCCTGGTCAGTCCAGGAGGTGAGCACCTGGATGAGGGATGGACAGTGAGCCCAGGGTCAGCCAACGTGTCCTGTCCATCAGTCCCTGTGCCATCAGCTCATTTGTGTTCCTCTGTGCACTGGCACCAGGAATAAATGTGAAGGTGAGGGAGCTGGTGAGCAGAGGGGTTCCTGTTAGACAGTGGGCTCCTCAGGGTCAAGACCCAGGTCAGATTCATTTTCATGGTCCCCCAGAAAGTGTTTGGCAAAGGGACTAGGTGGATGGACTCATGGATCTTTACAAGGTGGAGGTGGACATCAGCCTTCGGTGACCTGTGATTATGTCTTTGAAGTCTATACTAATAATAGTAACTAAAAGTTATTGAATATTTATTATGTGTCTTCATAATAATTACTTTCATATTAATTCAAATAATCTCCACAGGAACCCTATGAGGTTAGAACAAGGGCCAAGAAAACTCAACTAGTAAGTCATGGATAGGACCAGCTACATAATTAACAGTGCAAAATAGAACTGTATAATTTACATAATTTTGTTGTGCAAAGTAAAATAATCCTCATTTTAAAAGTTATTAAGAATTTCATGTTGGTTACAGAGAAGCATTTAAGGCCTCCGGAGGCCTTCAGAGAGCCGGGTCTGTGTGACTGCACAGGTCTCACGCCCGTGAAGCCGGCCCTGGTGACAGAGCTGGGATATGAACCTCGCAGTCTGGCTCCAGAGCCTGAGTCCTTAAGTGCAAAGCACCCCTTCCTTCCTGCGCAGGACACTGTTTACCATCCACCTCTGGGCCCCTCCTCACCTGTATCTTCATCCCTTGATTCTGGCCAAAGGCACCGATTTGATGATTCTCTGCTGCCCTCTTGTGGGCAGAGTCCATGCACCCACACCTGCTTCGGGGATGGGGCCAGGTCTGCACCCCAGGCCGAGACTCCCCACCACGTCCCCAAACAGTGTGACCATGCCTGCGCTGACACATCCAGGGACGGCATTCAGAGTAATCTCTCGGCTCTTGCAGCCTCTGGAGTCCTAGCCATGCAGGGGCTGCTTGGGTGGGAGCTTCCCAGCTCTTATTCCTCCTTCGAACTGAGATTAAACACCTTCAGGCCCAGGTGGTCTCCCAGCCTCTAAGACAGAACTAATCCAGTTCCCGCACCTGGGAAGTGCTCAGGAAGCTCCACTCACATAGCATTTCTCTGCAAAGCGTCTGTCCTCTGCCTCTCACCTGGGCGGGTCTAAGACTCCTATCAAGTCTCCTGCCTCTGTTCTCCACCCTACAGGGCCAGAGTGAGGCATCTGAACAGCCACAACTGTTATCACCTCTGTACATGCGATTCTGCAGGTCCACTCATTCAGAGTCTGGGCTGGCCTCTTGACTTGCTTTGACAGTAAAACATGGTGGAAGTGATGGTGTGTCAGTTCTCAGCTAAGGACTCAAGAGGTCTTGCACGTGTCCACTGGTTCTCCTGAATCCACGTGACTGGCACGTGAACAAACCCAGGTTAGCTTGTTGAAGAATGACATACCACATGGAGGGGAGCCATCCCAGGAGAGGCTGTCTAAGACCAGCCAGCTTTGAGCTCACTCACAGCTGCAGACACCTGAGTGAGCCTGATCAAGGTCAGCTGAACCTGGTCTTGATCAGCAGAACTGTGGGAGGCAGATGGTCGACAGACCATGAACTACAGACATGGTTGTTGTTTTAAGATCCAAAGTGGTTTTGTTACCCAGCATGTGCTCACTGATACGTTATATAACAACCAACTATGATCACATCACTGCACAAATCTACAACATAGCACTGGCTCCCAAGCGCCCCTGGAAACTGTTCCATCTCTTTATACCAGCATACGAGGACCCTCATCTTCTGGTTTACTTTCCTCTACAGCCTGTCCACTTGCACCCTGCAAATTTCTGCACATCCTTACACTGCAGAATCATGGTATTGTCATGATGTGGAACTTACCTCCAGACTCAGCTCAAGTGCCACCTGTTATGGGGAGCCCTGTCTGATGTCCCTGGGTGGGGTTATGTGCATGATTTCTCTGCCAGGCTGTGCCTTGTCTCACTTGTCTCTGTAACCCAACCATCCCCTAAGGGCCGATGATGTACCAAACACTTGTCTAGACTCTGGAGACATAAAGAGAAGTAAGTGGTTGTGCCTCCCGTCCTAAAAGGCACTGGCCCCATGAAAGATCATGTCAACAAATGGTGGTAGGTGCGGTGACAGGGGTAGGTCAGGGAAGGCTCTTCTAGGGGTGACATCTTGAGGGACCAATAGGACTTAGCCAGTTTCAGAGAGATGGAGAAAGGCCCAGGGATGAGGCGCAAGGGGACAGGGTGTGCTGGGGGAAACACCTGCGTTAATCTAGGGTGACTGGGGCAGAGAGCGGGGGTGAGATGAGGAGGAGGAGGAGGCTGAGGAATTTGGATTTACAGTGAAGGAACGGGGAGCCGCTAGAGGACTTCAAACAAGCATGCAGGAGGTGCTCAATATGTGTTTCCTGATCAGCACACCAGCTGTCTCCTCCATCAGACCGAGAGTTCCTTGAGGACAGGGTTATTTGACCTTTGTGTTCTCTAGTTCCTTCAGGTACATAGTAGGACTGGGTATGACTGTGATCAGTGAATGAGTGAATGAATGAGTGAATCCATCCAAGATATACCAATATGAAACCAAATATATCTTTTTATCCAGACAAGAACCCTTTTCACTCCCTGGTTCAGGGAAGTGTTGAGGGTTCAAATAGGCTCTGAGACTGGTCCAGAGACAAAGACTCCTCGTCCTCCTGGCTTCCCTCAGCCTCTACTTGGCAGCAGGAGCCTGTGTTGGTGCCACCTGAGGGCCACAGTGCCCATGTTCTATTTTAATCAGCTTCTGCTGTTGCTATGATGCCCTGTCAGCTCAGAGAAGGGGAGAGGGAATCCAGAATGGGGAGAAATGTTCTGCTCAGTGGACATACCCACCCACTCAGCCAGCTTAGAGGTGCCTCTGTGAATGCCAACCCACGGTCTGTCTGTCCTCATCCTGGAAGAACTAGTCCTGAGTCCCTATAACGTCGTCAAGGATAATAACTGATTGCAGCCTGTGGGAATGAGAAGCCCTTATCTATGGCCGCTTGGACCACGGTCTTTCAACCCCTCCCCACATTTGTCAGCAGATGATGGAATCCAGAGTGAGGAAGCCATGGGAAGGGAGTCAATGACCATCATCCTTCAATATCCCTTCTTATCCTTCTGACATAACCCTGATTCTGTTCAGGGCAGCAAAGTACCCACTTACAATTTCTTACTCTGCCCCCAGACTCCCTTACAGCTAAGAATTGCCATGTTACACGGATCTGGCCAATGAGATGTAGGTAGACATCTGTGTGGGGTTCCAGAAAAATCTACTCTTCTCCATAGTAAAGAGACACAGGATCAACTGGTCTCTTCCTTTTACTCTGTTTCCCTTCCTCCTGCCTGAAAGGTGGGCAAGATGTCTGCAGGTGGATTAGCCCTTTTCTCTCCATGAGCATGAGAACCACATGCTATGGATGGTGAACAGGAAGCTAGAAGGGTTGCAAATTCTTCTTGACTTCCTTCAGCATCTCCAGAAACATCCCAGGCTTCTGAGCATGTCCAGATGAAGAAAGTTCTCCGGAAACAAGAAGATTTCTCCCTTTCTTCTTGCTCAAGAACATCTCTCATGCTGACCTATTGCCTATTTGTTACACAGGAATGAGAAAACCTCATTTAAGAGACCATGATTAGATCTGTTACATGGAGCCACTTGTCATCCTAACACATGTACACTCTATGTGTAATCTTTTTGCATTTTGTGAGCCCATATGGCATACCTGTATCTGGCATAAAGAACCAGAGAGCATGGGTCTGGTGTGTGCCTGGGGAAAGCCAGCAAAGGTATTTTCCCTGGGAGACAGGAGAATTCTGTTCAAGATGAACTCTCTCTTATTATATTACCTAGGACAAGTCATTTCTTCCTAGCGCAATGTAGGCACTTAAATATATCTATGTATAAATTTCCTTTTTTTCCTTCTCTTCTCCCAAAAGCCCCCAGTACATAGCTGTATACTCTAGTTGTAGGCGCCTCTGGTTGTGCGATGTGGGACGCCGCCTCAGCATGGCCTGATGAGCGGTGCCATGTCCACGTCCAGAATCCGAACCAGTGAACCCCGGGCCGCCAAAGCGGAGCATGCGAATTTAACCACTCAGCCATGGGTCCAGACTCATACATAAATTTCTATATATATGTATTATATATACTTAAGTAGGAGTATATATACATAGATAACATATTTATACAAATTACATATATCTGTACATATAAATAAATATATTTGTTTTTATATGTATTTGTAATGAAGAGAGTGTTGGAACCAGTTGAGAATCCATGTCCAGGTACCAGCTGGACCATGTTACGCCTGTGTGGCTGGGGACCAGGGAGATGGCATATCAGAGTGGGTAAAAGAACAGACCGGAGCCTGACTTCCTGGATTCAAACCTCAGTCTCACCAACCAGTAAGTTATTTCATCTCTTTATGTCTCAGTTTCCACCACTAGTAAATGGGGTTGATAATACTACCTCATGGACTCATTGGGAGGATTCAATGAGCTGCAGTTTATAAAGCACTAGGAACAGTAACTGGCACAGGATAAACCAATGTGTTTGCTAATTAAATGTTAGCTCAGCACACTGGCCTTGTCCAAGGTGCTGATGCTCCTCAGGTCCCAGTTCTCCTGGGAATCCATGACTCGTGAGACTGGGATGGCCCCATTCTCTCTTTTAACAAAGCCAGGCACTCCTTGTGCCATATTTCCCCATAATGCCAAAACCATGGTGGGGGCTCTATAAATTTAACTGCCTAGCTAGTAATTCTAATCTTGGCTCTGATGCTCCCTGATCTGAATCTGCATCTCATTTAAAATGGCAGAGTTGCAATGTCTTTCCTTATCTGTGAAGTGGGCATGCCTCAAATATCACCCTGCCCTCTCACCTCTCTCCTTTGGTGGAGTATTTTTACTACTGTGTGATTGGAGACGGGGTCAGGGCTCAACGGCAACTACCATGGGAGTTTGAGGAGTTGTGATGCAAGAACAGAAATTTAGCAAAGCCTGGGAATGGGCTCAGAGTGGGCAGCAGGCAGGTGCCCTGGTGTTGGGCTGACGTGGCCTTCAAGTCTGCAGCAGGACCACTGTGGCCAGAGGCTGGGCTTGCATGAGACCTCTTCTGTCCTCACTTTGAGTCACCCTATCCTAGGTTGGGACTCTGGACTAGAACCTGGAGCTGCAGTGGGTGTGGGGGCTGCTCCCTGTATAGTAGCCATTCTCTGCTGCAGAAGCAATTTATTGGTGGCTCCTGGATATGTCCAGGCCATGGTCTTTTCTGGGGCCTTCTCTGGGGATGTGAGTCAGCATAAGTGAGGCCATTTTGTCATGCTAAATAGCCCCAGTTCATCTTCTGCATGACTACTCGTTGCTCTGCATGTACTCTGAAAACATTCACATGCTCTCCTGATTTATGGCCTCAGCTTACGTATGTACTACCCGATAGCTTGATAAATTAAGACTTTTTTCTATGAGTTTCCCTCCAGGAACAGGCTGATCACAGGTGGGGAACACACCTACAAAGTGTCCATCACAGCTGACAAAGGAATGGAACAGTAAAAGACCCTGGAGTCCATCAGGACTGAAGTAAACCCCCTCCTTACTCCCCATTTTGCCTATATCTTCCTCAAGATTCTGCAGTCCTTGAAGATGGGTTTTTGAGACATTAGTCTTCCATCTTCCTGATTGTGACAGCTAATTGAATTAAATCTTCCTTTCTTGATCCCTAATTCGTTGTGATTAATTGACTTCTCTGGAGTGATGTTATAGGCCAGTCTCTGTGAGAGGATGGAGAATTGGAGGAAGCCTCAGCCTGGTCCAGGGTCACCCTTCCAGTGGCCGAGAAGATACTCCAAAGTAAGGGTCACCTGCTATTTGGTCCTGAAGTCCCACATGGACAGCATGTGAGGTTTGTACAAAACACAGCCCACCCGTTTGTGGAGTTGGTCAGTTCACTTTGAGTCATTCATCCAGTGAGTGTTTATTGAGCCAACTACTGTGGTCAGACACTGAGCCAGGCCCTAGTGATCCAGAGCTGAGGGAGACCCACATGCTCTCTGCTGTGGGGGAGCCTACAGTTCATGGAAGGGACTGGCATTGAACAAATAAACGCACAGGCAATTTTCTATCCATGATGGGTATAAGTGCTGCAGAGGACAGGCTCAGAGTGCAGTGAGAGCACAGGAGATGGGACTGGCCCTGCCTGGGAAGCAGGCTGGCCTCCCTGGGGTGGAGACACAGGGCAGGACTCAGGGAACATAATTAGAGTCAACGACTGATCACTAGATGATGGAAGCCCTCCATGCTCCCGAAGCGTGGACAATAAAAATGCTGAAAGCAGGTCCTGGTTCCCATGTCTGGGATGACCTCACGGAACCCTGACCCTCCCAGTCACCCAGAGGCTGCCAGATTTTGAGATTTCATGAACAGGAAATATGTCACAAGGAACTGGGGGAAAGAGCAGACAACAGTGGCTGGGGCCCCCTTCCCTCAGTTCTTGTATGGCTCCCTCCCTCAAGTCCTCATTTGTCTATCTGTTCCCTCATCAGAATGTGAACTCCAGGAAGTGTTGCCTAGTGCTGAGAATACTGCACGGCCCATACGGGTTCTCGGTAAATATCTGTGGAGTGAGTGGGTAAAGGAAAGAAGAAATGAAATCTTTATCTTTCAAATTAAGGACATCAAGAAAAGATCATCATTATGATTTACAAAAGAAAGGGCATGGTAATAACCAAAGAATAGGAAAGACATAACTTTAGAATAAAGAGCACTGTTTCCCAAACACTTATCCATGTGTATATGTTCATGCAATGCATACAGGTAAAAGAAGAACAATACGTTTTGGAGATCTCTGGTTTAGGTTTATCAGGTGTCAGATTTAGGAAAGAGGCAGGTAAAAGCTGAGATACCAGGTCACCGTGAGCTTGGACAGGGAGACTTAGGACATTTGGAGCCATGACAAACCTTAGAGTGACCACGGGAGTGGGTCCAATGAAGGCAGTCTGTCTAGCTCATCCTTGGAGGACTTGAGGACTGAGCATCACCTTCCCACATAAATAACAGTAGGAATAGCAGTAGGAGCATTTATTGCATAGGACATATAACATAACAGCAGGTAACATGTGTTGAACATATATGTACCAGGCACTGTGCTAAGCACAGTCCCTTTTTCCTTTCAAGGTCCATATTATTATCCCCAGGTTACAGATGTGGAAACTGAGGCTTGTGTGTGTGTGTGGGGGGGGGGGTAAATAAGTTGGCAAATGTGGTGGGTCTGTCTTACTCTAGTGTCCACATCCTTCTGTATCCCCTCTCTCATTCCAACAGGAATGACTTAAGATGACCCCTCCATTCCCTGTGCCCCTGTCTTCCTCCAGACTGGCCCAGTGCTCACCTCTTGAAGGGAACTTCATGTGCTGTAGAACTTGTAGACAACGTAGGCTGGCACCAGAGCCATGGAGGAGAACGTGATGCCCCACCCAACCTGGTTGTCCCAGAGTGGGAAGATGTAGTCATTACAGGTGAGTGGCTTAAAGTCGATGATGCTCACCACCACCATGTGTAAATTAATAAAAGAAACCTCAACTAAAATTGGAGTCTGGAAGACCTGTAGAGGGAGCTCTAATGCCTGCCACCCATTGTCAATACCCCAAAGAGGAAAGGACTTACCTGGCATCTCCAACAGCAAGTTGGCTACTACTTTACTACCCCAGCAGGAGGAAGGAAGAATTTCTTTCTGTCCTTCAACAAGCCCAGCCAATGGAAAATACCACAGCTCAGCAAATGAGAAACCATCATCACCCTGGACTCTTACCCTCCTCCAAGGAACTTTCACAGAACAGCCCTCTCTACTCCCCTTTTTTCTCTTTAAAAGCACAATCCCCTTCTCTGTTCTCCGGCCTTGCCGGTGGTTTTTGCCATAGCTTGCTTGTCCCAAACTGAATTCCTCTGGCTATTCCTGAATAAACTCAATCTGCTGCTGAGCTAACGGGCTATTTTATTTTAAGGGTGATGGTAACTGTTGTCAGAAATGGGATCCAAATGAGGAGATCCCTGAAAGACGATGATCCCTGGAACCAAGCAAGCTCCCTGCACCAGCCCCCCGTGCTCAACGCTCTCATGAGTTGCTGCCAAATATATACATATTTTTTTTTTATTGAGGCCATATTGACTTATAACATTGTGTAAAGTTTAGGTGTGTATTGTTATATTTCAGTTTCTGTGTAGCCTACATTGCGTTCGCCACCAATAGTCTAGTTTTTATCTCTCACCATACATATGTGATCCTTTATCCATTTCACCCACCCCCCACCTCCTTTTACTCTCGTAACCACTAATCTGTTTGCCAAATTTTGGTTTGGTACGTCTCTCTGAGCTCCACTCTTCTGCATTTTGAGCTCTCTGATTTTATTCATTAAACACTCATTAAAGGCTTCGTTAATTCCAGTTCAAGGCTTCATCCTTGGTGTCAAGGTTTCATCCTTGGTGAGTACTCGATTATTTTCCTTTCAGAAAGGGTAAGATTTTTTTTGCAATCAGGCTAGCCAGGAATATTCTTCTGTTCCTTGAAAAATTTGAGATGGGATCCCAGTCACCTAAATGCTCTAAGGACAGCCCTTCTTCAGGGCCCTTTACCAGTTTTATGTTCAAAAACTATGCTCCCTCCTCATCTGCATTTTTAACTAAATGAACTGATTTAACTAAAAATAATTTACAACATCAATGACCATTATAGAGAATTTTTGATCTCCTCAACCTTTCTTTCCTCAGAACTAAACCAGAAAGCTCCAGCTCTAAAATAAAACAAACTAAATGATACACCTGTTTTAATTGGTTCCTGGAATCTTCTAAACATACCCAAGACTCCAAAATCACCTATTTGTAAAATACCAGTTATAAATTATCTGAGGCAAAGAAACAATAGAAGGAGTCAAAACGGCTTCGGAAGCCTTGTGCTCCCCTCCCAAAGTTTCTACGTCTCAGGCGCCATCTTGTTTGTTCTTCTGGTTCCTTTGTCTCAGGCTTCACCTCCTGCACCATCTTCCTCTCTTCCCCTCTGTGAAAATCTGTCCCTTTAAAATCAGACCCTCTGAGGATTCAAAAGCTAAACTCCTAATAACTATTGCTAAGTTAACTGGAGCAAATAGACAACTAGGAGGAAAAATTTAAATAGCAATTACCCTAGGCTTTGGATAATAGACAAATATACTCTGAAACTCCTAGGAGAAAACTTACGTGTGTTTCTGTCTGTTTGTTGAAATTCTTGGTAAGGAATAAAAACATGATATTCTCAAGATTTTTAGAACAACTGTTGGAAAACAAAGTCCCTCATAGTTAAGAAGTTTTAGGGAATCCAAAGACAAGAAAGGTTCCACCTGGCTTGTGGGCCAGGATCTTATGCCTTTCTGGAAAAATGAGTAAGCTTTTGGATACTTTGGAAATGTAATGGCCATTCTGAGGAAACTGTTTTAAATAAATCCACCTTAAGTGTCACTCTTAGAAGAGAGGATTCCAAACCTTCCAGGAGACAGTGGAATACATTCTTTGATTGGTATGCAGAAGTTTCTAGAAGACAAAATGGCTCCAAAAAGAATCTTATAGCATGCAAAAAATTTGTTTAGTAGAAAACCTTTGGGCATCTGACCAAATAACCTTAACTTAATCTGTCTGCCAGAAATAGAGTTTGGATCCAACTATTCTTTTGAGTTTTGTATTATTGCGCCTGAAGTTTTAAAATGAAAGCCATGAGGTCTTTGTTTGCATCAATCTGTATGTTTATGTGTGTCTGTGTGTGTTGTATTTTCTACCTCCAGATATTATCACCAAAATTAATTTGTAAAAAAGCTCTATTTAATTGATTTGAAATTAAGCATTTATAAACTAAGTATTCCTAAATCTCAGAAATAAAATAGAAACTAATCAGAATGTTTTTCAAGTTTACAGGATCTAGAATTAGTCTTTTGTAAATAAATCTTTAGATTGTTGCTTTAGTTGAAAAAAGTATATCTTTAGAGTTATCAACACTGAATATAATGCAAACATACAACTTTTATTCTACCTGGGTTTATTAAGATGATGTGACTCTGTTACAAAATTTGGCAGTGAGAAACAATAATTTAAGATGGAGGTTATCTGCTTTAATGCCACAGGAAGCTTTTGTGAGTAATGCAAACATAATTCTTGGAACAAATGATTTAGATGGATAAAAGTGGGCTAAGAGATTTGAATGCAATAATTATGTTGTACGGTATGTGTGCTTAAAAAATAGCATCCAAAATCCTTTTGGTAACTTAAAACTTTATAGCTTTGCTGAGTTAAATTAAATGATGGAATTTCTTTGAATATCTGGATCATTTCCAAACAAGATTAAATACTAAACAGTCAATTACTGAACACAGGGTTTTCTACTTCTCACTTTATTTTTGAGGAAGATTAGCCCTGAGCTAACTGCTGCCAGTCTCCCTCTTTTTGCTGAGGAAGACTTGCTTTGAGCTAACATCCGTGCCCATCTTCCTCTACTTTATATGTGGGACGCCTACAACAGCATGGCTTGCCAAGCAGTGCCATGTCTGCATCCAGGATCTGAACCAGTGGAACCCTGGGCCACCAAAGTGAAACATGCACACTTAACTGCTGTGCCACCAGGCCAGCCCCTACTTCTCACTTCTTATTGCAAAGAAACTGAAGATAAATTTGGGTCTGTTAGTAGCCATGTCTTGTGCCACATTGAAAGATTGCTCTATTTAAAAGGGCATATATACTACAAGTTATGAAATATTTTTATAAATTTGCCAGTCCACAATTGCTTGCTTCTTAGTTTTCACTAGGAATTAAGGATTCTAAGGGTTAAGAATTCTAAAATATGAACAAGGGGCCAGCCCAGTGGTGCAGCAGTTAAGTGCGCATGTTTCACGTCGGCGGCCCGGGTTCGCTGGTTTGGATCCCTGGTGCAGACATGGCAATACTTGGCACACCATGCTGTGGTAGGCATCCCACATATAAAGTAGAGGAAGATGGGCATGGATATTACCTCAGTGACAGTCTTCCTCAGCAAAAGGAGTAGGATTGGCGGCAGTTAGCTCAAGGCTAATCTTCCTCAAAATAAATAAATAAATAAATAAAATGTGAACAAAAGCTGCTAGAAACAAAAAGGGAAACATCTTCATGTGCAAGGAAAGTAGGGTGTGTGCTTAAGTAAAAGAAGGTATGAGGAATGGAAATGCATTTTCTTGAGGGAAAAGAAAGCTATTTTGTCCTAAAGAAATGCTGGTTATTTTGTGTTGGGAAAGAGGAAAACATAGGACAAAGTCTCAATGTAAATGCAAGTTCTGAAAGGTTTGTGGAAAGGAATCTTGGGAAAGGAATTTTATGTGCAGTCAAGACTGGCTAAGATTGGAATGAATGAGTTTTAATATCAAAAGTAAACTGATGCTGGGCCAGCCTGGTGGCAGGGTGGCTGGTTTGTGCTGTCCACTGTGGCAGCCTGGGGTTTATGGGCTCAGATCCCAGGCTTGGACCCACGCACTGCTCATCAGGCCATGTTGTGGCAGCCTCCCACATACAAATTAGAGGAAGATTTGGACAGATGTTAGCTCAGCAACATTCTTCCTCAAGCAAAAAGAGGAAGATTGGCAACAGATGTTAAGTCAGGGCCAATCTTCCTCTCCAAAACAGAAAAGAAAAGAAAAGAAATGAGGAGTTCAAAGCCACTAGATCTCTATTACAAGAAGTGATGAAGCAATCCTCCTACCTGAAACAAAAAGGCAAAGGTTTACAAAGCTTTGAGCAAGGAGATAAATAGACAAAATTAGAAAATTGCAACTCTCTATCAGAATAGGTTAGCAAACACTTAATTATACATAAAAAATAAAAGGAAGGAAAGTATCAAAAATAACTATAAACAGTTCAACTTAGTCATAAACTCACAACACAAAACAGCATAGTTTGTGACAACAATAATTCAGAAGCAGATGAGGAAAGGGATGGAAACTACTCAGGTTAATGGAGATAAGAGGCTATCAGAAAACGGAGTATCTCATCTATGAGGTCTTTTATACAAACCTCATGGTCACCACAAAACAAAAAAATCAGAGCAGAGTCACAAAGCATAAATAAAGAGAAAACTACCACAAAAACAACCAAGCAGAAATGATAGTTAGAAATACAAGGAAAAAGAAACAATGGAAATATAGAATAAGCAGAAAATAAGACATAAAATGGCAGTATTAAGCCCTCATATACCAATATCCCTCTAAATGTAAATGGATTACAAGACTCACCAATATGCTGTCTCCAGGAAACACATGTCAACTCCAGAGGAAAACAGGCTCGGAGTAAAGGGATGGAAGATGATACTCCAAGCAAATGGCAGGCAAAACAAAGTGGGTGTAGCCACACTAACATTGGAAAAGCAGACTTCAAAATAAAAAAAGAAATTAAGTGACAAAGATGAGCATTATATAATGATAAAAGGGGCATTCCATAAGGAAGACATAATGTTTATTAATACATATACATCTAACACAGGAACACCAAAGTATATAAAGCAACTATTAACAAACCTAAAGAGATAAATTTACAGCAACACAGTAACAGTAGGGGATTTCAACACCCCATTTACATCAATGGGTAGATCATCCACACAGAAAGTCAATAAGGGAACAATGACCTTAAATGAAACACTAAACCAAATGGACTTAGTAGATATATATAGAACACTCCATCCAAAAACAGCAGAATACACATTCTTCTCAGGTGCACATGGAACATTCTCAAAGTGAAAACATATTCTGGGAAACAAAGCAAGCCTCAATAAATTTAAGAAGGCTCAAATCATACTAAGCATCTTTTCTGACCGCAATGCTATGAAACTAGAAATCAACTACAAGAATAAAGCTGGGAAAGTCAGAAATATGTGGAAACTAGACAACATGCTACTGAACAACTATTGGATCAATAAAAAATCAAAGGAGAGATAAAAAAATACCTAGAGACAGACGAAAATGAAAACACAACATACAACTCTTATGGGATACAGCAAAAGCAGTACTAAGCATGAAATTTATAGCAATACAGGCCTACCTCAACAATCAAGAAAAATCTCAAAAAAACCAAGCTGGACCCAGGTGATCTAACGTAAATGCTTGCCAACTGTCACTAGTGAGGTTAGTTCATTTATTCCTGAATTTATGGGCTGTTCTGTGCCTACAATAATAAGCTAATCAGATAAGGTTATCAATAGAAAAATTATAGGAACTGCACACAGGAGATATCACTAAAATATCTAGTTAAAAAGTTACACAAAACAGGTTCTTAAAGAGTTCATCCTGGCCTCTTAACTTGAGGACAGAGCTTCTCCCATAGAGTATGTTTGTGCACTGTGGTTTGTTCTTTATTACATTTATTCATTCTCATCTTATAATACAGATTATAACACAACTACTTCCTAGGTGGTCATAAGCATTAAATAATGCTTAGTAAATGTTACTCTTGTTATTATTCAGCAACCATCACTGAGCCTGTACTCAGTGATGGACACATGGACTGTCCAACTGGAAAAAAAGGAACAATGGGTATATCAAAGGGTTAAATTCCGTGATATCTAAAAAGCTCCAAAGATCAATGAGAAAAAAAAAAACCACTTGAATATTGGGTAACAGATATAAATAGATAGTTTATGGAAAAGAAACATGATTGGCTTTTAAACATGAAAATCCACTCAATCTCTCATAACAAGAGAATTGCAAACTAACCCTGACTGAGGAATCATTTTTCATGGATCAAGGCTGAGAAGAACAATACATTTTACTTAATGCATTCAAGCAGGTGTGAGGAATCAGACAGCCTTATATAACCTTATAGAAAATGCTTTCAAAATGTAAAATGCACCGTCTTTAGCAATTCAACCTCTGGGATTCTTTTGAGCCATTATACTTCCACATGGGCAATAATATACATGTACACTAAGGCATTGCTTTTACCATCAAACAATTGGAGACAATGTAAAGATCCATCAGTAGAGTACTGATACATGAATTACACATTTATATGTAATTGCATATAAATACATTTATATATTATATATTTATAGAAAAATAAATGACAATAAATAGTTTATAGGAGACAATATAGAACTATCTCCCATATACAATTTTAGTAAAAAAGGGAAGATGAAAAATGTGTGTCCGTATTATACTGAGTATGTAAAAAGTCTGCTTAAATCTTTGTACCTGTCTAGCCTGCCTTCAGAGGGCGCTCAAGAAGCTGGTAACCATGGTTACCTCTGAGGCTGGTAACCACGGGGAAAACCAAGTGGTACCTGCTGATGGACTTGACCCCGAGCCTGGGACAGAGTCTGAAGGAGCTGGAGGTGGAGTTTTGGACGGAAACCCTCCCCCTGATAATGTCCACTTCCAGAGCGCTCCTCAGTCCTCTCTCCTCCTTAGTCTTGCTGTCTCTGCTCCTGCCTGCCTTTTTCTCTTTTGCTCCTTGAGAAGTTACCTCTGTGCGATTTCGGTTTTCCTTCTCCTTCTGCAATTTCTCCTGCAATCATTAGCTTCATTCTAAGTTTAGCTACTTTGTGGAATCGGCTGCTTTTGCTGATCTTTTATGGACTTGGGGATGATTCTTAGGGAATTCTTTTCAACATCAAAAAATGCAGTTTGCCTGGAAGGCTACCAGATTTCTACAGTAAAGCAGGAGGGCTGGGCTATTAGTGGGCATAATCATGATCTTGTTACTCATAGGAAATAAAATCAGACTGTAAAATATGCACACGGAATAAAATTTATTTTGGCCTGAAAACTCTCCCCATCCACAGAATCCATGATGAATTGGATTTTCTATCAGAGAAGCTGTCTGTGTGTGTTAGTGAAATATGAGTCCTCCAGCCCCAATCCAGGTGGGTTTCAGCCACAAGCCAAGCACGGATGTCCTGAACATCACTGGCTTGAGCTGGGCTCTTCTCTGGCTCAGGAGTTATGTGGGGGAGGGAGGCATGCTGGAGAGCCTCCTGCTCAGCGATAGAAGTCAGATGTCTCCAAGGGCAGGAACCCAGAAGTCGAATGCCAGGCAGCAAGGTCAGTTCAGAAACACTGAGGAGAAAAGAAATTTCCCAGATGGGGTCGACGTTAATCTGTCATTCAATAAATCTACAATGGGCGTCTGATGTGCTCCAGACATGTCCTCACTGGGGGTGCAATGGTGAGTGAAGAACCGCCCTCCACCCAATGGTGAGCAAACAGACAGAAGGGAAACATTCACACAAGCGAACATCTTATGACGTAAAATTGGTAAGTTCACTCAGGAAAAGTAAGGTGTTTTGAGAAAGTGTAACAGGGGAACCTAACTTCGATTGAAGTCTTGGGAGGTTTTCTCTGGAGAAATAACATTTATGTTAAGAAAAATGAATTAAAGTTAACTAAATGATATGCAATCAGAAAGCTGTACGTATCTTCATTCAAAGGATGCACTTGTATTTCTTACGTCCACATCACCCCTATCATGTTCATGTAATCCATGTCAAGGCCATGTACTTTACCACGTTGATTAGTTCTTCTTTGTAATTGCTACAAGATTACACATGAGGAGCACAGAGGAGGAGGGTTTCTGGGATGTCAGTAACTTCAGAGTCATCCGGGTCAGAAATCGCCAATCACACCTGAATCTGGCCCCATGGAGTGTTTTATTTAGCCCATATGATATCCAAAATATTTTGGAATTAGGTTCCAGCTAACTTTAAAGTAGAGGAATTTGTCATATTTTCAGCTTCTCCAGAAAAAAAAAATCTGGCAACATTAAAGCTGCATTCCCACATGGCAACCAGGGTTTCTGACAGTCCATACAGCACATTTGTGCCTCAAATGCCTCTACAGACTTCTTCTAGGAAACTGTCATTGATAAATAGCTACATCTATGGTATGAATGACACCTCAGAAGTAGTGCCCTTGTACAGTGCACAACTTGTACAACTATTCTCAGTGACCCTCAGAGACATCTGATCTGCAGGATCTGCCCCCTTTACAAAAGCATGTGGTCTCAACTTTCCGCAGTCCTCACTAATCCCCATTGTCTTCTGCCCGGCCTATTGCACTCCCTGATATTCCCAGATCTCTGAAGATATTTAAGTTTGGACCCCTGACCTCTCATTTTACAGTAATCTGGGGAATGGTGAAGGGAGTCACCCAGCATCACTCACTGAGTTAGCAGCAAGTCCAGACCAGACCTTGAGTCTCTTGTTTCTCCAGAGCAGGACTCTTCCTGCCGCGCTGCCTGCCTCCCTCAGCAGATGGTCCAAAGCTGTTGATCGTCTCTGGCTTAGGTGGCTGCGGGAGGGGAGGATCGGGGATGCTTGGGGCACTGTAAGGCTCTAGGATGAGAGAGCAGACCAAGTGCAGGCAAGCTGGGAATTCAGTTTCCTCTGCAGCTGCAGAAGGCTAAGGTCTACAGTGATATTTGGCAAAACTAACATGTATAAAATGCCACACTCATTTTCTAAATTACCAGCATATTAAAAGATATTACATGTATTGTTTACATACTACTCCCAGTCCCACTTCCTCAAATAGGGGTCTAATTTTAATAGGTGTCTTGCAAGAGGGAGCATATTTCTAAGTCATCCAGATACGTGGCTGTCTTCCCTCCTTGTTCGCATCCACATGCAATGAGATGATTCATCGAGTTAAAGTTGAAATATAAATGCCACTTGACATTCTTCTTTTTTTCATTAAATTCAGGATTTTCTCTGGGGTGGAGATAGAAGACTCTCTTGGAAGGCTTTTCCTAAATTCCAAGGCCCAGGCCACTCCCCAGTCCGACCAAACAGAATCTTCTTGGAAGGGAGCTGGAAATGTGTATTTCTAGTTTGTAGGTATCTGATGCACATCCCTGATTAAGAATTGCTGAGTATTAACAGCATGGCATATATATTTCAACGTTGCTAGAGGATCGTCTAAAAAAATCCAGTTTCATATCTTATGTTATGGATCCATCGCAATCTCTTTAGCCACCTGCTGCTCCTGGACATTTATGGGCATACTTTGATGAGCAACTTTGGGAATGAGTACTTTTACTTTTAAAAATTATTTTTTGCATCTGGATTTGCAGGAGGAGACTGACTGGGTCAAAGTTCATGCCCTTTTTAAACTGTCTCCTTGTGTTCCACATCTTCACTTCCCTAAAGGGTCACATCACTTCATCCTCCTCAGCATCACAGGTACATGTCTTTCACAGTCACCTCTGCTTTTCCATCATTGTAAAACATAAAATATTTAATGACTTTTTTATTGTAAATTAGACAATTTTCTTTTTTACAGAAAATCTTTGTTTTTCCCCAATAATCTTGAACCTGAATCACTAAATCAAACCAGAAGAAAACTTTGGAGACAACACAAATCCGATTGGCCTGTGAGTCTCCTCGTGTCCAGCAGAGGGAAGCGTTAGAAAAGGGGAAACAGAAAGTTTCCCTCCATCTGAGATTCCGGGGCAGGGGTCGTGGGGTTGGGGGGGTGGTGCAGGGGGCGCCCAGGGGTGGGCGGGGAACGCCGGGGTGGGGGGGCAGGGGGCGCTGGTGATGTGATACTGTAAGACTTGGAAGGAAAAGAGAACCAAACAAAATACTTAAATTACAAACCAATACCATTAATTGTTGTCCCTTTTCCCTGTAACATTTGGAAAGGGGAAAAATACAATCCATTACCTAAGGAATCTGACTGAAATGATTAACTCACAGGCAGAACAGAAGTTGGGGCCAGCACTTTTTTCTTTGCTGATTTTGTTTCTATCCCATCAAGCCCATAGGACCCCACCTCAGATGGGCAGGAAGGAGCCCCTTCCCCCATGGCTCCCTGCCCCTTCTCCTCTTCCCTCCAGGTGCCCTTGGACTCTGGGCATTTCTCACCAACCTGAAGCCCAATTCTCTTCCCTCTCAGCCTCTGGCCCTGGCTGCAGGTACCAGTCCTTCCACTACTCCCCCAACAACTCCCCTAAAAAAGCTCAGTGTTTACTAAAGTGTACCACACTTACTCCCAGACTTATGCAAGATTGTTTTAGATGACGTGCAAACAAACTTCAAAGCATTTTATAGTGGTTACATATTTATTTTGCTACGTATTAGCAAAAACATCCCTAATATCAAATCTATAATTCAATGGGTATTATTTGTGGCAGGAATTGCTAGCTGTCCGTTAAACACTGTCTTACCTTCTGTGACGCACAACCAGACCACATTTCCCAGCCTTCCTTGCAATTAGATTGACCATGTGGCTAAGTTCTTTCCAGTGGAATGTGAGAGGAAGTGAGGAGGGCCACATCCACATCTGACCCCACAATGCACCCCAGTGCACCATGTTCATTTCTTTATGCTCCTCCCCTCCTCAGCTGGCTGGACTCAACACCCGTAACAACATTAGAAATCATGAGTTAAAGATGGCAAAGCTGCTATGATCTAGATTAGTGGTCAGAAAACTATGGTCCATAAGATAAATCTGGCCTGCCATCTGCTTTTAAAATCAAGTTTATTGAAATATAGCCATTGTCATTTGCCTGGGAATTGTCTATGCTGTTTTTGCTACAACAGTAGAGTTGAGAAGTTGCCACAGAGTATATATGACCCACAAACCCTAAAATATTTACCATCTGGCCCTTTACAGAGTAAGTTTGCTGACCTCTTGGTTAGATCCCTGAATGACCGTGTGGAGGACAGCCACTTTGAGACCTAAAGAGCTCTCCAATACTTTACATAAGCAGGAAATAAACCTCTGAAATTCTGGGCCCATTTGCTCCCACAGTTTACTCCACTCTCACAGTACATTCTTACGCAGCAGGAGCTAAACTAGGCATCCCCGCGCGATCGCCTTATGCAGATGACCTGATTGCCAGTGGTTAGTGCCATGCAGGATGACCACTTACGCCCCTGGGGCAGTGCTCCCCTCCATGACTCACCCCCAGCTCAAAATTTCCCGCAGGTGCTCTCCCTCACTCAGTCCTAGGACCAGATCGACCCTAGGGAGTCTGACCACCTGATTACAAGAAAGCATCTAGGGCCTTGAGGAGGGTGACTACAATGAGATTTCTCCCCAGTGATCTGAGCCTCAAGAGGAAGAAAGTCTATTTTTTTGTGTGTGGCATATCCGTGGTGCCATCTCTTTGGTTATTGTTGGTGTCCACAGCCCTGTTTCTTTGTTTACTGTTGGTTTCTGTTAATGTGCACATGAGACAAAGGCTATTGCTAATGGGAACCTCAGAAGCCAAAAGCCACAAAATCAGTGGGCATGAGTGGAGCACTTGAAAGCTGTTAGAGCACTCACCCCCTAACTCGAAGCTTCCTTTTTTAGGATAAGTTGGTCATGGAACAGACTATATATAACTTGAAGTAGGTATCCTATTCAGTCTGATTTGGGATCCCCTGCTTTCAAGTGCACTTCTTAGATGATCTTATCTAATTGGAATGTTCCTCATAATGGCCATTTTAATTCTGGTTTGTAATTACTTTCAGGCTGGAAGCAGTTTGGAAGGACTCTAGCTGAAAATGGAGTTTAACCCACTTTCCTGTCCAGATACATCTAGTCATGGAACAGACTATATTGACACTACATTGCCTGCCAACCTCCAGAAAATTTCTGTGCAATGAGGCACACTATAAAACACCACAACTCAGAGTCCTCAACTCAGCATGTTTCCCTCTTAGGTATTAATTTGGTCTGAGAGATCCAAGATTTAGTTAACGAAATGGGACCCTTAAGTTCCAAAGTGCTGAGTGTACCACATTCTGGTACACCTGCTTATTTGATGGGAAGAACTGTGGTCCTGACAGATGCAGATATCTACAAAATGGCAAAATCTTACTAAAGTTTGTAAGAACTCGGTTTGGTAACTGTCAAGATGGGGCCCCAAAATATGGCCAGAAGGAAATGTGGGTTGCACACCATTTGCAACTAGATGTATCTGGACAGGAAAGTGGGTTAAACTCCATTTTTAGCTAGAGTCCTTCCAAACTGCTTCCAGCCTGAAAGTAATTACAAACCAGAATTAAAATGGCCATCATGAGGAACATTCCAATTAGATAAGATCATCTAAGAAGTGCACTTGAAAGCAGGGGATCCCAAATCAGACTGAATAGGATACCTACTTCAAGTGGTATACAAAAGTCTCCAAAAAGCTTCAAAATTCCGAAATAGCTTCATTGCAAAGGCTAATAAAAAATTAAAGACATAAAAGGTACTAAAACAAAAGACTATAAGACTGGCTCTTATAGACAGTCTTACTGTCTATAACACATAAATCTATGGCTCCCTTCTATCCTCCTTTATTTGAGTACTCATTCTAGGAATCCTCTGTCTGAATTATCTTCCTAATCTGATGAGCCTGCATGGCTGTAAATAAAGGTGCATCAGGTTGGTGGCCTTACAGACACCCCCATATCTGCTCAGGAAGGAGGGCCCCCATGTGGGCCCCTTGTAGGGTTGATGGGGCTCTGAGGAATTTTCTGGTAAACTTCTATGTTATTCCCTTGAACATCCAAGGGAAACTAAGGTTAAAATTAGTGGAAAACCTTGCCAAATTTTGGTAGATACTGAAGCCTGTGGATAGGACCCTGGTAAATCTGGCAGAAGCCAGCACAGCATGAGAGTTTTACTAGAGTAAACTCTCCAAAATCTCTGTCTGTAGTGCCTGGTTGAGAGAGGGAAAAATATCTTTTCACCCTCTTTGGGGATGTCTCTTGGGTCCATGGGGCTGTTCAATACCTGCCAGAAATATTTAGTGTTTGTCCTGGCTAGAAACAGACCAGATGTTTGAAAAGACTTAAGTAGCTCTGTGGTGAGGAGGTGGCCAAATTTGAAGCTGATATTCAGAGCATGATAGGAACTTTTTTTAGGCCTTTCACCCTGAGTTATAATAATACTATGTACCCAGAGGAAAAGAAAAACCTTCCAAAGCATTAGTCAAAGGATTTACTAAAATGTTTTAAGGACAAACAGCTCTAAACCCAGAATATAGAACGTTTTTGATTTCCATCTTAGTAGAAAATCTTTTCCCTGATGAAAAAAAAGAAAGAAAGAAAATTGAAGATAATATGATTGGATGGGGAGATCAGCCCTTTGTTATTATTTAGGCTGCAAACCAATTCTTTGAGACATTAAGTCAACTGTTCTTATCTTCACATGTTTAAAAAACAGAAATGCAACTCTAGACACAATTCAAAGTCCACCTACCCTTTTTACCAATCCCAGAACCTCCTCTATTTGTTTCAAGAGGCTTATAAGTATTGGAGAAATTCTGGCTTTAGGAAACAAAAGACCTTCTTGGAGGAACCTGAATTCTTTCCCTTTGCCTTTAAGATGTAGATATCCTCCCTGGTCTTTTCCAGGTACACTTATTTAGGTCATCTCTTTGAAATACAAACTTGAGGGAGATAATTCTTATGAGAAGGAAAACAAAAGGGAAAATGTTATTTGGAACTTACACAAATGAAAAATCTTAAGTGTCTTCTCCACAAATATACTAAAAAGCTTTAACCATCTGAGTAGATAACCTTAATTTATTAGGAGTAACGGTAAACTTTCTTTATCTTATTTTTATATAGATCTTTATTAATGTAAGTCTTTCACAAATTGTATGAAACTCCAAAAATTCTAGTACATCCTGCTATAATGACATCAGTCATAATTCTAGCTATTATCTTAAAATGTTGTATGTCATAGATATAACCATATTTCTTTGTCGATTTCATTATAATGCACTCTCATCAGACAATTAACCATGACCATTTTTAAGTCTTTTGTCACATACAATTATTGTTTTACTCTGGTGCATTTGCAAAGGTGATCCTGCAAAGTGCTCATCCTCAAGCTGTTTCATGGAAAGGACTTTGACAATTACAAGTTTCTGATAACTTGAAGATCATACAACTGAACTGGGGAAGAATTTCCAGTACTAATGGAAAAACTTGATTCAAACAGAACAAGTATTAATGACATGGGATTAAATTAATTAAGGAGGATAATTATATTTTTTTTATTATCCTGTTTTGAAAGATTGCTGGTTCTTAATGTTTTGTTTTTCCAGAATTAATCGAACTTTTCTCTTAAGCTATCTATGACTTACAGCAATTAGGAAGAGTATAGCTTTGTAAACAAAGATAAAACATTTACTTTTTCTCCCCACCTGGCCCCTCCAGAATTTGGAAAATCTTGAACATTCTTTTCATGGCAATACAATTACTTATTTACATAAGTTCAATAAGAATCTGTTTTCCTTGCAACAGAACACAATTGGAAACATTTGTTAAATTAACAAGGCTTTCACTGGAATGTCACATTTGAGAGAGATGTACATAGACTCAGATATGACCAGAGAGTGTTAAGGAATGGAGATTGACTTAATGGAACTAATAAAGCCCCTTGAAAAATTTGACCAGTACCTTGCTTACAGGGTTCCTGGTATCCTTACCAGATGAGTAATGAAGGTCACTTCCTGGCAGCCCCAGGAACCTCAGGATATTTTTGTGTACGTTGAGAAGAGGAACTTACCCAAACCACAGGTATGGCAGGCAAAATCTTGGCTTGGCTTTCTGATCTCAGAGTTCTTTTAAGAGCCCAAACTGAGATTCCTTATGAAAAGTTTCAGCAAGCAGTCTTGAAAAGAGCTTATATGGTCTACCATCGTTCTTGTGACACTTATGCAAATAATCAGGCTGAGTTTATTGCAAACAAATTACTTTTTCTGTGATTGTCTTTGGTAAAAAAAAAAAAAAGAGAGAGAAAAACAGGGGTACTGAAGAGTGAAAAATTTTGTTCGTACCTTTCTGGATAATATATTCTAATCCTGTTAATTATCTTTGAGTTTTTGTTATATACCTGTAAATTGAACTGAATCCTGAATTCTTCTAGTTGCCTCAAATACCTGGCTATGAATCTCCAACTTAACATTTTCAATTTTCTCCTACTCTTCTGATTTGGCATCACTAAGAACAAAGACTGCCCTAAGATCTCCTAGGAAGGGACAATACCAGGTCTTCCTCACTACGCAGATGGAAGCAAGACTTCAGGGACTTGAACCTTGAAACCACATCTCCCAATTAAAAAGAGCTCCTTCAGATTCTAGGAACTGCACGCCAGCTGGAGACCTAAAGATCAAATTGACTAGGAGGGAAAGTAGCCAACACTGAGGTAGACTGCTTCCTCCCAAGTCTTCAGATCAAGAAAGTTTCTTTCCATTCCTTCTTCCGTCTCTGACTGTCCTGTTCCTAATTCTTACACTGTGGAGGTCTTTTATGATTCTTTTGTCAACCTTTTGCCTTGCTCTGGCCTGGAGAGGTAATGCTATTGTTTGTACCTCTCAGGCCATTGCAAAGGGGGTAATCCAACTTCCAAAGAACGGTTGGACTTGCCACAATGCTGATGTTTCTATAGTTCTGCCCACCACAAACTTCTCCCTAATTTCCAATGCCTCAGTTTCTCAGGAACAAACAACTCCCTCTCTATTGTGCCAGACTCCCTAACCCTGGGGGGTCCATTTGCCTGTCTCTGGTTAACAATCCCAAACTGAGGAACCAATTTATGTGCATGCTCTGCACAAGAAAAGGGACACAAGTCAAGGCTAACCAGAATAAAACCACCTGTGTGGTCTATAGACCCTTAAATTTTACTGGCTTCCACAGACATCACTTTTTTCAGTCATGAGCCACAGAGTCAAATGGAAATTACCTGGAGACATTCATGATTGATTCAGAATTAGCTTCCTTTGTTAGATTACTGCTCCCCTGGCTAGGAGCAAGTGCAAATGAGGCTATGATCAGGAACTTCTCCTTAACTCTTGAAGATATTGCAGAATCCGCTTTTAAAGCAATGGCTGCACACACACACACACACACACACACACACACACACACAAACCCTTAGACTCTCTAGCCAAGGTTGTTCTTGATAATAGGATATTCCTTGATTACCTTTTAACTGAACAAGGAGGTATCTGTGATTTTGTCAACTCCTCTTGTTGCATCTGTATTAACACTTCTAGGGAAGTTGAGACTCAGCTACATAAGATTACTGAACAAGCCACTTAGCTTAAGAAATTGACTTATTCAATGAACCTTTCTTTGATTTATTTGATTTTGATTGGTTTAGGTCTTGGAGACCACAGATCCAAAGGGCACTTCAGACACTAGGAATTGTTCCATTTATAATTATTGTAATCCTCTCCCAGGTGTGCTGTATTCTCTCAAAAGCTTTCAAGGGATGTTCACAGACAAGCAAATGATCTCCCTAAGACTTGAACATCAGAAAAGGAAAGATGATAATGACCAACTTAAAAAATAGAAACCTGAAGTCATGACCTGTGAATACCACACAGAGGAACAGCAAAAACTGTGAGAACTTCAGAGCAGTAGCTGGGGGTGACACTAATGCCTTCAATTTTGATCGCATCTCTCAGTTAAGCTGGGAGTCTGATCAAAAGGGGAAAATTGTTAAAAAATAGACAACAAATCCCAAATCGAGTCACTTGTATTAAGCCCACATCACCAAACTCAGATTTAATACTTAAGTTAGTTACCATTTCAACCTTTTCCAGGATGGAACCTTAAACCAGTCAATCTGGAATTATCTGGTCAGACTAGTGAGGTGATCTGCCTGATAGCTCTTTGCCATCCTCCAAAGGAAGATAACTCTGCCTGAAACAATCCACTCTTTGCTAGTAACTTCCTTGTCCTGCTACTTTCTGCCCAACTGAGTGTTTCATTTTGTACAACTCCTAGGAGTTTCTTTTTATCTTCAAATGGAATGCTGCCCAATTCACGAATCATTGAATAAAGACAATAAGATCTTTAAAATTTAATCAGTTGAATTTTGTTTTTTAGAAAACTGGAACTTAATTTCCTTTTATATGCCAAAAGGACAAAGTTTTCTTGGACTGTTGGTCTGCTCCTGATGAGAGATTGTGAAAGGTCTTTCTTTGCTTTTTAAAGTAATCTTCCTAACAAACAAAGATTTTGTGTTTTATCAAAATAATTTTCTGTGTTTGATGCTGTTTTTAGTCAAGTTTTTGATTACTTAAGAAAATGGAGTCTTCTTTATTAAAAGAGCTAAGGTTTTTTTTTAACTACTTAACATTCTGTATTTGCCTGTGTTGTGTCATCACTATGGTTAAATGGATAACTAAGTATTGCTCCACAGTCACCTATGATCCTATTTGACCAAGTGTTTTACAACCTTTTGATATTTTTGACAAATTTCCCAAAACTCAAATTCCACATAAAGCTTTTTGACCTAGAACTAACTTCGGGGTTTTCCAAAGGGCGCCTGGAACATCTCAAAAGAATTATTCTCTCTCCTTATAGAAAGAGAGATATTAAACTAATTAGGCTGATTTGACGTGTTAAATTACATGGGAAGCATTGTCAAATAAGAAGTAGTACTAAGCCTTCTTTATGCTGTATTTGCATAAGTATATGCTATATGTGTTCCAGAAACTGTATGAAATTCCTGGTATCTGATCTGATATATCCTGGTATAATGTCATTAGTCATAATTCCAGTTATTATCTTAAAGTATTGGATATCACAGAAATAACTACCTTTCCTTATCAAATGAACTATCATCAGATCTTTAACAATAGGCATTTTTAAATCTTTTGTCGTTCAAAGACAGTTATTTTTTTACTCTGATGTTTTTGCAAAAGTGAGACTCACTGGAAGTACCTTACCAAGTGCTCCTGACCATGGACACTGCTGCAAAACTAGAAGGCCTTGAACCTTGGGTACACATCTCACAGCTGAAGAAGGCTCCCCCTGCACCTGGTCCTGTACAAATGCAGGAGACCTCCAAATCACATTGACTAGGCAGAGAAGTAGCTGATGTTGCGGTAGACTGCTTCCACCCAGATGCCAGATCAAGAATTCATACTTTAACTAAACATGAAACCATTTCTTCTCTTTCTTTCCTTTACTCTGGCATTGATCTGGATACGTAATGCCATCATCTGTATCTCCCAGGCCATGGCTAAAGGGGAGTAACCTTTTGGACTGCTGGATTTGTCGCTAACAACTTCAATCTGTCCATGACGAAGGAAAATCCCTGGTCCTCCCTGTGGCCAATGCTGCTTCTATTCCCATTGTCACCATAACTATAATTGACTCCCCTTGGGAGTCACAGAGTCCGACTTTTATGGCTAGAACACCCAGGGCCTTGTTTTTGTGTTTCTCCAATTATAACAATACCTTCCCAATTAGACACAAATACCCATGCAAATCATAGCACATTTGCACCCTGACCTTCTGTGATTATCTACATCAGATCTGCCCACAATCACAAAAGATCACAGCAGTAACCATCTTTTCAAAGAATTTAGAACAACCTTTTATCTCAATCAAGGAGCTTTACTTCCTGAATGGGCTGAAAACCTAACTGACTCCTGGTTTGAACAGGCAAATACAACAATGCCTGCAAATGAATCCACTAACAGTGCCATCTTAGTGAGAAAGACTTGTGCCTCAACTGGTTTTATCTTTGTCTGTCGTGGTTATCACTCTCCTTAGGTCTATGAATGCCTAGATGGCTGGCACATAACTGGGAAATGCCTCTTAGTTTATCTAACTGTGCCCCAAATGTCCACAATCAACCTAAACACCTCATTGGTAAACTCCACAGAATTGACATCAAGTTAGAAAGGATCGACCAGGAGGTGTTCATGATTCACTTCCTTTGGCAGGTCCCTACTTCCTAGGTTAGGAGTGAGTACAAGTGAGGTTATGATCAGGAACTTCTCCTTAATTCTTGAAAGTATTGCAGAATCTGCTGCTAAATCAACAGCTGCACACACAAAAACAATCCCTAGACTCTGGTCAAGGTTGTTCTTGATAATAAGATAGGCCTTGATTAACTTTTAGCTGAACAAGAAGGTATCTGTCCTGTGGCCAACACCACATGCTGTCCCTGAATTAACATTTCCAGGGAAGTTGAAACTCAGCTACATAAAATCACTGAACAAGGCACTTGGCTTAAGAAAGGGACTCCTTCAACAGGGTCTTTCTTTGACTTATTTGATTTTGATGGTTTGGGTCTTTGGGATCATGGCTCCCAGGTGTACTCTAGACATTGAGAATTATCCTGGTTACAATAATCACAGTAATCTCCCTGGTGCACCGCATTCTCTCAAAAGCTTTAAATACGCGTTTGCAGCAGCTAACCACCAAGCAAATGATCCCTAAGACTGGAACATCAGAAAAGGAACAAAGAGAATGACAGACTAAAAATATGTGAACTTGAAGTTATGACCTCTGAATACCACACAGAGGATCAGCAAAAACTGTAAGAACTTCAGATGGTAGCTGGGAGTGGCGCTAATGCCTTAGATTTTGATCACATCTCTCAGTTAAGCTGAGAGTCTGATCAAAAGGGAAAATTGTTAAAAAAAAAAAAAAAAAAGAGAGAGAGAGAGAGACAAGAAACTCCAAATTGAACCACTTGTATTAAGCTCACATCACCAAACTGAGGCTTAATACCTAACATAAGTGCAGTTTCAATCTCTCCCAGGAGCAGAATCTTAAACCAGTCAATCTGGAATTACCTGGTCATATTAGTGAGGTAATCTGCCTGATAGACCCCTGCCATCACCGAAAGAAAATTGAGCTTGCCACAGACAATCCACTCTTTGCTAGTAGCTTCCTTGTCCCACCTCTTCCACCTATAGAAGTCTTTCATTTTGTACAGCTCTTCAGAGCTCCCTTCTGACTTCTACGTGGGATGCTCCCCAATTCATGAATCATTGAGTAAAGCCAATAAGCTCTTTAAAATTGATTCAGTTTAATTTTGTTTGACACCTATCATTCACAGTAAGTTACTCAGGTCTTCCATTTATGGAAATGGTGTAAAAGTTCCTTTCAGAAAGAGCATGTGAAAGTAAAAAGAATTAATCCACTTAAGAAAACTGCTCATAATAGTAGAGATGATATGCTATAATGGCAAAAAAGGCATGTTATTATGAGAATAACTGAGGCTCCAGAAACACTGCTTATGTCTAGGCTGCTTTGGAAAATGTCCTAGTGTTACCGAACCTGAAGTGAGTTCGCTCACCCGTGGCGCAGCAAGCCAATCTCTGACACTGGGGGTGGTGGAAGAAAGTAGGAACTTTATTTTTGCACAGCACTGAGCAAGGAGAGAGGGCAGCTAATGCTGAAATCCCAAACTCCCCGAAAAGCTAAAAGGAAGGGTTTTTATTTGGGGCTTTGGGTAGGGGAGGGGGAGCATATGGCCTTGCTGGTCGGAGATTTCCCACCAGCCTGTCTTTGACCTTGAGACTACTTGCAGAGAGGAGGGAGCCCGTGACCTTGCTGGTCAGCAGCTTTCCCACCAGCCCGTATCTCTTTGTGGGGAGGAGATGGTCCAGGTGCTTGTCCTTGACGGTGTCTGTCTCCATGGAGGATAGCGGATTCTGGAGCCAGGAAGCCAGAGAGTAAGCAGGGAATGAGTGTTTTGGTTTTAACCCCATATATGCTGGGTTTCATGTGGGGAAACTGATACCAGGGTCGGTATCACTAGAATTCTAGATTCACAGAATATTCATCCAGGGTGAACAGTGCATGAGAGGTCACCTCACCCATAGCCATTCCTGCCTCTAACCACCTCATTCCCAGAAAGGATCCCCGAATGTCACCCAGTGAGGCTCCCTCACCTCTGGGCTTCCAGTGCAGTGTTCTCCACCATGAAGGCTCTGCCTGATTAATCCCATGATCAATAGACAAAGTCAAGTGAAGGGCCCAGTAGGACGGGGGCTCATGCTAGTTCAGTGCTTGTTCTAGATGTGCTCTTCATATATCTGTTGAGGAAATTGATGGAGATGGAGAAGTTTAGGGGACCTAATGTGGAGCAACCAGACCTGCCTTCTCTCCTAAGACCTTCCCAACTACTGAGGAGTTAGGGCCAATTTCTAGGATTTTATTCTTCAGACCATTAACTTCCACATGGGAAAACGTAGGGAGTTCCCCAAGTGAAAAGCAATAATCCCAATTGACTGTCACTGGAACAAGAAAAGCTGTATCACTTATATCTAACGTGACCTAGGGAGATTATACATATTAAATAAAATTGAAGTCTGGCCTGAGGTTACATAGACTCCAGCCTCACCCATCACTTCTGCAGAGTCTTCATGAGCCAGGAAAGCTTCCAGGCTGCAGCCAGACACAGCAAGATCTGGGGGTGGCTTCCTCTCTTTGCAGAATTGGTTGGTATCAAAAGTGGGCATGTGATTGAACAGGGGGGTTGGGAAAATAATTCATCCCTGCCTTTTATATGTGCTGTCAGCACCCTACAATCTTCATAGACTAGGAGCCAGGGCTATGTTCCCAGGTTGCAAAGCCCACCGGAGCTGGGTAAGGTGTGATTGTTATTCCTTAACAGGTTTATGAGTCTGTGAGTGTGTGTGTGTGTGTGTGTGTGTGAGAGAGAGAGAGAGAGTGTGTGTGGGGGGAGGGGGTGTGGTATGCTAAGTGATTATAAACAGCCTTGATATCTGCTATGAGGACCACCCAGCTTACCCCATATGCAGAGAGATAGGGGTGCTCTTCACTAGGGTGTTCTTTATGACTCGTGTTTCCTTCCTGGATAAAATAGAGGAACACAGAACAGATCAATCTTTCCAGAATCAATGATCTGGGGACTGACTCTAATGCCGTCACAAAGTCCTCATCCAACCACAGGGCTCCCCCTCACCAGTCTGCCGCAGTGTCTAGAATTAGTGCAAATGAGCATCTCTTTTTGAATTTTGGTTCTCCAGAAGCTTCGTTTAGCTATAACCTATGGCCTCGGCCAAGAACCCATGAGGTTTTCTGGGATTGTC